>NC_080065.1:40428782-41146545 GCF_949987535.1 Balaenoptera acutorostrata
CAATGTGGAATGAAGCACAAATACTATGAGAGGATTCATGACAATAACTTGCATGTTTGTTTATTCCACAAACACGTATTGCATATGATGGTGTGGGAAGCACTGAGCTGATCATGGGGGAACCAAAGATAAGAAGTCAGACTCCACTTTCAAGGAGCAATCAGAGTGGAGTCAAAAGGAAAGACTGTATTTCCATGTATGGCTCATCTACCACAAAATAATAAAGACTTGTTGTCTCATCATTTCAGGCTCAACTTTTTCTCCAGGCTGACCTAGTTGTGTCCAAAAAACAGTTTCACGAATTTTAAGAGCTGGTGGGAGTGGAGTGGTTGTAATAGTGTGTTAGTGGGGGTGGTAGGCTAGAAATAGCCCTCCAGTAGGTACCCACATTCTAATCCCTGGAGCCTGTGGATGTTCCCTTATTCGGAAAAAAGGCTCTTTGCTGACACCTTGATTTGAGTCCAGTGAAACTGATTTTGACCTCTTGGCCTCCAGAACTGTGATGGAATAGATTTCTGTTATTTTAAGCCAGAAAATTTGTCATAATTTGTTACAGTATCCACAAGAAACTAATGTAGTGAGGAATGGCCTGTAAAAATGTGGATATAGTCTTGCTGCTCTTAATTTTTTTGATGACGCCATATTCCTCCCGGTGACGTTTGGGCATATGTATTTATACTATATATCAAAACATTATTCTTCCCCTCTCCTCTCTTCCTCCCTTCCCCATCCCTTTCTTCTCCTCCCCCCTTATCTCTCTCTCTCACACGCACATACATGCATGTGCAGAAATAAAAATGAGGCAGTATCGGTGCAGAGAACCAAAATGCCTTGGTGATTCATCTAAACCAAGATAATTATTTACTTATAATGAGTTCCAAAATCCTGCTTTGAAGCATGTGCTTCTTCAAGAACTTGGGGTTGGAAACAAAGTGTTGAAAACCATAGCAAAATGTTGATTGTATTTACAATAACTTTGCCATGTTCTCTGCTTTTGAATTTTGATGTTAGTCAAAATTAGAGGCAAATCCTAACAAGTAACAAAGAGCAGTAAGTGATAAGAATAAAGGAAGGCTGATCCCTTAGCAACATCCCTGGTTTGGAGGGTTGTTTGGACAACAGCCATAAGTAACAATTGTGTTGATTCCAATGGCCAGTCTATTCAAAATCAGTTATGTTCTAAAAAGACACCATTTACATTATTGTCCACGAATCCAAAGGTAAAAATCCCCATGTTTATGTTGATTGCTGTAGCAATAACATTGGATGAGGTTAGTTGCACAATCACTGAGCACTTCCAGAAAAGTTCAGCAGCAATTTTGCGTAGATTATCAGAACAGTTGTTAGCTTCTGCATTACAAGTTAATGATGCCAACAGTTGGAATCTCTTAAGACTCTGCATGGCCACGCCAATAATCTTTTGTCAACTGAGTTGTTTAATGCCAGAAACAATGTTAGTGACCAGTTCAATTTGTGTCAGGCTAAGCTGAGTGGCGAATCAAGTATAGCATATCCACTTAGCCTCAAGGAAAAGGGAAGAAAAATATCTTAACGTCTGGTCACTTGGTCAACCAAAATAAAGCAAGGATTCAGGTTCTAAGAGGAGCAGTCTATCACTGTCGTTGTAACTCCAGAGTAAATGCTGGAATTAAGATTTTGGAGTTATTTAGCTCCAGAGAAATGTGGGATGTGGTTGAAATCACTGGAGTCAAATAATAGAAGTAAAAATGTATTCATTTCCTTCATATCTCCTGAATCACTAATGAACCTTTCCACGGGGTATTCTGCTGTTCTTAGTCTGAGGGTATTGCACCATCACTAGTGATTTTTCACATAATCCCCACATTTTATAAAATAGTTCCTTTATTAAACTATCATTAGCTGCCCAATTCAAGTGTGCATCTTTTTCTTCCTAGACCCTGATTAACTGATGGTTGGAATGCACACCAGACATAGAACATAGCCTTCTTGTTACTTTCATGCATTTATGTGAGGCTTTTCTTTAGTATGTAGTTTATATTTAAATTCCAGGATTTATTGCCCCCAAATGTAAACACTTTTCTTACATTATCACCATAAAATCTTTCCAATTAGCGATTTAACAATATGACACTATCATACAATCTATAAATCCCATTTGGATTTTACCAAACATCAAGCAAAGTCTTTTTCCTTCCTGGGTCAGGATCTAATTCTGAAACACATGTTCCATTTTGTTGTTAGGTGCTGTCATTCTCCTCCAGTCTGAAACAATCCCTCACTTCCCCTGTCTCCTATTCCCTTGACAGTCATAAAGAATACAGGTACCTTCCATCCTTGTCAACTACCACTATAACGGATGTCAAATACTGATTACCCATTTGTATCATTCCTTATTTACTTATTAAAAATGTTTAAAGTCTTATTTATTTATTTATTTTTATATCAGTATGGAATAGTAGAATCCTAGAAATGTTTCTCCTACCTACTTATCTATCTATCTGTATCAATATGGAATCATAGGTCACTGTTTTATTCAATAGGTTGTAATTCTATATACTCATTTATATTAATGCTCAAATTAGATAAGTTTTGGCCTGTGAGCATCTCCTTATTTTATTGCTTAATTTATGTCCAGGCTTATTTTCTTCTTTCCCTGTTTCTCCCTTGAGCCAGCATGTCCCCAGGAAGCCTGTGTTCCTTTTGGTGGAGAGTGGTATTTGGAAACCAAGAGATGTATTCTCAGAGTGCTTAGTGCTGCTGGAATTTTATTGCTTCTAAGCTTCTTTCATGGACAAAGCTAGGAAATATGTGTGTGTGTGTGTGTGTGTGTGTGGAGAGAGGGAGAGAAAGAGACAGAGATGTAAGTACATACCTTTATGACTATTTCTAAATCTGCCTCTGTTTATTTTTAAAAGTCCGAGTTCATACAGATACTCTTAGTTCTAATTCAACCTCTCAGGGATTTTTAAAAATAGTCTTAAAAAGATAAGTTTTAAAAGGGTAAAAGTAGTGGCCACGATGGTGAAGCAGGAAAACCCTGAGCTCAGCTCCTCCCTCAGGCACACCAAAATTACAACTAGTTACAGAGCAACTATCCATGAGAATGACTTGAAGACTAGCTGAAAAGATTTTCCACGACTATAGATATAAAGAAGGAACCACAACGAAATGGGTAGCAGGGGCAGAGATGTAGTATAGTCAAGACCCACACCCCTGGGTAGGCGACCCACAAAAGGCAGGATAATCACAATTGCAGAGGTTCTCCCCAAGGAGTGTGGGGTCTGAGCCCCGCATTGAGCTCCCCAGCCTGTGGGTCCTGCACTGTAAAGACGAGCCCTCAGAACATCTGGCTTTGAAGACCAGCAGGGCTTGCATACGGGAGAGCTGGAGGGCTGTAGGAAGCAAAGATCCCACGCTCAAAAGGCACATATAAAATCTCACATACTCTGAGGCCCAGCACAGAGGCAGTAATTTGAAAGGAACCTGGGTCAGACTCACATGCTGATATTAGAGAGCCTCCCAGGGTGGCAGGAAGCAACTGGAACATCCCCTGGGGACACAGCTATTGGCAGTAGCAATTTTGGGGAGCTTGTTCTACAATGAGGACACCAGTGCTGATAAGCACCATTTTGGAGTCCTCCCTCTGCTTATTAGTGCCGGAGACTTACCCCCCTGCAACTGGTCTGCACCAGTCCTGGGACGCCCCAGTCCAAGTAGCTAGTCACAATTGGACCCAGCCCCACCTACCAGTGGGCTGGCACCAGCCCTGGGATCCCCTGGGCCAGGCATCCAGCTGAGCCAGGACATGGCCCCTTCCACCAGTGGCTGGCAGCCTCTGCGGGAGACAGGGCCTGGCAGTCAACTGCGCCAGGGGCTAGCCCCATCTACCAGCAAGCCCACAGTTGTCAGTCCCACCATAACAGAAGGGCCAATGCAGTTGACATAGGAGGCATCGCAGGAGAATATCGTTCTGGTGATCAGAGAGGAATGCACTGCTGCGCCCCATAGGGAATCTCCTACATCAGGCCTCTTCTCCAAGATCAGGAAATGTAACCAACTCACCTAATACATAGAAATAAAAACAGAGAGTTAGGCAAAATGAGGCAACAGAGAAATATGTTCCAAATGAAGGAATAAGATAAACCCCAGAAGAAGAACAAAGCAAAGTGGTCCATAGTTTCTCAATTTCTTACATTTGAATGAAAAAAAAAATGAAACAGTACATCAGTAGGGAATCACAGAATTTTCTGTTACTAAAATATACATTTTGATAGTTATGTATACAAGGATATGCCTTACTTTTAATCAGTGATAAGCCATGGATTAAGAAGTTAGTTATCTGGAGGGCCTTTCATACCTTGTATCTCCCCAAAGTTTTGAGACTACACCATCACTGAACTTGTCAGCTAGGTTGAAAATCCTGCTGTACTAAGCTTTTGGTACCTGTTAGTGTGTTTCACATTTTCCAAATGTGAGAAGGAAACTAAAGTTTGTAAACTACTGTTTCAACAGACCTTCATATGTGAAAATCTAGATTTAGACAATAGACAGATTGGAGGTAACAGCTTTAAGATATTCCAAACACTTCTCATGTTCTTCACATGTTCAGTGGCCATGTGTACCTAAAAAACTCTCAGGTTTCTTTCTACAGCCAGGAGTTTGCTCCTGATCACCACCTGGATGTCCCAAATATGCTCAAACTCCACATGCCCCAAACTGGACTCATTAGCCTCCTGTCCTTTTCAGTGTCCCCAAATCCATGGATTGGCACAACTGTTCACACAGTCTCCCATCTGGAAAGCTGGGAGTCATTTTTTACATCCATACTTCCCTTCCCATGTCCAATCAGTTACCAAGTGTTGAGAATTCCTAAAGATGTTTCCTTCTCGCCATTCATTTCTTCCCCTACCAATTCTGTCTTATTTCAGACCCTCATCACTCCTCATCTGGACAATTCCAAGGGTCTTCTAAAGCTCTTTGCCTCCAGTCTCACTGCTCTCTACTTAGCCTTCACAATGCAATCAGAAGGATACAAAGATTTTCCCCAGAATGAATGAAATCCATGCTTCATAGCAAGACCTGCAAGACCCCTGGTCACCTTTCTGGCCTGAAGTCCTGTCATTCTTCACTTTTTCATTTTTAGCAATACTGAACAAGTTGCCTTTCACTAAATGCACTGAATTGATCCTGAGCTCCTTGTCCTTACGTGACAAAGCTCCAGATTTACCTTTATATGTGAACCGCTTCTTGGCTCCTCCACAGAGACTGAGGCTCACCGCCCCTTTACTCCACACAGACTTCCATTATATCCCCATTGTATTGCGTTTATTGTTCCTAGGTTCCTTGAGAGCATGGATTGTGTCTGTTCTTTGTTCAGGCTCTAGTACATTGCACAGTGCCTGGTACATTATAATTCTCAGTAAATATCTGGCTAATGAATGAATGCATCCCCCTGATTAGAACCCTCAACAAAAGCAATCAAAATATAATTTACTATGCAACAAAATTTGACTTACAAATTTTGGAGTTACAAATACATTGAATCTTCTACTGGCTTCACTCATAATCAATCAGAATATTTTAAGAATATAACTATCTGATTTGAATATGTTGACCTTTTGGGGAAAATATAGTTTGCAGCTACAGTGGATTCTCACATAAGTGCTGTAAATTATAGACACCAGCACATTTATTATCTCTACTGTCTACTTTGTGTCTTTTCCTCCTTATGATCAGCGGAATGCTTTGTATATCATATTTGTTCTCTTTTGCAAGACACTGTGTGTGGGTGCTCTGATGTGTAATTTGCCAATGCAAAAAGGAAAATCACTGCTGGAGAAAACTGTAGGCGGTGTCTGTTCTTACCTTTGGGGAAAAAATATTGTTTCATAACTCATCCCAAACTTTGAAGAAATTTTCTATCTTAAGACTTTTCTTCCATGTTATTGTGACTGCAGTTGGTCAAGGCTTCTGGCGTCATGTTCATTCATTCATTCATTCATTCATTCAACGAATGTTTATTGAGAACCTAGTACTTGCCAGATATTGTCCTAGAGGATAGGGTTACAAAAATGATTAAGACAGCATCCCTATCCTCATAGAGATTGTAGTATAGTAAGAAAAACAAGCCACTAAAGAGACAATTACAATAATGATAAGTATTATAGTAGGTAACCTGAATACAGCTGAACTACCATGTAGCCCATTTCAACAGCATGGTGTCCTACGGGGTATGACATGCATGAGAAACTCAATCTAAAGATTGAAAATTAAATTATTTTTGTGTGTATTCTTGAAAAATGCCAAGAGTGATTGTCCCATGAAACACAGCAAAATATCCTAAAAATCTGCGTTCCCAACCATCCCCCCTGATAAACACAGTAAGGCTGCTGCCCTCAATTTTCTCTTCACCCCTGCCGCAACTTTTAGTTTATTTGCTCTTTCCCCGCTTCCTCTTTCATTGTCTCTCCTTCAAATTCTCTCTCTAAAAATTCACACCACTCTTGGTCTTCTCTATTTCTTTCTCCTTTCCCTCCTTTGTTTCAAATCTACTCTTTTCTTTCAAGAATAGACTTTGCCTACCTTAAAGTAAGTAATCTAGGTGGGTTTGTTTGTTTGTTTTTTGGTTTTTTTGACTCTACCACTTGATACCTACACCATAATCTGGCCAACACAAGAATCAGTATAATAAATAGCTCAGAAGCCCAGCAAGGATAGGAGAGTGAAAGAAGATGTGACCATTCATGCATTAACATTTTTTCCTCATCACAATAAGAAATTATGACAACCCATCATACCTTTCTTACAGAGGTGGGAATTCTAGGAACAAATTAACACTTTCCAGTTTACACAAAACAAAATGGAACCATGATTATTAAACTCCCTAGACCTAGACACTTAAAATTATGAAAAGAAACATTTTGCTACTAAAATGGAATGGATATTAAAATCAAACAAATAAACAAAAAAGAGAATTCTAGATAACTTTTTAGAACAATTTGTCTTACGAAATCCTGAAATGAAAACTTTTGGTCCTTGCCTGAAAAGTGGTTGTCAACTTTGGAAATATACTAAATTCAAAATAGACTAGACTCTAGTTGTGTTGTGCCTTTGTATCAGTATAAAAGTCAGTTGTATGCTGACAATTTGCTCCTCCCAAGCTTGGAAACATTTTACTGAGTTATCACAAAGGACTTTTGAAATGATCTAGTTCAATTTTTAGCCCAGTGAAGAAATCTCTTCCATAAAGTGCTTGATAAACAGCCATTGACCTTCCTCAGGGTCAATCTGGAGGATGGGTTAAGGTGGGCCATCTAGGAGAGGATTCCCCATGAAGAAAGTATTTGAGAATTATGTCTTAGAAGTGGGGTAAGAAGGCAGCAGATGGAGAAGGGAAGGAAGGACATCCCTAGGTAGAGGAATTGCATGATGAAATGAGAAAGGGATTGAAATATATATTGTGTTTGCAGAAAATCCAGTGGCTTGATATTGTTGTGGCATAAGAGTTTAGAAAAATGAGAAATAAAGATTGGAAATATATTTTGGGAAAAGTGATGAATTCTCTAAATGCCACTGCAAGGAGTTTGGAATTCATCCTGGAAGCAATGAAGAATTCAATCCAACTAATTGTGGGAAGCATTCTACAATTTTTTAAGTTGGAATAAATTCTTCTTCCCACTGGAGAGATAAAAATAAATGAATGAATAACTAAATGAATCACCTCCAAAGGGTGTTTTTTTTTATGTAAAAGGAAAGTTTATTGTTTATTGTTTCCATTTAGTCCACGCCTGGGAGGGGACTCTGGAATGAGGAAGGCCACTGGGCTTGGAAGGCTCCTTGTCGGGCTTGAAGGTGAGCCTTTTGCCCAGTCTGTTCTGGGGCTGGCAGGCCTCTGGAGGTTGATCAGGTGGTTGCCCAGAGGTGGTTTACACCCCCCAGGACCACATCTTCATGGTGGAAATGGAAACACAGAGACGTAGGTGTAGGATGCCTGCATTTGCAGGTGGACCAGACAGTTGATGGTGGTTTTCACTTTGGTGGAATAATTCTGGCAGATCTGACAGCTCATGGTTGGTTGGCAAATGAGGATTTAACCACAAAAAATAACATTAGCTGATCTTGGAAGCTAAGATCCTGCAGAGAAGTGGTCCTGGAGGATGGACTGGAGAGGGGGTTGGAGGGTGGTCTGAGTCTCTGGGTCCATTTGTCCAAACACTGGTAAAGCGAGGTGGCACCAGTGGGCGCTCTGTGCCTTTGCAAATAAGGTAAGTATGCCTTTAAGATTATGGTTCAACCCAATCAAGAGAAGAAGGAATAAATAAATAAGAGTATGATGGTACTTATTCTACTGAAGACTTCTCTCCCAGTTGTCAGGGTCATTGGCTAAGCATTTAGAGGGATAAGTGTTCAAACATCTGAGACTTCTATCAACAGTATGACCAGCAACACATTTCATTTAATTAATTTGAAAAGATCTTTTATTTCTAGGACTAAAGTCAGAGACAAAATAAACTACATCAGGACCAGAGATACTCTAGTAATACCAAATTTTTTTTTTTAATTCACATATATTACATCTGGGTTTTCCAGACATTTTATGGGATAATTATGGCAAGGATAATTATTGTAATTTTAGAAAAGAGGAAACTGAATCTAAGAGGTTAAATGATTTGCTTAAGGCCACATAGTTAGGGAGGGGAACCCTAGGGTGCAAACCTAGATATTTCCAGTTCTAAGGCTACTGATTTTTCTTAAACCTTACAATGAATCTCAGATATACTTTAATAAAACATATAAAGTCAGCTTTATGAGGAGGACACAAAACGAGGTCCATTGGAATGACAAAAGAATGAAGTATACACCATGTAAATATACAAATTATTTTCTACATCTATATTGATAAATCAAGTGCATGCAGGTGACAAAGCAATCTACAATGTTAAGTACAGCCAGTGTGAGCAGAGATTAACTAATAATGCCGGGGAAATTATTATTTTACTATGAAACATTCTTCACCTTTATTTGTCTTTGGAGATGTAGCACAGGAAATTTGCCTGAGGAGCAATTTTGAGAAACAAAAGATGTAGACAAATTTTAAGGAGGTCAGATGAGTGCTAGGGAAGAAAAATGCCCAAGGAAATGTTAATAGAACAAATGTATTTAATCTGTGAATGGTTATTTAAATGGAAATTTTCTTTTACTTTGAAGCTTTAACTAAGTTTTTAAAAACCTATCTTGATTATTCATAATGATGGGTGTCTTTAATTTCCCCCACCAGGTTTTGTTTGTTCAGTCTCTCCCTAATCCTTAACATCATTCCCTGGTTCACTTCTCCCCTCCTCCCCAAACAGGGATATTCACAGTGCTATGCATGTAAGAGATACCGACGAAGTATGTGTGATTGATCTAAAGTCTGACTTAGCTTTGTTTTCCTGACAGCAACTATATACGCCATGAAATGGATGGACAAGAGAAGCAATAAAAATCCCAGGTAATAAGTAGACTTTATAATTAGGCACTGAGTAATTGATAAATGTCTGTAGTTAAATGTAGTTGCTTATAAATATTCAGCTAATTAGTTATAAATTTATAACATCCAGAATTGTTAAACACCATCCATAAACAAGTTCTCTGTTATCTAATCTTTTCATTTTAGGAAGTTTAATCTTCCTTTCTTTCTCTCCCCACCCTTCTCTTTCTCTCTTTCTTTAACGTAATATCAGCTACATATAAGATGAGGATAATAATAGCACATACTTTTTGGTGGTGTTGTGAGGATTAAATGAAACAATCCATACAAGGTGCTTAGCACGTTCCCAACAATGTCAGTTTATTTTGTGATAAGTTGTTTATACTGGACTCTTATTTTTGCCAGGCACTTGCCTAAGTGCCTTTGGTGAGTTATGTCTTTTTATCTTATCACTCTTGCTTGGAAGATGGGGTCCATGGTCGCAGAGCCAGTAAATGCTAATGGCAATATTTGACCCTAGGTAGTCTTATTCTAGTTTCCCAATTCTTAGCCGTGGTACTTCTCAGTCTGGACACCTGTAACTTGCTCTTATTTTTCCTCGATGTGCAGCAAGTGCAGCTCTGCCATATTTTTCAGCAGGATTTCCAGATGTAGCAAAAGCTTAGGTCCTTTGAGTTAACTTGAGTCAAGTCCTTCTACAATAAATCAACAAGGAGAGATGTCACATTAATATTGAAATCACTGAGAGTTCCAAATTTAAATTAGAATTATGTTTATGTTATCAATAATAAAAGCTCTGTCAGGTATCAATGAACGCAATTTGAAATAGTCTGGATATAAATGTTAAACATTTATTACTTAACAGTATAGAGGTCAATTACTCTTTTCCCTTCATGGCTGCAATAAGGACTCTTGATCTGGTGGAAAATTTCACAAAATTAGGATTGTTTTGAATGAAACAATCAGAATCCCTCTGATTTTATTAATATACAGATCTCAAAATTTAGTACTTTAGTACTTTAGAATTTAGTAAAATAGCAAGTATATATTAAAAAAACCCTGCAATTAAAATTTCAGTAAAGCTCTTATATAAATTGTAGATAATTAAAAACAAGGTGTTATACTGATAATAATTTAGAGGACAATATTGGATGTGTGTATTTTTCCCTTTAAAGGCTGTAGACTTATACTTGACTGATTCTTTGGAAAACATCCCTGGCAATGTTATTATTTTTCTTGAAGTAGTTGGTGTTCACAATTTTTAATTCTCATTACCAGTATTTAAATATACATACCAACATTTACTGTTTTGGGGTATGTGTTTAAATCAATAACTGTAAAGCACCCATAGGAAAACAGGAGAAACATGAACTCTTTCACATTTTAAGTAGTGTAGCTGTATCCCAGGAAGGTCTGTGCCTTAAAAGACAATTGTCTCGTTCAGAGGACTACCTTAATTTAAAGACAGCATGTGAATCTATTGAAATGTGTGTGGATTACATACATCTTGCCTCCTGGACCCAGCCCCTGGACCCAGTGTCGAGTACATAGGTGGATCTTAATATTTGTTGGATGGGTAAATTCTGACTGATTAATGGAAACACTAGAAATGTGATTTTGTGTGTGTGTGTTGGGGGGAGGGGTGGTTTTTAGATGGGAGAGATTAATTCATTCCTGCATAACAAGTAGAAAAAAGTTTGTAAAGCAAAGGTTTTAATGGCAAAGGCTTTGAAAGTAAAAGTTTATTAAAAATTCAGAATCCAAACTTGGGTGTGAATGGTAAGTTCATGCAGTGTAGCTATCTTTTACTGTCCTCTTTTTCTATACTTTATTTTAGAGGCATTGACTGTTATCTCAAGATATGTCTTGGATAAATATGAATTAGTGGAACAGAAAAAAAATGATAAGTAAACATTTTCAAAACAGGTTAGAATTAGAAAATATGTTATATAAGGACATATATTCTCCCTTAAGTCTTCACGTATCTAGTGATTTTGCTATTTCTGTCAGAAACATCATCTTGCATGAGGAGAGAGGGCATTTTAAACTACATAAACAATTCCATCTAGTTATAAATAGATTGTATTCTAGAAGTTCATTTGAAAGTTAATTTTTTAGAAGTTATAACCTATTTTCCTGAGGAAGCAATGTGAGAAATAGGACTTAGATTCTCAAGGTGCCAGAAGGTGTCATGACTTGTCCAAGCAATTTAATGTAAAAGCAAGTGCTCCGGGGTAAGAAAGAGCTGGATTCAAATTCCACCTCTCTAAGTGATAGTTTCCTTCTCTATAAAATGGTGCTAATTATAACATTCACTTCATTGTGTCTATGTGGATTAAATGATGTGGTAGATTATTAAGTGCAGTGCATGCTTCCAAGAAAATATTGCTCAAAAATGGAGACATTGTTTCTCCCATTACAATAAAGCCTACAAAAATCCATGCTCTCACTGTATTTATACTACCTTTATTGTATCCCATTCCTTTTGGGGCCCCAGACATTGTTAGTATTTAAAAATTATCTATGTAATTCTGCTCTGCCTCATCAGGACAGACTTCCATACCTTTCTTTATTCTCTTTTCTCAGCTGGAAATGAATCCATATACTTTTTTTTTCTTTCAAGTTCCAGCTCAAATGCTACCTTCTCTAGAAAGGCTTTTTCCTCACTGGAGCCAGAATTAATGAAGAAAAACGCAAATGGTGAAGAAGGAGCTAAATGCTAGGCAGAACTAGTTCTAGAACCAGAACAGGCCAGTAGACATGTAGGTTTGCCTGCTTTTGAGGGTGGATAAGGCAGGTGGTTTAGTGTCCTGGATTAGGATAGGGCTCTTTTATTAGAAGTAGACTAGGTGAGAGCCCTAATCAAGGGTCTGCCAAAGTAAATCAGAAGGGACTGAAGTAGCACAGAAATCCAGCTGGAGTGGTACTGTATAAACTTAACAGTGAGCCATATAAAAGCAGGAGCATTGCTAGACTCTCACAATCTAACACAGGGTTAGTTAGGTGTTCGTTAACTGACTTGGTTATTTGATTAGAAAAGACAGATGGAAGAAAGAAGGAGAGTATACAAGCTAAGTTGTACAGAGGTTCAAAAGTCTATTAAGGCACATTCACTGAAGTAAAACATCATTAAATGTGTAGTTTTCTATGCAGTAAAACAGCCTGCTGCTTTTAAGTTTTTAATTAAAAATTTTAATTTTTGTTCTCATTCACCAATTCCCTTTTTTTTTTTTATAGCTACTTTATTTATTTATTTATTTATTTTTTTTGTCTGTGTTGGGTCTTCGGTTCGTGCGAGGGCTTTCTCCAGTTGCGGCAAGTGGGGGCCACTCTTCATCGCGGTGCGGGAACCGCTCTTCATCGCGGTGCGCGGGCCTCTCACCATCGCAGCCCCTCCCGCTGCGGGGCACAGGCTCCAGACGCGCAGGCTCAGCAGCCGTGGCCCACGGGCCCAGCCGCTCCGCGGCATGTGGGATCTTCCCAGACCAGGGCTCGAACCCGTGTCCCCTGCATTAGCAGGCAGATTCTCAACCACTGCGCCACCAGGGAAGCCCCACCAATTCCCTTTTAAGAAGTAATTCCAGCTTTCATTTCAAACCATCAGTAGGAATATCCATATCCCTCATGTGATGATTTAGAACAGAGCAGGGTGGTGGGGTGAGACAAAAGCATTTAGTGGATATTAAAAACTATGATGCTTTAATTACGGGACTTTTAAATTTGCACATACTCGGTAAGCATTACCCTTATAAGTTTCATAGCTCAGGTGTACGCATTTATAGAAAGAGCGACTCCTTTGGGAGGAGGAGGATCAGATACACATTAGCAGACTGAATTAAAACTTGTATCATCTTATCTTCTGTTTTTTTGGCTCACACAAAATTACGTCAACAATTCTGACTTTTCTATGGAAAGAATTTTACATTTTTGGTAAATGTCAGGTGTTTTTTGTTTTTGTTTTTTGTTTTTCCTTAAAGGGTAACAGTTACCAAAGGCTATGATACATTGGTACCTAGTATATTAGGAAGATAGTAGTTTCTGGCTTTATTCCAACTCTTTCATTCAGCACATGGCCTTCCCAAGGGGACTGTTCTACTTTATAATTATGCTGTTATGGGCAATCGTTTTAGCCAGGTGCAGTGGAAATTTTTATCCCTTTCATGAATGCTAAGCCAGCCACCCCTTGATGCATGAGGTTGCATGGGTTTCTATGAGTGCCTATTTGCATGTACACCTTCAGGTTTTGTCCTTGACCTTCGTGTCTTTTATTTCTATTAAAGCTCTTTGGCTTATTTCCTTTCTTTCTATGGTTTTTAGTACAATCTCTGTATATACCAAAGACGCCCCATTTAAACTTCCAACCTATATCTCTGTCCGGAATATTCAGATACATATATCTAAATGCCCCCTGAACATCTCAACTTCTGGATCCAACAGACAGCTGTCATAGTGTGGTTTATAAAGAGAAATATATATTTGGTCTTTGTCCCCATTTGTGGCACAGAACTCCTGAGTCCTTGGGATTTCCTAAGTGATGAGAGCAATGGGTGTCTTCTGTTATGCTCATGAAGTGACTTTTGAAAAACCCCTAGATAACCTAAGGCTGAGGGCTGGTTGCTAGTGGAGCCAACCACGTGATTAGAGGGTTGGAACTTTCAGTACTCGCGCCTACTCCTACCCCGGCCCCAAGTCTGGGGAGGGGAGAGGGGCTGGAGATTGAGTCCAATCACTAATGGCCAATGATTTAATCAGTCATGCCTAAGAAATGAAGCCTCCAAGAAAAGCCCAAAAGGACGAGCTTCAGAGTTTCCAGACTGGTGAACACATGGAGATCTGGAGAGAGTGGTACACTGGGAGAGGATGGACGCTCCCCACCCCTTTCCCTAGACCAAACCCTATACATCTCTTCCATCTGGCTGTTCATCTGTATCCTTTATAATACCCTTTATAATGAACTGGTGATGTATTAAGTAAATGTTTCTCTGAATTCTGTGAGCTGCTGTAGTAAATTAATGCAACCCTCGGAGGCGGGTGTTGGAACCTCTGATCTATAGCCTGTGAATTAGAAGCACAGGTGACAACCTGGATTTGGGATTGGTGCTGAATTGGGAGGGGGGGGAGAGGGGCAGTCTCATGGGACTGAGCCCTTAACCTGTGGGATTTGATGGTTAACTCCAGATAGATAGTGTCAGAATTGAGCTAAATTTGTGAAATGCCTGGTCAGTGTCCACAGAGAACTGAGTTACTTGCCTGGTGGTGTGGAAAGAACACACATATTGGACAGTTCAAAGTCACTATGTTAGAATCTTAACACACAATATTTTCTCTCCTTCTTATACATTTTCACAACAACATGGTCCTTTTACTATATCCTTATTTCAGTGAAAGTCACCTTTATTTATGTAGCTACCTAAGACTGTAATCTAAGATCAAAACTCAACATCTTCCTCGTTTCTTACAGACAATTAATTCACCCTCCTTCACATCTTTAGGATCAGTTTCTTTTTCTTTCCTTATGTCACCACCTTACTTTGGAGGCTCATAATTTTTTGTTTGCTTTACTGTGATAGTCTCCAAACTACTTAGCCTACATTCAGTCCAGCTCTTTTCCAATCCATTTGCATACTTTACCCATCCACAGTGATCTTTCTAAAACACAAACCTTGGATATTAAACTTGTCTAACATTCTTCTGGCTCGGTAAGTTCCGTGAGTTTACCACGTCTGATTCAACTTTGCATCTCTACTGTTTAGGTGAATACTAGATACAGGATATTTACTAATTCATTCTCTTATTCATTCCTTCACTTTAAAGGAAGTGAAGGTATTTAAAACCTTCTGTGATCCAGGGACTGGTACATGTACTGGGTCTACAAAGGTAAACAAGACAGCTAAAGTTTCTGTTCTATGCAAAAAAAAAGTGGTGTGATATGATAGAAAGTAGACAGAAGTGGATATTTTATATAGAGTTCTCAGAGAAGGCCTCTCTAAGGGGCCTTGGAATCTTTAAGGGTGAGAAGGATTCAGCCTTGAGAAACAAAAAGGTGACTGTATATCTGGAGCATGGTAGGCTAAAGGGAAATTGCAGCGAGGTAAGATTGCCCAGCTGGGAAAGAGCCAGAAGACAGAAGTGGTCAGTACACTTTCCTTCACTGTCTGAGTGAATATAAAGAAGTAGGTGGGGAGCTTCTTTATTCTTTGACTTGGCCAGACACTAGAAGAGTTGCTTTGCAATCTTTCCATGCTATTGCCTTTACATTTCCATCAGATACTGAAATCTGCAATCTGTTTAAAAGTAGTCAGTGGGGATTAGTGAGCTCTGTTGGCCTTTAGACTGTTGATTGAGGACATGCAAGTGCCAACAACGAATGAGCCCGCAAGTCCCTGTAATATTTAAAACGGATCCATTTCGTGACATATTTTCCCCAAGTCTTTTAAAAGCCTTAAGCGGAGACTCAGAAGGATGACTCCAGAGTGAATTAGCATCAAGAAAAAGCGGAAATTATTCCTTTGTTTTGATTCATGCTAATGGGCCTGCCTTCACATCAGAGCAGGAAGTCCTCTGATTCTTTTTTAAAGCACTATCAAATTCAAATATGCTTTCTGTTGTCTGCATAAATTTCCAGAAGTGTCTAAAATTCAAATAGTTCAGTTTACTAACTGCATCTTCAACTCCTTCTTATATGCAGAGGCAAGACAGTTCTATTGAAGAAAAGTCAGGATAACAAGGACAGAATTGCAAATTGTAATTCCACATACAAGAGTGTTGATTTCACAATAATGTAAATAACCAGTACCAAGCTGCATGGTATACTGAACTGAATTTGATTAGTTGGTTATGGCACTGGATGGAATTTGGAAGTGGGTGGTAATGGGGTTCTATCTGATGTAGTAAAATATTAGGGGCTTTGGAACCAAACAAATCTCTCTTCTTGCCTCTGACCTTTGGGAAGAACATGGAATCCTCTGAGCTTTATACTTGAGAGCCAATTTCCTTTAATGCGGTACATGCCAAACTTGCCTGGCGGTAAAAATTACCTCAGGTAATCCTATCATTTTACATTCCATAGTCCCTACTGACTGCTGACTCTCTTAAGGGAGGAGCTGGGAAAGACACATATTAAACTGATAAGAACAGATACTACACCTGATCTTAGCCAAAAGGCCGAGAAGCGATGGGAAAGACATATATAATGCCTCAGATGATCAGGAAAATTTGGGACTCACAGACCTCAAGTGACTAATTAGACATTTTCTTATTAGTCCCTGAAAATTCCAAGGTTCACCAGTTTGAGAAACACTAACTTGGAAAACTAAAGGCTTATACTTTTAAAATGTCTCTCACATGGTAATTATCACTGAAAAAGAGTGGTTAACCTTTAATCTTGTCAAAATTAGTTTTAAGGCTTACCTTTAAATGAAAAAGTAAAATTTTTAAATTCTCAGAGAACTCATAAACCCCCAAGAGAATGTGGGATGACCCTTAGTTGGAGAGACTCAGTTTTACTACAGAGCCAACTATGACAGTTGTCACTTCATGAATTTATTGTCACTTCATTACTTCCTAACTTTTCCTTATGCAGTATCTCAATTTCTCATTCTAAAGGCATCTGAGTTGTCCTAATGGACACAGAATTTGCATTTTGGAATACCTAATATATGCCAGTTGGTAAGATGTTTAGGTCTAGCTCTGTATGTGTTATCACATTAGTTCAAAAAAACTATTTCAATAACTGATTTTATTTTCTGTATTCCTCTTTGAGGGTAAGAAGCAAGTCATCTGAAAATGAGGTATGTCGAGAATGTGCGTGTGTGGTAAAACAACTTCTGGATCCCATCTTGTAGTTAGAAATCCACGAGCTCAATCTCCTTCAATTTCTATACTCAAAAGGAAAAATGGTTATTTATGTTCCACATGAAGATTCCTAGATTGTGAAGCTCTTAACCATAAAAGCAAGCCTCACCATACAGAATTTAGCTGATTACTCTGATCCAGATATTGCTAAAACATTTTCAAAGATTATTGAAATATTTCCGTGCAGTCTTTAATTTTTCTGTATGTATTTTTCATATAGTTTAAATCTATCTAGATGTCTAGTTTTCTCTCCCATTTTTCTTTCTGTCCCCCTACCCTGACCCACACCCCAACATACACACACACACACACACACACACACACACACACACACACAGCAGTGTATTTTCCCTTGGAGTGCATCAGTGTTTTTCTGATTAAGTTTGTATATATTTCTGAGACTGCATTTGATCCGAAAATCTAGGACATGGAGGAGGAGAATTGAAACTTTGATTAGAAAATGCGACTTTAGGTCATTATAAGAAATTAAATTATGTACTAACTAGTATTCTCTCCAAAAATAATTATGATATATGATATTTTGCTTTGAGATGTCATCAAGAGTATCAAAAGATGAATTGTCCTAGGCTACAGACTATGTATTTTGCAGCACACTCCTTATTTTAGATCTATTACTGTAAATAAATCAAACATAGACTCAAATAAATATGAACTCTAAGTCCTCAAATAAGAATAAGATATACCTTTCCTCCTCTTTTAGCAATCTCTATCACACAATAGGCCAAGACGTGCCACATTCAGTTCATGGGAAATTTGCTTCATTCTGAAAGTGCTACTCTAGCTTTCCCGTATGAAATAACGATTTGCATTGAATTTGTCTCGTACTTTGGAATAGGCCATCAACTGAGTAAACTATTTGGAAAGTTCACTCGAATCTTTGTTATCCCAGAAAATCTTCGTATGCTATTAAGAATTGATATATGGTTCGTCAGTCCTTTTATTATTGTTATTTTTTTTTTTAGTTGCAAGTTATGGTCGTGAGTATTGGAAATGGCTAAGATAGATTAAAAATGGTAGGTAATTATACTATATTATTTCTCAGATGGTTAAATTAAGAGCTCACGTGATATTAGGTATCATATGTTCTGCATGGAAGAAGACCCTAAGACGTATTTTAAAGGGTAGTTTCTCAAATAGTGATTATTAAAGAAATAATAAATTTCAAAAAGCAATAACTGTGCTATGATAATGCTTTTATTTTTTAATACCAGTGAAATTTAACAAATACACCAAATTACAGTTCTGTAAATAACTTATTCCCTATGTGATTCATTAAATATATAAATGATCCCTTGTTTAGTCCTTGCTTAGCTAAACCTGTTATATTTCCATCTAACAATATTGGAAATTACTTTTTTCACAAACATGTCTTCTTTTTCATTTGGTAGTTTGTCACTTTGGAAAAAAAATGATTTCAAAGTAACACTTCATGCTACACACATACTATCTACCATGTTGGATTTAAATAAAAAATGACAGGACTTCCAAGTTTTACCTTTTTTGTGTGTTACCTTTAGATAATTGGTGAAGAATGAAGAATTCAAAATCATACATAATTTAAAACAAATGAACATTGATTTTTGAATTTGCTTTCCCATTTTGTGAGGTTATTTCCCAGATCAGAAAATGTCACTGTTATAAAGTAATAAAGCCATACTGGGGCGATCCAACTGAAAGAAAGGAGAAAAAAACTGTACAGTTTCTTATTTTAAAAATGTTTTCCTTTCTTATTAGAGAAAATTTAGAAAATACAAAAAGGAGAAATAAGAGAAAAAACCCACTTTAAATATTATCATTCAAAGGTTGTGTCTTTTAACCTTTAGTATATTTTCTTCTAATGTTTTATCTATGTTCACCTTTAGGGATTTTCATAGGTGTATATAAGCAATATCAACTTCTATTTAGTTTTCTTTTTACCAGTACACATCATATTTTCCTGTATTATTATAAATTTCTCAGAGATACAGTTATGAATATCTGCAGAATATTTCATTGGTTTGATATCCCATAATTCATTCCATTATTCCTCTATGGTTAGACAGTTAAAGAACCTCTAATCTTTTGTTATTTTCTGTACAGCTTTGTATTTCTATCATTGACATGTTGCATTTCTCTATGATTCTATCTATCCTTAGGAAAATAAACCCTATCAATAAACTTGTAAACAAATTTTTCTCAAATGAAGTTCAGTGGAGTTTTCCAGAGATAGCAATGGAAATTGACAAAAATTCTTATTATTGAATGTGGAGCTATATGGTCTAGAGAAATCATATTAGATATAATTGATTTAGTACTTTAAGAGTTGATATTTTTCAGGAATTCCCTTGTGGTCCAGTGGTTAGGGGGGCCTGGGTTCGATCCCTGGCTGGAGAACTAAGATCTCAATGTTTATCAATACCCAATTTCAAAATCATTATCTGGAAAGTTATATATAAAGCAATGTAACTTTAACTAATGACAAACATTACATGAAAACAGTACATTTCCTAACTTAAAAAATATATGTGATTATATTTTTGCTAGATGCCTGATGTTGAATATTGTCATGTGAGGAATAAAGTAAATTCCAGCAAAAAGAATACTGGAAACCAATTCTGTCCCTCACCCGCTCTGCAATCTCTCCACGAAAGGACCAGTCTGGGACACGATGTCGATGAAAGGTAGACTGATGAACTGCATTTCCTTTTGTGTCTGGGGCACTGAATCCAAGCAAGGTTACACTGTTATTTGTTGAAATAATAGCTGGAAACAGAGAAAGTGCTATTGATCCTTTCATCAATAAATCACGAGTAAACAATGCAATCTCCTTGAGCTGCTAAGGGAAAATTATATCTCATTTCCTGTTTGCCTCCTCAAGTAGAGCAGGATCATTCACTAAATAGGCAAAAGAGAAGTTTCAATTACGAGTTGACTTCTAACATCTTCTTCAGAGAAAATTCTCTGTCTATGAGTTCACCTCTTATGACAAGCAGCCTTTAATATAACTCTTCCTTTTCATTTCTCCTCCTCTTGTTTCTTTTCTTCCTCTTCCATCCCCTCCTCCTCCTTTTCTGCTTCATTCTCCTTCTTCTTTATTCTTCATTGAACACTGCTTTCTTTGGAGGAATACAAGGAGACATTTCTGAGAATAAAAATCAGTTTTTAAAAGGAAAAAAAAAACCCAAAAAACAAACCCAACCCTCTCCCCTGTGCTGTCTTCCCTGACAATGCAGATTGAATCAACTTCTGAATGTCAGCACTGGGTCTCAGGTGGTATTGGAGTTGCTAAGGCCTGGCGAGTAGACAGCACTACCACGGCAGATGAAGGATCCAGGACAGACTTTAACAGTAGCCAGTGAGGGGCAGGTAGACATTGCAGGTTGTCGAGGAGGATCTGCCTGTTCAGTAAATGCAGCAGGTGATTCAGGCAACAGTACCTGAGTGCTTGTCATGGTCTAAAGATTTCACATATGATAGGCCACTGGTTTTGACATGTTACAAGACACAGGTAGGAAGGGAATTTAAGAGCAAGTAGAGGAAGCCAACTCACTGGAACTGCGGTGCAGCCAAAAGACTCCTGCATACAGGGAAATAGAGCAAAGCAAGTCCAAGTCTAGAGAAAATCCTTAGAGAAATATACACTTATGGATGTGTTTAGTGCCCAATATTGTTATGCAAATTGTGCTATAATTGCATAAAGTTCTGCTACCTATTTAGAATTTTTAGCAGATTTTAAAGTGATTGGGTCCTCAATATGATTAAAATGAAAATCTAATTAGAAATAAATGTGTGCACACTGATTTGGCAAAATATTTATTTTAGTATAAATGTAATAAACAAGTCACAGTTAGTTTAAGTTATATGTGTGTCCTTCTGTACAAGAGTAATAAAAAAAGTAAGTTAAAAAGTTAGCAAGCTTTAGATAGACTCTATTATACCATTACAGTGTCAACCAATTTCAAAATGCGATTATATCTGCAAATGGCAATAAACATTAGAGGGTGATTTAATTAAGTGTCGTTACGCATCTTTTGGTTGTACAAAAATCAATTATGGAAGGTACGATAGTTGAATGGTGCACTGAAGTTTTATTTTCATACCAGTCTAATGTGTAACTGTAGATAAATTATGTCCCCAACATGAGTTATTGTTTTTGTGAAATGATCCACCAACCAACCGAACACCAACTTGCCAGAATCAAGGCAATGGTACTTTCATTGCAAGGAATCACTTCCTAAAGAATATGGGCATTGGTAATTGCTAACACAGGTCTGAGTGATAATGAAAACTCTTGGTTACTTTGACAACATATTTTCTTTTATTCAATCAAATACTGACTATGTGGAAGAATCTAAGTATGCTTGGGGAGAACTGGGGAAAGTTTGTGGATGGTTAGAAAAGGCTGGATATTTCCTACCATCAGAATTTACCTATGTCCTTTGTTTTTTAGATAGAAATGTGACTATAAATGAAATGTTACTGATACTTCGGACTACGAATTTTGTTGGAATAGTGCTTAGTTTGTAATAAGAATTTTCCTCTACAAGATAGTCTTTCTTCCCCCTCTGCACCTTTAAAATAGAAGCAGTTCCTTGTTAATGTTCAAGAGTCAGTTAATATTTTCTAGTGGAGGAAAATAAAAATTGCCAGTGTCTGCAGAAAAGAGCAGTATTATTTGTCTGAAGAGCTTTTGTTTTATTTATAGGCTGAGCAAAGAAAAGATCAAGGTAGAGTCTTTCTTTTGGTAATTTATAAGTAAATATAAGTCATCTTTTAATAGTACAGCTAAATATTGAAAATGTTTCAGGCAAGCTTGAAAAGATTATTATTTGTTGGGTGTAGGATTCTCAATTATATGTCTGTAATTGAGTTTATTGTGTTCTTTAAATCCTCTCTGTTGTCAGTAATTGACTCTATCCATGTATAAAAGAAATAGATTTAAATCTCCAATTATATTTGTGACTTTTATCAATATCTTATAATTCCATAATGTTTACTTTACATATTTTAAGGCAATGCATTTATGTGTTTACATATAAATGATTATCTTTTCCATTTTTATTATGTTATTTACTATCATTTGTTTATTGGTTATTATATTCTTGGAGACTATTTATCAATCTTCACTGTTAAATTTCCCACTTCATATTTAAGGAGTATATTGGAGCAAGCATCTAGCTAGATTTTGTTTGTGTTTACTGATTTTTTTAACTTATATATGTCATTTTACATTTTTACTTTATTCTTCATTTTCTGGAATTATGGTTATGTGTATGCTGGAGTCTCCCAAGCTATAATTTTTAACCTTGTTTTTAAAGTTTCTATTTTGTTATCTTTTTAGTCTACATTTTGGATGAAGTTT
Source organism: Balaenoptera acutorostrata (assembly GCF_949987535.1). Classification (NCBI taxonomy): domain Eukaryota; kingdom Metazoa; phylum Chordata; class Mammalia; order Artiodactyla; family Balaenopteridae; genus Balaenoptera; species Balaenoptera acutorostrata. The sequence continues at coordinate 40,451,450 of NC_080065.1, forward strand.
TCTACATCATCTTTGAATTTACTAATTTTCTTTTTACAATACTTCAGATTGGAGTTTACCTTATTTTAAGTTTTCAGTTTCACTGAATTTATTTGATCATTTCTTAGGATTTCCATTTTGTTCTTTAAATTCACCCATTCTTGCATAATTTCTTCATGCTGGTTGCATAATTTCTTGTTCGTTTTGATGAGTGCTATCTCTTCTTTGTGCTCGGTAAGGATGCTAAACATTCATATTTCTAAAAATATTTTCAGATTGCCTTGTTTTCATTTTATCTAGAGTAAATTTATCAGATATTTTTTAAGGTTGTAGGTTATCTCCCTATTCATTATTTAGAGGCTTATAATGAGTGGAAGATTTTATTTCTACCTCACCTGCTTTTACCCCCTTCTTATTGGCAGTTTTATAATTTTCTCCATCCAAACTCACCAGAACTCTCAGACCTGAACTAGGTCTTGTATTTGTGACTCAGGGCTCCTGTTCCTCAGAGATTCAGGAGACCTGGAAACTAGTCACTAAGCTAGATGTAAATATGGCCCATGTCCTGACCTCTAGGCTGCATTTGCTTGCTTCTACTTTCCTTGCTTAATCTAAGTTTTAACCTCTGGCTGAGTTTGGTCACAGACTGGGTCAATTGACCATACCTTGAGTAGGATGAAATTTGTTTTATTGCCTAAGCTGGAGTGGATCACTTTAAGTTTCTCATACTTGCCGAGTTGGGAATTCCCATCTGGCCCTGCCTTCTTATAGATGCTGAACTTGGCTGGTCCATGGTTGTGTTTTGACTCCATACCTATGCTACAGAGATGGTTGTCTTATTTCAGATCTCAACTGTTTCTTTTAATTTTCTTTTTTTTTTAAATTGGTATCTTCCATTGCTGTACATTAGAAGAAACAGCTCTCAAAACATAGAGCTATAACACTATATTGTCTATAGCTGCACTGTACAATATAGTGGCCATCAACCACATGTGGCATGTTAAATTAAAATTAAATAAAACAAAAAATTCAGTTCCTCCATCATATTAGCCACATTTCAAGTTCTCAATAGTCCCATGGGGGTATTGGCTACCATTTTGGATAGTGCAGATGTAGACTATTTCCATCATTGTAGACAGTTCTCTTGGGTGCTCTGTCTACAGTATGAAGCTAAATATTGAAAAGAAGACAAAAAAGGCTGCAGATATTTAACCTGTTATGAGGTTGTTGGAAGCCCTGAAGCTTACTAAATTATTGCAACAAGACATACGTAGACTCTTCAGTAATAGGATTCTGAGACCATGTGCTTTATTGTCAACAACATGTCTGTAGTTGCCCACTATGAATTTTTCTCTGAAGTATAATCTTATGATTTTGGAACCTGAAGACCTGGGTGCAAGTTCCAGTCCTGCCCCTTGCTAAGAATGTGATCTATGATTATACACCTAACTTCTCTGAACTTCCATTTTCTCATTTGAAAATTAGGATAATAGTTATTTTGCCAACTCTGTGTGATTTTTGTAGTATGTTATATTAAGGTGTATCTCAGAATTAATTAATAAGTGACCTTTTTATATTTAAAATTTTGCATTTCTTTAAATCTTGCTTTTTATTGTTTCTTCTCAAGTAACATAATGTTTATTCTGATTTTATTTTTATATTAGAAGTATCCATGTCTAATTATATTAATAGAGACGATTTTGAGTAATGAGAAAAGTATAATAACTTCCTTCCCAAACAGGTACACCTATGGATTAGAGAGTGCTAATGACGGCATTCTACTGAAGAATCTTCCACTTCAGGCCTAGTGAATGAGGTATATATATTTCTGAACCTTAATGTAATAAATTTCAATCTGTAGTGTTATAGCAATTTTAGCACCTATTACACAATGTGACTCACTTTTATTAAACATAATCAGGCAAACCATGAAGCTGAGTGCTGAAACCATAAATAAGATTTGACTCTAATACTTGTATCTATCTCCATAATCAAAGAGTAATCTTCATATGTGTGCAGTTTAGTCAGTTTTTTTTTTTTTGATAGAACATCTTAAGAGAAACATTTTTATCAAGACCCTTAAGTTTTAATATAACAGATTTTCAATTTTGAGATCTATATAATAATTGTAAAATTTCTATATTAATTCCTGAATCATTTCACTTACTTGTAGGAAAGGCAATCTCTAATTGTATAATAAAACACTAATGTTGAGGGGATATAAGTAGTTAAATAACAGCAATTTTTTAACTGTTCTATTTTTTCTACTTAAAAGAAAATATGTCTATTCTTATAATTGTTTGGTCTAAATTAAACAATATGTATTTCTCATATATGAAATTGAGACATGCATGTTCTAATATTCATCATTTGTAGCCTATTTTAACCGTCACAGAAACTCTTCAAGGTAAGTGTTTATAACAAATGAGGTGACTGAAATGCAGAAAGTTTACTTTTCTGAAACTGGGTTTTCAATTCAAGCTCTACTCTGTATCTGTTGTCTTTCTTGTAATGAGGCCAAAAACAGAGTCCTAATTATAATATTGGTTATCTGGTTCTTACCCCACAATGAAGGTTTCTAATGTTTACATTGACTGAATTTTTTATTAGCCCTTTTGGAAACCTATTTTATACTCTTTGTTAATGTGACACCAAGTAACTATTTTTTGGAAACAACCTATGGACACTGAATCCTTCCCAGAAGGCCTAAATATTCTCTGTTAAAGTAACCTGTAGCCTTTTCTGGACTATGACACATTTGCTGTAGAATCTCATTTTATAATCCAGTTTTAGCCTGTGTTCTGTAATTGTCCATTCACTAATGATGTCTGTATCATAAAATTATAATTATGAGGTTAACATCTAAGTTTTAGCTTGACAGGGAGCTAATTATTATTTATGTGTAAATAATAGTGGAATAAAGGAAAATACAAACTAAACATAGATATCTATAGTAAAATGTTGCAATATATGCAGAGATAAGAAATATGACCTATTTGTTTCATTTACTGGAAACTACTAAATCAGTAAAACCTTGGGAAATTTAGTTTCCTATAAAAATAATTTTACAAGTTTTCCGGGCCACTGACAATGTGTAAGGTGCACTTGCACATTCATTTTGAATGTATGACCCAAGTTGTTCCTTTGAACTCAGATTGTAGTAATGGGGCATCTACATGGAAGATTCATGCAACTGTAATGTGAGGCTGAAATGAATTTTAAAAGATTATCTATTCCTATTCCCTTTTCTTCTCATTTTGGCTGGATCTTTCCAGGTGCATAAAGTTTTAAGGCTATCAGAGAAGGAAGCTCACAGCCTTTTACTAACTCTAGTAAACTTTTATCTTGCTCTATGCTCTATTTTAAACTTATATCAGCCCTACTGGTGACAGCTCATAGGCAAATTATGAAAACAGTAAGAAAACTTGAAACTATATCAAACGAGGAGAGTTGGAGGAATTTTTAGCTAACTAGCAGCATAAGCAATTTCTTAAGCATTTGAACAGATGTGAAAGAGAGAATGAGAGGACTCTTGTCTTTTAAGAGTTACCTATGCTAATGGATAAAAATTGCAGAAAGACAGATTTCAGTGATATATTGAAAATGATTTTATAGCAATCATTGAGTGTTTTCCATATTTGAAGATGATATTGTAGAAGGAATTAAAGCACTAAATGGGTGTTGGAAGATGGCTCCCATATTGTAGACAATACATTGAACCTCCAGGAACTTAATTTGTATGACCTAATAATTATGTCAGAGATGGAACTTAAAACTAGGTCTATTTGAAGTCCAATGAGTATGGCATTGCGTCCAGTTTCTGATGCTCAGAATTTTAGTCAACCACCATCCCTTCATTTTTGCATAGGAGACAACTGAGTCCCAGATTGAGGTGAGAACTTGCCTAAATTTACATGTAAACAAAGTTTATATTTGGGTATGGCTCGTATAAATGGCAAGTTATTAATATGAATTTGTTTGCAAAGATGGGCTGAATTATAGATGGAAAATTCTCAAATATAGAAGCGAGAAGACCTGCAGAGGTCATGTGTCCCATGTAAAGCTCCCTTCTATAGCTTGCTTGACAAATGGTTATTCAGCTAGAGCTTAAAAACTCAACTTTGTGAATATTCCTTTTCATGTTTGACAGAGAGCATTGTTATACTGAATTGAAAAACTGTCTTCTTTTCTGGTCCAACTTCTATACTTAGAAACAATAAAGAATAAATTAGCGGGCTTCCCTGGTGGCGCAGTGGTTAAGAATCTGCCTGCCAATGCAGGGGACATGGGTTCAAGCCCCGGTCCAGAAAGATCCCACATGCCACGGAGCAACTAAGCCCGTGAGCCACAACTACTGAGCCCACGTGCCACAACTACTGAAGCCCACACACCTAGAGCCCGTGCTCCGCAACAAGAGAAGCCATGGCAATGAGAAGCCTGCGCACTGCAACGAAGAGTAACCCCTGCTCGCTGCAACTAGAGAAAGCCTGAGTGCAGCAACAAAGACCCAACACAGCCAAAAGTAAATAAATAAAATAAGTATCTTCACTATGATTAACTGTTTGGGTTTTTGTTGTTCTTGTTGGTGTTTTTGTTCACTCAATTTATAGTTGAAAAAGTTAAGACTCAAGTAATAGAACAGAAGTACATATCTTGGGAAACTTTATTAGTTTTTGTATTATTCCTGTGCAAAACAGAAATTAAATAACAGAAAGTGCACCAAGGGAAATTTAACTTCGTGAATTGTGAAGTAGGAGGTGAACAATGCTTCCTTTTTACCACCAGAGGTCTTCAAAAGATCTATAATAGCTGCATTTCCTCCGACTGAGGAAGAAAAATCTCTAATGACGAAGCTGACAGAGTCTTAGCAAATAATATACTCAAGAACTTAAGTAATGATTAGTGTTCTCTAGCCTTAAGGCTAAACATTTCCTCTAGGTAGAATTCAGTCCAAGAAAACAAAAACTAATAACCAAACCCTCAAATGCAGAACAATTAAAATGTATTATTTTATATTTTAGTTTGATTTATTGCTTAATCATCTCAGTTCCTGTTGGGGAACTTCTGATGCTAATTGCAATGATTAAAAACAATATTACATGATTATCAATATTACATGAAAGTGGAAACCCACTATTAATTACATATGTTTAAGAATGTATTATATATTACAAATGTGAAAACATCCTAACTTTGCTTTTCAATTTAAAGGTTAAGGGACAATGTGGCTTAATTCCTTTGACTTATCCTAAACCACTGGGAAGCAAAGCTAGGCAAAGATTTTTGTATCAACTTAGAAAAACAGCTCCCTGTTTGGATTTTAAAAGAAAGAAAATGACTTTAGATGAACTAATGGATCCTGTAATATGCATAATAATTTGAGTAACAGTTGTCTAATTTCATTGGTACTTTGTATTTCTTATGGTGATTACTATTTAATTCAATATTTATTGAGAGCTTATTACGTGGCTGCCAGTTTACTAGTGATGGCATATATAAAAATTGCAATCACACATGATCTTGTTCTCAAGAAATTCACAGCTTAGTGCAGGAAAATAGGCAAAGAATTACAATTCAACTTTCTAAATGCCACATTAGAAAGATGATCATAAGGGCAATGAGAACCAAAAGGTGGGCACCTAACTCAGGGAGAATCAGAAGATTTCAACAAAAAGCAGATACACGAACGAGGTATTGAAAGATGAAAGGCAGTCATGTTGTCTAAAGTGGGGGGAAGGAGAGCAGTGCTTCATGGAAGAGAAAAAATATGAGCAAAGCAAAGTGAAGGCAGAAGAGAATATAACATATTAAGGAATGATGGGAAGTGGATGAAGAAATATGCCTCGATCTGTAACCCAGGCTAAGCTTTTTGCTTCCTACACGTCAAATGAAATCGAGAAATACATCCTCAATTGTTTTATTTTGAGGGTAAAGCAAGGGCTAAGGTGAAAACATTCTTAATTCTTGTTTGCAATTTTAATCATTAACCATATAAAAATAAATAGAGGTTCCCCAATCAGTGTCCAAACAAAATTTAAAACATAAACTCACACAATGATCTGAAAAACAATTTAAAAGTTGTTTTTCTTTTTATATTCTAGCCCCCCATCTCCTGATTTTTGTTTTCTCATAAACGTTTTCATCTCCCCCTTCCCCCTTGCCACAGGTTGGCATGCTTCATTTTTTTTTTCTTTTTTTAAATCTAGTGAGACGGGGGCAGTGGAGAATGAGGCATGTCTGACTTGGAGGAGAGGGAACACTAGATAATGTGGGTGTGTGTTCAAGGAAATGTTTGTGTGTTTAATGTTTTTGTGAGGGAGGAAACAGGAAGCATAATAAAACCATTCAAAATAGAAAGAAAGCAATACATTTTAATTATAATTTATGGTCATAACAGTACTGCCCCAAAGGGACTTAATTCAACCATCATGTTCACAGACATTGGTTAGTCTTGTAGTAACACAGCTGCTGTTGTCTTTGGTTTTGATAGAGTACAACTGTTAAAGAAAAGGCTGGATTCTAGAGTTTGAGGGTTTAGATTCCTGCCCTTTGCAGGATTCAATACAAATCTCTCTATTTACATTTGAATAGGAAACAAAACAGACCGGAAACTCCTAACCAGTCTCCTTGCCTTGCATTTAATCTTCCTCTGCCCAATTCATTTGTTTTGTGGACTCCGCTTTGTTTCACTCCTGTGCAGGATCTCCACAAGACCTCTCATGATGGTTTGCCATCTATCTCCCCAGGCCCTTTCCTTTCCTGGCTCCACTCTGCTCCAGTTGTACCAAATTTCTGTCATTTTCACATGTTGACATTTTAGGGAAGCTTCTGGGCTTTTGCACAAGTTGTTCCACAGCTTGGACATCATCTTTCTTTTCTCCCGTCCTGTCTGTCTATACAATAAGACAATGATGAACTGAAGAAACTACAGTATAACAAAAAGACTCCTTTCTTTTATAGTAGTTGTCTCTTCGCACATCAAATTCTTCCTAAACTATGAAGGGCAAGGCTCTTATGTTTTCACCATGATATTACCTGCCTTGGTGAGTATATTTGTGTTGAATAAATGAATGAAGGAAGAGTTGTAGGGAGATAAATGGATACTGAAATAATAACATAAATTATGGAACTATTTGGATCAATTTTTTAAAACTTGATAACAGGTTAATTTCAAATCATGGTGTTTCAATATAAATAATCTGTGTATCATTTGGTTACTATTACCTTATGTTTTAATTTTTAAATACCACAGAAATAGATTTCTCACACTTTTCCAAGGTAGTCTGTTATGGCATTTGAATACAAATCTTCCCTACGATTTACTTAGGCCTGTTTGTTTCATCTTCGTGCACTCACTTTTTCAAAGGGAAATATATTTTGTTATTTATTACTAGATTAAGTACTTGTTGAACGGAGAGTAATGGATATCTCTGGCAAGCTCTTGAGTCTTGTTAATGCTTGAGACAGGAAACAAAGGAAAAGATCCATTTTTTTCCTAATATGCTTCAAGCAATGAAAATGCATTAATACAGGCTTTACACGTTTGATCTCAACTGTCAATGCTTCTTTCCCGGGAAGCCACCTCTACTCATTTTATTCTTGGGGAACAGCAATGGGTGAATACTTGGACTAAACATTCCACAGAGAAGTTAAAGACCTCTGTGATGCTAATTTTCACTTCTGGACTTTGTTATAGAGACATGCTTTCTTTTTTTAAAATTTATTTATTTATTTATTTTTTGCTGTGTTGGGTCTTCGTTTCTGTGCGAGGGCTTTCTCCAGTTGCCGCGAGCGGGGGCCACTCTTCATCGCGGTGCGCGGGCCTCTCACTATCGCGGCCTCTCTTGTTGCGGAGCACAGGCTCCAGACGCGCAGGCTCAGTAGTTGTGGCTCACGGGCCCAGTCGCTCCGCGGCACGTGGGATCCTCCCAGACCAGGGCCCGAACCCGTGTCCCCTGCATTGGCAGGCAGACTCTCCACCACTGCGCCACCAGGGACGCCCCAGACATGCTTTCTTTTTAGTATCACTTTACTTATTAACCAGTATTTGTGAAGAATCTCACTTGTAGACTTTATGCATTTGGAATGTTGCTTTTGAATAAGGAGGCTGAAACCTTTATATTAGCCAAACAGTAAGTTGGTGTGGTATCAGCCTCTTCTAGTTCTTCCTTTACACCTAACCTGGCATTTGATAAGGACACATTTAAACATGTTGCAGAAGCATTTAAACTTGGGAAAACATACCAGGAAGAACTGCAAGCAAATGAACCAGTACCATGTTGCGCTTCATTGTTACTAAAGCAAAACTTTAAATTTGAACTTCTTTCCTACTGTTTATACCATGATTTAATTTTTGAAAAATTTGCTACAAGCTGATTTTTAGTTATATATGTCTGGAATTTGCAAACTACTACTGGCACCACCGAATCCAGACTGTCACTTGTTTTTGTCAATACCCTTTATTAGAATACAGCCACTCTCATTTCCTGTCTATGGCTGCTTTTGTGCTATAACAGAATTGGGTAGTAGCGATAGAGTCTAAAATATTTATTGTCTTACTTTATCCAGAAAAAGTTTACTGACCCCTGATCGTAGTTTATGATACTTAGTACAATTTTCTTGGTCAGTATGATGTTAATTTTTACCACTTGTTCTTCCTGGGTAATGCTGTAGCAAGATTTATGTTATACATTAAAACTTTACAACATACATTAAAAAGTGGAGATATAAATTTGTGTGCATTGAATAAAAAATAGGTTAAAATATATATAGGAATTTTTATAAGGTAAAGGCAAAATTGATAAAAGAGATGAAATAAAGAAATTATGAGCAGAATGAATATAAATATCATTACAAATATCTATCTGTCAAATAACCTGTTTTTAAGAAGCTTTCTTACTCTGACATTGTTTACTATCCATTTCTCAGGAAATAAAGTTTCTAATTAGAACAGAGTTAATACTACCTGTGAAAATTGATATACTTCATCTATTTTAGGGCAGAGAAATTCTACCAAGGTCAATTAAGATAATTTCCCCTTCTTAAGCTCTAACATTGTTATTTGTGTCATTTGTACTGCAGTTCCCAGTAATTAAAACAGCAGGTTACAGATGGGTTATTTTGGCATGGGCACACTCATTTTCTTGCCCTCAGGTTAGATGGACATTGTCTTCTGTAGGCACTGCCCATTGTCCCTCGGCAAGACTCCCTCAGATTGTCCTTGGACAAGAAAATCAGCCTAAATAGATCTCTTTTATTTGTCTCATAAGTCTTTCAAACAAACTGTATTAGTGACTGCCAGCTGAGTTGTTCGAAACAGGAAAAACAATTTTATGCTTTTGATGTCAACCCGACAGAAAGTTAAAAAGAAAGAGATTCTGTTATTTAAGAGAAGATTTTAAAAGAGTTTCTTTGAAGTCCATATTTATCTGTAAACTTTTGTTTTTAGGTTGACAAAGAAATCACATTCCTCTGAAAAGTCTCTAGTTAATGTATTCCATAGCAATACCTGCCTAAAGAGTGGTAGTTAGGAAAAATTTAAGGAAGAAAGATGAAAGATGAGAAAGTTTCACAACAATATACTCATATGTTTTTGGGATGAGAAGGCAGAGTATCAAATGCCCATTTACTCACTTACTTAAGGTTGTGTGGAAAGATCTTAATACATACTGCTTATGTCCCTTAGATGATCTAATGTTTCTGCTCCTTTCCATAATCAGAAACCATTTCTTTTTTCTCCCCGCAAGCCATTGAGTAGAAACTCAAATAGGATTTTCCAATGCATGATGGAAAATTCTATTTTAAATCTTATGATTTCTATGTGTTAAATGTGTAGTTTAAATTACACGTCAGTATGTTTGAGTTGTCACAAATGCATGGCACTGACCCAAGTTCCTTTAGACAGGTTTCTTTGTTGAGAATTCCTGAAGTTCTAATTAATCGGCTGCCTTGGTTTTAGATGTTATATATAGAATATATAGGAATATATTCCTCCTTTGAAACAATACCCAATTGTGAGAAAAATCCTGTTTTTATCTAGAAAAGATGGGGAAGTATCCAGATCAATATATCTATGTCTCAAAATCAGAGGATTAAAATCAATGTAGTAATAAATACCTGGATGTTGAATGATATTGTTTTGAGTAATAAAAGGGAGGGCAGTAGAAAAATTTTTTTGGTTTAGCTCTAAACTTATCAGTGTTTTGAAATTTAATTTCTTGAATTATTTTTGAAGAACTCAAGTTAGGCCTCATCTGAAGAGTTACCATTAATTTAGACTGGAGCCTAATGCAGTACGTTGGAAAGCGTGGTATGCAGATACCAATTAGCACATATTGTGTCCACCCCCTTCCAGGTGTTCAGATAATTAACTCCATGAGGTGGTTCAACATTTTTATCCCATTGCTGCCTATCAAGGAACCGAGGCCTAGGAAGAGGGTGTAGTGTTTGCCCAAGGTCATGCAACTGAGAAATCATGGAGCCAGGACCGAAAGGCAGGTGCGTCTGATTTCAAAGCCAATGCCTCTTCTGTCCTGTGTTGCCTTTTACAAGAACGTGTTATCAATATCTAGAAATCTTGCTTATAAAAATCCCCCCAGAGAGTTTAGAGCAGATACATATATTCTCTACATATGCATAAGTAGGTGAAAAGGAAATTTGCAAATATACTTCAAATTACCGTCAATAAACTTTCTACATGCAGCCTTTGGAAAAAGCAGGATCTACCATTTAACAGAAATTGTTGACTTTTAAAAGAATATGGCATTTTCAACTCATATTCAGTGTGTTCTCCATCTGACCTCTGAATCCTTGCCTGTTGTATTTTCGCTTAACTTGCCTTTCTCCTTTTTAGAAAAACAATTTCCCTCTAATGGATTTTCTTTTAGGGTTGAAACTCAGTTCAATAGGAATCAGACTCTCAGAGCTGCAAGAGACCTTAAGGCAAAATTGAACCTCAACCATCATTTTACTGATGAGTAAAAAGCTGACAGTCAGTGAAGTGAAATGATTTATCTAGTCTACAAGAGGGATCCAGGTCTCCTGATTCTCAACTTAGTGGAATTCTGTGACACACTGCATCTTAATGAGATGCTCAGAAATCAAATAATTTTGAAGTTGATCGACCCTTTTTTTTTTTTTTGGTATTTATTGACCAGGTTGATTTAAAGGCATCATTACTAATTCATTGTTTGAAATGCTATTTTTAATCTAAAGGCCATGGAAAATTGAAAGATGGCATATAATGTAGGAAAGTAGATATTATTATACTTCAATATAGGCTTTAAGCTGCCTTTCCAGCCTCACCTTTCACCCATTTTCCCCTGGTTTATTCTAGAATATACTTCATGCCTCCATGATTTAGCCCCTTGTGCTCCTGCATCTGGAATTCCCTTCCATATCTTGACTGTCTGGAGAAATTCTACTTATTTTTCCTTTTGCATACCTTAACGTTAGCCACATCTTCCCTTGACCTTGGCAGAATTAATTTTTTACTTGTCTGTGCTATCATATCAGTTTGTGCCTTTATTGTAGTATTTATCCTTATTTTATTGCCATTATTTCTTCACTTATCTTTCCTCCTCCAGGCTGGAAGCTCCTTGAGGGCAAGATTTTGTTCTAATCACCTTAGTATCCCCATAACAACATAATGCTAGACACACAGTGGGAGCTGCAAATACATTTCTCTTGAATGAATTACTTGCAAATCATGGTCTTTCAAAAACAATACCCTAAAAGAAAAAGTAAAAGTCTAAAAGTTAGGGCTGTACGTGAGGTCACTTGATCTGATAATTATCACAAATTTTGCTGTCATTCTTACAAGTTGAATTCTGTCTAGTCACAAGGTTTGAAGCTATTGCTTTATTTTCAGTGGTCTGTGTTTTCGGTTCCTTTTTTTAGTAATAGAGATTTATATATCCCCAATCATAATTTCTTGCCTGGTTGTCATTATTGCTAATGACATTAATTTAGCCATCTGTTGACTCAAGAATAAGCTTCTGACCGCTCCTTCTAATTTGATATAAGAAATTAAGTCAATGACAAGCATAAGTTACAGGCCTTCACATCACTTCAATTTTGGTAGAACTGAGGTTTAATATATTACACACATACATAGAACAAATCTATTATAAATAAAATGTAACTGCTCATATTTTTTTAATTAATTTATTTATTTTTGGCTGTGTTGGGTCTTTGTTTCTGTATGAGGGCTTTCTCTAGTTGCGGCAAGCGGGGGCCACTCTTCATCGCGGTGCGCGGGCCTTTCACTATCGCGGCCTGTCTTGTTGCGGAGCACAGGCTCCAGTCGCGCAGGCTCAGTAGTTGTGGCTCACGGGCCTAGTTGCTCCGCGGCATGTGGGATCTTCCCAGACCAGGGCTCGAACCCGTGTCCCCTGCATTTCCAGGCAGATTCTCATCCACTGCGCCACCAGGGAAGCCCTAACTGCTCATATTTATAGAATAAATTCACATACAAATGATTTGCAGAAAGATATGTTTTTCTCTTCAATATCAATAAGAATGAAAGAAAGCTAAACTTCAGCTGTAAGACATTAATTCAATAGATTATATTTGTTTATTAGCACAAATGCATTCATCAATATACCCCCGCAACCCTAAGCATGATTAACAAGACACTGGGCTCCTGAAGATGGTGTCTTCTGGTTCATATATAGCGTTACATAATACACAGCTGTTGGTGATTAATCACAGTTTGTAATGGCTAGTGAGTTCATTCTGTACTCCTTAGAAAAGAAAAAATGCAATTTTTTTTGTGTGTGTGTGATCTAAGTAAACAAATTTTGAACAAATGTAATGCTGATTTATCAGTTTCCAGTTCATTAATGGGGAGCTTTTGCTTTCCCAACAATTGAAATCAGTGAAACATCTGTCAAATTATAGTTGCATAATCTATGAGTGAAACAATGCTTAGGTGGTATAAATGAGCTACTTCCTCAGAGATTCTCAAATTGTGCAAGAGGCAGGTGCTCAAGTGTCCCAGAATTCAGGATTCTTTAAATGAAATATCTAATAGACCTGCTATTTTTCTTTGCTATTTCAGTGAGTACAAATATGATCTACCATTTCAATAGCCCTAGTGGAAACCAGATTGTGGACTTTTAGGTTTAATTTAACTCTCCTTATCTTCACCCTACTTCACTGCCAGCACCCAGATTGTTATGTATTTGTGCATTACATATAGCTAAGTTAGAGGTATCCTACCTAAATGTTTTGATTAATATACTAATATTAATACTGTATTTCTTTCCTCTTTTTCTTTTTTTTTTTTTTTTTTTTAAACGCATCTTCCTCACTAGGGAAATCTTACTTTTATTTATTTATTTATTTATTTATTTATTTACATTTATTTTTGGCTGTGTTGGGTCTTCGTTTCTGTGCGAGGGCTTTCTCTAGTTACGGCGCGCGGGGGCCACTCTTCATCGCGGTGCGCTGGCCTCTCACTATTGCGGCCTCTCTTGTTGCGGAGCACAGGCTCCAGATGCGCAGGCTCAGTAGTAGTTGTGGCTCATGGGCCCAGTTGCTCCGCGGCATGTGGGATCTTCCCAGACCAGGGCTCGAACCCGTGTCCCCTGCATTGGCAGGCAGATTCTCAACCACTGTGCCACCAGGGAAGCCCTCCTCTTTTTCTTAATGATGAAGTAGTTCTCTGACAAATCATCACTTTTATTCAGGGGAAATGCATACCCTTTAGTTAATTAAATGCTACTACAAAATGCATCATCTTCCAGTTAATTCAAGGAATTGTTAGTCTTTTAGTAGAAATTTTATCCTCTGTTTTGAGAAAAGTTTCTGTGAGTGCCTGAAACAGGTTCCTGCTGATAACTGAAAATGTGTTTCTAAATGTCCCCAGCTTGCCAGATTAGGGTACCTAGGTCATTCAGTTCTTTCTTTCTAGCTACTTCTATTCACTGTGAAATTTTTTCCTGTAGAAAATGAGATGTTATGCTGCTTTCACTGAAACATCATATAAGTCAAGGGAAACTAGTGCCGTAGGGTAGGTTCCCCAAGGAACAGACCCTGAGCCTCTGAGATTTATGTGCAGGGGATTGCTCTGGGGAATAAATAGGAAAAATGATTGAAGAGATGTTGAGCAGGTTAAGAACATGAGTTATGATGCAGTTGCAACATTGGCTTCGGACCATCTTACAGAAAGCCCTCCACCTGGGATGGCCCTTCAGAGTTTTGTGTTTTGAGGCAAGGAGCCAGATTTTATGCTCCCGTATCCATCAGCCATTGAATGCAGGCCACCTTTGGGGAGGGGGTTGATTTTGAGCCAACCTGCTCTTTTTGGCTGAGGCTGATTCCTGGAGAGAGATTAATCAGAGAGCTGTTGGCCACCAACATTCCCAGCAATGGATGAAATGAGTGTTTCAGTCCCAAGGAGGAGTCTGGGCAACACACCACAGTATCCACTATAATGAGATGCCCAGCTTTGGTACCACATTTGTAATGCCAGTTGTGAGTGATGATTAACTTGCGTGTTGTATAGAACATTAAAACCATTTAAGTAAACTATGGGTTGTAAGCAGTGGATAACATCCAAATTATTCTATAGCATGGTTATCTTTAGATAACTTTAGAAATGCCAGCCTCTAATTTCCTACTGAGACCCTAGGGAAGTTATAGTCAAGATTATCATTAGCTTTAATGAGAATAATTTGTACAGAATCCCCTGTGTTAGACAAAGATAAAAACATCTCTGCATGTGAAGCTTTGAATATCCCTTTGTTTATTTTAGCCTTTAACTGAATACAGAGTTGTTTTGTTTTCAGAGGTTTTATCAAAATGACATTGAAAATTTTCACATTTTTGTTGCTTTATTTCTAATAGATTTTCAACTGTATTAGTACCAGATATGGGTGTTTTAAAATATTTCCATTAATCTGGGTTAAAAATTATAAGTAAAGAATTACTCTGACTACTAAATAAAATACTATGGTTAAATTCTGAGGGTTAAAAAGAGCAAGTTTGAAGCTATGTTTAGAGTGAAAAGGATGATAGAAGCTAAATGATGTAAATTTTGATATGTATTGACACAATTATTGCCATAGCAAAAATAAATCCAGATGTGTGGTGATTATAAAGGAGTGGCAAAGTGGCATAATTGAATCAAGTACATAAAATTTGCTAGTTGAATGAACAGGTCAATTTCCATTTAACACTAAGGGATCAACTGGTATTTGGAATGAGTGTTGGTGACAGATGGTGTAGTTACATAGTCCTATTTCAGTCAATTAACAAGTAATTGACAGATATACTCATGGTGCTGAACAATTATTTGAATAAAAATATTTAGGACTGTTTCCTAAGCTTCAAGGTTTACCAAATGTAATTATAGTTAATTCTTTACATAAATTGCACTAAATAAGTTAGGATATTCACCAACTCAGAATGCCAGTATTGTTTTAACCATATAATTAACTCATTCTCATGGTTTGTTTGCTTAATGGAATAATCCATCTGATCTTGGTCTCTATTAATACTATTTCTTTGTCCATCAAAATGATGACTCTAACAAAATGAATACTTCTATAAAGTAAACATCAATTTTATATAGTAAAAGACCCAGCTAAATAAGACATTGGATAAAGAGAAATGGCAAAATAATCATACTCAACTTAAAGTTTTGATTATCAGTGGACACTGCCCTCATAGAATTTTGTACTAACATGTTTAGGTTAACTTACTATTTAAGCTCAGGATATAAAATTTCATCTGCTTTATGTTTTCCTAGAGAAAAATGGTTCCTAGGCCATATATTATACCCCTATACTCAGAATAGGAATCAGGTAACTATAGATAGATAGATAGATAGATAGATAGATAGATAGATAGATAGATAAAGATACATTCTTATGAAAAAATATGGATGACTGATAGAGAAAGAAAAATATCTTAAAGCCTATGTGGGTAAAATTTTGTTAAATTTAGCTGACAAAGACATTGAGATATGTCCCCCTTCCTCCACCCACAAAACACATAGAAAAGTTGAATAAAATATCAGAGCATTAAAAAAGTTAAACTCAAAGTTACCAAGTGGCAGAAATGTTGAGGGTGCTTATAGCTGAAAAAATGAGTTGTAGACAAACTGTTTCAGCCCATGGGGATATTTGAAGCATGTATTCTTAAGAGATGGTTGGTGTTTAAATGTCAGTGAGCATTGATCATTCAGGGCCACAGGACTGACAACTTTGAATTCTAAAAAAGAGAAGTGTACAAAAAAGTAAAAGACAAAAATTCTAGAGACTATACATACATACACATAAGGAAATAAAAACCTCATGTGGGTTAAACAATACATACCTGCAGAAAATACTAGTCAAATACAAGCCAGATTTAATGAAATCACTCAGAAGAAAGGAATTATACTGTATTATCCATCATTCATCAAATTCAAACTCAGACAAGAGAGAATTGAAAAGAGATACTATTCTAATATTGATGAAAAATGTTCCAGGTTGAAGAGAAATGTAAATTTTCAGATTGGAAGAAAACATCTCAAGTCCCTATAACCAGACACTGTGCTCTGAAACTATAAGGTATCAAAGATTAAAAAAAAGATGTGAAGAACCTGGAGAGAAATGACAGATTATTTATAAAGAGACATAATTCAATTGCTACAATATTTCTCATTAGGAAAAATAGATGTGTGAATACAATGAAATATTTTCAAATTGCTGGGGAGACATAGACATTCATAAACATAAAAACAAAATTAAAATGGTGTCCATAGACCCTCACTGAAAGACATACTAAAGGATATACTTCAGCAAGAAAAAAATTTAATTCATAAGGAAAGTTTGTAAAGCAAGAAAAAATAGTGACCAAACCAATTGACTTAACAAATTTAAAAATACTGAAATACTAAGATGACTAACAATAACTACTTTTGGAGGGTTTAAAAACAAGATGGAACTTAAATACCAAATAGTAATTTAAATGACTAAAGAGGAGTACCTGAAAGGAATATACTTTGTTACATATATTTGAAAGAAAATAGTGGTATTGATTTACTTTAGATTTTATTAGGAAGAAATAAAGTTAAATATGTATGTAAAAGTTTTAAAGGAAATAGAATTACTGCAACAGTAGAAATAGAATGTTTAATTTCCCAACAAGGAAGGAAATTTCTATCAAGTCAATAGAAGATAAAAGAAGAAAAAAAACCACAAGATACTAACAAAAGCATAGTAAATTTAAAAATTCAGAAAAAGATGTAGAAATAAATCCAAATATATTAGTAATCAGAAGTATAATAAATTAATCATCCTATTAAAAGACCAAGACTGTCAAATTGGATTAAAAACTTTAAAAAATGTTGTTATTCTATATAAATACTAATCAAAAGAGGCAAGGAGTAGTTTTATCAGAAATATGTAGAGTTAATTCTACTTCTTCTTTTCTAACATGGATACCGATTTTTTTTTTTTTTTTTTGGCCTATTTGCTCTGGCTAGGACTTCCAGTACTGTGTTGAATAAATATGGTGAGAGTGAGCATCATTGTCTTGTTCCTTATCTTAAAGGAGAAGCTTTCAGCTTTTCACCATTGAGTATATGTTAACTGTGAGCTTGTCATATATGGCCTTTATTATGTTCAGGTACATTCCTTCTACCCCTAATTTGTTGAGATTTCTTATCATGAAAGGATATTGAATTTTTAATTGCTTCTTCTCTACTGACATGATCATATGATTTTATCCTTTATTCTGTTCATATTATATATCATATTTATTGATTTGCAAATGTTGAATCATCTTTGCATCCCAGAAGTGTCTCACTTGATCATTGTGTATGATCCTTTTAATGTGCTGTTGAGTTCAGTTTGCTAGTATTTTGTTGAGGATTTTTACATCTATGTTCATCAGGAATACTGGCCTGTATTTGCTTTCCTTGTAGCATCCTTGTCTATGTGCTGGACTTATAAAATGAGTTTGGAAGTGTTCCCTCTTCTTCTGTGTTTTGGAAGAGTTTGAAAAGAATTTGTATGAATTCTTTAAATGTTTGCTAGAATTCATCAGTGAAGCCATCTGGTTCTGGCCTTTTCTTTGTCTCTGTTTACAGGTGACACAATCTTGTATATAGAAAATCCTGAAGACTCCAGAAAAAAACTGTTAGAACTAATAAATTCAGTAAAGCTTCAGGACACAAAGTCAACATGTTGTGTTTCTACACACTGACAGTAAACTATCCCAAAAAGACAGTACAAAAACAATCTCCTCTACAATAGCATCAAAAAGAGTAAAATACTTAGGAATAAATTTAACCAAGGAGAAGAAAGATCTGTTACTGAAAACTGTAAAATATTGATGAAAGAAATTGAAGAAGGTACAGGTATATGGAAAAATATCCAATCTACGTTAATTAAAATAATTAACATTTTTAAAATCTCCATACTACTCAAAGCTCTATATAGATTCAAGGTAATCCCTGTCAAAACTCCAATGGCGTTTTTCACAGAAATAGAAAAAACAATCCTAAAATTTGTATGGAATCACAAAATGCTTCAGATAGCCTAAGCAACCTTGAGCAAGAAGAACAAAGCTGGAGGCATTACATTTTCTGATTTCAAACTATATTACTAAGCTACAGTAATCAAAACAGTATGGTACTGCATAAAAACAGCCACATAGACTAAATGGAAGAGAATAGAAAGCCCAGAGATAAGACTACACATATATGGTCAACTACTCTTTTACAAAGTTGCCAACAACAGACAATGAGGAAAGGATAATCACTTCAGTAAATCGTGTTGGGCAAACTAGATAGCCATATACAAAAGATGTGGGGTGATAATAAAATATACCTAAATAATTGTAGTTACATCTTATGTTTATTTAATATTGTTAAGTTCAGAGAGCAGTGTCCTATAAGTCATTGTGATATTTACTGAACATCTGTTACATGCCAGGTGTTCTGATAATTTCTGGAGATAACAAAAATATGTGTCAGTCCCTGTTTTAAAGAAGTCAATCTACTCAGTGGTACAGACACACAAAGAATTCCACAGGTTGGAAGAAAAAGACGACTAAGAAAGGAATTTGAAAACACAGAGAATTTCAGAGATCTTTGAAGGAACAGTTTTGAGTTATGTTGAGAAGAGGGATGAACAACATAGTGGTTTTAAGCAAGGAAACAAGTGGTTGCAGACCCAAAAAGGAAATTTCCACATCCCAGTTACATAAAGTTGGTTCAGTATTAGGAAATTTAATTTACTTCACGGAAAAAAGAAAAAAAAATTATTATATTAGTGCCTGCCAAAGTCTTAAATACCCTTAACAGTTTGTTTCAGGAAGTAACAGCAAATATATGTGGTGAAATATTAAAGACTTTCTATTAAAATTAAGAACACAGCAAGCATTCTAATGGCCACTGTGATTATTCAATACTCTTTTGGTGATTTTAGGTAATGCAAAAAGACCCGGTGTGGAATAAATGTAGTAAGAAAAAGTTTTGTTTTCAGATGATATAATTGAATACCTAAGAATATCACGAAATTCAACCACAATCTCTTTGAACAGAAAAAAAATTATTAAGATGGCTGGCTACAAAAAGTCAAAACTTTCCTTTTATACTAGAGTAACAGGATGTTAAGTTGGAGGCTTTGACTGAACTCCAAGTTACAATGTGTTATGAGTCAGACTGACAGGCTGAAATTTCAAAGAAAGTGTCTGGGAACCTGCTGGATGAGTCATCTTCAATAAGGATCTAAAATGGTCAGGTTGCTGGAAATTCAGCAGGATTTGGTGAGAACCAGTTTGAAAAAAATCTACGCTCTAGTCATATCTCCCACTCAAGGGTAGGGAAGGAAATAATTGATCCTCTTGCTCAAATCTAGGGAGAAGCCTTCTCTAAGTGGGGAGTGAGCAAAGGGGGCATGAGAGGGGCTCCTGAGTTGTTGGAAATGGTCTGTGTCTTTATCTAGGCAGTTTTCACACTAGTGTGTGCACTATGTGAAAATTCATTGAGCTTTACACTTATGACATATGCCCCCCCTTCTTTTTTAACATCTTTATTGGCATATAATTGCTTTACAAAGTTGTGTTAGTTGCTGCTGTATGCCTTTAATGTGTATTATACTTTAAAAATTTTACTTAAAAAAAAAGTCTTTCTTTGGCTTGTTGAAGTTAGACACTATAGACACTATACAGCTAACTGGGCCTTTTCATATCCCCCAGTCTTAAACTGATTGGAAATCTTTAAAATAAAAATAATATATTTTCTCAGGGATTATTGAGAGATGATCCTACATAATTGAAGCTTGCAGGACTGATATCATCATTATTTTTTACATAACCATTTTCTTTAACTTTTGTAGAACTAAAGCAGGGATCCCAAATTGAATACAAAGACTCAGACAGGTCTGGATGATTGGTGGGATGGGTGTGGAAGTCTAATAGCATCCCAAGAAGGTGATAAAATCCTTGTCTAACACTGAGACTCCATTGCACTGTGCCTGGCTCATAGAATTTTCTCAATAAATATTTGTTGAATACATAGGTTAATGGAAGGATAGATGGATGGGTGGATAAAACAGAAGGAAAGCTTATCATAAATGACAGAGTGAATACAGATGACTAAGAAATCAATTTCTGGATTATCAGAAGGTGGATCACTCTAATTAGCAGAGGATCTGTCCCTGGTATTTGTTTCCTGTCCTGATTGATTGCACTGACTTCATGTCCAAGTCCAGAGGCTATCAGGAGTGCTGTGAATGATGTCTATAAAAGTGGTTTCATTAAACCTCAGTAAGACTTGAAACACAAGTAACAATGCTCAGAAACACTGAGTGAACCCTTCGTCCCCACATTACAACAAAGCATGGTGAAATTTTGAGAGCTGTCCCTGTAGCAGTGAGTTTATCCTTGACCACTTATAGCACATCTCCTGGGATTATCAACAGTAATTGATGGACATTTGTCCTGTGGCTACAACCTGTACTGACAGGTGTTGGAGATAATAACCAATATCATTTGAATTTTTCTGCTAATGTGACTTAATTACAGAGCCAGGACCAGGGCCCTGTGCTGCAAGACCCTGAATGTAACTGCCTCCTTGACTTTTGTACTCTGGGTACTTTTCCTGCTTCACGCTAGTTCTGGCATTGCTTGATAACCATTAACTGATAATAACTAGAGAATCTCAGGTTAAAAATATGTATTTCACTGTCTCCCATATCCACTGATGAAGCTTCTTAACAAGCAAATATGCAAAATGGTAAAGCTAACAATACTGACCTTAGGTAATTGCTTTTAGTGGAAAATGACAATAAATGTGAATTCTGCATCCCAGACAAATGTCAGTTATTACAATTTCTACTCAATTAACTTCCTTACACATTGATTGAGGTCCTTCCCTAAGAGTAAGTAGACAACCAAAGATGATGACAGCACAATCATTGCACTTGGGAGCCTAACGCTGATTTATTTTACGAGAATATTTTTCCCCTTAACAATGGTAGTACGTATACAATGACCAGTCTCCAGTCTCTTATCTTATATTGTGGCTAAGCAAGACATTTTCTAAAAAAAGTTTTAAAACCATTTAAAAATTAGGAAAGCTTTCAAATTATATATGATGTATAGCATGCTGACAGGCAAACTTGTATGCTCTGAAGCACCACTCAGCAAAGCTGTAGTTTTATTTCTACAGAGAATGATGTCAAAAAGCTAGGACCAATTCTGGTGAATGTAGGCTGGTGTGGGGCCTAATTTTAAAAATAGAAGTGTCCTGACTAATCTGTTATGCTGGCAACAGATCTAAAGACTATAGACTGATATTTTTGAAGATCTGAGAAAATGAAGACAAGCAAAGACAGATTTGCCTTCACCATAGTGGTTAAGATAAATACTTCATTCAGTTAGTACCGCAAGGAAATTTCATTTAGATTTTTAACTTTTTGATATATGATTCACAAAGGGAATTTGTCTCACTTTGAAAATAACTCTTCAAGTGTCAAACAACAGAATAAATGGTTTTTTACACTGGAAAAACATTTGAGATTTTTCTGACAATGCCCTAGATTCTGGGAAAAGCAAAAGCAAAAGCAAACTTTGTTTTCTAGAGGTTTCCTAACAAAATTCTTGCATTTGTCTCTGTGGAAACAGTCAAATTTTTCTGGGTAATTTTGCCACCATATGTTGTCAGAAATTTACATTTTTTAAAGGTTAGATTGTATACTTCTATTTATTTCATTAATCTCGAATGAGGGTTAGTCATATAAAACATTTTAAATTCTTGTGAATTGACCAATCTACTATAAGAGCTTACATCCTGAATGAAAGGAAGACAATTGCCCATCGTGTTCCCAATGATCTGACCTGCAAATGTAGACCTGGATGTTGAGAAGCAAACCAAAGAACTTTGCCGTATGGTGGCCCATATGCAGCTTCCATCCAGTGCACTGAGAAAGGGCGTTCACA
The DNA here is from genome assembly GCF_949987535.1 of Balaenoptera acutorostrata. Classification (NCBI taxonomy): domain Eukaryota; kingdom Metazoa; phylum Chordata; class Mammalia; order Artiodactyla; family Balaenopteridae; genus Balaenoptera; species Balaenoptera acutorostrata. The sequence goes on from NC_080065.1 coordinate 40,473,869, forward strand.
TAGTCTGAGCAAGTTCAAGGTGACTTCTGTAGGAGGAGAAGATCCAACTATTGAGAGAGAAGGCGAAGGGAGGAGGAGGAAGAAAGGGAAAGAGAAGGAGAAAGGCGAAGGTAGGAAGGGATGAGGGAAGACAGATCTAAATGAATTTTTGCATTTAATATCTGAGCTCAGATTTGAGTGAATACAGTGGCATGCTAGAGCTGGCTGGTACCGGCCCAGAGCAGATTGTGGGCATCTCTTCCCAACTCTGTGCTCCGTAATATCATATAGGTTGCTTCAAACAGACCATAGTGGAAGTATTACACTGCAAAAATAAGCAAATGCTACAAATCAGGGCATCATCCGTTGCTCCCCTCCCCCCAACTCCAGGAGCTAAACATTTACAGGCTTACTCTGGTAGACCTGGAAACTCTCAATGGCCACTGTGATAAAGAAAAGCAATGTAAGGAAATAGAAACAACTCTTGAGCTAGGATGAACGGATCAAGGAGGAAAGAAGGAGAGAAGCTCAGGGTGGTCATGAAAATAATTTAATCACTGAGGTGATCGTGCCTACCGGAAAAGCACACCCAGTTACTGAGCTGACTGGGAAAAGAACAATGGCTGTTTCTCTGGTGGAACATTACTGTATGATCCAGGCAGACACTAGAAATAGATCAGGTAGTTTTCCTGGGGGTTTCTTGGATTAGCAGGAAGTAGTCCACTTTTAGGGTGTTAAATAAGATTTGGAGGTAAAACATAATTAAAATGTGACATACATTTGGAACAAAATGAGATAAATACAGGCACTTTTCATGAAGATTTGAGGAAGATTATGAGTAAAAAACCTTTTTAATCTCTTGATTCAAATCATGTTGGTATAATCTATTGCCGGTGCTGCTCATAATAGCTGACTTCTTCAAGGTTCCTAGAATGTGCCAGAATGTCCAGAATGTCCTAGAATGGGTTATTGACTTTATATACATTATCTGATTTGTTACTCATGGAAATCATATTAAATAAGTACTATTATTATCCTCATTTTACAAATAAACTAAACAAAATTTAGAAGTGTGGAAACACTTGCCCAAGGTCTGGTCCAGACTCTCAGCTGTTAGCTGCTGTAGCGTGTTTTGCTGTGCCATTCCACGAGTTGCAAAATCTATTTGAAATGGAAAATTCTGCATTAAACTGAGTAACTGAGGAATGATTCTCAAGTAAGAAAAAGTACCAGTGAGCTTGATTTTTCTATTATAACTGTGGTCTAAATTGGTAACTTTTACAGTACCCTTAATATAGAATATATACTTCTCATACATATCTATTATATATAAAGTATTATTTTATTAGTACAAAAAATATGAACAAGCCTGATTCACTGTGTAGTGTCTATCTGGAAACTTCAACAAGCTAAAGAAATAATTTTTCTTTTTTTAAGTAAATTTTTGAAGTATAATACACATAAAAAGGCCTATGTCATAAATGTAAATCTCAATGAATTTTCTTATAATGTATATACAAGTGTAAAAACTGCTTCAGTAAAGAAATAGACCATTTCCAATAATCCAGGAGCCCCTCTCTTACCCTCCTTGGTCACCCCTCACCCCATACACAATACAACTACTACTATCCTGACTTTTATCACCAAAGATTACTTTCACCTATTTTTGAATTTATAGAAATGGAATGATAAAGCATGAAAATTGTATTTGACTTTTTGTTTGTTCAATATTATATTTGTGAGGTCCATCCATGCTATTGTGTGTCGTTGTAGATCATTATCATTGCTGCAAGATATTTCGTTTTTTATTTACTTATTCGACTACTAATGGAAATATGGATTGAGAAATATCATTAAAGCATATTTCCTCCTTTACTCTTCCATCTTATGTTAAATCTTTTTAGCTGCAAGAGAAGGTCTTGGGAGTTGGAAGGACTTCTTAAAAGAATTTGCCAGCAAATACACTAATATAAGTTAATCTCCATCTTTGTTCAAATTTAGCTTTATATAAGTTGTCTTATTTACTAAATTCCTAAAATTTTAAACATTCCCAAAGCACTTCAGAGACAGAAGAGTTTCTTATTACCTATTCCATTCAGAGACCTCAAAGGCCTTTGTAAATTTACACGTGATCCAAAGTTTCCCACATACAACCAATATGGATGTAAAGATCTCTAGTAATCCTGCCAGCTACTTTGAGGCTAAAACTTGGACTAACAGTATAAACCCTCTCACAAAAACTCTTGTTCTAAGAAAGCTCTTTAAGACAATGTTCCACTTTCTTTACATGTACTATAGCCATTTTCACAGAGTCAATGCTCAACAAATTTTGAAGATCTAAATTGAATTTGGTTATTTCAACAAATGAAAATGGAAGCTATTATATAAAATTCATTAAGTCAATCAATGCCTAAAACATTTCCAGTCCTGTAGAAAATAAACAATTATATCCAGCATACAAATGTCCCTTTTCCTATTGTTCTAAAACCAGTACTTCTTAATTTCTTTAATATTGTGAAATCTGTGGACCTTCTCAGGATAGTTCTTTTTTTTTTTTTTTAAATTGGTTTATCTTTATATTATGTTGAGCTCTAAGTGGTCTTTTTGTATTTTGCATGTAAGTCCTTTTTCTCAAATATATGTTTCAAGTATTTTCTCTGAAGTCCCTGGATTGTCCCTTCATTTTCTTGATGGCATCTTTCAAAAAGCAAACTGAGGGCAAAACAGTTGATTTGACTTACTTAAAATTACCTGGCTTATAAATGTTATGTCTGAAATTTGAACTCAAGTCTTCATTTTCCAAATCCTAGCTCTTAGCCATTGTGCTATGTTGCTGAAGAGTATTGAAATAATTCATTTATTTAGATTGAAATATTTTAATGAATGGCTACAATTTTTTTATGAATTTTAAATTTGTTTTATTTCTGTATATATGAATTGGATCTCTAAGTATTAAAGTTTAAAATTAAAATAATTGATATACATTTGATAAAAACAATATAAATGCATTATTTGAATAACTTTTAAACAAATGTATTGGAAATGCTTTCTTTTTTTGTTTGTTTGTTTTAACTTATTTTATATTGGAGTATAGCCGATTAACAATGTTGTGATAGTTTCAGGTGCACAGCAAAGCGACTCAGCTGTACATATCCATGTATCCATTCTCCCCCAGACTCCCCTCGCATCCAGGCTGCCACATAACATTGAGCAGAGCTCCCTGTGCTATACAGTAGGTCCTTGTTGGTCATCCTTTTTATATATAGCAGTGTGTACATGTCAATCTCCAACTCCCTAACTACCCCTTCCCTCCACCCTTCTCCCCCTGGTAACCATAAGATCATTCTCTAAGTCTGTGAGTCCGTTTCTGTTTTGTAAATACGTTCATTTGTATAATTTCTTTTTATATTCCGCATGTAAGTGATATCATACGATATTTCTCTTTCTCTGTCTGACTTACTTCACTCAGTATGACAATCTCTAGGTCCATTCATGCTGCTGCAGATGGCATTATTTCTCAGAATAGTTCTTGATGAACAATTTTTTTCCATATGATTTTGGTGGACCTACCCAGGAGTCTATGAGGTTTCTGTGGACATCATATAAAGAAACTCTCTTCTAAATATTTGACATCAAACATTTGTTGTGTGGCTGCATGCCAAGCAATGTGCTATTTGTCACTCTGTAGCGTGCATTTTCCGTGGGGTAATATCACCCTCAAGGGGATAAAAATTTGTTCTTGAGAGGTGAAAATAATCTTACTATATTTTATGTGCAACATGTAGCTATAGATACAGTACTACATTAACTGATTTACAATATATCTGTGGTATTAAAATTTCTTGGGGTAGAAACAAATAGAAAAAGAAAAAGGTATAAAATATCTCCTTAAGGGGGCAATGGAATTGCATTGGAAATGGGAAGGGCTGAGGGAGAAATACTGGGTAAGAGAGGTTTGACTTTAAGCCTTTTAAGTATGCATTGTAACTCACCCTAGTTTCCATTAAACATCTCCTTTTAAATATCTCTGAATATATGTTATTTTAATCAAGCCAAAATGTGTTGGTAAGAATATTCAATTCTGGGAGGCATAACTATGGGTGTTTCCCACAGTAAGCAATAAAATAAGTCATTTGTTCTTCAAAGCTAAATTTTAGCCATTTTTTCATGTATTTAAAAAATCTCTGAAGATAGTTTTACATACTTTATTGGTTCTGACACACTATAGATGTAATTACTTCTAATTTCTTTAATGATATATCTTGGAAAGTTACAAATTATATATAATCTTTTAGTTTTGTACTTAGTGATATGATTTGGGAAGAAATGATTATTCTCTGAAATAAGAAATATCATCATTTAACATAATTTTGAGTAAATTTATACTTTTAAAGCTTATAGAAGACTGAAATCTTGGGACCCAGTTTTAAAACAATCAGTAAATTATCTTATAGAAAGAATGAACTAATTGTTTTGTTCCTACAGAACATTCCTGGTGGGTGATTATTTTCTAGGTATAAATAGTATATAATTTACTACCCAGTGGCATATTTCCTTGGGTGTTTTCTTGTCTTTTATGTTATTCACTTACTCCTTCAATACAATTACAGTGAGTTTCACCATCTACTAAGAGGTAAAAATCAAATACCTAGAAAAACACAATGACTAACCTTGGCATTTTAAAAATGAATTTTAGACATCATCCAGAAAAATATATCAGCTCTCTCTTATTAATCTGATGCAGGAAATCGCCCTATCAAACAATAATTTTAGCAAAAAAAGCAAAAACAAAGCAAAACCCACCAAAGCAACAAAAACAAAACAAAACAAAAAAATGAAAGCAAACCCTTGTTTATGTTACTATCAATAGCTTTTCATAATGTGGGTCAACTTTCTCAAAGACTTGTATAATTTTGTTATGGAAGGAGGACCTGCCCCTAAGCAAATGAGACTAAAGATCTTATTAAACTTGGTAGATTGTCTTTGGGCAACTTTGTTAAATATTATATTTGTTCTACTGGGTTTTAGTTGGAAAGCTAGAAATAACATAGAGAAATTGTAATAATAATTCTTACTTCAAATTTTTCAGGCTTTTTGTATTTGGCTGAGTGTTATGGGCTGACTTATGCCCTGCCCCTAATTCAGATTTTGAAATTCTAACCCCAGTACCTTAGAATGTGACAGCATTTGGAAACAGAGTTTTTATGGTGGTAATTAAGTTAAAGAGAGGTCAGCAGGATGGGCTCTAATCCAATAAGACAAAGTGCTTTTAGAAGAAGAGGAAATTTGGACATAGATACATACAGAGGGAAAATGATGTGGAAATACAGAGAAAAGATGGCCATCTACAGGTCAAGGAGAGAGGCCTGAGAAGGAAACAACCCTGATGACCTGTGGATCTCAGACTTGCAGCCTCCAGAAGTGGAGAAAATAAATGTCTGGTGTTTAAGCTCTCCAGTCTGTGTTACTTTGCTATGACAGCCCTAGAAAACTAATATGCCGGGTTGACATTTGTAAAAAGTTCTTTACAATTTTTTGATATAATACACAGTTGACCCTTGATCAACCTGGTTAGGGACACCGATCCTCCATGCAGTGGAAAATGCATGTATAGCTTATAGTCGACCCTCTATATGCATGGTTCCTCCACGTCCATAGATTCAACAACTGTGGATTGTGCAGTACTGTAGGACATAATTAGCAAAAAAATCTGCATATAAGTGGACCCGTGCAGTTCAAGCCCTTGTTTTTCAAGGATCAACTGTATTATTTTCTGTGTTATTTTCTATCCATTTCCATCTCTTTGTTATATAGTTGTCTCTTAGCTAGAATGGTTGGGTAGCTATAGGTAGAATTCTGTGGGATAAAGGAGGTTTCTTTTAAGAGAGAACTAAGACTACAGAGTTAGGAAGATACAGGTTTCTTTCTACCTGCATCTTAAATTCTGCCATCTACTTAGTCATTTCTTTCACTTTGAAAAGGCTAATTATACTTCCTTCTGCTTCATAATTATACTTGCTGCCACAATGAGGATAGAGTGATGGGACTAAATATTCCATAAAACTGAGATGATACATGCAATGCATCTAGCAAAGTGCCTGGATAGAAGAGTGATAATAAATACTGGTTCTCTTTCCATCTTCGTTCTCTGCTCTCTTAAAGAAATGCCATACAAAATATAAAATTATCAATAACTTAAAGTTGAATAAACATATCATCTAGCTAATTATGAAACTAGTAGTGATAAAGCATTTGTTTATTTAAAATTAATTTTGTCTAATAAATACAGGGATTCTTTTCCAGACATTTATTTTTTACATGGAATTTTTATAGAAGCCATCAAATGATATTGTAGACAACATAGAAACAAACACCATGGCTGATCTGATTAGAGGTAATAATTAATTTCAGAAAATGTACCTACTATGAGTGATCTTTGTTGAGATATAGGTTTTCATCCAGCTGCATCTTCAAATTTCTTAGTCATTACTCTTGAAATGTATAGAAATTTGTTCTAGGCAGTTCTGATTACAACTGTCTTTGATCATTGTACAGGTTTTTTTTTTTCCTGTAACAAGGAAATCTTCACTTCTATTTTTTATTTCTATGGCCAAAAGAGAGTATTTTGAGGGCTACTTTGAAGCATGTCTCTCCATTTCTACAAAACCAAAGTCTAACATTGTCAAATGTTTTAGAAGTACCAAAACTTGTTACAGAAGATTTCTTTATTTTTAACCCACGGGTACTCTTTGTTATTGCCGTTCATGGTAACATACTCACTAATGGTGGAATCTGTGTGTATCATAATTTGCAGATTTTATTATTTTGGTCAGATATCTTTCTGACACCCGAAATGCAATATGATTTAAAAAAATAAATTTCTAGGGACTTCCTTGGTGGCACAGTGGTTGAGAATCCACCTGCCAATGCAGGGGACACGGGTGCGATCCCTGGGCCGGGAAGATCCTGCATGCTGCGGAGCAACTAGGCCCGTGCACCACAACTACTGAGCCTGCGCTCTAGAGCCTGTGAGCCACAACTACTGAGCCCACACGCTGCAACTACTGAAGCCTGCGCACCTAGAGCCTGTGCTGTGCCACAAGAGAAGCCACTGCAATGAGAAGCCCACGCACCGCAACGAAGAGTAGCCCCCGCTCACCGCAACTAGAGAAAGCCCGCACGCAGCAATGAGGACCCAACACAGCCAAAAATAATAAAATAAATAAATAAATAAATTTCTAATCTTTTCATTCTACATCAGTTCACTTCACTAACCTTCCCATAAATCTGGCAGTATTATCATCCTGTCTGCTTTCCAGTTAAACACACAGAGAGGTTAAGGACTCTCATTCTTATAATCCTTTGTTCAAACCATTGCCATATCCTACTGCTGCTTTTTTGTATCATCTATTGAGTGAGTTCTTTCTGCTCTAACCACTTTAAAAGCTTTGTGCAAATAATGAATTCGAGGGTGGACAGCAGCAACATTCTTTACAGGGACTTTCAATGCTCAGTCATCCCATCTACATTAATCCAATTTTCAAGAATGGTTAGAGAGGCACATCAATGCTGATTGATGACATGAAACACAGTCACAAGCTGCAGAGATGCAAGAGAATTTCTAATGATGAAAATAATCATCTTCATAATGTGATATTCCTTTAATAAATATTTAGTGAGTACCTACTATGTGCCAGGTACTATTCTAAGTTATATGTATTTTACTAAGTTCCTCAAACTTCATAATCATGGAATCAGAAGTGAAGGTAAACATCACTTTATAGTATAAAACTGTATACTGTGCAGAGACATTTATAAGCCTTAATATGGATGGAAGTTAGTGTATTTAAATGAGATTAAGGGAAAGAATAGGAAAGGTAATTCTGGTATGGCAAAAACTTACCACTATCTGTCCAGTTAGAGGAAATCAGTTGGTGATGTGTATGTTACACGATCACAAAATTGTTATAATGGAATCTACAGAAGTGACACAGAAACTTCGGCAATCTGGAACTCTATTCCACATGAGCAGAACAACTGACGTAGTCTTGCCTGGTCTTATTGACATTTTCATGCCCTGGAGGGTAAAGGAAGTGATTATACGAACTATCATTTCTGGCCCAATTTTGATCAGCAAGGAGAATTTAGTTCATAAAAGGCCAGTGACAAAAGACTGGAAAAACTGGCCATGTCATTTTTAAGAATTTGGAGTACCTTAGGAGGAACATTCATTAGATGGGTACTCTAGACTTTAAGAAGAAAGGCTTCAAAAATTTCAGATATGAAAAACTTAGAAGAAAGCTCAGAAAGGTAGCAAAAGGTGCTAATGATATAACTCTGACAATGCAAATCTCAAATTATTTAAATGAGAAAGAAAATAAGGCTGATAGTGGAAGAAAATGACATAATTATGCAGAGAACTTATATTATGTCTACAGATCATAAAAAGACATGTACAGAAGATGAAAAGGAAGATGGATAACCAAAAGCAAGAAAAATAATTTAAAATATAGGAATGTAGCGTGGATTGGCAAGAATAGTGCAGGAAGGTCAACATCCATAATGAGTTGAGGTTTGCAAAATTTGCTACCGACCATTGTGTTTGGCCTCAAATGGAAATGAGTAGGGCTATTTTGGGTGAAAAGTCAAGACTGTTCTGGTTGATATATTTCCCCCCTTGCTCTCTTGCACTTTGCTATTTCTTTCTCTATTAAACAAAGACATTATCTAATATTAAAACAAATTTCCTTTACTTTCCAGTATTCTCCCTAAGTCTTTCTCAGTCCAATATGTAGGATTCACAGTTTAAAAACTAATTTTCTAATCTACCAACGTAGGAAATGGAAGGGCCCAAGGCAAAGATGTTAAGCTGAATGTATTGAGGCCACAGGCTCATAGGTAGAAGATATAAGGAGACCTCAGGATACACATCTTAAATGAAGGGCAAAGGTAAGTACTCACAAGAGGGTATTTTCCTGCCTTCTTGAGATATTTCTCTAGGAAATTGTGATAGGATTATTTTTTTTTAATTTAATTAATTAATTTATTTATTTTTGGCTGCATTGGGTCTTCGTTGCTGTGCGTGGGCTTTCTCTAGCTGCGGCGAGCAGGGGCTACTCTTTGTTAAGGTGTGCGGGTTTCTCATTGCAGTGGCCTCTCTTATTGCGGAGCACGGGCTCTAGGTGCGCAGGCTTCAGTAGTTGCAGCTCACAGGCTCTAGAGCACAGGCTCAGTAATTGTGGCTCACGAGCCTAGTTGCTCCGTGGCATGTGGGATCTTCCCGGGCCAGGGCTCGAACCCGTGTTCCCTGCATTTGCAGGCGATTCTTAACCACTGCACCACCAAGGAAGCCCCATTGATTTTTTTTTTTTAATTTTTTTTTTTATAGCTACTTTATTTATTTATTTCTTTATTTTTGGCTGTGTTGGGTCTTCAGTTCGTGCGAGGGCTTTCTCTAGTTACGGCAAGTGGGGGCCCCTCTTCATCGCGGTGCAGGGACCGCTCTTCATCGCGGTGCGCGGGCCTCTCACTATCGCGGCCCCTCCCGTTGCGGGCCACAGGCTCCAGACGCGCAGGCTCAGTAGTTGTGGCTCACGGGCCCAGCTGCTCCGCGGCATGTGGGATCCTCCCAGACCAGGGCTCGAACCCGTGTCCCCTGCATTAGCAGGCAGATTCTCAACCACTGCGCCACCAGGGAAGCCCCCCCATTGATTATTATTAAAATAGTCAACGAGAGAGAAAACTGGGGGCAGAAATGAGGGATGAGCTTTCTTTGGCTTGGCTCTTTTAAAGATGGTCTGGAAATCTCAAACTTTCCAGTGTACTCTCTTGGCATGCAAAACGTCAAAGCCAGCTCTGATCAGATTCCTGAGGGACCCCAGAAACACCAAAGATTAATGGAAGATAGTATGGTGTGAGAAATACAACAAAAAGGGGAATTTAAAATTTATATTGCAATTGGAAGAATAAGGAAAATATGGAATGATTTAAGAAAAGTTGAAATTGTTGACTGTTAGGTAGCTATTAGAATTTTTGTCAAGGAAAATACTTTTCAGGATCATTATAGAAGAAACTAATAATGGAGAGGAGACTAATTAAACCCAAGATCTTTCATAAAACAAATAATCGACTAGGTCAATCTCCTGCTTAAAAAACTTTATGGTTTCTCTTTGTACTTAAGGTAATAGTCCCTCTGACTGTTTCCTCCATCAAATTCTCCTTTATTCTCCCCTTTTCTCTCCTGACAACACATCATTTAGAAACATTTTTTGTTTTGAGATAATTGTAGGTTCACACACAGGTGTAAGAAATATTACAAGAGGTTTTTATATACATCACCTGTTTTCCCCCAATGGTGACATATTGCATAATTATAGTACAGTGCTACAACCAGACAGCAACAGTAAGATCTTACTGTGACTTACAAGTCTTAAGTGAACTGGCTTGCCCCTACTCTCACACCATCACATGACCACAGCAATCTGTTTTCCTCCTGTATCAGTTGTCTGTTGTTGCATAACAAATTATCACACAATTAGTAGCTTAAAACCACACATGAAATATCTTAGTTTTTGTGGGTAAGGCGTCTGAGCACAACTTAGCTGGGCCCTTTGCTCAGGGTCCCACAGGGCTGCAATCAGGGTGTCAGCCAGGTTGCATTCTCATCTGGAGGCTTGTCTGGGGAAGAATCCACTTCCAACTTCCCTTGGGTCAGTGGCAGAATTCACCTCCTTGTGCTTATAGGACTGAGTTCCCTGCTTTCTTACTGGCTGTTAGCTGAGAGCCACTCCAACTCCAAGAAGCAGCCATGGTTCCTTTCCATGTGGTCCTCTCACAGCATGATACCTTACATTTTCAAAGCCAGTGAGGGGAGTCTCTCACTCCAGTCTACTGTGATGAAGCTCATACAATGCCACTTAATCATGTGAGAGGCAGCTCAACATCTTTGCCACGTAGTGTGAACTAATCAAGGCAGTGATGTGCCTTCTCCTTTGCTATATTCTTTTATTAAATGTGATACCAAGTAGGGCCCTGTGGGGTTCCTGGACACAAAAGCCCTTCTGTGTCCCCCTTTTCTTTGATTACAGGAAATAGGCTTCATTCGGCCTCCATGACTTTCCCTGAGTTCCAATGGCAGATTCAAGCAGTTGTTAATTAGGGAAGGGAAGGGATATGAGACAAGGGAGAAACAGTCATGGGAAACAATAGTGGAGCCTTGGGGCAAGGTCCTAGTTCCCCATCAAGGGATACACACAACATCTTTGAAACCCCCATCAGGCGGGAGAAGTTAATGGTGATGACGGTATGCTGCCCAGAAGCACATAGACCCCAGATGGGTTGAAATCTGAAGGTGGATGATGCTGACTCCTACTTACCTCACCACCAACCAATCAGAAGAGTGTCCACGAGCTGGTCACGCCTTCCTTGAACTATTACTATAAAACTTCTCACTACCCTCTCCAAGCTGGGACACACAGTTTCGAGGGCATTAGCCCGCTGTGGCCCCCTTTACCTGGCAAGGCAATAAAGCTATCCTTTTCTACTTCACCCAAAACTCTGTCTCCGAGATTTAATTCAGTGTCAGGGTACAGAGGCTGGATTTGGCTTCGAAGGGAGGGAACTTTACTGGTGTAATACGAGGGTGCTGAGATTTGGGGAGCCATCTTAGAATTCTGCATACCGGACCTCCAAATGTTCCCATCACTCACTCTGCTCCAGCCCCTTGGACATACCTTCCTTCTACTTCTTTCTGTCTCTTCGTAAAGGTAACTAACTGTAGTAGAGAGGCCTTCCTTCATGACCATCTTATTTAAAATAGCATTTCCATTTATATCCCCTATATTCCTGCCTCCATCATTTTGCTTTATCTAGTTCCATAGCACTTTACACTGTCTGGCTTAGTACATACTTGTTTGTTTATTGTCTGTTTACCTTCACTAAAATGAAAATTTCATGAGGCAGGGATTTGATCTCTTTTGTTTTCTATCTCTAGCACTTAGAATGGTGCCTGGTATAAAATTGGTCCACAAATATTTGTTGAATGAACAAACAAATACTTTATTTGGTGAATATGGACAGTATGGTTACATAATAGAAATAATTCAGTGCCTGGATTTTTAAAATGAAATAATTTTGTTTGAAGGAACATAGTGATTAAGCTCTCAAGCTTGGGATAATACTGCTTGTGTTCAAATCCTGTTCTCTGACTTAATGTGTCTTTGTGCAGATAATTTTACCTCTTTATGCCTCAATTTTCTCAGCTATGTAATGGCTAAAATAATAGTATTTCTTCTTTGGGTTTATAAGGAATTCTGGAATAAGACATGGAAAATATTTATTAAACCATCTTATAAACAGGAAATTCTCTACCATATCAACAAATGTAATTGCCAGTGGTAGTTTATTCAGACACAGTGCATTAGATGATTGCCAACTCATCTCTATTTCATATTTTGTGGGCATGTCTGTTTCAATGAATTCTTCCTGCATAATAAATTACCTCAAAACTCAGTGGATAAAAATAACTATTTTTTAAAATTTATTTTATTTTATTTATTTTTGGCCACATTAGGTCTTCGTTGCTGTGCGTGGGTTTTTTCTAGTTGTGGTGAGCGGGGGCTACTCTTCATCATGATGCGCGGGCTTCTCATTGCAGGGGCTTCTCTTGTTGCAGAGCACGGGCTCTAGGTGCGTGGGCTTCAGTAGTTGTGGCACATGGGCTCAGTAGTTGTGGCTCGCGGGCTCTAGAGCGCAGTCTCATTAGTCGTGGTGCACTGGCTTAGTTGCTCCGCGGCATGTGGGATCTTCTGGGACCAGGGCTCGAACCTGTGTCCCCTGCATTGGCAGGCAGATTCTTAACCACTGCACCACCAGGGAAGCCCCTAAATATTTTATTACTTCTTATTCTGTGGATCAGAAATTCAGGCAGGGTTCAGTGGGGATGGCTCCTCTGCTTCACATGGTATTAGCTAGGGCAACTCCACTGGAGTTAATGGTTTATGATGGCCTCTATTGTTTGTCCAGAGCCTCATCCTGGGTGGCATTATCTGAGATGGCTGAACCTCTCTCTTTTCATGGAGTCTCCAGACTCAGTTACATGTATTGTCATTTTTCCTTGTGTGACCTCTCTGTCTACATGAAGTTTCATCCACCAAGGCTTATCTCTCCCATCAGGTTATCCAACTTTACCACGCAGCTGGCTTCTCAGACGGTGGAAAGGAGAAGCTGATGGCCCTCTTGATGCTGAGGCACAGAGCTGGCCCTGAATCAATTCCACTGTCCTCTGTTGGTCAAATCTACTCACAGACCAGTCAAGATTTGACAGGAAGGAAATTGACTCCAGCTCTTAATGGAACAAGTGACAGGAGTGTACAGAGACGGAAGGAATTGTTGGCAGCCATTTAGCAGACGATCTAGCACGAAAACCTAAGAAAATGTTTATTTCTGAAAACTTATAGCAGAGTTTAGAATGTGGATAAAGTAGTGAATATTATATTTTTCAAGCTACTTCCTTGTATCTATCCTAAAATGGAATGAGATCAACAAACTAACACACACACACACACACACACACACACACCCATATTAACAACAAGAAGTATTGAGAGTTTGACACATTAGATTGAAGAAAAATAAGTTAAGTCTAGACCACTCAGTGAAACAATAATTTAAGAGAAAGACAGCCAGTGCAAAATGTTAAAGGGTGCCAAGGAGACAAGCAAATTATAAGAGCTAAAACTCATGGTTGAGAGCAATTTGATGATACCTTACAAAATGAATCTGAGTGTTTAGACTATGAGGAAAATATCTACATATTGGAAATAGGAATGTTATTTTAAAAACAAATTGGCTGTCCTATATTTAATTTACATAAAAATTAGATTTCTCAGTACTTGTTTTTCTAGCCCTGATGCAGAAATAAAAATAATATATATCCACCTCTTGGTGAGGGAATTAAATTTTTTTCCAGTTATAAAAATCATAAAACTGCAAATTATCTGCAAAAATAAATATTTTTAAAGAGCTAAATCACTAGGGATGCCAAACTAATTCAACCTGGAATTATAACACCGTTGTATGTGGTCTGTAAGGGCAGATACAAATTAAAAATAAGAGGCTTAATACTCCCTGTTGAAAATAAGGAAAGAGCCCCTCCTCTCTTTTCTTAGAGCATTTCCTTTAGAAAACTTCAAAGTTCTATCTCTGTCTCTTTGAAATATACATAAACTCTTGAAAAACTAAATAAGCCTCTTGCACTTTATGACGCAGGAATGTCTTTCTCAAGGACCTAGGAGTCATTTCTTTAAAATGCAATCCAGGAAGATGGTGCCCCATCTCCTAGTGTCCGTGGAAGGGTGGGAGCCTTACTTCGGTGGGTTCCTTATCACCTGTCAAAAAGATGAGTTTATTTTTCCTTTGGCTAAAGCCAATTAGCTAACACAGGCAGTCACTCCAATTACCAGATGAGTTTAGGATGAACGTGTGACAAATGGTTCTGTCAAGTCCTCTTACTCGAGGACTATTTACTGTTTATCTTGAGAACATGTGTGTAACGAGTTGTATCTGCTTGGTTATACACGAGGGTGAGATTTCTTTCTGTCTTGCAATCTCTGAGCAGCTTGCGGGCCTAATATTTATTCAATAATGAAGTTTTCTTTTTCTTCTACCTTTGCGGACAGATTTTCTGGGTTGAGAGGAGATTTGAGTTTTAATTGTATTTCCGTAACAAGGTACAGTTCATGAAAAACACAAATTGATTATAAAAGGAAAACAATGTACTAGAATAGTTTTAAGTTAGTTTTGACGACTGAGAAATCTGATAGACTTGATCCCATGGCAACTAAAACCGTGGAGTAGAGAGGCAGCAAGGGAGAACGGAACAGCCTGGACCCAGGGAATCCACAATTCTACTCTTGGTTTCACCGTTTTGGTATTTGTATTTAATCTTATGAGGAATCATTTTTCTCATTCGTAAAAATGAGGTTAAATTGGACTGGTAGCCTGTTGGCAATATCCATCTTTACATGTGTTTTATTTATTATACATTTTGCTTAGGTTATTTTCAAAATAGACTACACATAAAAATTGAACTTCTGGATAAAAGAAGAAGGAAAAGGAGAAGGGGAGGAAGAAGAAGAAGAAGGAGAGAAAAAAGGACGGTTTTGCTATACTGGGCTCATAATAACGTTAGCTGGAGCTGAGAAGTGACTGACTCCTTGATCTGGACACATGCTCTTGAGTGGCCCACAGTCTTCATCATTCCCTGTTGCATATTAGTTGGTTTGTTCATCTACTTATATTTCCTGTATACATGTATGCAAGATATAGGTCACTGAACAAACCACTTAAAGTAGATGTGCATGATAAGACCAATAAGAAGGGAAGGACTATCTGAATGGTACTTTTCTACTCTCTTTTAGTAGAAAAGTAACACTCACATGTGTATGTACATGGGCAAGGCAAACAATGGAAGGTTTCCAAGCTGTGCTCCAGTAGGGGATCAATCCTTTGTATCTTGACAGGCAGTTATTGGTGATGTAATCCAAGCATGTCATTACCACCTGTGCCTTAACTGGCCAGAGTAGTTTCAACATAGAGCAAAACACACAGAACAAACAAAAGTTGATGACTGATTCAAAATCTTGCAGTGAATTCTAAAATGCCACCAAAGCTCTTTGGTAAAGTGTATCATTATTGATTAGATGCCAATTTTTAATCTTGGTTATATGTACATTTTAAATATAGATTTGAAACTGCTATTCCCTTTAAACGTCTATTCACTTTTTTTTTTTTAAACAGAATTGCTCTTTCTCTTTTCCGTCAAACCTAAAGGTACCTAGTTCCTAAGATAAGCAAATGATCACTACATCAAGACATGTTATTTCTTCTTCAGCCTTCTAATGGGCATTAGTTTTATATCTAGTTTACCAAACTGTGGCAGATCTGTGGGCTTTCACTTTGTAACATGAATGAACATCTGATGAGGCATGTATGGTATGGTATATAAACTATCTATGGTATATGGTATAGTATATAAACTAATGTATGGTATAGTATATAAACTATAAATATATCATGATATTTAAAAATCAGAAAATAGCCATATTTCAATGAAAAAAATCTTAGAATATCTACTTGACTTAAAGTACTATTGAACAATGCCATAATTAGTTTCCAAATGATTTACAATTAGCTTTTCTTCCAAAGAAAAATAAATAAATAATAAATGAAGCTTAAAATAAGCTTCTCTTTTTTTAAGAAAATTTCCTCATCAAAGAAATCAATATCGTTAATAACAGGAAATGTCACAAATGTCCAGGTCTGCTAAAAATAAATCTGTCTAAAGGGAAAAAAACTCAAAGAAAGGTAAAATAATCTCTTTTATTTTTAGCTTGTAAAGTGTTTTGGAGGACTAATTGCTTATATACTGAATATCCTGTCCAGGCAAATTAAAATGGAAGTGAAATTATCATGCTTGGAATTTGCCCGCGTCACACATTCAACCATCCAGATTTCAAACACAATGACCTCAGCAATTCTCTTGCTAAATCCATCACCCTCACATTCTTTATACATATTCCATTTCCAGTCTTTCACCCTGAATAGCTGGCTGAAAATCGTGTTCAGCCTTGAAGTATTGGCAGCCATCCAGCTAATCTTCAAAACCGCATAATGAAATGAAGGGGGTGCAGACCGAGCATACAGCATGCCAGCCTTAAGCGCATTCCTTGTCATTGGGCCTCATTCCATGACTATTAAATTATAATTTTAAATGATTTAATTTTTAAATTATTTTTCATAGCCTGAAGCAATTTATGTGGGTGATATTAGGACCTCAGGGAATTAGCTTCTCCTTTAAATAAATATTAAGTAGTCAAAAAGTTTAGAACACATCAACTTGTTATATGTTAGTCTCAATCCAACGAACAGTGGTATATAGGGTGATGTTTAACATTTTTAGAACAAAGAATGCGATTGATTGTTTATGGAATTCAAGTCAGACCTTTACATATGGTATGGAAATGCCTAAAATCTTCTTTCAGTTCCGGAACTATCCAATATAGGTTAAAAATAAAACCATGTGTAGGTATTTAAAATGTATTCTAATTTACAAGATTGGAAATTTCTCTTTGCTTCATTGACTTATGACTTCTTTGATTTGAAAAATAACCATAACTTAGAGAATAGGAAAATAGCAGATAAGGACACATTGCTAGAAGATAGCTACTTCACTACAATTTTTTATGACAGTTCAGACTCAGGATTTTATGGCTCACTAAAATTGAGTTCAAAGCCTACAGTATGCATTTTAGCAACACACAATTCTTCACCACCTACTGAGAAAGTTTTAGTGTTTAAAGACTTAACAGCTGGGAATATAGGATCATATTTGGTTACATAGTTCTATGGACAATAAAAATTGATTATTAATAATCATTGAATAACATCCTGATTGATTTTTTATTTTCAATTTTTAATTTACCTCTTTACTTGCAAAACTCAGAGACCCATGGCCTGGGATTTTCTGTAGAAAGATCTGACACAGGTAACAGCCTTAGCTTTATCGCTCTTGAGACTTGTGTCAACACCAGTGAAAAATTAGTTGTTTCTTGCCATGAAATAATGCTGCTACTTAAATTTGTATTTACTTGAAGAATTGAGAAAGTAGGTTGGAAATTAAAGAAACCAACAGAAATGATTAAATCTAGAGAATATTTTACATTTCAAAATCAAATAATATGCTTCCTTCAGGCAAACAGTTTCCAAATTTCGTGGAATCCTTATTATGGCCCTCCCTTTTGCTGCATCTCAGGCCACTTTTTTTTTTTTATTGGAGTAAAATTGCTTTACAATGTTGTGTTAGTTTCTGCTGTACAATGGAGTGTATCAGCTATAGGTATACCTATATCCCCTCCTTCTTGGGCCTCCCTCCCTCCCTTACCCCCCCATCTAGGTCATCACAGATCAGCAAGCTGAGCTCCCTGTGCTATATACAGCAGGTTCCCACTTTTGGAGTGGTGTACTTAATTGACCTTATTCTGTTTATGCTGTTACTTCACAATGGTGTTATTCTGGTGATTCCAGATTTTCTTAGAACTATTATTGTAGTCTTCATGGATTTCAAGGAGTATAACGCTTTAACAGGACAATAATTTTATAAGTTCCAAAGTTGTTGGATAACACCAGTTTTCAACAATTTCCCAGGCATGCACAGTGGTTTATTTTTACTGAAGAACAAACTGATGTACAGCTAACTATAAAATATTGGAAATAGCGATTCCCAAAGTACATCAGAGAAGGTTAAAAGGTCACAGGACTTCTTACAAAGTTAACATTTGAATTATTTTTCAGTTTAGCAAGCTGAATAAAGGGTACTCTAGATTCTTCAGATAAACTAAAACAACTAAAAATACAAAAACTTTTTCTTCAGTCAAATCAAGACAAGTTAACTTAGAGTGGACTGGTGTGCAGGGCCACAGAAATCACTGTATGACTGAAAAGGGAACTCAACAATCACTGAATATTTGAACAAAATTATGGCCCTATTCTTCAGAAATAACTAAAGAAAAAGAATTTTAAGGGTTGTTACTTCTTTCTAAGTGAAAGTGAAACGCACTATTAGGAAAAAGAAATCCGTAGAGTCTACATTAATGAATTTATAACCTGTTTGGCACTTAGAGGGGTGCCTGGATATAGTGCTCAATAAAGGTCAGCATCCTCATCCTCACCTTCAGTCCTTGTTGCAAGTGGTCGGTAGCTGATAACAAGCAAGACATAGATTGCTTGTTATCAAGATTCCTGCTTCAAAGGTCGTTGACCATACTTCTCTTCAGGGAGTAAGGAGTGGGTGTTGGGGTCAGAAAGCCTTCCTTAATTTGAACTATGTTTCTGCTACTTATTAGCAATGGAAACTTGGGCTTTTTTTTAAGTTTGATGAATCAATTTCTGTTCTATAAAATAAGGTCAATAATTGCTACCTCACAGGTTGGGCTAACAGTGTAGTCTCTGACACATAGTAGGTGCTTCTTTCATGTGTGCTAGTGTTCCCTCTTCTCTTTGAAACAAGTATTCAGTTGAAATGTTTTTCTGTGCACACCCTATGTAAGAGGAGAGTTCTAGTAGTACCACATATCCATTCTCCACTTTGTCCTTAGAAAAGAACCTCTGAGTATTCACTGGTCACATTGCTTTCCCGGATATGCTTCATTTCCCAGATATCTTTGCAGCTAAGTGTGGCCATTTGAGTTCTGACAGATATGAAAGTGAAAATAGAATGTTCAACTTCCTGAAAGTGTGCTAAATAGGTAGCCTGGCCCACTCCTTCCCTTTCCTAATTTTTGCTGACTGGAATGTAAAAGTAATAACTGGAGCAACAGCAGCCATTTTGAGTCATGCAGAAGAGGGTCACAGCCTAGGAATGGATCATTAGAAGCTAGGAAAAATGTGTGTGTCTCTAATGAAATATTGTTCTAATTAAGGTATGTCGTCTGACCCCAGAGCCTTAGACTGTCAAATTCCAGGATAAAAATTTTATGCATTTTAGTCACCGTTAATTTCAGTTTTCTATCACAAGTAGCAAAAGCTAATCCTAACTAACACTATCCCAAAATATATTTGGGAGTACAAGCAGAATTGACATATTATTCATGTATTCTTATGGTTTATTATTTTTGATAGCACTTTTGTTAGGGTTATCTTTTTATGCAAGTTTCTCAGAAATACTTGAATTATATTTATAACACAGAAAAAAATTCTGTATGAGCCAGAGAAGTTGGTATGGCATAGGGCTACAAATGATAACATTTAAAGACAGGGATCTACTCCCTTTGACTAAGCTTTGGGTTCCATACAATCCACACAGTGGGACTGAAAAAAGTGATTGGTGTCTGATCATCTGTTCTGGTTACTATCGCTATACTACAGAACACCCAAAACTTAGTGGCTGAAAACCACCATTTTATTATGTGCAAGAATTCTGGAGTCAAGAATTGGGACAGGATATAGAAAAGTTGCTAGTCTCTATGTTATGGTGTCTGGGCCTCAAATGAGATCAGCTGAAGGCTGGGGTGACTCAAGAGTCAAGGGCTAGAATTATCTGAAGTTCACTCCTTACAAGTATGTCTGCTGTTGTCCTATAAGGACTAGAAGACTAGCATTGCCAATTGGCATAACTTATACGTGGCTTCTCCCTGTGTTTTGTCTTCCTCATGGCATAGTGGCCTCAAGGTACTTATTCATATATCTTACAGAGTGGCACAGGGCTCCAAATACATGTGTTTTCAATCAACGTGATAGAAGCTGCATCATCCTTTACTAACTATCCCCACTTATGCTGGCCTGTAGTTGAGGAAGCAGTTCCATGCCTGCTGAGATATAAGAGGAGGGGACATAGACTCTACCTCTTGTTGGAAGGAATGTCAAAGAACTTGGAGGAAGGAATGATTTAAAATAGCCACACCTTTGTGTACTGAAGGAGAAGTAAGTAGCTCCGAGTTTTGTCATGGCTAGGCCTGGTACGGCCCAATGATACAGTAAGGAATAGAGCAAGGACTTAATGTGACTTGTATTAGTAGGCAAATTCTTGAATGTTGCTGTGGTCCTTCCAGCCCAACTAATAGATAAAACACAGGGAACCCAGAGATGTGAGTAATTCTGACCTAGTAGGATGATTCTCCTACACAGGTTGCACTGACCTCTGAAATTTGAATGAACTTTATGAGGAACTAACATCTCGGTAACTAGCAACAGTGAAACATTGGGGAGCTGCTTCCACTCACTTTTATCATTATCTGGTTGATTTCTTTGCATTGCTTAGGTCTGTGTCAAACCAAACACAGCAACCCTGTGTTTGAGTTTCTATTCTCACCAGTCTTCATACTTTGTGGTCTAGTGTCTTAACCTGGTTTGGATGAACAAGAACCTTCTATACTTGGAGATATTAAAACTTGATAGTGGTGACATTATTAATATTTCAAGTTCAATAACTTTTCTAATTATAACCAGACAGAAATAAACATCAAGGTATTCTTGCTTATTGGGTGACAAATAATTTCTCGTACCAAGAATTTGTAAACTGAGAGACTAATATCTGAAAAAAAAATTTAGTTTCACTGTTAAAATTCTGTGTCTCAATTTGCTTGTCATGCAACAAATGAAAATTCTACCTAACTTGGGGAAGTTTGGTGGGAATTAAAAATATGGGCGTGAACAGCTCCTGGCACAGAGCAGGCCCTTAGCAAATGCTGGCTTCCTCTTCCCCATGTGGCCTCCTGTAGACTCTGTCACACTCCAGGGCAGTGTCTCGTTTCCTAAAGTGAGTCTGCAACTTGGAAATTCAATTTCTGATTCACTGAAAAGGAAATTACAACAAGACTCAAAATCACCACTGTTTCAAAAGCTCTACCTTTCTAAAAATTAACAAAAGAGCTGATACTGATATTTCTAAGTCATCTTTTATGATCAGAAAATATGCTATTCCAGACTTTTATCATTTCAGTGAGAAATAAGGAGGTTATGGCTTAGAGAGTTTCAAACTTGAAAAAACCAAATTTACATTTCTTACAGTAATTTTAATAATTGTCATTCATAGCCATAATTGTAGGCTTATAAATCTAACCGTCTCTGAGCCTAAGGAGTTGGCTGCTTACAACTAGCTTTTGCCCACGATCATTGGCCTTATTTCTCTGCTCACATAAATTAGTCGCTAGTGCTTCACACATTTTATCATCATTATCATACAGCTTTATAACAGAGCACAACGGGGCTCCAGTGGAGCAGCTGTGTGTGTGGCTTGTGTATTCCCTAGTCTAGAACAGTCACAGCCTGTAATGGATGGGATAATAAAAAGCGATCCCTACCCAGTGGATTTCATTATACACTGTCTGCCTTATGCAAACCTGTGCTTTGGGAAACATCAATTTTATTTATTTATTTTTAACATCTTTATTGGAGTATAATTGCTTTACAACGGTGTGTTAGTTTCTGTTTTATAACAAAGTGAATCAGTTATACATATACATATATCACCATATCTCCTCCCTCTTGCATCTCCCTCCCACCCTCCCCATCCCACCCCTCTAGGTGGTCACAAAGCACCGAGCTGATCTCCCTGTGGTATGCGGCTGCTTCCCACTAGCTATCTATTTTACATTTGGTAGTGTATAGATCAATTTTAAACTGAGATATGAGAACATTTGGCTACAGCTGTTAAAATACATGAGTGATTTTAAAAATAAAAATATTCATGTTACTAAACAGAAAGTAAGAGGTAGAAAGTTCCAGGATTGGGCCAGCAAAGGTTTCAGAATGGGCTCTGGCTGTTTCCATCTTCTGTTCTGCCATTCTCATCAGGTTGGTGATGCCTTCTCTAGCTGCACCAGGCACTACAATCTTATAGGGCATTGTCCAAAAACAGAGAGGAAGGAGCGGATCTTCTTTTTGACTTTTGTCAGCAAGATAATTTTCCCAGAATCCCCCTATAGACTTCTTTCATTTCATTGGCCAGAACTTGGTCACATGGCCACACTGACTGCAAAGGGGGCAGGAGATGGAGTGTCTGTCACTTTCACCCTCTGTCATGGGAAGCAGACTGCTAATGAATAAGACTAGAAAAAGAGTGACTGTAGGGTACCTATTGGAAGATCTCCTGTCATCCCTGATAACTGGTAATCGCTGTAAAGTTACAACTAAGGTCATGGATATTTTAGAGGAATAGTTAAATAAAAATAAGAAAATAATGATACAAGCGGCTGGCATTTGTTGAGGGCTTACTGTGTGCCAAGTGTGGTGCTAAATGATTTACATTTACCATCTCATTTTACTTTCAAAATCAGCCTATGAGGACAGTATTATTACATCCTCTCTATAAAGGAGGAAACTAAGATTTAGAGAGATAAAATAACTTTCCCCAGGACATGCAGCTGTTGAGAGTGAGGTCAGTATTTGAAGGCGGCTGCCCTGACCCTAGAGTTTATGTTCCTTATCAAATTCAAAATATAATTCTTGAGTCCCTACTACATTTTAATCAGTGTGTCTTACTACACCAAGAGTCTTAGCAACACGCAAGGCAATTTGTTTCTCTTTTTCATCGGAATCATAGTCTTAAGGGGTGAACGCTAAGGTGATTATACATGTGCATATTCTCAAAGGGGATAAAGTATTTAGAGATTGCAATAAAGGGATTTAACCTATTTTAAAATGTGAGAGCAGGCTTCTTTGACTAAGTCATCAGTATTAGTCTGGGTTCTCCAGAGATACAGAACCAATAGTGTGTGTGTGTGTGTGTGTGTGTGTGTGTGTGTGTGTGTGTACAGAGAGAGAAAGAGATTGTAAGGAATTGCTTGCTCACCTGTGGGAGTTCGCAAGTTTGAAATCTGCAGGGCAGGCTGGGAGTTCCCACAAGAGCTGATATCACAGTCTCAAATTTGAAGGCTGTTTTGAGGCAGAATTATTTCCTTTTCAGGGGATCTCAGTCTTTTAAGGCCTTCAGCTGATTGGATGAGTCCCACTCACATTATAGAGGGTAATCTGCTTATTTAAAGTTTACTTATTTAAATGTTAGTCACATCTAAAAAATAAACACCTTCAGAGCAACATCTCCGCTGGTGTTTGCCCAAACGACTGAGCACCATAGCTGTGGTAGGCTGACAGAACTAACCGTCACATCATCTTTAGTCTCAAACTCCAAGAATGAGTAGAAATTATCCAAGAGCTGGGGAAAGAGAACTCTAAGAATAAAGAACTGAGTGAATAGAGGCATGAGTCAGGATAGAGTTTGGTACATTTAAGGAAATGGAAGAAATTTATAATGGCTGCATCAGATAAACAAGAGTAGTGATGGCTTGAAATGAGACTGGAGATAAGGAAAGGATCTCTATCATGAAAAGCCTTTGAAGTGGACACTTAAAAGTTCTTCAGCACTCACATCTTTGTGTTTTAGTGCATTTTGAGTTTTATTTTTTTTTTTTTTTTTTTTTTTCCACACACACACACTGTATTTTATTTTTACAAGAGATAGATAGACTGACACCAAGCATTGTACATGGATGACCACAACAAAAGCAACAATGATTGCAATTACCAAACATGAAACACACTTATACTATGTCATAATATTGACATTCAGTCCAGTAATCCTCCACTGTAACAGCTCCTTTACTTTGCAGTGAAAATTGATTTGTATATTCTTTTCCTCTGAGTCCTTGTGGGATTTTTTTTTTTAATTCAGACAGAAAGTCACAAAAATTATACTCATCCTCATCAGTTCACTCAGTCCCATGTAATTAATTTCTTTTTTTTCATCTTGATCTTTTGTTAGCAGTTTTATGAGTTCATCAGTTTTTCATTAGAGTTCTGAAAATGCTTATTCATTCAGTTCAGCAGTACAGTCAGTTACCAGAAACCTGTACTTGTCAGAGTCTTTTCCATGAATTTCTTGAAGATGAAACTCTTTTATAGGAACATATTTGCAAAATCATCAGAGTACACCCAGAACTGTCTGTAAATGACAAAAGACTTAAAAATGACCATGGTTAAAGATTTGATGAAAGTTCATAATAATGCAGTTGACAAGAAAATTAGTTATTTCTGAGATATACATTTTAAAGTAATAACTAGGATTATTACTTATAACATTATACCAGAACATATAAGATTTTTAGACGTTTCCTGTAATGTCTGAAACATTTATATTAACATATTTCCATACATATTTCCATACAAATACAAATATAAGATTTTTAGAAATTTCATGTAATGTCTGAAACATTTATATTAACATATTTCCATACATATTTCCATACAAATACAAGATTTTTAGAAATTTCATGTAATGTCTGAAACATTTATATTAACATATTTCCATACATATTTCCATACAAATACAAGATTTTTAGAAATTTCATGTAATGTCTGAAACATTTATATTAACATATTTCCATACATATTTCCATACAAATACAAGATTTTTAGAAATTTCATGTAATGTCTGAAACATTTATATTAACATATTTCCATACATATTTCCATACAAATACAAATATAAGATTTTTAGAAATTTCATGTAATGTCTGAAACATTTATATTAACATATTTCCATACATATTTCCATACAAATATAAGATTTTTAGAAATTTCATGTAATGTCTGAAACATTTATATTAACATATTTCCATACATATTTCCATACAAATACAAGATTTTTAGAAATTTCATGTAATGTCTGAAACATTTATATTAACATATTTCCATACATATTTCCATACAAATACAAATATAAGATTTTTAGAAATTTCATGTAATGTCTGAAACATTTATATTAACATATTTCCATACAAATAACCCAATGAAAGTTTAGTATTAGTTGTTTTGTTTGTTTTTTTATACTGCAGGTTCTTATTAGGCATCAGTTTTATACACATCAGTGTATACATGTCAATCCCAATCGCCCAATTCAGCACATCACCATCCCCACCTCATCGCAGTTTTCCCCCCTTGGTGTCCATATGTCCATTCTCTACATCTGTGTCTCAACTTCTGCCCTGCAAACTGGCTCATCTGTACCATTTTTCTACGTTCCACATACATGCATTAACATACGATATTTGTTTTTCTCTTTCTGACTTACTTCACTCTGTATGACAGTCTCTAGATCCATCCACTTCTCAACAAATGACTCAATTTCGTTCCTTTTTATGGCTGAATAATATTCCATCGTATATATGTACCACAACTTCTTTATCCATTCGTCTGTTGATGGGCATTTAGGTTGCTTCCATGACCTGGCTATTGTAAATAGTGCTGCAATGAACATTCGGGTGCACGTGTCTTTTTGAATTACGGTTTTCTCTGGGTATATGCCCAGTAGTGGGATTGCTGGGTCATATGGTAATTCTATTTTTAGTTTTTTAAGGAACCTCCATATTGTTCTCCATAGTGGCTGTATCAATTTACATTCCCACCAACAGTGCAAGAGGGTTCCCTTTTCTCCACACCCTCTCCAGCATTTGTTGTTTGTAGATTTTCTGATGATGCCCATTCTAACAGGAGTGAGGTGATACCTCATTGTAGTTTTGATTTGCATTTCTCTAATAATTAGTGATGTTGAGCATCTTTTCATGTGCTTCGTGGCCGTCTGTATGTCTTCTTTGGAGAAATGTCTATTTAGGTCTTCTGCCCATTTTTGGATTGGGGTGTTTGTTTCTTTGATATTGAGCTGAATGAGCTGTTTATATATTTTGGAGATTAATCCTTTGTCCGTTGATTCATTTGCAAATATTTTCTCCCATTCTGAGGGTTGTCTTTTCGTCTTGTTTATGGTTTCCTTTGCTGTGCAAAAGCTTTGAAGTTTCATTAGGTCCCACTTGTTTATTTTTGTTTTTATTTCCATTACTCTAGGAGGTGGATCGAAAAAGATCTTGCTGTGATTTATGTCAAAGAGTGTTCTTCCTATGTTTTCCTCTAAGAGTTTTATAGTGTCCAGTCTTATATTTAGGTCTCTAATCCATTTTGAGTTTATTTTTGTGTATGGTGTTAGGGAGTATTCTAATTTCATTCTTTTACATGTGGCTGTCCAGTTTTCCCAGCACCACTTATTGAAGAGACTGTCTTTTCTCCATTGTATATCTTTGCCTCCTTTGTCATAGATTAGTTGACCATAGGTGCGTGGGTTAATCTCTGGGCTTTCTATCTTGTTCCATTGATCTATGTTTCTGTTTTTGTGCCAGTACCATATTGTCTTGATTACTGTAGCTTTGTAGTATAGTCTGAAGTCAGGGAGTCTGATTCCTCCAGCTCCATTTTTTTGCCTCAAGACTGCTTTGGCTATTCGGGGTCTTTTGTGTCTCCATACAAATTTTAAGATGATTTGTTCTAGCTCCGTAAAAAATGCCCTTGGTAATTTGATAGGGATTGCATTGAATCTGTAGATTGCTTTGGGTAGTATACTCATTTTCACAATGTTGATTCTTCCAATCCAAGAACATGGTATATCTCTCCATCTGTTGGTATCATCTTTAATTTCTTTCATCAGTGTCTTATAGTTTTCTGCATACAGGTCTTTTGTCTCCCTAGGTAGGTTTATTCCTAGGTATTTTATTCTTTTTGTTGCAATGGTAAATGGGAGTGTTTCCATAATTTCTCTTTCAGATTTTTCATCATTAGTGTATAGGAATGCAAGAGATTTCTGTGCATTAATTTTGTAACCTGCAACTTTACCATATTCATTAATTAGCTCTAGCAGTTTTCTGGTGGCAGTTTTAGGATTCTCTATGTATAGTATCATGTCATCCGCAAACAGTGACAGTTTTACTTCTTCTTTTCCAATTTGTATTCCTTTTATTTCTTTTTCTTCTCTGATTGCCGTGGCTAGGACTTCCAGAACTATGTTGAATAATAGTGGTGAGAGTGGACATCCTTGTCTCGTTCCTGATCTTAGAGGAAATGCTTTCAGTTTTTCACCATTGAGAATGATGTTTGCTGTGGGTTTGTCATATATGTCCTTTATTATGTTGAGGTAGGTTCCCTCTATGCCCACTTTCTGGAGAGTTTTTATCATAAATGGGTGTTGAATTTTGTCAAAAGCTTTTTCTGCATCTATTGAGATGATCATATGGTTTTTATTCTTCAATTTGTTAATATGGTGTATCACATTGATTGATTTGCGTATATTGAAGAATCCTTGCATCCCTGGGATAAATCCCACTTGATCGTGGTGTATGATCCTTTTAATGTGTTGTTGGATTCTGTTTGCTAGTATTTTGTTGAGGATTTTTGCATCTATATTCATCAGTGATATTGGTCTGTAATTTTCTTTTTTTGTAGTGTCTTTGTCTGGTTTTGGTATCAGGGTGATTGTGGCCTCATAGAATGAGTTTGGGAGAGTTCCTTCCTCTGCAATTTTTTGGAAGAGTTTGAGAAGGATGGGTGTTAGCTCTTCTCTAAATGTTTGATAGAATTCACCTGTGAAGCCATCTGGTCCTGGACTTTTGTTTGTTGGAAGATTTTTAATCACAGTTTCAATTTCATTACTTGTGATTGGTCTGTTGATATTTTCTGTTTCTTCCTGATTCAGTCTTGGAAGGTTATACCTTTCTAAGAATTTGTCCATTTCTTCCAGGTTGTCCATTTTATTGGCATAAAGTTGCTTGTAGTAGTCTCTTAGGATGTTTTGTATTTCTGCGGTGTCTGTTGTAACTTCTCCTTTTTCATTTCTGATTTTATTGATTTGAGTCCTCTCCCTCTTTTTCTTGATGAGTCTGGCTAATGGCTTATCAATTTTGTTTATCTTCTCAAAGAACCAACTTTTAGTTTTATTAATCTTTGCTATTGTTTTCTTTGTTTCTATTTCATTTATTTCTGCTCTGATCTTTATGATTTCTTTCCTTCTGCTAACTTTGGGTTTTGTTTGTTCTTCTTTCTCTAGTTTCTTTAGGTGTAAAGTTAGATTGTTTACTTGAGATTTTTCTTGTTTCTTTAGGTAGGCTTGTATAGCTATAAACTTCCCTCTTAGAACCGCTTTTGCTGCATCCCATAGGTTTTGGGTCGTCGTGTTTTCATTGTCATTTGTCTCTAGGTATTTTTTTATTTCCTGTTTGATTTCTTCAGTGATCTCTTGGTTATTTAGTAACGTATTGTTTAGCCTCCATGTGTTTGTCTTTTTTACGTTTTTTTCCCTGTAATTCATTTCTAATCTCATAGCGTTGTGGTCAGAAAAGATGCTTGATATGATTTCAATTTTC
The DNA here is from genome assembly GCF_949987535.1 of Balaenoptera acutorostrata. Lineage (NCBI taxonomy): Eukaryota > Metazoa > Chordata > Mammalia > Artiodactyla > Balaenopteridae > Balaenoptera > Balaenoptera acutorostrata. Next base: position 40,502,584 of record NC_080065.1, read on the forward strand.
TTAAATTTACTGAGGCTTGATTTGTGACCCAAGATGTGATCTATCCTGGAGAATGTTCCGTGTGCACTTGAGAAGAACGTGTAATCTGCCGTTCTTGGATGGAATGTCCTATATATATCAATTAAATCTATCTGGTCTATTGTGTCATTTAAAGCTTCTGTTTCCTTATTTATTTTCATTTTGGATGATCTGTCCATTGGTGTAAGTGAGGTGTTAAAGTCCCCCACTATTATTGTGTTACTGTCGATTTCCTCTTTTATAGCTGTTAGCAGTTGCCTTATGTATTGAGGTGCTCCTATGTTGGGTGCATATATATTTATAATTGTTATATCTTCTTCTTGGATTGATCCCTGGATCATTATGTAGTGTCCTTCCTTGTCTCTTGTAACATTCTTTATTTTAAAGTCTATTTTATCTGATATGAGTATAGCTACTCCAGCTTTCTTTTGATTTCCATTTGCATGGAATATCTTTTTCCATCCCCTCACTTTCAGTCTGTATGTGTCCCTAGGTCTGAAGTGGGTCTCTTGTAGACAGCATATATATGGGTCTTGTTTTTGTATCCATTCAGCCAGTCTATGTCTTTTGGTTGGGGCATTTAATCCATTCACGTTTAAGGTAATTATCGATATGTATGTTCCTATGACCATTTTCTTAATTGTTTTGGGTTTGTTTTTGTAGGTCCTTTTCTTCTCTTGTGTTTCCCACTTAGAGAAGTTCCTTTAGCATTTGTTGTAGAGCTGGTTTGGTGGTGCTGAATTCTCTTAGCTTTTGCTTGTCTGTAAAGCTTTTGATTTCTCCATCAAATCTAAATGAGATCCTTGCTGGGTAGAGTAATCTTGGTTGTAGGTTCTTCCCTTTCATCACTTTAAGTATTTCATGCCACTCCCTTCTGGCTTGCAGAGTTTCTGCTGAGAAATCAGCTGTTAACCTTATGGGGGTTCCCTTGTATGTTATTTGTCGTTTTTCCCTTGCTGCTTTCAATAATTTTTCTTTGTCTTTAATTTTTGCCACTTTGATTACTATGTGTCTCGGCGTGTTTCTCCTTGGGTTTATTCTGTATGGGACTCTCTGCGCTTCCTGGACTTGGGTGGCTATTTCCTTTCCCATGTTAGGGAAGTTTTCGATTATAATCTCTTCAAATATTTTCTCTGGTCCTTTCTCTCTCTCTTCTCCTTCTGGGACCCCTATAATGCGAATGTTGTTGCGTTTAATGTTGTCCCAGAGGTCTCTTAGGCTGTCTTCATTTCTTTTTAGTCTTTTTTCTTTAGTCTGTTCCGCAGCAGTGAATTCCACCATTCTGTCTTCCAGGTCACTTATCCGTTCTTCTGCCTCAGTTATTCTGCTATTGATTCCTTCTAGTGTAGTTTTCATTTCAGTTATTGTATTGGTCATCTCTGTTTGTTTGTTCTTTAATTCTTCTAGGTCTTTGTTAATCATTTCTTGCATCTTCTCAATCTTTGCCTCCATTCTTATTCCGAGGTCCTGGATCATCTTCACTATCATTATTCTGAATTCTTTTTCTGGAAGGTTGCCTATCTCCACTTCATTTAGTTGTTTTTCTGGGGTTTTTTCTTGTTCCTTCATCTGGTACATAGCCCTCTGCCTTTTCATCTTCTCTGTCTTTCTGTAACTGTGGTTTTTGGTCCACAGGCTGCAGGATTGTAGTTTTTCTTGCTTCTGTTGTCTGCCCTCTGGTGGTTGAGGCTATCTAAGAGGCTTGATGGGAGGCTCTGGTGGTGGGTAGAGCTGACTGTTGCTGTGGCGGTCAGAGCTCAGTAAAACCTTAATCCACTTGACTGTTGATGGGTGGGGCTGGGTTCCCTCCCTGTTGCTGTGGCGATCAGAGCCCAGTAAAACCTTAATCCACTTGACTGTTGATGGGTGGGGCTGGGTTCCCTCCCTGTTGGTTGTTTTGCCTGAGGCAACCCAACACTGGAGCCTACCCGTGCTTTTTGGTGGGGTTAATGGCAGACTCTGGGAGGGCTCACGCCAAGGAGAACTTCCCAGGACCTCTGCTGCCAGTGTCCTTATCCCCACGGTGAAACAGAGCCACCACTCGCCTCTGCAGGAGACCCCCCAACACCAGCAGGTACGTCTGGTTCAGTCTCCCCCAGGGTCACTGCTCCTTCCCCTGGGTCCCGATGCACACATTACTTTGTGTGTGCCCTCCAAGGGTGGGGTCTCTGTTTCCCCCAGTCCTGTCACAGTCCTGCAATCAATTCCCACTAGACTTCAAAGTCTGATTCTCTAGGAATTCCTCCTCCCTTTGCCGGACCCCCAGGTTGGGAAGCCTGAGGTGGGGCTCAGAACCTTCACTCCAGTGGGTGGACTTCTGTGGTATAAGTGTTCACCAGTCTGTGAGTCACCCACCCAGCAGTTATGGGACTTGATTTTACTCTGATTGCGCCCCTCCTACCGTCTCACTGTGGCTTCTCCTCTGTCCTTGGACGTGGGGTGTCCTCCTTGGTGAAGTCCAGGGTCTTCCTGTCAATGATTGTCCAGCAGCCAGTTGTGATTCTGTTGCTCTCGCAAGAGGGAGTGAGAGCACGTCCTTCTACTCCGCCATCTTGGTTAATCTCGAGTTTTATTTTTTTAAGGTATAACTCAAAAGCTACAATTTCTAATATCCCTTGAGTTAAGGTGCAGACATGTCACTTATGTTCAGCCAATCAAATATAAAACTTGATTTGATAAGTGAGCCACCTGGGAAAATTGGCTGGGTACTGGACATCCATCTTACTCATGTGAGTGGTTGAAATGGCAACCAGGTTTTGGGGGTGGTGGCAGGTTCCTGGTTGAATTATATGGATTTGAGGGGAATTTATAAGATGAAATCAGAAAGACTGGAAGATTAGGTGAGTGTTGGAGATGAGAATGAGGAAAGGATTAGCTTCTATCCATTTTTCAATGTTATCTATAATCTATTTTTATTAAACTTTATCTATATTCCATCCACAGAATCTCACTTATATATTTATGGTTAATACACATCAATATTCACCTCTTAAAAATAATTTGCTCTTTTATCTAAACTGCTCTCAAGATACCACCATTGTATTGTTTATTATCTTTCATAAAGCCATATGCAACGCAGTCCTTTATAACTTAATGATAGAAAAAAAGCTTACCTATTATTATGCTTTTTTAAAATAAAATGTTTAAGTGATTCACTATACTTAATATTTGGTTTTCATAGCAAGGAACTTCAAAATCAAATTTTGCACTTATTTGCAACAAATTTAGTGTAAGTTTCTTGAACAAAACTTTCCCTTAAGTTATGATATACTTCTTCTTTTGTTTTTACTTTAAAGGTCGTACTTTAGGCTTTTTTTTTTTTTTTTGGTATAATCAAGGTGGAAGCTATGATGAGAATAAGTGTGGAATGTGCCAAAATAGAAAGCAAGATTTTTCTGGCATTTTTTTTTTACCTTCAAAGTTATTCTTTAGTATAAGGGATTCACATCTTATTACTTGAGTCCTTACAAAGGGCACTCCCTCACAATTATTTTGAGTTTGAAGTACTGTTAGAGGAAGCTACCTTAGTCTGAAATAAACTCAATCAATGTTTCTTTGAGATGCTTAAAAAGTTCACCTGAAGATTTATAACACAGAAGTCAAGGAAATATAATTTTACTCCGCAGATTTTGACCTCACAATTGGAAGTATCGAAGGAAGTGGTAAACAAAGGTTTTTAAAGCTTTTGGATGAATGAAAAGCATAATCGCATAGACTCTGTTTTCCAAGAACACCAAAAAACAATAACGTTGAATTCAGGTATGTGTCTTAGCTCAGCATCTGGTCCAAAGTGCAGAGGGGATAAGACTTGGGGCTTAGATCTCTCTCTTTCCCCTAAGATGCATTTTTATAAAGAAAAATCTAGTTTTCATAAGAATCGAGGCTACAGGGCTTCCCTGGTGGCGCAGTGGTTGAGAATCTGCCTGCCAATGCAGGGGACACGGGTTCGAGCCCTGGTCTGGGAGGATCCCACATGCCGTGGAGCAACTAGGCCCGTGAGCCACAATTACTGAGCCTGCGCGTCTGGAGAGGCCGCGATAATGAGAGGCCCGCGCACCGCGATGAAGAGTGGCCTCCACTTGCCACAACTAGAGGAAGCCCTCGCACAGAAACGAAGACCCAACACAGCCATAAATAAATAAAATAGTGTTTAAATAAATAAAAATTTTAAAAAAATTTTAAAAAAAAAAGAATCGAGGCTACATTTCATGTTTACAGTTTTCTATTTTTTCCTCATGGAATTTCTCTTGAACATTTTTTTCACACTTTAGATTAGGGACTATTTTGTCATACAAATTTGTTCAACATGAGATAATTCGTATATTAAAAACTAAATTAAGTTATATTAAGTAAAGGAAATTAGTAAATTGCCACTAAATTTCTCAGGTCCCTTCATTGTATTATTAGCTTTTCATTGTTTTAAGCAAATGTGTGTAAACATGATTAGTATATTCCAGTGAAATATTTTAGTAAATAGATTTGAAATTATAGCTTTTGAGTGATATGCACAAGTGGTATAATAGAGTATAATTTAAAGCAATTTGTTCACATTTTTTTGAGTTTTTTAATTGAAATTTGTATCAAGATAATTGGAGATTCATATGCAGTTGTAAGAAATAACACAGATAGATACCCTATACCCTTTACCGCAATGGTAATATCTGACAAAACTATAATATAGTATCACAACCTGGGTTTGACATTGAATGCAATCACATATTTTCACAGATTTTCTCAGTTTTGCTTATATTCATTTGTGTGCATGTATGTGTGTGTGTGTATTTAGTTCTATCACATTTTATCACATGTATAGGTTTGCATATCCATAATCACAGTCAAAACATGTAATAATTCTCATAACTAGGATCCTTCATGTTGCCCTTTTATAACCATACTCACTACCTTCACCTTCTCCCATCCCCAACCCTGGCAACCCATTCATCTCCTTTCATTTTTAAAAATTTGTCATTTCAGGGGCTTCCCTGGTGGCGCAGCGGTTGAGGGTCTGCCTGCCAATGCAGGGGACACGGGTTCGAGCCCTGGTCTGGGAAGATCCCACCTGCCGCAGAGCGGCTGGGCCCGTGAGCCACAATTACTGAGCTTGCGCATCTGGAGCCTGTGCTCCGCAACAGGGGAGGCCGCGATGGTGAGGGGCCCGCGCACCGCGATGAAGAGTGGCCCCCGCTTGCCACAACTAGAGAAAGCTCTCGCACAGAAACGAAGACCCAACACAGCCATAAATAAATAAATAAATAAATAAAAATTTAAAAAAAAAGAAATTACCTTTAAAAAAAAAATTTGTCATTTCAAAAATATTATATAAATGGAGCCATATAGTATTTTGCCCTTTGGGACTGGCTTTTTTCATTAAGCATAATTCTCTGGTGATGCACAGGTTGTTGTGTGTAGCAATAGTTTGTTCTTTTTTATTACAGGGTAGTATCCATGGTATGGATGTTTATCCATTCACCCACTGAATAATATCTGAGTTAGTTCTAGTTTTTGGCTATTACAGCTATGTATAGGATTTTGTGTGAATGTAAGTTTTCATTTCTCTGGGATAAATACTCAGGAGTGTAATTGTTGGGATATTTGATAGCTTTATACCTAGATTTTTAAGAAAATGCCAATTTTTTTTCAAGAGTAAATGTACAGTTTTACATACCTACTAGCAAGGTATGAGTTACCTAGTTTTTCCATATCCATGCCAGCATTTGGTGTTCACACTATTTTCTTTTTGAATTTCGAGATAAGTATCTGCTGATAACTCATAGTAGTTTTAATTTGCATTACTCTGATGAATAATAATGTAGAACATCTTTTCAAGTGCTTATTTGCCATGTATATATCCTCTTTGGTGAAATGTTTTGGTGAAAATTTGCCAATTTTCTAACTGGATTTTTTTAAACTATTGAGTTTTAAGATATGTATATATAGATATATATATACACTCTGTAGTGTGTATTTTTACCCATTTAACAGCATCTTTTGCAGATAAAATTTTTAATTTAATGAGGTCAACTTTTTCTTTTATGGATCATGCTTTTGGTGTCAAGTCTAAAAATTCTGTCTTATTCTATATGTTAAAGATTTTTTCCAATGTTTTATTTCCTAGAAGTTTTATAATTTTATAATATAAGTCTCTGATTTATTTTGTATAAGGTGTGAGGTTTAGTTCAAGGTTCATAATTTTGCTGATGTAGGGTCAGTTGCTCTGGCACCATTTATTGAAAACGCTAGTCCTCCTCCATTAAATTGCTTTTATGCCTTGGTCAACAATCAGTTGAGCATATTTGTGTGGGCCTGTCTGACTTCTCTGTACTGTTTCACTGATCTATGTCTCTGTCCCTCAACCAATACCATACTACCTTGATTACTGTAACTAATAGTCAGCCTTAATATTGATTAAGTGATTGCTCCCAATTTATTCTTCTGTGTTAAGGTTGTTTTACCTATTATAGGGCCTGCATCTTTCCATATAAATTTTAGAATCAGCTTGTTGATGTCCAAAAAGCCTTGCCAGTCCAGGATGCCATTTTTTTCTCCATGGACCTAAGATGCCTCTTCACTGTATTAACTTTTAAATAATTTGGAAGTTCAAATGTAAGATTTTAGAAAAGCTAAATCAGGTGAAAAAACATTTTGCACTGACTAGATAAGTGAATAGTCTACGTACACAGAATGTGTCATAATTTCTTTTTTTGTATTATAAGACAATACATTTGAAATAAAATACTTTCTCTGAAATGAAAAACCTTGGGAAACATTAAGAAGTATACTCTTCATATTGGTGTACAGACAGTTCTATAGTTTAAAAGGAGTACTGGGCTTTAAGATCATCAAAATGAGGATGAGTTATTATTTTTGTGGTGAAACTCCAAGGTTCTGGTTAATAGAAAGTTTGAGAACTTTGAGTGTTAGATTAAGTGATTTTTATATAATTAATTAATCAGCAAAGACTATGCCTTAATAAGATATCATATCTCATTTACATTCAACAATTGAAGAGAAATAGAACAACTTGGGAAGTAAATAAGATAAAGGTTTTAAAATGAAACTTTGTGTTGGATATGATTAATTAGCACCCAATATTTATTTTTTTACCCATTTCTTGGGGACCTTCTTGTTTTGTGTGGCCTGGAAAGCTAAGTACTCCATTTCCTTGTCATTAGCTTTCTAGATATAAATCATTTTCTGCCTATTAAATGCACCATGTGAGATTTAGAAGATAGAAATGAGACAAACATCATCTTCCTTCTACTGCTGTCTGTTTCCTGCTGTAACCAATGGGATGGAGAAATAATTGTTTTGTTTTTGTTTTCTGCAGCAGAATTCCGTGTCTAGTCACCAGCTTTGGTACTGAGAAGGAATTAACAGTGGTGGTGCAGCAGCTTCTCAATCCTGGTTTCTTGATCGTCAATGTGCTACTGAGAAGTGTGGTTCTTGAACCTAAAACTTCCTTTGGCATCCTTCAGGTTCCTAACCCTTCTGGAGTGCGGTTGAGGTAGTAGCTACTCTGGTGGTCTGTTCTGTGGCCTTCTGTGGTACAGGTCTCAATGAGATCCCTTTGCTCCAGCCCTTTAAACATTCTACAGGTGCCATTTTTCCATATTAAAACTCTTTCTGTTCAAAATACCTGGAGGGTTTCTATTTACTGAATAGAATCCAAATTGATGCATAGTTCTGCAGAAACATTATAAAAGTAAGCACCAATAAACGTGGAGAAAATCGAGGAATGATTTAATAACTGACTTTTTAAAGAGGTAGTGAACAGGCTTCTCAATACACTGTTCTTACTGACACGATGGCAATTGTAATTGGACACCTCACCCACCAGCAATATTTGCTAGAAGCAGCTCTGATATGCTGCTCCTTAAGTCAGATGTTTTTGAAGTTTAAGGAAATGAAAGTAGGAAAGTTACCCTGTGTTTTTACTTCTGCCTGAGCTATCTTCAGTGAGAGACAAATAGGTGGTTTTAAGACTAGTTTTTAAAAATGCAACTCAGTAGATCCACCTTCTAAATGACAGCATAAAGAGCTCTGTGTATCTGTTCCCCAGCAAAACAACCATAGTGGTTTTTGTCCCCTCAAAATTCATATAGTGAAGCAATCCCCAATGTGACAGTATTTGAAAGTGGGGCCTCTGGGAGGTGATTAGGTCATTAGGGTGGAACACTCATGAATAGGATTAGTGCCCTTATAAAATAGACCCGGGAGAGCTCCTTTGTCCCTTCCTCCACATGAGGACACAGAGAGATGATGTCAACCTATGGATCAGGAAGTGGGCTTTGACCAGACACAGAATCTGCTGGCACCTTGATCATGGACTTCCCAGGCTCCAGAACAGTCAGAAATAAATGTTTATTGAGATGCCCAGTCTATTTTTGTTATTAGTAGCCTGAATGAATTAAGAGAAGCAGTTAATTTGTATTTCTCTTAGACTCTCTTTCAAGAGAATCAGGCTTAAGTTTCAATGAAATTAATTAATGGTAAATGAGAAGAATGACTATTACTCTGGAAATATGTTATTAGTCTCTGAAGTTTATTTTTCCCAGTACAAATTTCTGGTGCTTTTTAGCTGTAAAATGCCTAGCAAAGTATTTGTGGTTTTATTATTATTTTAAATGATTAAAGAAGACAATACAAATACACTTTAACCCTTCATAAAGTGGGCAGTTTCTATTCCCAAGGGTGCAGAGAACTGCAAAATGGAGTGAAAGGCAGGGAGCTCTTATAAGATAAGGAATAAAGAACAAGGAAGAGAGAAATAGAAAATAAATAAAGAACAGGGAAATAAGTACAAGGCCCAGAGTTGGCTTGGCTTTTGGGGATTGGCTGGTTGGGTAGACTACATTTCTGGTCAAGCAGAGCATTTACAGAGACACAAACGCTGTATAAATTTCGGTTTGCTGAGTGGCACCCCAGGAGAAGCAGTTCCATCTTGAGTCTACAAATTTATTTCAACATTATCCATAATCATCTTCCTTTCTACATTTTTTTTTTCACAGCAGTTTTATACCCTCAGTCTCCTCATCATTCATATACAAAAATTAGAATTTATCTTTGACTCACTCATGTCTGTCCTTTCATATCAAGTTAATCACTAAAATTTATTGACAATTTATTTTCAATTAATCTCTCCCTCTTTGTTGTCATTACCATGTTCTAGTTTCAGATCGTTATTATCACCTTCTTGTACTACAGAAATAAATATCTATATGTTTCTCTATTGTCTATCCTCCTTCTCCTAACAGTTATACACATTACTGCCAGAGGAATTTTTCATACGTTCATTCTCAGAGTGTCTCTTTTCTGCCCCAAAGTATTCAATGACTGCTGGTTGGCTACCGAATTTATTTCAAACTTCCTGGCCTGGTATGTGAAACCTTTCTTAGTGTGTTCAAGCCTATCATTTCAATGCAAAAGAGATGAACAGTTCTCTGACCATGAATTAATGCATTCTCTCACACATATTAATGTCTCATATGGAAAAAAAATTAAATGGAATCACTGCTTTATAAATGTGGAGCAGTGTGTTGAATCTGAGTGAACAGCTCCGTTTACCATATAACAAAACCAGGCTGTATTTTCAAAGTAAAGCAGAACATTTACATTAGCAAATTATGATGTGGGTCTCTTTTGGTCATAAAACAGGAGAGAGAGAGGGATTTTTATTTTTGTAATAAAATTGATTACTAGGACCTTGTATTAATTTCTTATTGCTGCTAAAACAAATTACTACTACAAACTTGGTGTCCTTAAACAACACAAATTTGTTATTTTACAGTTCTAGAGGTCAGAAATCTGAAATGGGTACCATTGGACTAAAATCAAGGTGTCTGCAGAGCTACATTCCTTCTGGAGTCTCTAAGGGAGAATCTGTTTCCTTGCCTTTTCCAGCTTCTAGAGGCTGCCTATATTCCTTGCCTCATGATCCCTTTCCATTTTCAAAGCCAGCAGTGGCCGGTCAACTCCCTCACATCGCATCACTCTGACACTGACTCTTCTGCTTCCCTTGTCCACATTTAATGACCCTTGTGATTGCGTTGGGTCCACCTGGATAATCCATCGGGATAACGTCTTTATCTTTAGTCCAGCTGATTAGTAAGCTTAAATTCATCTGCTTCCTTAATTTCTCTTTGTCATGGGATACAACATTTTCATAGGTCCAAGAGAGTAGGACATGGACATCTTTGGGAGGCCATTATTCTATCTACCACTGGACTATTCAAAATAGAACTGAAAACAGTAGACTCCAGAACTCTGTCCAGGGTTTATTTAAAGTATCTATATCAGCTTGGCTACTCTCAACCACTTCCTGAATCCTTCTCTCCCTTCCCAACCCTTAGAAAATTCATTGCATTCAGAAAATCCTGAGTCTTCTACCTGAGGAAGGATTTTTTTTAAATTTATTTTATTGACGTATAGCTGATTTACAATGTTGTGTTGATTTCTACTGTACAGCAAAGTAATTCAGTTATACATATATATACATTCTTTTTCATATTCTTTTCCATTATGGTTTCCATTATGGTTACAGTAGGACCTTGTTGTTTATCTACTCTAAATATGATAGTTTGCATCTGCTAACCCCAAACTCCCAATCCATCCCTCCCCCACGCCCCTTCCCCCTTGGCAACCACAAGTCTGTTTTCTATGCCTGTGAGTCTGTTTCTGTTTTGTGGATAAGTTCATTTATGTCATATTTTAGATTCCACATACAAGTGATATCATATGGTATGAGGAAGGATGTTTTGACATCCTTTCCTTCTCCTCCTGTCAAGCCAACTAGGGAATAGCTCCAAAAGAATCAATAGAATCAAGAGGAGAAGGTAAGATTGGAAACTCATTTCCTGGATGCAGCAGATTGACATTTTGCCATCTGGGAAGATCTAGCTGGGGCAAGACTAGAATTAGAGGGAGATAAGGGAGTAGAGAGATAAGCTATAGTCAAACACTGGGACATCTGCAGTGTATTAAGTCTGCAGGTCAAGTTGGCACTGCAAAAATTGGAAAGTTGTACCACCTGACTGCCCCACCCCCCCATAGGAGTGCTCCACGAGGGGGTCGCTGGCATTACTGCCCCTCAATGGCACAGTCAGTTGATGTCAGCCAGAGAAGCCACAAAGGCAGACAAGAACTACATTAGCCCAGTTAAGTAAAAAGTCTTTGCCCCTTTGCTCTAAACACTAATCGTGATCTTTAAAATTCTGGAGGAAGTGGACCCAGAAAAGGGAAGGAAGGGGGATATGGGAGAGCTGACCATGCCTCTTCCAAATCTGAGCCATAAATTGCATACGAGCTTGACGTTTTAAATTGGATTAGAGTGGATTGGAATTTAAAATCTAAAACTGGCAGAGAATTGTAGAATTTACTCAATAAATCTTTAAAGGACAGTGAAGAAAGATTTAACTGAAAATGTTTGAAGGTAATAGTGGAAGAAAAATAAAATTATTTCTTGTCTGTACCCTTTCAGTTTAATACTGGTCCATTTCAGTTTACAGATACAATTTTTCTTCTTTAATTATCTTTATCAAAGATTCAGGCATATTATAATACAATTGATAAACACTCTAGCTTCCTTGATTAAAAATGGGAGCTCTTTACAAAAAAATAATTTGGGACTAACTTGAGAGACTCCATAAGCGTATCTATTAATCACCTTCTCGTATGGGTGATGCCGAAGACACACTGTTTGCATCTGAGAAGGTGATGTTTTCTGATTTTGCTTGGTGAGATGTGATTGGACCCTCATGCATCTAGCCTATTTAACCCTATGAGATAGTTATAATCTCCTTTTACACCTGAGGAAACAGAGGCAGAGAGAGGTTGTATAACTTTGTCCAATGTCTCAGAGTTAGGAAATGCTAGATCCAGATTTTACTTTAGAATTCTGTCTCCAGAATTGGCTCCAGAGGCTAGGCTCACGGCCTAGCAAAACAAAGTAGTTGTTCATGAGTATTTGCTGAACTGAATTGACTACTAGAGTTTGTCATGATTATCACCAACTTTGTAACCTAAACTAGCTCTCAGTATTTCACGAAATAGGGCAGGATAAATTGTTCTCCAGAAGGGGTAGTTAGTGATTCATAGTGTTAAATTGCCTAATTTTCCAACTGTCAATTGTTAGATTGCCTTATACATTCTCTCAATGGTATTTTGTTTTCCTTGAAGAAATAAGCAAACAGGAAAACTCTTTCATCTCACCCATTATGGAATAAAGCTCCTCTCTCAGCAATGCTTTGCATGGTTATGGCTGACGTTAAATCATCTTTAAGCATTTAAAAGGCAAATTGGTTCATCCATGGCAATTTTATTGTGCTAGAAAACCTTAATTGTAGAATAAGGTCCTTTCTCTCTGAACTTTTATGTCTTTGGTAAGCTAGAATTCAAGCATTTGTGTTAACTAGAATCAAAGAATGGTGTTCATCCTTTAGCAGAAATGTTTGTATTATCAATACAATACAAAATGAGGTTGTTAATGTTATTATTTATGGCTAAATGTTTGCTTGCTGCAAAATCTCTATAGGGAGGTGGATTTCAGAGAAAAATTTTTATGAAGAAAAAAGTTACACACATATACACATACGCACATATAAAACATTTTCCAGTTAGAAAGTAGATCATGCTTAATACCTGAAACTTCAAAAAGCATATGGAGAAATGAAGCCAGTTAACCATAATTCTACAACCTAATAATAAACCACTATTACAATTTTGATGTGTATCTTAACAGATATTTGGTTCCATGTTTGTGTGTATATCTCTATATTTCTCTTTATAAAAATATAGACCCAATATATCAACAGCATTCAATAAATGTATGTTTTGAGGAATTTTTCACTTATAAATATTTCATTAAGGTCTTTCTACATTCATAAATATACTTTCATAATATAGATTTATTGGATGCACAGGAATCTAATGGCAGCAGCATTTTGTATTAAAGCAACAGTCTTCAAATTGAAGGTATTTTGACCCATCTAAAAATTGTTTCTTATGTCTTCAGCTTTTAAGAATTGAATACTGTGCAAAGTAGGCATTTTAACTCACATCAGTTGTGATAAATTGAAAAAAGAATGCATCCTAAATACTAAACCAGGACAAATGCATCCATTTATAAATTTTATATGTATCTGAGTCTACCAAATAAAAATATTGACAGCTCCACTCTGTCCTCTAAGATTTGGCCAATGTGCAGAATTGTTCATGATTAGTACAAAACAACTTGACTGAGGTCATCTATCAACATTCTGAAACAGAATCTGAATGGATTATCTGTTTATTTAAAACTGACACTGGTAAAAATTCTGGGTCCAAGTCAGAAGAGATCATGGACAATTGTATGTGTTAAATGAAGAAATTCTCAGAAGCCATTCAGAAAGCACTAATCTTGGATGCTTTCATGGCTGTTACATTTTCAAGATTGAATGGTATTATATGTTTCTGCACTTGTAATTGAATATATAGCTGTTTCCCCCTTTATGTTAGGAGGTGATAAATCTTTAAAAAATAAAAACGTTAATAAAAATTTGTGAAAGGATCAGCCTAAAATGATCTTGACTCCATTTTGGATTTTTTTCTAACACAAATAATGCATGCATATTTAACTTTGCTTTTTTCATTATAACTGTAAAGTTTTGAGATGCCCTTTTGTTCACATCCCTTGAAAAAAACAAAATCAAATTGACTGTGTTGAAAACTGTTTATAATTTGAAAATTATGGCAAGATCATATACTTTTGCTGAGTATATTTTCAGAGGTCAGAATTCTGGTTATATTTTTCAAAGAGAGAACTTTAAAGATAAAAATTATCTGAGGACATGGGCACTTTTATGCACTATGGTTTGGTTGTTTTGTTTGTTTTTAATATTACTCTTTGGAGTTTGGATGCTTATTAGCAACCAAAAGTACTCCTTGATTTTTCTTGCAATTTGATGGATTTTGGAAGTTAATTTTCTTTAACCTAATCAGGAAAGGGCTTTTGCAAGAGGTAGGTTTTAGGAGAGAAAAAACAATTCTTATAAATTGGAGGGTAGATTTATTCTTGCATAAAACACCACTGGCTTTCAAGAAGATGCAAAAATTATTGATACCCCTTCTCTAGTCCTTAGGGACATTGTCATGAAAATAAAGATGATAATGATGATGAGGAGGTAAAGGAAGAGGTGGAGGAGTGGGAGAAGGGGGAGGAGGGGGAGGATGGTGTCTGTGAAGCATCAAAACACATCTCCAGAGGAGTATGAAATGATCACATTTTATTTCTTGGAAGCATATTAACAGCAACAAACAAATAAACACAAAACAAGAGACAGCTGTTTTTCTTGGACATTTTGTTTGCTATCTTACCTGAAAATTAATATGAATATCATATGTAAGTACTTTGTAAACTTCAAAGTAATTTACAAGGGTAAAGTGTTCTTATTTTCATCACTGTTACTGGTATCATTATGATTATACTTATTTGAGCAATGAATATTCATATCACCATTTGTCATTATATTCCATGTTTATGCATGTGAGCTGAATATTACAATGAGAAACATCTTGCCCAAGGCCAAGATGGGGGTGAGTGATAACAGAATAAAGCTATAACTTAGTTTATGACTCAAATGTCTGGGCTTCAAGTTCATGACAAGTAGCTACCCTGTCACATGGCTCAGAAATGACTTTGAGGGCTTCCCTGGCCGCGCAGTGGTTGAGAATCTGCCTGCTAATGCAGGGGACACGGGTTCGAGCCCTGGTCTGGGAAGATCCCACATGCCGTGGAGCAACTAGGCCCGTGAGCCACAACTACTGAGCCTGCGCGTCTGGAGCCTGTGCTCCGCAACAAGAGAGGCCACGATAGTGAGAGGCCCGCGCACCTTGATGGAGAGTGGTCCCCACTTGCCACAACTAGAGAAAGCCCTCGCACAGAAACGAAGACCCAACACAGTCAAAAATAAATAAATAAAAATAAATTTTAAAAAGCAAGATGTGACTAATTCAGTCTTTAAAAAAAAAAAAAAAGAAAGAAATGACTTTGATGTTGCCATTTTCCTGTTGGAAACGCTCATAGTATAAAAGTTAATCTGAAATTGGAATCATTTTGGCAAACTAGGGTTCTGATTGCATAAGACTCGTGTTTCTATTGTGTATATGTCTTTGTGGGTATTTCACTCAGTTGAAAGAGAAAGAAAAAACAAGAACTATTTTGCCTTAAAAGCTGCTTGGTAATCTGCAACATTTCTTGATGATTCACTTTCTATTTTCCAGTCTTCAACAGGTGAATTTCAGAACACTATGGAATGAACTTTCCCAGTGAGTAGCCACCAGGATAGTAAATCTCACCCAGAGAATTCACTGAAGTGCATTGCCCCACAGCCTGGGCACCTGTGTTCTCATAAAGACTTCTTTTTTTTTTTTTTTAATTTATTTATTTATTTATTTTACATCTTTATTGGAGTGTAATTGCTTTACAATGGTGTGTTAGTTTCTGCTTTATAACAACGTGAATCAGTTATACATATACATACATCCCCATATCTCTTCCCTCTTGCATCTCCTTCCCTCCCACCCTCCCTATCCCACCCCTCTAGGTGGTCACACAGCACCGAGCTGATCTCCCTGTGCTATGCAGCTGCTTCCCACTAGCTATCGGTTTTACATTTGGTAGTGTATATATGTCCATGCCACTCTCTTTGTCCCAGCTTACCCTTCCCCCTCCCCGTGTCCTCAAGTCCATTCTCTATCATAAAGACTTCTGAGTGCAGCACATTCACAGCTGGCGTGCGTTTACACAGACCATATACAAGTAACGATTTTCTGATAAATTATATTGTGTAGAGTCCTGCACTGCCTAATAGGTCATTTATGGTTATGTAAATTAAATTAAAATTTTATAAAATAAAATTTCAATTTCCCAGTCAACAGTAGTCACATTTCAAGGGCTCGATAGTCATTTACAGATATAGAACACTTCCATCATCATAGAAGGTACCAGTGGATGAGGCTGGTATAAACACTTGCTATGCAAGATATGGTCCAAGAACATGAGGAGCCGCATGAACAGTGGCAGCAACATGTGGGAGCACCTTAGAAAGGCAGAATCTCAGTTTCCCTGTGCCTACTGAGGAAGAATCGACATTTCGATAAGACTCTTAGGTGACCCAGGCATATTAAATTTGAGGAGAACTGTAGGTGGTCAAATAAGATAATCTAGTGGGTTTCAGAAGAGAAATATCCATTTTAGTCTAAAATAAATCAATTAACTTTATAATTTTGGTAGTTCTGTGGCATATGTAAAAAAAAATTTTTTTAATTTTCCTTATACACCGAAATTTTGTCGATTTTTTCCCCACTCAAAATTTTGTTATTCAGAAAGGAATCACCCTAATACCCATGAAAGAGAGTTGATATAAAAACATAATTAAACTAAAATAATATCTGTTTAAACATACATTTAGTCCAGCTAGTTGACAATTAATTCAATTTTTATCATTTATGGTCTGCATTCCATATAAAGTGATAATAGAAAGACATAAAATTCCAGTAATTTTGCAACTTTATTGGGGTTTTTTTGATAAATGTGTGAGGTCTTCATTTTTAAAATTGCTATTTTACCTTTTCTTTTTTTTTTTTTTAATAAGTTTATTTATTTATTTTTGGTTTATTTATTTATTTATTTGTTTATTTTTGGCTGTGTTGGGTCCTGTTTCTGCGCGAGGGCTTTTCTCTAGTTGC
This sequence comes from Balaenoptera acutorostrata, assembly GCF_949987535.1. Lineage (NCBI taxonomy): Eukaryota > Metazoa > Chordata > Mammalia > Artiodactyla > Balaenopteridae > Balaenoptera > Balaenoptera acutorostrata. The sequence goes on from NC_080065.1 coordinate 40,519,324, forward strand.
GGCGAGCAGGGACCACTCTTCATCACGGTGCGTGGGCCTCTCACTGTCACAGCCTCTCGTTGTGAAGCACAGGCTCCAGATGCGCAGGCTCAGTAGTTGTGGCTCACGGGCCTAGTTGCTCCGCGGCATGTGAAATCTTCCTGGACCAGAGCTCGAACCCGTGTCCGCCGCACCGGCAGTCAGACTCTCAATCACTGCGCCACCAGGGAAGTCCCGATTTTCCCTTTTCTTATTTTATTTTGGCTTCATCTTTTATTCTTCAAGATTGTTATAAGTCTTATTTGCAGAGTATTTATAACTCACTTTCTCATGAAAGGATTTCCCTGACTACAAACAGGTTTATCATAATACAAAAAGAAATATCATGAGCATCTCTGCTCCTGCTGAACATTGGTCAATTTATTTTTTTATTTAGGTTCCAAAGCTCCCTTCTTTAACCTCATATTGGTAATTATTTATTTGCTCACATGTACAGTGACACATTTACCCAAAACACACACACACACACACACACACACACACATCTAAATTCAACTACTTTTGCAATGTTTTAATGTGGCTCATTGGATATTCAATAATACTTAGGCCATAAAAAAAAATATGCCTCAACTTTATAGTTCAAACCGGACAGTGCAAATAGAATCCAACAAAACTCCATATTTTGTTCATATGACAGGTGAAAAATAAACAACCAGGAAAGTGTTCACTGTTTTTCCTTTCTCCATCTCCTACACACATACAAATAGTTATTTGCAACTGAATTTCTCTCCTTTCCCACATTCTGAGGAAGGAGAGTTGATCTTCGTGATTCTCTGGTGTTTAGGAAGACAGTTGGCTAAAGAGGTAGAAGGCATTGGACTGAAGCTGGGAGTGCAACTGTCCAGAGCTTCGAAATTGAAATTGCATATTAAGAGCCTGAAATGTGGAAAGGAACTTTTGCTGTTTCAATTGCAAGAGGTTTCTGACCAACTGCTGCTGGGTATGAAGAATTAGGCAGTGAATAAAGGGACTCTTGAAAGTATTAGTGTGGGGTTTCAGTTGGGTGTGGAGGACTCTATAGGATAAATTTTTTTCAGCTTATTTATGGTACTGAACTGTGCCTCTTACATTTGACTCCATAAGGAGACTGATTCTTATGAGACTCTTGAATAGTAGCATTGTATACATGTATTTAAAATGTGAAATGATTGCATGATCTGCTATATCTTACCTTGGTATTAATTAGGCTGAGCTTAATTAAAATCCAAGATTTTAAGTTGATTTTATGAAAATTAACTATTAAGTTTTCAACGTCCTTGATGTAACAAAATTAATCACATCACCTAACCAGTCAAGACTAACTGTAGTTGCCTTTAATCTGTAAGAATCATGAATAACTTTTTTCATTCTATTTTCTGTAGCTTCAAAGTTATTTTATATTAAAGTATATATTATATTTGTAATAGGACAATACATTATCATCTCTAGGGGACTGGATTTCTATTTTCCTCTTAATGGTGTTCTCTAATTCCCAGATTTATTTTACAATTAATATATATTTCTTTATAATCCAAAAAAGTAATTAAAATGGCATACCAATTTACCATTGATACTATTTCTAGTATTTTACTGTTTTATCGTTTCTATGCTCAAATGCCATGTTCTGGAAATTTCCCATGGAAATGGTTATCTTGGATCGATCCTTAGGGAAGTTTCCTTTTCAATTAGAGGATATGTCAATTAGAGGAGATTCAAAGATTCAATTAGCAGAGATGTCTCCATGTCTCCTTTAATATTTATGTGGGGCCTTGTATTCTAGCTCTCACTTCCCTGCCTAGGGCTTGTTTAGACCCATTGAACAAAGTAACTGAGCATTTGAAGCAAAAAAAACCTTCTGATTGTTAAATTGACTGAGACTTCTGGAACTTATGAGGGTCACACTTTTCGTTTAAGTCACTCTGTATTTTACTGGGTGCCTTTCCCATTTATAGTAGGATTACTCAGCAATAGAAGACAAAGCTGTTTGATAAATCAGACCACCTGAGTGTGCTTAAGAAATGTTTTCCAAGAAATACAAAACTGCATATAATTGGGGCCCCAGTTGGTCATACTCAGTGTGAGTCATCATCTTCTTCCCCCTCCTTCTCATACACAACACACAGAGACCAATCAAAAACCTACTCAGTTACCCCGCCCCTACATGGGACAAAATCTTGGATGGCTGTGTTTGGGAGCCATTAAGAACAGAGGGGCTTGTGGGCTAAAAGCAAAGGCAGAATGAAGCCCTCGTGATGCTTTGGCTCTCTCCAGAAACTTGAAATATTCTTGATGCTCAAGGCATTTAGTTACTACCATAATGCCTAGTTTATTCTACACAACAGTAGCCTTATTATTAGATGCCTTTGAATTAATTAAGATTCCACACCACGTAAATGAGAAGGAGTAAACAAAAACAGGCAAACTCTTGAACGCACCATGTTTTTCTTAAATACCAAGCCTCAACAGAATAAAATGTGTAGGCTTACAAAAGGACTCACTAAGTGATTTTATACAAAGATATTCACTCCTCCCCAAATTGCAAAACACTGCTGGGAAGTCCTCTCTGAACTGCTTTTTTAACCCCACAGAAGCATTCACTTTTAAGACTGTTTGCTTTAAGTGTGATTGTACAGATTTCTGGGGGAAAAATTCACACACAATTTTCCCTGCAAATGATGTGGGGCAGAACACATTGATCTTTATAAATAACTTTGTGTTTATAGTTATGCTTCTTAATTGTGTTGCATGTCATAAAAAAGAACTGAATGAAAAACCGATTCATGTTCAAGCTGGAGGTACAATGACTTAAATGAATCTAAGCTTTTCAAGGCTGTTTGGTTCTAAAAGCTGTTGTGAAAGTGGCCAGAAGCATGTCATTTTGGTTCAACCAAAAATAACAGATGGAGTTTGTGTTTTTAGCATTCTTGTTGAGTATAGAAATAATCAGAAGTGTTTTACTCTCTAAGTTTAAACAGTTGCTAAGTTCTGTAAAATCTAATAATAACAGTTATAAATAATAAGTCTGACTTGGCAACATCTGTCACAGAATTCTCTTCTTCATTTCTAGTGCTGCTACCAAATCCAGGCCCTTACAAATTATGTAATCGAAGAAAGTTGGTGAGCCTCCCTAAGATTCAGTTTCTTCATCTGAAATGGGGAAATGTACTACTATATGCCAGGTAGAGCTCTATGCACTTTGCAAATACAAATCCAGGAATCCTCATAATAACCCTGCGCAGTAGATACTATTAGTACACCAGCATTTTGCAGAAGAGAAAACTGCGTCACAGAAAGTTAAGTTACTTGCCCAGTGCCACACAGTTCATGATATGGTGAAACCAGAATTAAAATCTGGTTAGTCTATCTCTGGAGTCTGCTTTAACCACTGCAACGTTTGCTGGGAACTTAAATGAGACATTATGTAAAACATTCAGCAGTATGCACTCAGTATTTAATATCTTTCTTTACTATTGTTTACAGCTATTGCCAGCCAATGAAAGAACATTTCTTCTGCTCTTGTCCTGCCCAATCAAGGTAAATGGAATTCAACACTTAGTTTGGGGATCCTTACCGTCTTGTTATTGGTACCTTCTGAAGAGGGAGTAAATCTTTGGTGCTAAAGACTCTTAAAAAATGCCATAGAAACATTTGAGATTTGAGGTACTGTTTAGATACAGGGTATGGCTAGAATTCTGAATTCCTGAAAACTGAAGGGTAATTCTATGTATTTTCATGTACTAATGATAATACAGTTGTTCAATAATAATATTAGCCAAAGAAATTTGAGGGGAGGAAATGATCTCATTGAAGTTACTTCTTAGCCCATCCACATGGTTTTCAGAATCAATCACCTTAAGAATGTGCGGGTGCGTGTGTGTGTGTGTGTGTGTGTGTGTGTGTGTGTGTGAAGACACACCCATTTCTATTTTATGGGTATAACAGATCAGACTTGTGGTTACCAGAGGCAGAGGGTGGGAGGACAGGGATTTGGAGGAAGGTGGTCAAAAGGTACAAACTTTCAGCTGTAAGATAGATAAGTACCAGGGGTGTAATGTACCACATGGTGACTATAGCTACCACTGCTGTATGATATATAGGAAAGTTTTTAAGAAAGTAAATCTTAAGAGTTCTCATCAAAAGGAGAAAATTTTTCTCTTTTTTAATTTCTCTTATTTTTATTGTATCTATATGTGGAGGTTGACGTTAGCTGAGACTATTGTGGTAATTGTCTCACAATATCTATAAATCAAACCATCATTCTGTATGCCTTAAACTTATACAGTGGTGTAAGTCAGTTATCTCTCAATAAAATTTGGGGAAAAAAATAAAATAGTTTTAAAAAATAAAAGCAAATAATGTCAAATGCCTGTCCACTCTCCTCACCCTTAGCATTCTCCCATCCATGGTCCCCAAGTAGAAAAGTCTAAGAAACTCCCTTGGGATGCATGTAGATGATGAAGAGTGTCATTTTAATAATCCACTTTGGGGCCATGACTCACTTTCATTGGCCCCCATTTGGTGCTTTTCACACAGGAAAGTCATTAGATTGAACTCCATCTCAAAGCACTAAGTAAATAGGGAAGTTATACACGGTATCTGTCCCAAACCATGGTACGGTATTCATTGTCTTTTAGTGTTTCTTCCATCTTGTTTCAATACCTAAGAGTGGAAGAAGCACCCTATTGACCCCTGTTCATTCAAACTGTTACATGGGAAGTATGAATATACTTCTCATAGGCTCATTTTCTCTTAAGACATTGAGATAAACGGAAATAATTAATATTAGCTCAATTGCTTTATTTTACAGGGGAACAAAAATTTAATAGTTAAGGATTAAAATTATGTTGCAGCCAGATCTCACAACACAAATTTATTTCTTGGCTGTAGTGCACTTTGAGTGAAAAGTCACTTCCCACACAAATCTGCATAGTATGACTTGCTTTTTTCTCATCAGGGTAACATGATCATAACAATACTTTATCACATGCGAAAATAAAGCCTGAATAGCTGGACAAGTAGCTTTGTCACTGTGGAGAATTCCACTGGAATCCACAGTGACTACAAAGTTTAATCACATGCTGCACATTTAAGTCTTCCTGTTTTCCATGAACAATTAAAACGTGGCAAGACAGAATAATACAACTAAAAAATAACTTGCCAAGGAATATCATGATTTCTATAGTTTACATGTTTCAGTTATATGATTCAGTTTGTGATGTAAAATCTCAGTCTTCCTGAAGAACAATTACAGACAGATGAAAGATATTTTTTATTTGGCATTGCATAATCTCAAACAGGATAATTAGAGGGACTGACTGAAGACAGACAAATGTAATCACAGGCAAGAGAAGGGAAAGAAGGAAAAAAGAAAGCAAAAATATGATAATAAATATAGAAGTAGTTCAGAGCAAAGGTGCTGCAGGAGGTTAGAAAAAGTAACAGGACATCCAGCAACTTTCTAACAGTAGAGAAGGATACAACTGAAGATGGATGGGCTCTGAGGTCTGTACAGAGGTGGGTGGAAAGCAGCAAATAATTTAGTCCTTAGTAATCCTAAAAGATTCATGGCAGTATTCTGTGTAGTTTTTAAGTCTTGTGTTCTGAATTTAACTTTACTGGGTTGGATCTGCTTCTACCACTTACTACCAGGCCATCTTTGTGTAAATCAAGCCATTATGTGCCCCTTTCCTTGTAATCTCAAATGAAGATAGTGATAGTACTGACTTCATTCCCTTATTGGAAGAAGTACCACCCTTAGACCTGGCAAAGAACCCCCTGCTCTGTGTCCTGCATGATAGAGGGTCCTAAATCTAACAAATGAGAATAAAGTGAATGTATTAGAGTACGCATAAGCATATGGGCACTGGCTCAGTGCCCTTCAGCGCTCCTGTGACAGCTTTCAGGCCACAGGGAAACACTTCTCAAAATTTCTTGCTCTGTGTCCTCCTAAGAAAAGAGGACCATGTCCAGCTCCAGGATTTGAGAGTTTTCCATTGCCCATTTCCCAGCTGAACACAGCTTCAAAGTATTGGGAAGACTGTGTTGGAAGCTCTCGTCAACAGGAGAGCAAAGGTTTCTCACACGAAAAGGATCACTTTCCAGTAATGCTGAGCTTCCATCTTGTTTCTTTTCCTGGATCATTTCCCATTTCTAGAAATATTCACAAATTTGTGAATTAGCAAGGTATTTGCAACAGTTGCATTTGGTGGTTGAGGGAAATTGTGAAATATTAAACAACTCAACATTTTTGAAAGAGTGGGTATGTAGACCTTTAGTTTGGCAACTGGATGGACACAACACTAGAACTGCTAATAACTACTTCAATTAAATTGAGTAATGATTTCAGTTTTATTTAAATAATTCTAACTTGAAATTTTGATATTTAATATTATATTTTTCACTCTGTCTTTATTCTTATTAGATGTGTTTGAATATTTAAAAATAATTTAAAACAAAGTTATTTTATTTTTGATTCTCCATCCTTTAATGCATATATTTTGATGCATATATATTTACATTTTGTACACTTTTAAAATAACTGTATTTTTTAATTCTTTGAGTTAGGATTTGTAGAGCACAAATTATGAAAAAATTTGATTATAACAACTTAAAGATTTTGCTGAATTGAAAGCAAGAAAACATATTTTATGAAATATATATAATAATTGATAGACTATGTATTTCTTTATTTCTCACCCAAATGTTCTTAGTCCCTCAGTAGAACATCTTCCATCATATTTGACAGTTTTGTCATTTTATAGGCATATTTGTTAAGGTAGGAAGTTAAAACATGTTTTGTAATAGTTTTATTACTTAATGTATAACTTAGTTTAGAAGATCAAATTAGATGGTATATAAGCTTAAAATAATTTAATTAATTTTAGCCATGGCATTTTTCTAGTTACTGAGAAAGAATAGTAAACAAAACAGACAAAACTCCTGCCCTCAGAAGGCTTATGTTCTAGTGCAGAGGTCCATAAACATTTTCTGTAAAAGGCCAGACAATAAATGTTTTAGGCTTGTGGGCTACGTATGATCGCTGTCATATATTCTTTTTTATTTATTTTTTCAAACCTTTAAAAATTATTCCTCATTGCAGGTCATGCAAAAGCAGGCCATCCCAAAACAAGCCTTGGGCCAGACTTGGCCCTTAGACCTTAGTTTGCAGACCCCTGTTCTAGTGCCTTTAGCCGCAGTGCATCTGGAGGGCATCTCGTGAAAGGTCAAATCAAGTCCTATACACTTCAGTATCTTCTATGTTCACCACTGAATTCAAACCGGCTTCTTCTAAAAGTCAGTGTGTGTCTGCAAGTGACGCAACTTGGGGATATGGAGGGGATGTGATGCGATTGGGGTGAGGCATTGTCAAGGCCAAGGAAACTGGACACTGTCAAGTACCACAGGAACAAATTAACTGTTCCATACAATTCACTGTCAGGGACTCAGCTGAGCTGGAGAGAGAGCTGAGCTGTCAGGTATCGAAGTAGCCAACTTCACATACTGAAATAAAGTAACAAGCCAAATGGAAGGAACAGTGAAGGCTTTAATCACTTGCTGCAGTAGCATAAGCAAGAGGCTAAATCAGGGAAAGCACTGACTCCTTCCTGTACCAACAAAAGGTTCCTGTAGTGTTACGGACCTGGCTCCAGAGTGAGGAAAAGTGACTTCAAGTTTCCCAATAAGGTGACTTCCAAATAGAGACACCTGGGCTAGGAATGGGGCTATGCACGAGAGCATGGCTGGCCAGGGGGCCTGAGTCCTTGACTGCAGCTCCCTTCAGAGACCACCATGCACTGGCCGTTGTACATCAGGTCCTGCAGAGGGCGGTTTCACCCCATGAGGTCACCAGGTAGAATCTTTTTGTCACTGCCTATGATTGGGCCTGAAAAATCACACAAAAGTTTTTGGCCAGAAGCCAGATTCCTCAGTCATTCTGCAATAGGTCATCCTTTACTCTGATGAAATGAACTTACTATTTATTTGACAAATAGTTATTGAGCAGCTGCTCTGTGCCAGATTCTGGGCTCAGCAACTGTGCACCTCTCTGGCTCAAAGAAAAATCTGAAAGGTAGATTCTGTGTATACGAGTAGTTGAATCATTTTTGAAGTATCCAAGTTAAACCTGGCTTCAGATGGCTCAAAATAATCATATTATTGCTAAACATTTACTGCTTTAAAAAATGATTTATTTTAAAATACTTTGTGGATATAGCCTCTCATGGTTTTTAAATGCTAGTAAATATTTTAGCAAATCTTGAAGTTTCCTGAAAATCATATTATCCTTAGTTTAAGAAATTAGTTCTTAAACATACTGATGGTTTAGATTCTCCCACAGTAGACTGGTTTGTTATTAAAATAATATTAATCTAGAACATTTGTATGTAAAGACTAAGGAGAACTGCACCAAGAAAACTTCTTACTGGTTTTGATCTATTTGTACTTCTGTTAAAATTATTTTGTTTTTAAACAAAAACTTAATTGAGTATAATAATATTGTCCATATGATTCTAACAGTCTTTAAAAGTGTCAATAAGTACATAGACACGTGTATGTGCACACTCGTGTGTGCATCTGTGTGTAATGATCATTTTATCCTCCAGTAATGACTCCTCATTGTTTTAAACCCGTAAAACACAGTGGCTTTGGCATAAAATTTCACAAGGAAGTTGTTCTACTCAATCCAAGACATATAGGGTTTCATTCTTCTCATCTTAACAAAGATACACCTTATAATATGGTTTAAACTTTGAATTATGTTCTATATCAAATATCAAAAGGAACTTGAAGTCAACTGTCACTTGATTTCTGTCTGCTCAGGTATCATTCTTTTCTTCTGATGATGAATATGTTTTAGTATAAAGAAGTCACAAAGGAGATGAAAACGTCAGCCAACACATCAAAAATATATTTTGCAGAAAGCCAAGTTGCAAAACTTTAGAGAGGGCACAAGCTGTGTTTCCAATATTTCAGCTTATGAAAAGGGGGAAATAATTAAAAAGCAAAAGTAACTGGTGTGACCTTTTGTAATCCTACAGAAAGTTATTCCATAGAGCTTGGAATCTATTAATTCTTTCCCATAATGTCTATGTCTATAACTCATGGTTAAAATCATTTTAATATCATTAATTGAATTTACAGAGAACTAAGTGGTTAAAAGTGGTGTTTTGCTCTCTCTCAAAAAAAAAAAAAAAAGAGAGAGGGAGGGAGAGAAAAAGAAGCATTTATTGCTTAAAGGGATACATTTCAATTATGAGAAAGTCTTTTATCTGGAATACTTCATTAAGCAACACTGCTAAAAATAAAGATATTTTCTAATGATTAGTTATTCTTAGTATTGCCTAATAAATTGTCAGTCACAAGGCATTTATTAGTCACATGCATACATATCAATATATATGTATAAACACACACATACATGTATATGTACTACATGTATATATACCTCCAAAGTGCTTTGAAGAGGAAAATATTAAGTACGAGGTAGGTCTTGGATTCAAATAGACACGGGTTCAAAGGCTACTTATGTCACTTTTTAGCTGTGTCATTTTGGGCATGTAACTTTACATAACTAAACCTAAATTTTCACAACTATAAAATAAGACTGATAATAATACCTTTTTAAGATAATTCTTCTGAAGATGAAATGAGATAACATATGTTAATGCTTATCTTAGTTTCTGGTACAAGCGCACACATACAGTACATCTGATTATTATGCTGTTTATAGTTATTAATATGTAAACAGAAGCATTAGCATTTGTTTTCCAGCAACCATCAGTTATGACCATTGATTGCGATACAATTGGCTTTAAATAACAGAGACAGGATGGGAGAACTGATGCTGTGAAAGGTACCTAAATATCACAGTCTGTGTTGAGAAGGCTGTGTGCTCTGGCAATGTACAGAAATGTGGATATCAAACGACAGGGAATGTAAAACCCACTACAGCTTGAAAACTTTACACATGGGAAGGCTTCTTTAGGTGTTACCCAGGTTGCCTGGTGGGCCCTAAATAAGAGCCTCAGAAAATTTGTTGCATCTCATCAGAACAGTGTATCTTAAGAAGGACTTGTATTCACTCTTCCTCCCAATTTGAAGATCTCAACAGAAATGCCATTCCATCCCATAAACTTTACTGTATTTATAACTTTCCTGACAGTACAACCAATTTGAAATTTAGTGCAAAGGTCGAGTTACTAAATCTTGGAAATTACCATGGGTTTTGTTAATTTCTGCAAGTGAAATTCAAAGTATTTAAAAATAGACTAAAAGAATAAGCAGCAGAAATAGTTACTAGATATTTGGTGATTTTAAACTTGGGTGAATGGAATTCAAAGCAGTCCTTTAACCTAAAATTCCAAAGTTAGATGGTGTCAGGAACTGTGAAGGACCCAGGATCTGGTTTTATATTTTAAAAGTTAAGAAGTTAGCCTGTTACTGTTTCATAAATGCTGCTGGAAGACACACGGCTTTTGGGTCAGAAACAAAGGGCTTTATTACTTTTGGCATAGCAAGCAGCATAAGCACCGGGTACCATATTAATGTCAGTTCTTCGAGCTGCCAAGTCCCCCAGGGGCTACACAGTAAGCCTGGTTGGATGCTGTACTTACACACAATGGGTCTGTGTCATAGTTGAGGAACACTGATCTTGGGAATTCCACTGCTTTTTATTGACAGCCATAGCAAGTCTGCATGTTTTCCAGGAGGCGGAAGGGTTACCACATCTCAAGGGTACCAGTGGCATAAGCCATCTTGAGAAATGGCACAGAAAAAAGAACAGTCAGGGCTTTGTAGCCTCGGCACACCCAGGAAGCCATGTAGGAGTACAGGAAGAGCAACAAGATATCTTTATAGAGTGTGGATATATATATGTATGTATCTTATATAAATAACACCTATCTATATTTGGTTGTCATGGTCTGAATAGCAATTATGTATTACTATATTTAACATACTGTGACATTTCAATTAAATTAGGTAAAAACTGCATGTAGTGGAAATACTGTAAGGTAGTCTCCGTGATTCTCACTTCTTGGTGTTCATGTCTCTGTATTATCCACTCCTACTGAGTGTGGATGGGACCTGTGACTTGCTTCTAACCAATAGAATGTGGCAAAGGTAATGGGATGGGTCAGTTAAATAAGATTGTCTTATTGTCAGCAGATTCACTCTAGAGACTCTTTGCTGGCTTGATGAAGTAAGCAGCTGTGTTGGGAAGCCCAGGTAGCCAGAGATTTGGGGCAACCTCTAGGACCTGATGGTAGGCCCTGCCCAATAGCCAGCAGGAAGCCAGATTTTCAGTCCTATAACTGTAAAGAAATGAATTCGTCTGATGACCTAAGTGAACTTCGAAGTGAACTCATCCCCAGTCCCCAAATGAGAATGTAGAGCAGCTAAAACCTTTATTGAAGTCTCTGAGACCCTAGGCTGAGGACATAGGTAAGCCATACTCAGACTCTTAATCCACAGAAACTGTGAGGTGGTAAGGGCATGTTGTTTTAGCCACTAAATATGTACTCTTTTGTTACACAGCAAAGATAACGAAAAAACTCCAGTGATTCAACACGTATCAGTGATATCTTTTAAGAATAGCAATTCCAAATACTATTTTAATCAATGCAAAATCATCAAAATAACACTTCTGAAGTCAAATACATCCTAGAATTTCCTTTTTGTATGTACTTTTCTTTTAAAATTTAGCATATTTACAGAGTTCTGCAACCATCACTACAATCAATTTTAGGACATTTGCATCACTCCATAAGGAAATGCAGTACCCATTGGCAGTCGCTCTCCATTTCCCCCCAACTTGCCCCATCCCAACCCTAGGCAACCACTAATCTACCCTCTCTCTTGATCTGCCTATTCTGGACATGTCGTATCAGTGAAATCACACAGTATGTGGTCTTTGGGGACTGGCTTTTTCACTTAGCATATGTTTTCAAGGTTCATTCATGCTGTAGCCTGTATCAGTACTTCATTTCTTTTTGTTACCAAATAATATCTCACAGTATGGATATGTCACGTTTTATTTATCCATTCATTCATCAGTTGATGGACATTTGGGTTGTTTCCACTTTTGAGCTGTTACGAACATACGTGTACATGTTTTTGTGTGTACATATATTTTCATTTCTCTAGGAGTGTGATTGATGGGTTATATGGTAACTCTGTGTTTAATCTTTCGAGGAAATGCCAGACTATTTTCTAAAATGGCTGCACTATTTTCCATCCCCACCAGCAGGTGTACAAATGTTCCAATTTCTCCACAACCGCATCAACACTTGTTACTCTCTGTCTTAATTATAGGCATCTGAGTGTGTGTGAAGCGGTATCATACTGTGGATTTGAGTCTTATACCCCACGTGGCTCGTGACGTTGAGAATCTTTCCATGTGATTTTCTTTACACTCTGACCATTTGCTCTTATTCAGAAATAGCTACATATTTTTGAGGAGTAGCGACTCAATACAGCTGATATATATTGTATGATGTCATTTGAGCATATGTTTGTGTCTGTGTGATAGTATAAAGTCCTAATAATCCATGCAAGATTATCTCCACTGATGTAGGGATTTGTATTTTGGAAAGAAAGTGGCACAGAAGAGTTAAGGGACAATAAAACAAAAGAGGCCAATTCAAAATCATAGAGAAAACTGAGGGTTAAATTGGTTAAGTTCAGGAAAGCAAGAATCCAAAAGTTAGAGAGCACATGGTAAAAATCCGAGGTGAAGCAAGATGAGTGCTCTTTGTGAAATGCGATGAAATATCTTTTACAACCCCTTATGGACCACTAGAGTCTTAGAACATTGGAGGTTTGGGCCAGTTTATGGGTACAGTGTCAATGAGAACCGTTAAGTGTTTAACGTCTCCATTCTTACCTTGCATTAGGTACTTTAGGGCTACAGAACATATCTCCACCCCTAAAAAATAGAAAAGAGAAGAAAAATAGAACCAGAAGGAGGCTTACTGATTATATTGTCTGCACCTGGTACTATCGATGTGAGCTGACAATAGGTAAGTCAGAAACATAAAGCTGAAAACCCATATGTAAACTGGAGGATGGAAAAGATGTAGGAATGGCGATGGCTAATAATAGGGCCTAGATTGTTGTCAGTATAAAGTTTGGGAGAAGAGATATCATTACTTTCCTGGGTTAAGAGAAAAATCCAAATTTAAGTGGTATCAGTGTGAAGTCCAGGGACGAAACAAAAGAAAACAAATAAAATGAGTAACAAGATGTAGAAGGCAGCAAGTCCAAACTATTCATAACATTTAAAAGTTAAAGATCCTGGGACTTCCCTGGTGGTGCAGTGGTTAAGAATCCTCCTGCCAATGCAGGGGACACGGGTTCGAGCCCTGGTCCGGGAAGATCCCACATGCCACAGAGCAACTAAGCCTGTGCGCCATAACTACTGAGCCTGAATTCTAGAGCCCGTGAGCCACAACTACTGAGCCTGCATGCCACAACTACTGAAGCCCATGCACCTCGAGCCCGTGCTCCGCAACAAGAGAAGCCACCGCAATGAGAGACCCACGCACCGCCATGAAAAGTAGCCCCCGCTCTCCACAACTAGAGAAAGCCCGCAGGCAGCAACAAAGACCCAACACAGCCAAAAATAAATAAATAAATTTTTTTTAAAAAGTTAAAGATTCTGATCACACATAAATTTTTGTCTCTTTAAAGAGCCGTCTCCCTAGGCATAGTCACACACAAAAATGCAGTTTAACCCCTTATTTCCTGGATAGGGAAATAAGGATCAAAGAAATAAGGAGATTTATCCAATTAAGCTAATACTGGCTATATTAATAGACACAAAAACTAGAAATGAGATCTAATCCCAAATACAGTGATTTTTCTTTTTCAGTATTAATTCAACTAACTTTTCAAGCCAGTTGCAAGCTAGGTCTGGTTCTTTATGATATAAAATGGTGGGAATATTTATTAAGAATATGATTAATTCAGTTTCTCTTTCTCTACTTCCCAGTTTACTCTATATCACCTCAGGAAATTCCGTTCTGAGACCTACATGCTTACCTGTTCTCTACCATTATCCAGGCATAATATAAGGTCTAGATTCCACTTATTTTACAGTGGATAAAACACTGTATGAATACTGTACAATGTACAAACATTATACTTGTACAAGAGGAATTAATGTCTCTAACAATGATTGGTACTCTAACAAAGATTGTTCTGAGTTTATTATTAATACACAAAATTACATGTAAACTTGACTGATCTAACCCACCTAAGTGGTTTTCTTTCACTGCAGAATAAAATAATATGAAGCAACATCAACCAAAACCAAATAAACAATATAAATGGTCTTGAACAGTTGAATATAAACAACATACAGGTACTGCCTAAAGCTTATTATTTAAATGAAAACTTTAGGCAACTTGCTGTCTTTTACATTTTTTTTTTTCATTTTTTAAAAAATGTGCATCACACAATGTATATGCCAGAAACAGTTGTGGCCTACTTAGAGTGCTAAGTGTTAAATTTCTGAATCAATAATAACCTTTCTGTTTCCAAGATATTTATAAATCTTTCCTCCTCTTTAGGGTCTTCAAGGACTGTATACCACCAAGAAACTAAAGAATCTTGTACAAAGCATTTGCACACCGTAGATGAGCTTAGTGAATATTTGTTGATAATGAGGTTGATGATAAATTATCACTGATTTTTTATATCTCAGAGTGGTTTCTCTGCACTGGAACGTTTCTTGTTAAAAATGATGTTTTCCTCCTAAACTTTGGTTTTTAACACCCCTTGATGACTGCCTTCACAGAAATTGATGTAAGAAAGTTGCCATCCTGTTCTCTGCATCCCAATGGCAATTACAAAGAGTTTACAGAGTTTGAATGAATTCCTTTTAAGCCCCTGTTTAGATAAATTTTCAGCATTTATCCAATTACAACAGATATTTGCACACACCAAAACTTTGCAAAAGTAGTTATAAAAAGACTTAAAAGATATTTTCACAAAACCAGACTTTTACAAATGCAGTTTTAAAATGACGTATCCAGTATTTCTAATGAGGAAATAATTGCCTTTGTGGGGGAACACACCTTGAATGACCATTTTGTGCAAAGCGTTAGGTCCCAGAGGCAGGTCAATCAGAGAGTGTACAATGGAAGATGGGCTAGATTCCTCTGTACAGGTAGATGCTCTAAATATGTCAAATATTCACATTTAACTTTTATGCATAACTGCAAGGACTCTTATCTTCCAGTACAATCTGCCATAAACACATTTCTGGTATGAGTGTTTCTTGTAAAAAAAAGAAATTGGCAGAGTACTACCATTTGAAAGGCGAGGTACACATACAGGGTGATGAGACAATACACAACCTTAACCAGTTCAGTAGAAGCATGAATTCGGAACCAGAATTAACCAAAAAAGCTGCCTATTCCCCTTTTAAGCACTGCCTCTTCATCACCATCTGCTGAATCTCTGGCGATCTTGGGAGGAACAATTCTTGTCACCATCTGCGAAATGGGACTGAAGCATATTCATTGACTGCTACTTCTGCTGACTTGAGATCAGACAATTGCTATTTTATATCTCAAAACCACATTGCTTCAGCATCCTTTAGTTTTAGAAAACAATTTATGTTAAACCTATCATAAATTAAGAATCATACTTTGACCTCACCATCTTAATAATTTGCTCCATACCTTTTATTTAGCATTTAGCAATTCTTCAGCATTGTGATAGTTGCTTAGATGGAATTTAAACGGAGAAAAAGGAGATAAGGTTTCCTCCCTAAAGAAATGTACTTTCTAATAGACAGCAATATGAACACATAAGTTACTAATTTTAGTGATTCATCTGTAAATCTGGCTATTGGATTATGGGCAGGATCAGGTTTTATTCATTTTTGTATCTTCATTGTCTAGAATGGTTCCTGGGACATAGTTGGTATTCATTAAATATTTGTTGACTGAGTGTGAAATAGTTAGGGAAATATATGTAAATATGTAATTGACCTTTGTTTTGTTGAAGCAGGATTAAGTATGTACAGAAACAGGCATGGAGGCCTGGAGGAATAATGAATAGCATCCAGAAAAGAGGATCTTTAAAAGAAGAGTAGAATGTGTACTGTTAAGGGTGAAGAAGCATTCAGAGCTCTAGTGTAGGAGAAAATATAAACCCAGGACATAGAATGAGAAAGGAGTATGGTCTCTTGACTGAACTTCAGTCTTGAAAAATTGCTGGAGCTATACAGGGCCAGGTAAAGCAGGGCCAGATTATTAATAGCCCTGGAAGTCTGGGATATAAATTTGATTGCACAAGCTGTGAGTTACCTCTATTAGTCTTTCTTCAGAAGAAACGTGATCAATGTTTTGTTTCAGGGAAATGTCTGGTAGAAGTTAGAGGATGACATAGAGTAAGATAGTTGTGTGGATAGTCATATATAGTCACATAGTTCAATTAAGAAAGTATTTGAAATAATGGTCTCCCAGGCATCGGGTAGGGATGCAGGGTTGAAATGAAGGTTGTGAGAAAGTAGAGAGTGTACTGAATCCAAGAACTGAGAGAAAAAGAGAACGACCCACATTCTAAGATAGGGAATATAAAAAATACATCCAGGGACTATCACAGAGAACAGTTTCATGGGTTTGTGTTGGGTTTTGGAGGCTGAGAGGCAGGGGCAAATGAGAAATCTTTATTTGTTAGTTTCATTATCTTGAGAATCAAACTGAAGACAGTTTAGTAAAAGAGAGGATCCAATCAAAAAAGAAGGATGCTGTAGGGAAAGATAGAAGTGTCGGGGTACGGTTTTATCATCAGCAAAAACCTATGTAACCTGTGTTTCACAGACTGCGCATAACAGACATGAAGAGGGTTTATAGGAATATCAAACGGCAGTGTTTGTCTGGCTTTAGCTCCACTAACACCCTTAATGATTCTAAATTTTTGGAGATATTTCTTGTCAACGTGGGAACTCTCTTCTTGATTTCCATTTTGTCCACTTGTGCTATACATCAGTCCAGTGACATCTCCTGTATGATGGCGGGGCCACATATTCCCACCCAAGCTGCTAGCTCACTATTGCCTTTCCCCCTCCTCTAGTCCAGATATGGGCTGGGGCAACTTGGCACCCTAGGCAACTGTGTCAATTCTCTCCTCTAACGTGCTCCCATAAATGAGGACAGTGAACTTCCCTCCAAATTGTGCCACCTGTTACACATGCTATGAAACTGAGACTTTACTGAATAAAGTTTCAACTTCAGCCCTCCCTGCCCCCCCAGAACTGAAACTGAGCTCATAGGTCCAAGACTGGGAGAAATCAGGCTTATTTCAATACTGACCAAAAATTTTTAGGTACTTTTAACATTATAGGGAGTATAGAAGATATCACTGACTCTAGGTTTAATCTCCAATTTTATTTTCAAAGTAAGGTTTTTATACATGCAGTCTACCTGGAGAGAAATACCTCCTAAATAATCAGACCTGGGGGTCAATACCTCATGGCCAACACTGCTCATCATCATGTCTATTATAATCCTTGCTGATTTCAGGTTTCTGAATTCCCATCCTCTTGCATATCGGGTCTGGTTTCAAGTTTTATGCCTCAAACTTTGTATTTTTTCTTTTTTTCTGTTTTAATTAATTAATTTATTTAATTTTGGCTGTGTTGGGTCTTCGTTTCTGTGCGAGGGCTTTCTCTAGTTGCGGCGAGCGGGGGCCACTCTTCATCGCGGTGCGCGGGCCTCTCACTATCGCGGCCTCTCTTGTTGCGGAGCACAGGCTCCAGACGCGCAGGCTCAGTAGTTGTGGCTCACAGGCCTAGTTGCTCCGCGGCACGTGGGATCTTCCCAGACCAGGGCTCGAACCCATGTCCTCTGCATTGGCAGGCAGATTCTCAACCACTGCACCACCAGGGAAGCCCCAAACTTTCTATTTTTAACCTCCAATCCTGATCCTTCGTTTAAGCAACTAAACATTATGATGTTTTAGAAATCAAATTAAAAGTAAAATGTTAATTGTATAAAAACACTACAAATAAAACACGTGTTACTTTTGTGATGCAAGGGAAGTGTTTGGGAGGCGAAGTGCACAGGAAGGGATTAGAACATCAGTGTTTCTAAACAAACTGCAGAAAATTGAAATTGTTTGCGTGAGTCAGTTTGTGCATGTGTGTGTGTGTGTGTGTGGTGTGTGTGGTGTGTGTGTGTGTGTTTGATGAAAGCAGAAGAAAAAAAAAAGAAAAAATTATTTTTAACCTGCAGGCTGCAAAGTGTTGCCAAAGAATCACACACGCCATCTCCTTTGCTGAACAGGCTGGGGCTAGCTGCAAGGGCCACAGTTAACAAGTTTGGTGTGTTGAGTTCTAAAAGCCATATCTGATTCTCTTCACTGTGACATGACAATAGCACTGATAACCCTCAGGTTCTGTGAAAAAACAAGCACATGTACACACACACACACACACCACACACTATAATCACTCTTTGTGCATCAAAATTTTTACTTTTAGAGCTATAAAAAATAGAAGGAAAAAGACACCAAATAAAAAGTGTTATTCTCTGGAGTTTGCTTCTTCGTGCATGTGAAAAAAAAAGAGCACAGAAATTAAAACACAAAGTGACAACAAGTTCTCAGGTGGTTTTGTATATTCCTTGGTACATCACTGTATTCCCTGGCTTTGCAAAGGTTTCTATTTGAAAAATGTGCTACACTGAATGTTTTCCCTTCACCTTGATGTTGGCTAGGACCCTTTGGACCATTTTTTCTTTCATTTTTTTATTCCTTTATCAATTCATTCACCACAACATCTCACTGAGCCCACATGTCCCAGGTGCTGTATTAGGCTCTGGAGGTAGATGGATAAAATCCAGTTCTGTCTTCAAGGAACCCAAACTCTAGTGAGAAAAATGCATAGCTACCTGTGCATTTCAGATAGTAAATGCAATAATATGTATATACAAAGTATATTATGAAATCATAAAGAAAAGTCATTTATTGAAAAGGTAAGAAAATTTTCCAGGAAGAGGTGATAACAGGATTGAGCTTTCAAGTGTTAATAGAAATTAGGTGGGTAACGAAGTGAGCCCTGCCTAGTAAGCAACATGGAAAATGGAATTAAGGCAATAAACATCACAATGACAAGAGGAAATTACAGAGGATGTGCTAGAGCACAGAGAAAGGAAGAACCAGGTGCTATGGACTGAATTGTGTCCCCCATATTCATATGCTGAAACCCTAACCCTAAATATGGTGAGTTTTGGAGATGGGCCTTTGGGAGGTAATCAGGTTTAGATGAGATCATATAGGTGGGGCCCTCATGATGGGATTAGTGCCTTATAAGATGAGAACTTGCTTGCTCTTTCTACCTTGTGAGGACACAGCAAGATGATAGTCTTCTGTAAGCCAGGAGGAGAGCTCTCACCAGAACTGAACCCTACTGGACCCTGATTTTGGACTTTCCAGCCTCCAGAATTGTGAAAAATAAATTTATGTTGTTTTAAGCCACCAATCAGAGGTATTTTGTTATGGCAGCCTAAGCTAAGACATCTTGGAACGTGAGGAAGTGAGTAGGGGCCACTGAGCTTAGATTGAGAGAGCCTAGGTGCCCTGTAAAGAGATAGACTTGATACTCTTGCCAAAGGAGATTGCTGATGCATTTTCCTTCTGTCTACATAGGCTGAGTTTTTTTTTCCCATGTATTTCATCAATTCTTAATGTAAATCACTCCTGGTTCATCAATCATTCACCCAAATATGCTTTAGTCCTAAACTGAAAATAACTTATATCCTCAGGTTGAAATAGATATCTTCCTTTCAACAATAAAATCTGAAAAAAGTGAGTTGAGGGATTATTGAATGCACCAGAAACTTCACTTTCTAAAACAAAAGTAAAATAAAAAGCAGAATAAATTCACAATGGCACATTAAACTGACACAATCCCACTGTTACTGGGGTGTTCCCTTTTAGGAACAAACAATTTTCTTTGATTTTTGTAGGCAATGGAAGTGAAAAGCAGCTTCAGGGGATCATTGAAATATTATTATGTTCTTACAAACCTTATATCTATAGCTGATTACTTCTAAATGTTCGGATAAACTAATTTTGACTTTTTTTTCCAATGGTTACACAAATGGGAAGACTAAAGATGATAAAATGAGCAAGTGCTATGCTTTTTAAAATAATATTGTTTTCTTTCTAATTTTACAAGCAATGCATGTTCATTGCAGACAACTAGAAATACATAAAGCATAAAGTAAAGATTAAAAGTCACCCATAATCCCCACCCTGCAGAGATAAACATCATTAGTATTTTGATGCATTTCTTCCCAGTGTCTACATATATATATATATATTTTTTTAATTTATGTATAATTAACCTACAATACTCTGTTAGTTCCAGGTGCACATTTGATATTTCTATATATTATAAAATGATCACCATGATGTCTAGTTACCACCTGTCACCAAAGATATTACAATATAATTGACTATATTCCCCCTGCTGTATTTCATCCCTGTGATTCATTTGGAAATGGAATCTCCTATACACATTCACTCACCCCCTTCCCCTCTGACAACCATGTATTTGTTCTCTATATCTATGAGTCTCTATCTCTGTTTTGTTATGTTTGTTCATTTGTTTTGTTTAGATTCCACATATAAGTGAAATCATATGGTGTTTATCTTTCTCTGTCTGACTTATTTCACTTAGCATAATACCCACTATGTTTATCCATGTTGTTGCAAATGACAAGAGTTCATTCTTTTTTTATGGCTGAGTAATATTCCATTGTATAGCTATACCACAGCATATTTATCCATTGTTTATTTATCCACCCTATATTTATTGCAGCATTATTTACATTACCCACTGATAGATATAGGGGTGCATATCTCTTTTTGATTTAGTGCTTTTGTCTTCTTTGGGTATATACCCAGAAGTAGAGTTACTGGATCATATAGTAGTTTTATTTTTAATTTTTTGAGGAACTTCCATACTGTTTCCCATAGTGGCTGTATCAGTTTACATTCCCACCAACAGCGTACTAGGGTTTCCTTTTTTCCACATCCTTGTCAACACTTGTTATTTGTTGTCTTTTTGATAATAGCCATTCTGACAGGTATGAGGTGATACCTCATTGTGGTTTTAATTTGTATTTCCCTGTTGAGCATCTTTTCGTGTGCCTGTTGGTTATTTGTATGTCTCCTTTGATAAAAATGTCTATTCAGTTCCTCTGCCTATTTTTTAATTGGGTTTTTTTTTTTTTGATGTTGAATCATATGAGTTCTTTGTATATTTTGGATATTAACCCTGTATTAAATGTATCTTTTGCAAATATCTTCTCCCATTCAGTTGGTGGCCTTTTCATTTTGTTGATAGCTTCCTTCACCGTGCAAAAGCTTTTTAGTTTAATTAGTCCTATTTGTTTATTTTTGCTTTTGTTTCCCTTGACTGAGGAGACAGATCCAAAAAATTATTGCTAAGACAGATGTTAAAGAGTATACTGCATATGTTTCCTCCTTGGAGTTTTATGGCTTCTGATCTTACATTAAATCTTTAATCCATTTTGAGTTTTTTTTTTTGTGTATATGTTGTGAAAAAGTAGTCCAGTATGATTCTTTTGCATGTGTCTGTACAGTTTTCCCAACACCATTTACTGAAGAGGCTGTCTTGTCCCCATTGTATGTTCTTGTTTCCTTTGTCATAGATTAATTGACCATATAAGCATGGGTTTATTTCTGGGATCTCTATTCTGTTCCGTAGACCTGTGTGTCTGTTCTTGTGCCAGTACCATGTTGTTTTGATTACTATAGCTTTGTAGTATAGTTTGAAATCAGTGATTGTGATACCTCCAACTTTGTTCTTCTTTCTCAAGATTGTTTTGGCTATTTGGGTTGTTTTTTGTTTCTATACACATTTTAAAATTTTCTGTTCTAGTCCTGTGAAAAATGCCGTTGGTATTTTGATAGGAATTGCACTAAATCTGTAGATTGCCTTAGGTAGTATGGCCATTTTAACAATATTAAGTCTTCGCATCCATGAGCACAGTATATCTTTCCATTTATTTGTATCATCTTCAATTTCTTTCATCAGTGTCTTATAGTTTTCCAAGCTGAGTACAAGTTTTTTTTACCTACTTGCTTAGATTTATTCCTAGGTATTTTATTATTTTTGATGTAATTTAATGTGGGATTGTTTTCTTAATTTATTTTCTGATACTTTTTTGTTAGTGTATAGAAAAGCAACATATTTTTGGATATTAATTTTATATCCTGAACCTCTACTGAATTCATTGGTGAGTTCTCATAGTTTTTGGGTGGTATCTTTAGGATTTTCTATAATCATGTCATCTGAAAACAGTAACAGTTTTACTTCTTCCTTTCCAACTTGGATTCTTTTTATTTATTTTCCTTGTTTGACTGCTGTATGACTAGGACTTCCAATATTATGTTGAATAAAAGTAGGGAGAGTGGGCATCCTTGTCTTGTTCCTGATCTTGGAGGAAATGCTTTCAGTTTTTCACAGCTGAGTATGATGTCAGCTGTGGGCTTGTCATATATATACCTTTATTATGTTGAGGTATGTTCCCTCTATATTCACTTTGTTGAGTTTTTTTTTTTATCATAAATCGATGCTGAATTTTGTCAAAGGTTTTTTTTTTTTTTTTTAAGTGTTGAAGCTCTAACATGGAATAGTAAGGAATTATTTTTTTTTATTTATTTATGGCTGTGTTGGGTCTTCGTTTCTGTGCGAGGGCTTTCTCTAGTTGTGGCAAGCGGGGGCCACTCTTCATCGCGGTGCGCGAGCCTCTCACTATCGCGGCCTCTCTTGTTGTGGAGCACAGGCTCCAGACGCGCAGGCTCAGTAATTGTGGCTCACGGGCCTAGTTGCTCCGCGGCATGTGGGATCTTCCCCGACCAGGGCTCGAACCCGTGTCCCCTGCATTGGCAGGCAGATTCTCAACCACTGCGCCACCAGGGAAGCCCCTGTCAAAGGTTTTTTCAGCATCTATTGAGACGATCATATGCTTTTTATTCTTCAGTTTGTTAATGGGGTATATCACACTGACTGATTTGCAGATACAGTATTTGACCATCCTTGCATCCCTGGGATAAATCCTATTTGATCATGGTGTACAATCCTCGAATATGTTAGTGAATTTAGTTTGCTAATATTTTGTTGAAGATTTTTTCATCTATGTTCATCAGTAATATTGGACAGTAATTTTCTATCAGGATGATGCTGACCTCAGAGAATGAGTTCGGAAGCATTCTTTCCCCTGAAAATTTTTGGAATAGTTTGAGAAAGAAAAGTGTTAACTCTTCTTTAAATGTGACACCATCTGGTGCTGGAATTTTGTCTGTCTGAATCTGCTATACCACGTTTATTCCCAATTAATAAATGGGGGTTAAGTGGGGGAGAGGAGAATCAGAAGTAAGGATTTGAGGTGTTTGATATTTGCTTCTTTTTTTCATAATTCTCTATTTTCATTTCCTAGTCTTGAAATTTCAGCTGATTTGACACATGGGAGTAGTCTAGGAATAATGTAACAGGGGCTGTCTTCAATTACTGAAGATAGTCCACAAGCCATTTGGTAACAGGATAGGGAAAAAAAATATTTTCTTGATTTATTTCAAACAGAGCTATTTAAATGAGGAGGCTAATACCTTGCTATCCTGGTCACATAATTGGGTTATCGCAAATCAAATGACTTGAGTTTTCGCCTTTTTTTTTTGGTGCTTATTGTAGCTTCTCTTGGCCATGATTTAAATTTTAAGAAGTACATTTTAGTTCTTTCAGTGATATTCATTTACAAAAGTCCTAAAGGGATTTGATTCCCTAATGAGAGGTATAAAACTTGTGACTGAAATCCCACATAAAATTTAAATTGTATTTTCACTCACCAATGGCTTAATAGTGCAAAAACTCTTACTCAGACAAATAATTAGCTTTCCAATAGGAAGGTAAACAAAACTATAAATTATGATTAGATACGTGTTCTTCCCTGCAGAGACAAATTAGTCAACACTCTTCTTCAGCTGTGATACATAGATGTTATAATATTGAGAGAGCTTTGTGAATAAATTTGGTAAAAATAAAGAGTCTGAAAACTGTACTCTTTTTTTTGTTCATGATATGGATGTACGTTGTAATTTAATGCCTTGATTTGTATATTACTCGGTCATTTTCCCTTTCTTTGTTACAGATAAAGGAAATCAAGAGGAGAATTTAAATGTTTTTAATTGCAAGGGGGAAATAAATACACTTAAGGAAGCCTTGTGTTTGATAACATTTTCCAATTGGAAGTTCCTATGACAACGCCAGATTTTCCTCAACCATTTATTTACATAAAAATCTTGCTACTTAAAGTTATACATTTAAAGCAATCAAATGTCTAATATTAAAAAGCAGGTTTTTTTTTTCTTTCTTCAGTCTTCCAAAAATGAGTGTTTTTTTTGTTTGTTTGTTTGTTTGTTTTTTATGAGTGTTTTTTTAAAGGAATTCCTTTATTTTTATTATTTATTTATTTATTTATTTATTTATTTTTGGCTGTGTTGGGTCTTCGTTTCTGTGCAAGGGCTTTCTCTAGTTGCGGCAAGCGGGGGCCACTCTTCATCGCGGTGCGCAGACCTCTCACTATCGCGGCCTCTCACTATCGCGGCCTCTCTTGTTGCGGAGCACAAGCTCCAGATGCGCAGGCTCAGTAGTTGTGGCTCACGGGCCCAGTTGCTCCTTGGCATGTGGGATCTTCCCAGACCAGGGCTCGAACCCGTGTCCCCTGCATTGGCAGGCAGATTCTCAACCACTGCGCCACCAGGGAAGCCCTTATGAGTGTTTTTTTAAGAACGGAATTTTGTATTAGCCAGCTCAGGCTGCCATAACAAAATACCACAGACTGGGTGACTTAGGTTATTCTTCTCATAAATGGTGAGGAAAAAAGAGACAAGCGATGGGCCTAAAATATATTACTGTCTTCTTGGTGCCAGTATCATGTAAGATGAATCTAGAAAGATGATTTCATTTATCTTTATAACCCTGTAGTACTTATGATCTGTATTTATAAGTTAACTAATTACGGTTCAGGATAAGTATTCACTTATCAAAAACCATACAATTAGTAAATAGTAGAGCAGGTATTTAGCCCAGGTTTATGTAACCCCCAAACTTTTATTTTTTCAATAAAATACTACTCTTGATTTCTTGCTATAGTCTTTCAATAATGGGAACAATCTTCATGTGATATGTCTATTTCACAAGTTTTCAAATTATATAAAGTGATTGAGGAATATTAGATCTAATGGAAACCATAATCATCCAATTCAAACTTTTCATTTTGCTTGAAAGGAAATAAACTCAAAGTGATAAAATGCCATATCAGGGCTTTACAACTTGTTATTGAGAAAGGTAATACAAAATCTCATATTATGAACTAGATTCCAATTTTACTTTACCCAACTGTTTTTAAAAGTATGGTATCAGTGCCTTACATATCTATGTGTTACTTACATACGCATCATCAATCTCACTTATTGGGGAATAAGGATATCCATATGATTGTCAACTGAAAAAAACAATGCACAACCTAAAAGTTGAGAATTATGTTTTATTCGGCAGACTTTCTGAGGACTTCAAGTCTGGGAAGCAGCCCCTCAGATGGCTCTGAGGGGCTGCTTTGAGGAGGTAGGGGAGGAGCCAGGTTATATAGGAGTTCTTGCAACAAAGACCAGGTAGCGGGAACATCAAAAGATTACTGTTAATTAAAGAAAACCAGACATCTGGAGTTAATGAATTTAGCACTTTTCTATGTATGGGAAGATGCCTTAGCTGTCTAGGGCAAGTATCCTGTTCTTTCCCATCCAGAGTCCCCTGAGGGTGCACCGTTGGGAGTGGCTGCAATGGCTGAGGGTGTGGCAGTGGGCAACCCATTTGTCCCCGTCCCAGGTTCCCTCAGGCCCACCTTGGGGGTGACGATAGTGACTTGATGGGTGCAACATCCTTTGTTTACTGATATGGCAGGCAACATTTTTCATTCAAGTGATCCTTAGCTTACATAGCTTACCCTATTGGGAAATGTAGGGGCACACAAGCTTGGTAGAGGAGTTCTAGTGGGCTGAGTTTTGTTATTTGGAATTCCTATCAGGCAGGTGGTCATTGTCCTGGAGAGTGTTCCTTGGCTTGGAGGTCTTTAGTCCCTGTCTGAGGGCTGAGGGACAAGCCTTATATTTTTGAAAAGAATTGCTGTTTTAGATAAAATTATTAATTAGCACTTGTAGGGAAGATCCAGAGTGATGCTTAATCTTACAGATGCGACCAACACAGGGACAGTGAAGGGGAGAAATGCATAATGCTTTGGAGTCAGTAGATTCTGGGCTTGACTATGAGCTCCAGAGTCTCAGAACAATACTGGGGGCAAGGGCAGCAAATACTGTTGCTGATTCAGGATATTCCATGTTAGGGACTGCCAGATTACATCAAGTAGGAGGCTAAATGTTCCATGTCTCAATGCAGAATTTTATGTGAAGATGGGAGATTTTTTAAAAAGTAAGGAACTTAGGAAAGAAGGAAAGAAGAAGCATGAAAATAATTAAGATTATTGACAAAGCCTCTCTTCTTAGATTGACTTGACACTTTTAAACCATAAAATATCATGAAGCCTTGAGAGATGATTTGCTCTTTGACCTGTGACCATTTTTGTTTTTCATGAATTTGTTGTTGTTATATGAAAAAGATTTGGAAAGTTATTTTTAAATGAAAGTAGTATTTTGTGAGAGTGTAGAAGTTGACAGGGCTAAGAGACATTATGGAAGAACTGTCAGGCATCAAGAAATTATCTAAAAAAGGTAAGAGTCTAGGTACAGAGTTTAAAAAATAACAACAATATATAAATACAGCTTGGTAGGGTTAGATTATTTTCATGGAGCATAAATCAAGCAATTAAATTACTTAGCAGAGTAAGTGATGTGATCAGATCAACAAGAAAATGTAATTTGGAAAATTTGCAACCCTAGTGTAAATTAATAATGTTTAAATGTAGTTACCCAGAGTAGTAACAGAATAATGCAGTTGACTGAAAGAAGAAACACTCTTAGTCAAGAAATTTGTGTACATATTCAAAGACAGTTAGGGATGAGATGTTTAGCTTAAAGTTATAGCCCTAACTAATTTATTCTCAATGTTATCTAGGCATTATTAAGATAAATACCTTAGATATTTACTTCACCTCTTACGTGTAAACAGGGAGGGAAAAAATACATTTAATGTACAGTTGAAAAGCTGTCCTGTGGACATACAAAAGAATGATTACACTTTAAAATATTGAGATTTTGTGAGACTATCAATGAAGGAGAGAAGAAAGACAGAGAAAGTAACATAGAAAAAAACTTCAAAGATTAAGGCAATTGAGTTTCCACAGTAAAAGGAAAAAATGATGAGCAAGAAGTTGGTGGGGGAGAAAAAGGCCTTTTTCTATGCTGAGGTGGAATTTGTAATCAGACTTTTACGAGGGGATAGTATATAGAAGAGTAAATTGAATATTTAGGATATTTTAAGCTTTTTCTGATAATAGTAATATGTTTCATTTATATAATTGAGAAAGGGAAAAAAGGAAAAAATTTAACTACGAAATAAATCAATAATTCTAAGCCTCAGAGGTAGTTATTGGAACATTTTGAAAGAGTTCCTTTTGGTTTTCTATGCATGTTTACAGGGATGGCATAATAAAGTTTACAATTTTATATCCTTTAAAAGTTATACCTGTTTTTTAGCTATATCTTGATTGCTCAAATCAGGTAGACGATGTAGTTGTCATGTAAAAACGTACAAAAAAGCAAAAGCAAACTGGACAAAGAATACAGGAATGAAGCAACAGATAAATAAGTATGTGATAAATAGTAATGTAAGAAACACCCAGAACATTCAACTTCTGTTCTGATATCTCTCAATTTTGCTGTTATTCAAAATGATGCTATTTATTAAACTTTATCTTGTTGATAGATGATTTCAAAAGTTATGACCGCTTAAAAGACTAATTACATTTTGGTCTTTGATCACAAATAATCCTTTTATGTAAGATATATATTTTGGCACATGGCAAGCAGCCTGCAGCAATGAATATTACCTAAAATAGGGCAGCATCTGCAGAAAATCCCTAGGCTGGCTGTACAAACATACCTATTTCCGCTTCCATTTAGGATGAAAAAATCTACAAAGACTGTTGCTTACAGTCAAAAAACTCACCAAAAGCATCAATTTTCTTGAAAGCTAAGGTTGTGAAGCGACCAAGTGAACACCACTTTGGAATAGCTGGGGCCCAAAACACAAAAGTGACTCCCCTTCTCTCCCAAGCTCTTTACCGCCCTCTGCCAGGTGCTCCTGGGAAAGATTGGGGGCAGGACAGGAGATAAGACAGAATCCCCCTTGCTGGAGCAGGTGCCGGGGAGATGACCAGTGGCTGCTGGAGAATAGGGGAGAAAATCTGCCCACGTTCATGGAATGGTCTCTCCTGCGAAGGTAAGCCTTAAGTTACCAGTCGGAAGATAAAACACTCTCTTGCTCCCATTGCACAAAGATCTATTGCTTCTTGAAAAAGAAGGTGTAAAAATCTCTTGGGCAGGAAATTCTCACCCAGGACCAACCACAGATTACAGGCAGGATTTAGCTGTCACAGGAAACAGGGGCAGTACCACTGAGAAAGCCCTGCCCTTTGCACAGAGCCTGAGGTTGAGGCTGGACCAGACAAAAAGAGAACCCCACCAGATAAATGAGGAGTATGGGATTAACAGATACACACCACTATATATAAAATAGATAACAAGGATTTATAACCTACAGTGGAAAAGAATCTGAATATATATATATGGATAGATATCTAGATAGATAGATAGATATCTCTAGGTATATATCTGAATGACTTTGTTGTACATCTGAAACTAACACAATATTGTAAATCAACTATAGAAAACAAAAGAGAACCCCATTGATCTCCATTACAAACCTAGTACCTGTTAAAGTAATTAAACAAGGAAGTTATTAGACTGAAGCGTCCCTGATGCCTTGGTAACCTAGGTAAGCAAACTGAAACCTAAGCCAGAGTCAATTCACTGGAATCTGAGAAAAGGAAACTGAAAAACAGCTAATCACAACAGAGAAGCAGCCTTCCCCAAATAAGGCAACCATCTAAGCTGTAGCCAATCTATAATTGCTTTGCTTTGCTTCTATCGTCTTCTCTATAAAAGCTTTGCTCTGAACTCTATCTACTGCTTTTGGTTTGGCGCTGCCGGATTCGAATTGGTGTTTGCTCACATAAACTCTTGAAATTGTTAACCTGCCGCAGTTTATCTTTTAACATATCTATGACAAATAACTACAGTCTACCACTGGGGGAGGCACAAGAACATGGAGAAAGAGCTCCTCTGTAGCACGGGTGTTCAGGAATTGCTGGAGGAGAAGTAGGCAAACTAATAAGAGAAACTAAACCTTCTAGCACCCTAGCTGCCCCTCTAAGCACAAGGTAAGATGTCAATCAACCATTGGCAGAAATTGAAGCCTGTAGTGTCCTGAGGGTAACAACAGTATCAATAAAAGGCAAACACGATGAAATCTTAATACATGATGCCCAGTGAGAAAAGCCAGAAGCAAAAGACTATATATTTTATTCCATTTTTGTGACAGTCTGGGAAAGATAAAGCTACTACTACCAGTCAAAACTCAGACCCATGTTTGCCAGTGGCTAGGGTTAATTGGAGAGGATTGACTGGGGTAAAAGAGGTGCAAGTAAATTTTGGGGGTGTAATGGAAATCTTCTATATCTTCACTGCAATGGTGGTTGCATGACTATATATATGAACTTAAATGTAAGTAAATTATACCTCAATACTATTGACTTTTTAAAAGTCTGCACAAAGGAAGAGCGATGTCATGTTTGTTAAAAGGAGAAAGCAACTGGGATTTAAGAAACCTGGTTATCTTTCCAAATCTGCAATTGCTGATTGACCACATATTTGAAAGATGCCTAATTCATTTATTTATTCAATCGTTTATTCATCCATTTCCCGATACTATTCAAAATAATTTGTCTACAGTGTTAAAGAAAATAATGTTTCTAGTCTTATGGTATTTATAATGGAAGAGATAGCAAACAAACAAAACAGCACAAAATAAAATTTCAGACACTTGGTAAGTCCCATGAAGAAAGTAACACAGGTTGAAAAGACAAAGAAAAGACAAAGCATCACTGCAGAAGGCAACATTATAGCAGATGGGATGAAGAGAACATTTGGCCAGCACTTTCAGAGATGGGCTTGAGATTCTCAGGCAAAATCTGGAGGATGGTGCTATGCAGAAGGAAGAGAGGTACTAAAGCCAGGCTTTTGATTGGAGCTGTTTAAAGGAGAAATATGTAACAATCTATATCCTAAGAGTTTCAGAAAATCTTCAAGTTGTATCTGAGACATTGAGACATATCATTGCTTTAAAAATAGCCTAATAATGCCATTTTCTTAAACTCATTCTTTAAGTTATTGCTCTTTGTGAATTTTTTGTCTATATCAGGAAATAATATCATTTTCCATCTTTTCTTGCAAGATGGACTGTGTCAGTCGTGTAGGAGCTATTAAGCCAAAACATTCATGTACTACTCTAATCTTGAATTATCAATCTTATGTAAGTTAGTTTTTTCACTTTTCTTTCAATAAATATCAAATCCAATTTTTGAAAATTGGCCTACAATTAATTCATTTTCCTTTGGGGAAAAAAGCCTTTGGAATCTTTCAATATATATATTTTCCTTATCATTACATTTCCAAGAAACAGTTCATATTTTATCCATATAATAAAGACCGTTATGACTTATTGGTTTTGAGGTTTTTTGGAATGTTCCTTCCAAATAACTGTAGTAGTAGAAACTGCTTTTACCTGAAATTGACTCTCAGCAGAAAAATTCTTTATTCAACATATTTTGTGTATCCTATGAGTAATCTGAAGAAATATTTGTCATTTGATGTATAAAGTTAAAGGAAGAGAAAAATCCTTTGGTGTGCTGCATCTAGAACATTGACACCAAAATGCATGTGGGATTCCAGCTTCTTATAATAAAGAGCAGTTTTTATCAAACCCTCTCACCATAAACAGCTATAAAATATGGACATAAAATAAACATCATTTAAAGATATGAGAGAAAAACCAAGGCTGCCAAGATCTTAAAGGTTCAAGATTCTATAGAGAAGGGAAATTGACCACCTATATGGAAACATGAGTTTTCATCTCTACATCAAGCTATACACACTGTAGGTCTTAAATATGTAGATCTAAGCATAAAGAGAAGATAATACAGATTATATAAGAAAACATATGATCTGTGTCAGGCAAAAATTTCTTAAACACTATAAAATAATACTAACTATAAAGGACAAGATTAATAAACTTGAGTTCATTAAAAACCAATTACGTTATAAAAAAGGCACCCTGAGAGGGTGGAAAGGTAAACCACAGAGTGGTGAGAGATGTTTGCTGTAGATATCTCTCAAGTGATTCATATCCCCAATGTATAAACAATCCTTAAAAATTACCAATAAAGAAACAGGCAGCCTGATTTTTAAAAATGGACAAAAGACTTGATCAGCCACTTCAAAGTGAGAGAAAAGACTAACTGTCCAAAAAAATTATTAGTCACATGCAAAGTGCAAAAAAATCACAAGATATCATTATACAGCCACCAGAATGGTTATAATTTTTAAAACTTATGCACAAACATAAGCCCACCAAAAAATCTGATAATACCAAGTTTTGGTGAAGATATTGAGAAACTGAAACTTAGCACATTGCTGATTAGACTGTTAGTTGGTACAATTATTTTGAAAATAGGCAATCTCTACTAATGCTGAATGTAGGCTTTCTCAGTAACCTAACCTTCCAATCCCATGCAGACCAAGTAGCGGGGGCTGAAGGTGGTTTGAAAACACGTATGGAAGTTTCCCCACAGAAAGATGAGCTGCTTTTACACTTGGCCTATTTCAGTTAAGATAAAGGTTTGCTTTACAGAACTTGTTTATCTATTCTATCATGTGATCAGTGCAGAGAGGTGAGTTTTTGGCAATGAGAAAAATGTGAATGTTGCAAGATCAGATAGAGGATTCAGACACTAAGCAAAAGTTAGTAACGTTTGCAAAGTTAGATAATTCCGATGTTTATTTCTCTTGCTTTATAAAATAATCTTCATTTGCTTTTATTGAGGGTTAAAAAGTTGTGTGTGTGTGTGTGTGTGTTTTAATGAAGGGAATGCTACTTCTGTCTTGTCAGCTCACCTTAAAAGTGGCATGCTTGAAGTTGAGAGAAATTAGGTGAATGTGTTTCTTTTAAGTATAAATTCTTTCATAGTCAAAAGCATTTAGAGAATGCTTTCTTTTTCTATTTTTGTCATTAAAATGAGAAAGAAAACATAATGCAAAAAACCTTTTTAATGAATTTGTAGTAAATGTGAGGAAGTGTTATCCTAATTTATACTTTTGCCCATCCAACCTCACTTCCATTTACACCCCACAAAGTCCTCCCCAACACGAAAGCTGATGTGACTGCAGGAAGCAAAGACCGGAAACAAAGAGGATGAAAATAAACTATGTTGCCTTTGAACCTAAGTGGGATAGAGAAAAGCTGGGATTTACCAAGGCTTTGTTATATACAAAGCTTTCAGGTATTTTTCCTGTCAGTAGCCTTGGAAGACATCAGAGAATATTTCTCCCAAGCAGAGTACCTGCCTCTGAACTGATATAAAACCCAGAAAGAATTAGAATATTAATGGATTATCAGTTCAGACTTTATAGTAATCTTCAAAATGCCCAGAAAGCTAATGGAAATATTAGATGATTCCACATTATCATTTTATGTGTTGGTGTAAATTTTAATGAAACATATTTCTGTGCTCAAGTGCTTAATCTACACTATTATAGGCATTTTAATCAAGTCTTATTGTTTACTTGACTGGGAACGGTAAAATAATGTAGGTGTATGGTGGAAAGGTCAATGGACAAGGAATGAAGACACTTGTTTCCAGTTTGGGGAGATTATGAATAAAGCTGCTATAAACACTTGTATATGAGTTTTTGTGTAAAAATTTCACTTGGTTAAACACCTAGACGATTACTACTTTTATTGCTTTATAAGAAATCGCCAAGCTATTCTCGAGTGGTTTACCAAGTTGCATTCCCACCAGCAATGAAGGAGAGTCCTTGTTTTTCCACACCATTACCAGCATTTGATATTGTTAGTTTGATTTTTGCAATTCTCATAGATTTACAGTGGTATCTCATTGTGGTTTTAATTTGCATTTCTCTAATGACAAATGATGTGGAGTATTTTTTTTTACATCCTTACTTGCCATCCATATATCTTTTTGGTGAAGTGTCTATTCAGATCTTTTGCCCATTTTCTATGGAACCATTTGTTTTATTGTTTTTAGTTTTGTTTTTATTGTTGTTGAATTTTAAGTCTTTATATATTCTGTATATAAGTCTATAGCAGATATGTAGTTTGCAAATATTTCCTCTAAGTCTGTTGCTTATCTTTTCAATCTTTTAATAGCAACTTTCAGAGGACAAAACTTTTAAATTATGATAAAGTCTAATTTATCAATTTTTTTCTCTTATGGATTATACTTTTAGTGTTTTATCACAACTCATGTCAACCCAAAAGCCATGTAATCTTCTTACATAGGAATCAGATTCATGTGTCTTCATAACTGCAAATTTTCTGCTAGCATGACTCTATTTGAGTTTTCCTGGGAACCAAGTTATTATGTGTCTATGCCACTCAGGTCAGAATTATAAACTATTCTAGAATTTTTAATGGAAAAAAAGAATTTTCCAACAGCATTTGTTTTATGGATTGCTAGACCTGACATTCCAATTGTTGATTTTAACACATTTTTCACTTTTCTGCTGCTTTTAGAGATAATTTACAACAACTTAAATGAGAGTGTTAATATTTTAGGGGATAATTGGTGCAGAATTTGACAGATTTATTTTTTAGAATGTTACTACTACTTCTTATTTCCATCACTTAGTGAATTTAGTAGAAGCATCAAAGTATTGCTTAGTAGTGTTGACATGGTAGACTCTATATTTATTAACTTCTTCAAATTATTATTATCCTCAGGGAAACTTTGTTTTTATGCCAGTGTAATGTTTAGGGACAGTTCCCTTTATATACTCCTCAGTTGAACCTTGAATATATACTTGAAATGCTTTGTGGGATGCAATTCCATAGACACAGGTTTATGATATGAGAGCCATTTGGGGATTGATGTGGAAGTTCAAGAGAATCTGCAACTGTCTATTTAATTATAACCATATATCTACCTCCTCCAGTTAAGGTCTCTAGGTTATATCTAGTCTTGTTAACATATTACTAGAACATTTCACATAGTATGAACTTTACAAACCTGTAACAATTTAATTTGAACTTCACTGAAGGTAGCCTCAGGTATGTGATATATGCTCTCAGGATTATGTTATAGACAGCTCTGATGTGGATTAGAAGGACTCTGGAGAAAACAAGCAGTAGAAACACCATTTTTCTATTCTTTTAGCCTTTTGAATCAAATATGGCTAAAAAAAGATAATTCTTATTAATCAGAGCTTGATTAGGGAATTATGTTTAAATGTTTGGGATCTAAAAATTTTACAAAGTCTTCTTTTTATAATGATACCAGTCATATTGGATTAGGTCCCATCCTAATGACCTCATTTTATCTTGATGACCTCTGCAAGGACCCCATCTCCAAGTATGGTAGCATTCTGAAGTACTAGAGGTTAGGATACAACATATCTTTTGGGGTTAGACACTGTTTAACCCATAATAGTCTGCCTCCTGGCCCCTCAAAAATCATGTTCTTCCTATTTGCAAAATATATTCACCCTATCCCAACATCCTTAAAAGTCTTAAACATTCCAGCATCAACTCTCAGTCCAAAATTTCATCTAAACATCATTAAGTCAATGTCCCAAATCTCATCATCTAAATCTTTGAAGTCAATTAGGGTACAATTTATCCTGGGGCAAATTTCTCTCCATCTGTGAACTTACAATACCAGACACGTTATCTGTTTTCAAAATGCCGTGATGGGACAGGAATAGCATATACATTCCCACTCCAAAATGGAAAAATTGAAAGGAAAAAGAGGTCATGGTTCTCAAGCAAGTCTGAGACCTAGCAGGATAAATTTCGTTAGATTTTAAGGTTTGAGAATAATCCTCTTTGGCTTGATGCTCTGTCTTCCAGGTCCGCCTGGATGGCAGCCTCACCCTCTGGAACTGATGAAGTGGTGTTGGGGTGATTCTTTCCTTTACTTAAAGGAAAACACACTCACGTCAGATAGCTCTACTAGCACATTTCCTGCCTGTGGCATCCCAGTAGTCTGGCAGCCTTCCTTTATTTCATCTGGTTTCTTTCCCTTTCAGTCTAAGCTGGCAGCATTTCTGTTAAAATGGTTGACTGGATCCACAACTCACACACCTAATCTCTTTAGCAGAGGGTTGTCTAGCTATACCCTTGGTGTTCTCTCCAGAGCACACTTTCTCATTGTTTGCAACACGGATAGGCTGAGGATTTTCCAAATCTCCAAGTTCTGGTCTCTTTTTGCTCAACAATTTCCTTCTCAATTATCTCCCTCCTCTCACATTTTACTATATGCAAAAAGGAGAAACCAGACCACACCTTCAGCACTTTGCTTAGAAATCTCTTCTAAATATCAAAGTTCATCACTTACAATTTTGCTTTCCACAGGACAGTAAAACACAATTCAGCCACGTTCTCTGCCACTTTATGACAAAGGATCACCTTTCTTTCAGTGTCCAATAACATGTTGCCCATTTCCATCTGAAACCTCACCAGAAGCATCTTTAACATTCACATTTCTAAAAACAGTCTGGGCTTCCCTGGTGGTGCAGTGGTTAAGAATCCGCCTGCCAGTGCAGGGGACACGGGTTCAATGCCTGGTCCTGGAAGATCCCACATGCCGCGGAGCAACTAAGCCCGTGCACCACAACTACTGAGTCTGCGATCTAGAGCCCGCGAGAGCCACAACTACTGAGCCTGTGTGCCACAACTACTGAAGCCTGCGCATCTACAGCCTGTGCTCCGCAACAAGAGAAGCCACTGCAATGAGGAGCCTGTGCACCTCAACAAAGAGTGGCCCCCGCTCGCCGCAACTAGAGAAAGCCCGCGCACAGCAACAAAGACCCAACGCAGCCAATAAATAAATAAATTCATATTTAAAAAAATAAAAAAATAAAAACAGTCTCTTTAAGAAAAGCTAAACTTTCCTGGGTACCAAAATCAATATTAGGATTCTCCAGAGAAAGAGAACCAATAAGAAATGCGCACACACACACACACACACACACACACACACACACAGACATAAATACACATGTGCATATCAGAGAGAGAGAGAGAGCAGAGACAGAGACAGAGACAGAGAGATTGAGAGATTGGTTTATTTTAAGAAATTAGTTCACATGATTGTGGGGGGTTGGCAAGTCCAAAATCCAGAATGCAAGCTGACAGGCAGGAAATTCAGGTAAGAGTTGATTCTGTAGTGTTGAAACTGAAATCCACAGGATAGGACAGGCAGGCTGGAAACTCAGGCAGGGTTTCTATGTTCTGTCTTAAGGCCAAATTCCTTCTTTGGGAATCCTCTTAAGGGCTTCAACTGATTGAATGTGGCTCACTCACATTATGGAGAGTAGTCTGCTTTACTTAAAAGCTACTAATTTAAATTTTTTAATTTTTATAATATATATTAATAGCAACATCTAGACTCATGTTTGACTAAACAATTGGGCACCATAGCCTAGCCAAATGGACACATAATAATAACCATCAAACACTCTGATAATATCATGGAATTGAACGGACTTTGTAATCAACAAAGGCTGAATCCCGCTATAAAATGAGTTTGGGATTAGAACAGAGACCGCTCATGGGGAATAGTTACATCTAAATTACTCACAGATAGATAAAATCCTCTTTCTCCTTTAATGGAGTAGATTAGAGCATAATATAGTAGAAATTGCATGAGCTGGGGTTCAGACAAACCTATGCACTAATTATAATTCTACCATTTACAATTGTGTGACTTCAGAAAAATTATAGGTAATTATGATGATTTGCTGTTTAGTAATTGAATGGACAAACCATTGGTTTCACATATGGGGAGGCCCAGCTGATTAGATAATGGTGTAGCTCAGAATCATCGTTCATCAGGAGGCATTTGAAATGAAGGCAGTGGAGGTAGAATTTTGTAAATCAAATCTAAAAGTACTGTCAAATATTGTACTCAGAGCTTGGTATATGTCCAAAATTTTAGAAATTTCTTATCATTGGCTTCCCAGGAATGACTTTATACGATAGAGTTCTCTCAAATATAGTATTGTTTCTGTGTTAAAACTTGAATTTCTTTTCAGATAGATATTCTAGTTAAAATGCCCAGAGGCTACTATAAAGTAGAATGCTTGTAAATAAGAGATCTTGAGATCTTTTTAAATTAGGAGAACATATCTATAGAAAAACTAGTGGGAATTTAATCAAAGCATTGACATGCTGCCAAATAAATCTGTGAAAAATAGTCATCACGTGCTGAAAATTCAAAAATAATCACTATCAATCAAACCAGCAATGCTAAACAAAGATAAACAATTGTAGAAGAGCAGAACAAGAATTTCTGAAAACAGTACTTCCAAGACCTGCAAACCAGAAATAGCATTTTCATGAACAATCTTTAGAATTTATCTGAAGTTCCTGAATAGTACCCTTGCAATGATCATTTCAGAAACTATTTTCTGTAAGATTATATTTACACTAGGTGAAAATTTTGCCTAAAGAATGGACTGAGAGCTACAGGTTAATCTCAGGGGTTCACAATCTTGGCAATTGTTTCTGCTGTTTCTTACACTCAGTTTCTGAAGCCAGAAACCTAGGAGTCATCTTAGTTCCTTTTTTTTCTTTCCGTCATACCCTGTATCCCATTCATCAGCGAATCCTGTCACTCTCGCCTTTATAATCTA
The DNA here is from genome assembly GCF_949987535.1 of Balaenoptera acutorostrata. Taxonomy (NCBI): domain Eukaryota; kingdom Metazoa; phylum Chordata; class Mammalia; order Artiodactyla; family Balaenopteridae; genus Balaenoptera; species Balaenoptera acutorostrata. Next base: position 40,557,382 of record NC_080065.1, read on the forward strand.
TTTCGAATTAAATTCTTTCTCACCTCTTCCACTCTGTCACTCTATTCCGAGCAACCAGGCCACAATCATCTGTCACATGATTTATAGCAATCGCCTCCCAACTGGTCTCTCAGATTCTATTCTTACCCTTCACCGTCTATTCTCCACACAGCAATGAAAGATCCTTTACAAGTTAAATCATATCTGTCTCGGGCACAATATCTTTTGATGGTTTCTGTTCTTTCTTTTTTTTTTAACAGATCCTTATTGGAGTATAATTGCTGCACAATATTGTGTTAGTTTCTGTTGTACAACAAAGTGAATCAGCCATATGAATACATATATCCCCATATCCCCTCCCTCTTGCGTCTCCCTCCCATCTCCCTATCCCACCCCTCTAGGTGGTCACAAAGCACAGAGCTGATCTCCCTGTGCTATGCAGCTGCTTCCCACTAGCTAACTATTTTACATTTGGTAGTGTATATATGTCGATGCTACTCACACTTTGCCCCAGCTTCCCCCTCCCTCCTCCCTTGTGTCCTCAAGTCCATTCTCTATGTCTACGTCTTTATTCCTACCCTGCCACTAGGTTCATCAGTACCTTTTTTTTTTAAGATTCCATATATATGTGTTAGCATATGGTATTTGATTTTCTCTTTCTGACTTACTTCACTCTGTATGACAGACTCTAGGTCCATCCACCTCACTACAAATAACTCAATTTCATCCCTTTTTATGGCTGAGTAATATTCCATTGTATATATGTGCCACATCTTCTTTATCCATTTGTCTGTCGATGGACATTTAGATTGCTTCCATGTCCTGGCTATTGTAAATAGAGCTGCAATGAACATTGTGGTACATGACTCTTTTTGAATTATGGTTTTCTCAGGGTATATGCCCAGTAGTGGGATTGCTGGGTTGTATGATAGTTCTATTTTTAATTTTATAAGGAAACTCCATACTGTTCTCCATAGTGGCAGTATCAATTTATATTCCCACCAACAGTGTAAGAGGGTTCCCTTTTCCCCACACCCTCGCCAGCATTTATTGTTTGTAGATTTCTTGATGATGGCCATTCTGACTGGTGTGAAGTGATACCTAATTGTCATTTTGATTTGCATTTCTCTAATGATTAGTGATGTTCATCTTCCTTTCATGTGTTTGTTGACAATCTGTATATCTTCTTTGGAGAAATGTCTATTTAGGTCTTCTGCCCATTTCTGGATTGGGTTGTTTGTGTTTTCAATATTGAGCTGCATGAGCTGCTTGTATATTTGGAAATTATTCCTTTGTCGGTTGCTTCGTTTGCAAATATTTTCTCCCATTCTGAGGGTTATCTTTTCGTCTTGTTTATGGTTTCCTTTGCTGTGCAAAAGCTTTGAAGTTTCATTAGGTTCCATTTGTTTATTTTTGTTTTTATTTCCATTTCTCTAGGAGGTGGGTCAAAAAGGATGTTGCTCTGATTTATGTCATGGAGTGTTCTGCATATGTTTTCCTCTAAGAGTTTTATAGTGTCTGGCCTTACATTTAGGTCTTTAATTCATTTTGAGTTTATTTTTGTATATGGCGTTAGGGAGTATTCTAATTTCATCCTTTTACATGTAGCTGTCCAGTTTTCCCAGCACCACTTATTGAAGAGGCTGTCTTTTCTCCATTGTATATTCTTGCCTCCTTTGTCAAAAATAAGGTGACCATATGTGCGTGGGTTTACCTCTGGGCTTTCTATCCTGTTCCATTGATCTATATTTCTGTTTTTGTGCCAGTACCATACTGTCTTGATTACTATAGCTTTGTAGTATAGTCTGAAGTCCAGGAGCCTGATTCCTCCAGCTCCATTTTTCGTTCTCAGGATTGCTTTGGCTATTCAGGGTCTTTTGTGTTTCCATACAAATTGTGAAATGTTTTATTCTAGTTCTGTGAAAAATGCCAGTGGTAGTTTGATAGGGATTGCATTGAATCTGTAGATTGCTTTGGGTAGTATAGTCATTTTCACAATGTTGACTCTTCCAATCCAAGAACATAATATATCTCTCCATCTGTTTGTATCATCTTTAATTTCTTTCATCAGTGTCTTCTAGTTTTCTGCATGCAGGTCTTTTGTCCCCTTAGGTAGGTTTATTCTTAGGTATTTTGTTTTTTTGGTTGGAATGGTAAGTGGGAGTGTTTCCTTAATTTCTCTTTCAGATATTTCATCATTAGTGTATAGGAATGCAAGAGATTTCTGTGCATTAATTTTGTATCCTGCTACTTTACCAAATTCATTGATTAGCTCCAGTAGTTTTCTGGTAGCATCTTTAGGATTCTCCATGTATAGTATCATGTCATCTGCAAACAGTGACAGCTTTACTTCTTTTCCGATTTGGATTCCTTTTATTTCTTTTTCTTCTCTGATTGCTGTGGCTAAAACTTCCAAAACTATGTTGAAAAATAGTGGTGAGAGTGGGCAACCTTGTCTTGTTCCTGATCTTAGTGGAAATGTTTTCAGTTTTCACCACTGAGAACGATGTTGGCTGTGGGTTTCTCATATATGGCCTTTATTATGCTGAGGTAAGTTCCCTCTATGCCTACTTTCTGGAGAGTTTTTATCATAAATGGGTGGTGAATTCTTTCAAAAGCTTTTTCTGCATCTATTGAGATGATCATATGGTTTTTATCCTTCAGTTTGTTAATATGGTGTGTCACATTGATTGATTTGCATATATTGAAGAATCCTTGCATTCCTGGGATATACCCCACTTGATCATGGTGTATGGTCCTTTTAATGTGCTGTTGGATTCTGTTTGCTAGTATTTTGTGGAGGATTTTTTCATCTATGGTTATCAGTGATATTGGCCTGTAGTTTTCTTTCTTTGTGACATCTTTGTCTGGTTTTGGTATCAGGGTGATGGTGGCCTTGTAGAATGAGTTTGGGGGTGTTCCTCCGTCTGCTATATTTTGGAAGAGTTTGAGAAGGGTAGGTGTTAGCTCCTCTCTCAATGTTTGATAGAATTCGCCTGTGAAGCCATCTGGTCCTGGGCGTTTGTTTGTTGGGAGATTTTTAATCACAGTTTCAATTTCAGTGCTTGTGATTGGTCTGTTTATATTTTCTATTTCTTCCTGGTTCAGTCTCAGAAGGTTGTGCTTTTCTAAGAATTTGTCCATTTCTTCCAGGTTGTCCATTTTATTGGCATATAGTTGCTTGTAGTAATCTCTCATGATCCTTTGTATTTCTGCAGTGTCAGTTGTTACTTCTTTTTCATTTCTAATTCTATTGATTTGAGTCTCCTCCCTTTTTTTCTTGATGAGTCTGGCTAATGGTTTATCAAGTTTGTTTATCTTCTCAAAGAACCAGCTTTTAGTTTTATTGATCTTTGCTATTGTTTCCTTCATTTCTTTTTCATTTATCTCTGATCTTATTTTTATGATTTCTTTCCTTAGGCTAACTTTGGGGGTTTTTATTTCTTCTTTCTCTAAGTGCTTTAGGTGTAAGTTTAGCTTGTTTATTTGAGATGTTTCCTGTTTCTTGAGGTAGGATTGTATTGCTATAAACTTCCCTCGTAGAACTGCTTTTGCTGCATCCCATAAGTTTTGGATCGGCGTGTTTACATTGTCATTTGTTTCTAGGTATTTGTTGATTTCCTCTTTGATTTCTTCAATGATCTCTTGGTTATTAAGTAGTGTATTGTTTAGCCTCCATGTGTTTGTATTTTTTACAGATTCTTTCCTATAATTGATATCTAGTCTCATAGCTTTGTGGTTGGAAAAGATACCTGATACAATTTCAATTTTCTTAAATATACCAAGGCTTGAATGTGACTCAAGATATGATCTATCTTGCAGAATGTTCCATGAGCACTTGAGAAGGAAGTCTATTCTGTTATTTTTGGATGGAATGTCCTATAAATATCAATTAAGTCCATTTAGTTTAATGTATCATTTAAAGCTTGTGTTTCCTTATTTATTTTCATTTTGGATGATCTGTCCATTACTGAAAGTGGGGTGTTAAAGTCCCCTACTATGATTGTGTTACTGTCAATTTCCCCTTTTATGGCTGTTAGCATTTGCCTTGTGTATTGAGGTGTTCCTATGTTGGGTGCATAAATATTTACAATTGTTATATCTTCTTCTTGGATTGTTCCCTTGATCATTATGCAGTGTCCTTATTTGTCTCTTGTAATATTCTTTATTTTAAAGTCTATTTTGACTGATAATGAGAATTGCTACTCCAGCTTTCTTTTGATTTCCATTTGCATGGAATATCTTTTTCCATCCCCTCACTTTCAGTCTGTAAGTTTCCCAAGGTCTGAAGTGGGTCTCTTGTAGACAGCATATATACAGGTCTTGTTTTTGTATCCATTCAGCCAGTCTATGTCTTTTGGGTGAAGCATTTTATCCATTTACATTTAAGGTAAATATTATATGTATATTCCTATTACCATTTTCTTAATTGTTTTGGGTTTGTTATTGTAGGTCTTTTCCTTCTCTTGTGTTTCCTGCCTAGAGAAGTTCCTTTAGCATTTGCTGTAAAGCTGGTTTGGTGGTGCTGAATTCTCTTAGCTTTTGTTTGTCTGTAAAGGTTTTAATTTCTCTGTTGAATCTGAATGAGATACCTTGCTGGGTAGAGTAATCTTGGTTGTAGGTTTTTCCCTTTCATCACTTTAAATATGTCCTGCCACTCCTTTCTGGCTTGCAGAGTTTCTGCTGAAAGATCAGCTGTTAACCTTGTGGGGATTCCTTTGTATGTTATTTGCTGTTTTTCCCTTGCTGCTTTTAATATTTTTTCTTTGTATTTAAGTTTTGATAGTTTGATTAATATGTGTCTTGGCGTATTTCTCCTTGGATTTATCCTATATGGGACTCTCTGTTCTTCCTGGACTTGATTAACTATTTCCTTTCCCATATTAGGGAAGTTTTCAATTATAATCTCTTCAAATATTTTCTCATTCCCTTTCTTTTTCTCTTCTTCTTCTGGGACCCCTGTAATTCAAATGTTGTTGTCTTTAATGTTGTTCCAGAGGTCTCTGAGACTGTCCTCAATTCTTTTCATTCTTTTTTCTTTATTCTGCTCTGCAGTAGTTATTTCCACTATTTTATCTTCCAGGTCAGTTATCCGTTCTTCTGCCTCAGTCATTCTGCTATTGATTCCTATGAGAGAATTTTTAATTTCACTTATTGTGTTGTTCATCACTGTTTGTTTGCTCTTTAGTTCTTCTAGGTACTTGTTAAACATTTCTTGTATTTTCTCCTTTCTATTTCCAAGATTTTGGATCATCTTTACTATCATTACTCTGAATTCTTTTTCAGGTAGACTGCCTACTTCCTCTTCATTTGTTTGGTCTGGTGGCTTTTTACCTTGCTCCTTCATCTGCTGTGTGTTTCTGTGTCTTCTCATTTTGCTTAACTTAACTGTGTTTGGGGTCTCCTTTTCGCAGGCTGCAGGTTTGTAGTTCCTGTTGTTTTTGGTGCCTTCCCCCAGTGGCTAAGTTTGGTTCAGTGGGTTGTGTAGGCTTCCTGGTGGAAGGGACTAGGGCCTGTGTTCTGGTGGATGAGGCTGGATCTTGTCTTTCTGGTGGGCAGGACTTCATCTGGCAGTGTTTTTTGGGGTGTCTGTGACCTTATGATTTTTGGCAGCCTCTCTGCTAGTGGGTGGGGTTGTGTTCCTGTCTTGCTAGTTGTTTGACATAGGGTGTCCTGCACTGTAGCTTGCTGGTCATTGAGTGGAGCTGGGTCTTGGTGTTGAGATGGAGACCTCTGGGCGAACTTTCGCCGTTTGATATTACATGGAGCCGGCAGGTCTCTGCTAGACCAGTGTCCTGATCTCGGCTCTCCCACTTCAGAGGCTCAGGCCTGACACCCAGCCAGAGCACCAAGACCCTGTCAGCCACACGCCTCAGAAGAAAAGGGAGAAAAAAGGAAAGAATTAAAGAAAAAAATAAAATAAAATAAAGTTATTAAAATAAAAAATAATTATTAAAATTTAAAACAATTAAAAAGTAATAAAGAAAGGGGGAAATAAATGAAAGAAAGAAGTGAGCAACCAAACCATAAAAGAAATCCACCAATGATAACAAGTGCTAAAAAGTATACTAAAAAAAAAGAAAGAAAAAAAGACAGACAGAACTTTAGGATAAATGGTAAAAGCAAAGCTATACAGATAAAAGCACACAAAGAAGCATACACATACACACAAAAAGAGAAAAAGGAAAAATATATATATATCGTTGCTCCCAAAACCCACCGCTTCAATTTGGGGATGATTTGTTGTCTATTCAGGTATTCCACAGATGCAGGGTACATCAAGTTGATTTTGGAGACTTAATCCGCTGCTCATGAGGCTGCTGGGAGAAATTTCCCTTTGTCTTCTTTGTTCGCACAGCTCCTGGGATTCAGCTTTGGATTTGGCCCTGCCTTTGCGTGTAGGTTGCCTGAGGGTGTCTGTTCCTGCTCAGACAGGATGGGGTTAAAGGAGCAGCTGATTAGGGGGCTCTGGCTCACTCAGGCTGGGGGGAAGGAGGGGTATGGAATGCGGGGTGAGCTTGCAGAGGCAGAGGCCGGCGTGATGTTGCACCAGCCTGAGGTGTGCCATGTGTTCTCCCGGGGATGTTGTCCCTGGATCACGGGACCCTGGCAGTGGCAGGCTGCGCAGGCTTCCGGGAGGGGAGGTGTAGATAGTGACCTGTGCTCGCACACAGGCTTCTTGGTGGCTGCAGCAGCAGCAGCCTTAGCGTCTCATGCCCATCTCTGGGGTCTGCGCTAATAGCCACGGCTCGCGCCCTTCTCTGGAGCTCATTTAGACGGTGCTATGAATCCCCTCTCCTTGCGCACCCCGAAACAATGGTCTCTTGCCTCTTAGGCAGTTCCAGACTTTTCCCCGGACTCCCTCCCAGCTAGCTGTGGTACACTAGCTCCCTTCAGGCTGTGTTCACGCAGCCAACCCCAGTCCTCTCCCTGGGATCTGGGCGAAGCCCGAGCCTCAGCTCCCAGCCCCCGCCCGCCCCGGCGGGTGAGCAGACAAGCCTCTCGGGCTGGTGAGTGCCGGTCGGCACCGATCCTCTCTGAGGGAATCTCTCCGCTTTGCCCTCTGCACCCCTGTTGCTGCGCTCTCCTCTGTGGCTCTGAAGCATTCCCCCGCCGCCACCCGCAGTCTCCGCCTGTGAAGGGGCTCCTAGTGTGTGGAAACTTTTCCTCCTTCACAGCTCCCTCCCACTGGTGCAGGTCCCATCCCTATTCTTTTGTCTCTGTTTTTTCTTTTTTTCTTTTGCCCTACCCAGGTACGTGGGGAGTTTCTTGCCTCTTGGGAAGTCTGAGGTCTTCTGCCAGCGTTCAGTAGGTGTTCTGTAGGAGTTGTTCCACATGTAGATGTATTTCTGATGTATTTGTGGGGAGGAAGGTGATCTCCACGTCTTACTCCTCAGCCATCTTGAAGTTCTCTCCCCTGCCTATTTTTTAATTGAATTGTTTGTTTTTTTGATATTGAGCTCCATGAACTGTTTGTATATTTTGGAGATTAATCCTTTGTCTGTTGTTTCATTTGCAAATATTTTCTCCCATTCTGAGGGTTGTCTTTTCATCTTTTTTATGGTTTCCTTTGCTGTGCAATTAAGTTTAATTAGGTCCCATTTCTTTATTTCTGTTTTTATTTTCATTTCTCTAGGAGGTAGGTTAAAAAAGATCTTGCTGTGGTTTATATCAAAGAATGTTTTTCCTATGTTTTCCTCTAGGAGTTTTATAGTGTCTGGTCTTACATTTAGGCCTTTAATCCATTTGTAGTTTATTTTTGTGTATGGTGTTATGTAGTGTTCTAATTTCATTCTTTTACATGTAGCTGTCCAATTTTCCCAGCACCACTTATTGAAGAGGCTGTCTTTTCTCCATTGTATGTTCTTGTTTTGATGGTTTCTTACTACACTTATAATAACATCTAGCATTTTTACTGTGACTTTAAAATGTCTGCTTGATTTGCCCCTCTTTTCATTCACTTCTGCTGTCTCAACCCAGTTCACTCTCTTTCAGACTCTTAGGCATCTGTCCTATCCCTTAAAGAAGCCAAAATTATCCTTTTAAACTTTAAACTCCTAGTCTTCCTTCTAGCTGGGTGCTCTCCCTTTAGATTTTCATGCAGATTTCTCCTGTCCTCTCCCCTTGCCCTCACTGTCTGATGTTCTACCTTTTAACCTGCTTGATTTCATTCATAGCACTCATCACTCTATGAAATTGTACTGTTTACTTGATTAGTGTGTATCTCTACAAATAGAAATAATCTCTCCCTAAAGTGTTAGAACTTTTAGGCTTTTTTTTGTAGTTGTTCATCACTGTATCCCAGCTCTAAAGTACTTGTTAATATCTATTGAATGAATGAATAAAGAATGAATAAATTTCTGTGGAAAACCTAGCTAGAAGAAAAGTATCATTGGTCTAGAGAATAATTCTAATGAAGTGAATCCAAGAATCAATGTATTCAAGAACACAGTGTTGAGATAAAAAATTAGAAATAATCTTAATTGTGCTACCAGCACATGCTAAGACTTTCTTTCCCAAAGAGTCTATTTATGCTGATAGGAATTAAATAAGAGTAGCTTTGATCACTTCATTTCTTTTCTTGCAACCAATTGTGAGATTTTTCCTTAGTATTTATGTTTCACTATAGTAGAAAGTGTGTGTGTGTGTGTGTGTGTGTGTGTGTGTGTTTAATTTGGTCGGAAATTATCAGCTACAAATGTGATGTGACCTCAACAAACGATTGAGGACTAACCCATTCGGGCTTTTCTTCTCTGGAACTTTGATGTGAGTGCAGAGAAATTGAAGCTCTCACCTTCATCTTATGGTATTCCCAACTTGGGTGATGGAAACCTTGAGCTGTCTTTGGCCAAGTTCTCCTCTGCTTGGAGAAAATTTAATTGTACCAAGAGAAATTGAAGTCAACTTACAAGGAAGTCAAGCTGAGACAGGGTTGGAGAGGGAGGCGGGTAGGGAAGCCAGATGCTGTTGTCCAAGTCCTAGAGTCTAGATCTGCTTGAGGCCATCTCTACCTCTGTGCTTCCTGAGTCAGTGAGCCACTTAAATCTATTTTTTAAAACTAATTTGGATTGGTTTTCTATCACTTGCAACAAAGAGTCCTGAGTAATTCATTTAGAGAAGAATAATGTTCTTGATTAGATGCTTCAAACACTCTCCTGATTATTAAACAATACATGCCGATGGATATTACATTAAAATCATAGGCATGTTATCTTACATAGTAGGGCTCTCTAGAGTATATCTGGTTCAGGGTAGTTAATGCTTTGTGTATATCTAATCTTATCTGAAGCCCTGTATGTAAAGCAAATAAAAACGGAGATGTGTTTTGTGGGGTTGTTTCCATATTTCTCCATACAGAGGGCTTTGAAAGAGCTGTATGGAACAACAAACCCCTTTGAGGACATGTTTTGAGAATCAACAAATTATAAATATCAAAGTAGAAGAACTTTCCCCAGGCATATAATTAGCTAATTAACTCACTGGTCATGAGAAAGAAATGGATAAAGATAATAAACTCTAATTTATGTTCATAACCCATAATTCAGAAAAATCTCATATCATTGTACTTTTTTTTAAAATTTTATTTATTTTTGGCTGTGTTGGGTCTTCATTGCTGTGCATGGGCTTTCTCTAGTTGTGGCGAGTGGGTGCTACTCTTTGTTCCAGTGCACGAGCTTCTCATTGTGGTGGCTTCTCTTGTTGCAGAGCACAGGCCCTGGAGTGCACAGGCTTCAGTAGTTGTGGCTCATGGGCTCCGTAGTTGTGGCACACAGGCTTAGTTGCTCCACAGCATGTGGGATCTTAGTTCCCTGACCAGGGATTGAACCCATGTCCCCTGCATTGGCAGGTGGATTCTTAACCACTGTTCCACCAGGGAAGTCCAGGACTTCTTAAAGTCACTATACGTCTTAGAATCTCTTTAATTTTCAAAATAAAGCTCAAAGTCTTTAACCTAGTGAACAGTTCTTTTGATGACCTAACTCTGCTTCTTTCTCCAACCTAATTCCACCACATGTCTTTGTCAACTTGTTAAAGATCCCCAAAACATTGTTCTTTGGGTTTCCTTGTATTACACATGCATTTGCCTCTGTCCACAATGCTGTATTAAACTTTGTATATTCTGTGTGTCTAACAGTGCCTGAGATGCGGTAGATATTCAGTAGAAGTCTGCATAAATTAATGAATACATTTCTTATTTTTTGAAGGCACTTACTATCGAGAGAAACCAGAGACATCAGAAAGGATATTGAGAATTAGCTTATTAAACACATAAATTGTTGCTCACTTAGAAAAAAAATGGTTAAGGGAAGTTGTATAATTTTTAGATTGGATAAAGATGAAAACATTGGGGATTCTGGAACAATATTTACTTGCACTTAATACATATTCTTATTTTTCCTATCACAGAATTCCTGAGCCCCCCAAAGTCTTAATTGTTGTTATCCATAAAAAAAGAAGTAACCTCACTTTTCAGCCTTTTATTTTTACTATCACACATCTTTATTTGTGCTCTGTGACCCTGTGGGGAAGATTACACCAGGCCAAATCGCCAACTTATAATTTTCTTTACTTTAAATGTACTTGTTATTTAAGAAAGTTTAGACTCAAACAAATTACTGTTTTTAGCTTGAGCGAATTTATTTTGTTAGTATAATTTAATTGGATAAAAATTCATTATTTTTAAATCAATTTTTGATGAAATAAATATGTTACAGCAAGGCCATGTGTTTTCTTGAGAGTCAAGTATTTGTCTGAAATGTTAAGAAGAAAATAGCTAAAATTATTTTTATGCTAGTTTGAATGAATATTTTTTATATTCTTAATAGTCTTATTCCTCTTTCTATGTGTGAGTTTTATTTACTAAGAACATTATATTTTCTGACTGGAACATGGTGGTTCTTCAACTTTGGTGTATGTGTTTGAGTCTCTCTAGGACTTTATATAAAGTATATTCTTGGGTCCAATCACTATATGGGACCTAGAAATATTGTTTTTCCAAGTCTAACAAGTGAATCATGTCAGGCTGATTTAAGGACTCCGTTTTGCAGAGGAAAAAAGCTAGACTATTCCCTGATAATATGCAGGAAAACAGTGAAATGAGAGAGGAAATGTCCTTTTCTCTTTAAAAAGAAAAGTCAGAAGTCTAAGGAGTTCAAAATTAGTAAAAAGAGTGGTAGAATTACAAGTAAAATGGAAAACATTCTACTCGGTTAATTACTGGTCATATATTGTGAAAAGAGCCTGATTGGGCATTTAAGTCAGAAAACCTTGGGTTTAAATTTTAGTTCTAACACTCAATACCTATGCCCCTGTTAAATCTCTCTGAGGCAGAATTTTTTCATGTGCAAAATTTAAATAATGATACTTAATCATAAAGTTGATTTAATTCAAGTGGTTTTACCCATCTCCAGACATTTTGAATGGTTTGATTCATTTATTTATTCAGTAAACATTAATTGGAACATTAATTGGGTATTTTCTATAAGTCAGGCATTGAAGACAGTGCGCTAAAGCCTAGAAAAGATTTAATTTTTGTAACAATGAAGCAAAGGTATACTTTATTGCCTTTTAAAAAATCTTTAATTACCAAAGCCATGGATGAATACATGCTCTTTGTGAACTTATCATTTATTTCCCATCCTCCAGCACCTCTTCCCTCTCTATAGTTAACCATTGTTTTGATCTTTCCAGATCTTTTTTCTAGTAATATCATTTTATAATTAGTCTACCAAATCCAAGTACTAGAACTTTTTTTTCAATAGGGATAATTTTGGCTTCAGCAACAAACAGGGGCCTAGAAATATCTGTTTATTATCTCATAAAACAGGTTCAAAGACTAGGCAGGAACTTCAAAGTAAACTCAACAGCTAAATGGTATCAACAAGGACATGGGTTCCCTCCATCCTACCATGCTCCCATCCTCCACTTAACAAAACCCCCTCACCTTGCCTATGGTTACAAAATGGTTGCAGCTCTTTTAGATAACAGCCCCTCAGCAATATCCAAAGGCATTTGCTGATGCTGTTCCAAAGGCTGAAACTGATGTTTTCCTAATGTATCTCCTTATAAAGCATTTTCCCAGTAGCCCCCAGAAGACTTTCCCTGATGTCTCATTGGCTGGGTTTATAATTTGTGATATGCATAAACAAATTACTTGCAAGAAGAATAGAATTACTATAATTGGGTTAGACAATTGACACTCACTCTCATATTTCCTGCAAATAGGGGATGGTAAACTGAATAAATCAGTCTCTGCAGCAAGAAAGAAGATGAGTCAAGGATGGATGCTGGTAAACTTCAGGGTCTGCCAGAAACAAAATTATGTGGAAACTGAGTTCCTTCATGACAACTAATTTCTTGCTAGAAAAAAGTAAAGATAAATGTACCTAGCCATCCTACAAATCTCAGCTTACATTTTACTTCTAACAGCAAGCTTTTCCTTGACTTCCCAAACTAGATCAGGTGTCTATTTCACATCATCAGAGGACCATTGGCAATTTCAGAGAGAGCTAGCACGATGCTGCTATGGGATTTTTTGATGCATGTATGTTTTACTGACTAGACTCTAAAATCTATGCGAGAAGAAGCTAGGGTTATTTTGCCCATCTTTTGTAGCCTTTGTGCTTAGTACCGTGCCTAGTACATAACAAGTGCATAAAATTTTATGCAGAATAAACGAATGAATGATTGAGAGGAAGGGTAGTTTTTACTGTAACTGAAATAATCCAGTACAGTGAAGGGATGGAAATCAAGCAAGTTTTAAAAGTTGACATATACAGAACTTGTCTAGACATTAAGAATTTAAACATACTATCTCTGGGCTAGGAGATAGTGTTTTGAATTTCTTCACCCTGTTAAAAGATTCATGAAGCAGACACTGATTCTCTGACATGAATATTTCAACAGTTAAAAGCCCCCCATTGCCCTTAATCTACCACTTCTCCATGTATGTGTATGTGTGTGTGTGTGTGTGTAAGTGGGACCTCTTTTCCCTCATATAGAATTCTGTTTTAAATTGGGAAAAATATTGGGGAAGTTGAAAGATAAATTAACAGAACAAATTTATAGAAAAATAGTACTCTTTTTAGTAGAGCCTAGAAATAGACAATCAGAAAGCAGGGCCTTGAGATTGGAAAAGAGAGAGAAAATGAGAAAAAGAGAGAGAGAGAGGCAGAAAGATTTTTGTGCTATTTTATTTAAAGATTCTGAAGAGGGGAGGGAATTCTTCCAAAGAATAGGCATACTCCATCTGTTTGGTCTTAGAAGGAGTCTCAACTATGTCACACTGTCACTAAGCCTGCACTTAGCTGTCTTGGTTGTGTGAGATTGATGGCAGAGAAACAGAGAGTAGGAAATCAAGAACAGAGCAGCTCTATCAATCTCTCTACACAAGCCCTTCTGAAACACAGCAGCCTTGAAAGGCTATGATGTATGAATTTATCTTCTTGGAATCTTCCTGTTACAAGAAAAATCCATGAGATTTTCTAGCTAAAGAATGATAAAATCCTAATACCTCAGTGTTCTGAAACTTTGTTATAGCCCATAAAATTGATTTCAGGTTTTTGTACTTTTTGTGGTCTGTATATCCGTGTAGCTGAGTGTGTCTATTTGTGTTCTCTTATAGATGGTAAAATATCAGTGTTTTCCCCTAGGTAGTCCTTAGAGAGATCATGCTATGTGTTCAACAGATATATGTATATATTATATTATTTAAAGACACTGTAACATGGTGAAATGAATAGTGCAAACAGCATTAGTAACAAAGCAAGCATTATTTCAACTATACATATCCTCTTCTTGTCCAAAGTCACCAGTATACTTTTAAATAAGTTGGCTGTAGGTGCCAAAATAATTTCCAGTGACTATTGACGTGTCTTGACTATTTAGCCTAGGACAATTCATCAGATACAGTTAGAATTATTTCCAAGGAAGAATAAAAATGAGACCCTTTTTAAAAAATAATCAATATTCTTCCTCAGCCTTCACCAAGTCTTGATCTCATTTTAGTTCTTCAGTAAGTTCAGAATTTGCTGGCTACTCAATTTTATATATAAAAATAGAGCCCTTTTTGACTGAGGGCAGCACTTTTGACTCTCATCTAGTTGGTAAAGTGTGTCAAAGTCAGAGGGAACTGGGGCTCTCAAACCTGAGAGGAGAAGTATGTTCAAATGTTGATGGACATATATCTTGAAATTGCTGAGTTTCTTATGGATTGTGTACAGTTACAAGACTTCATGAAAAATACTTTTGATTCCTTAAGAAACTTCTTTTTGACTTTACAAACTGGGAACTGTTGTTCTCCAGGAATCAGGATATGAACAGACTCTCTCATTACTTTTACTTATAGAAGATTTTCCCAGCTCCTAATCACTTTTTTTCCATTAGGTGTATGTGAACAAAAGTGGAAACCACTGATAATAAAACCCAGAACATTCTGGGTATGAAGCAACAAAAACCCAAACCTGCAAACATGGCTGAGACTATTGCAATGCTGATTACAATCAATGGCCTACAGCACAATCTTTCTTATTTCTTTGTTTTTTTGGTTGACAGAAAACATGAGATCAAATAGTATTACATAACAAGGGAGAACACTTAAAATTATATCAGATCCTTGGTCTTAAAATTGAGTTTAGTTTAAAATATGTATGAGGTGGTTTATTCTTACTACATTTGTTTGATATAGGACATAAAATGTGATTAAAAATTAAACATTCCATAAAATGTAAACAGTAGAGGTTATGTAAATGGTGGAACTGATGTGAATATTTATTTTATCTCTGTCTTGATCAAATTGACACACCAAGCAAAAGTTCATCCAAATTAGATTTCAATCCTTTAAAGGAAGTCATTCAATTGAAACTAATTTTCTCATCCCTTGCCTCCTCTGCGTGCTGTCTGATTAATTTATAGTCAAAGCCAAGGGGTGGAAATACATTTCTATAACATTTTTTTTCTCCTAGAGATTACTTATTTCCTTTTCGGAGGTTTTATTTCAATTGCATTGTCAATGTAAAGAAATTATGTGAAATCACTGAAGTTGGGCCTAAATCAAGCTTCCGTTAAAAACAGAACTTATAAACAGAGCCTGATGAATAACAATTTAGGAAGATGTTTCAAAAATTTAACAGACAATAATACAATGTTAAAAGCACCAACATTATCAGAAAAAGCTGCAAAGAAATTTCTTTGATCAAGACAGTTTAAATGTGTGACTTTTCTGTGTCCTGGGTAAGTAATTATTTTTTGTCTGAATTGAATTTTGTCTCTTCCATTTCTGTAATATACTGCCCTGTGAGTTCTACTCAAGTACTTAATTATTTTTTTAAGTAAGTAAAGAAATAGAGATCATAGAAGCAAATAAGAAAACAAGACAAGCCCAAACTGATATCCAAAATGGCCAAACAATGTAGGTAAACAGAAAAGTATTTTTTCTTGATGAAATCTTGAAAAACCTATCCAAAATTTATACAGCAAGCAAAGAAGACTAAAGTACATCTGAGTATAGAATAATATAAAAAATAAGTAATATTTTTAGCATGCTGAATGAAGGTGCAGTGTTATCCTGATATTATTCATCATCTTCAAATGTCTATTTAATAATTAACAGTGTATGTTAGCGATTGTCAAGCTATAGCTCTATTTGGTTACCTGTTTTTATAAATAGTGTTTAAT
Organism: Balaenoptera acutorostrata; assembly: GCF_949987535.1. NCBI lineage: Eukaryota > Metazoa > Chordata > Mammalia > Artiodactyla > Balaenopteridae > Balaenoptera > Balaenoptera acutorostrata. Next base: position 40,573,036 of record NC_080065.1, read on the forward strand.
TGGAACACTACCATACCCATATGTTTATGTGCTGTCAAGGCTATTTTTGTGATACAAGAGCAGAGTTGATTAGTTTTGATAAGAGACTCACAGATTGTAAATATACATTATATGGCTCTTTATAGAAAAAAAGTTTTCTAAACCTTGGTCTATACAAATGAAAATAATTAAATTTATGGTATTTTAAGATGACACAATTGAGGCAATTTTTACTAATGAAAAGATGAAAATGAGTTAAAGCAGTCTGAGATAAGCAATGGTGTGTTATGAATTTTATCTTTCTAAAATTGTACATTTCCTAGAAGAAGCAATTTTATTCCAAGAATACAATAACTATGCAACATTACCTTTTTGGATTTAAAAGGGAAAAGAAAGGATTCTAAAAATATATCTATTTGTTAGGGTAGGCTAACTGAATTACACAAGTCTAAAATTTAAGTGACATCACACTATTATTATTATTATTATTTATTTTTCACTCATACAACAGTCTGAAAAGACTGTTCCTCTTTGGAAGGCTCTTGAGGCATTGCCCTCTGCTTAGGACTACTTGGCTCCTTATATTTTTGTGGTGGATTTTTTTCTGGGTCCTTGGAGCTTTATTTCATTTTCTGATGAGGAAAAAGAGTGAAGTATTGTGAATGGAAGGATTTTACAAACCACATTTGAAAGTGTGGTTCATCGTTTCCACCCAGATTCCATTGTTCAGAGCTTAGTCACATGGCTTTCACACAATTGCAAGGGTGGCTGGGATATATAGTCTTGCTGTGTGCTCCAGCAGAATAGGGAATTCCTTTGATGATCCAGCTAGTTATCGTATTAAGTGCATGTGCCCACATACGCTCACGCATGCGCGCACGCGCACACACACACACACACACACACACACACACACACACTGTAATACGGAAGAAGCAGTTTGTAATCTCATTCACAACAGCAGTCAACTTTTATTGCTAGTAAGGTAACCTATTCTAAGAGTCTGTGGTAATTGTTCGAGTTCATACATTCAAATTACATCAAATTTATTTACGGAATTGATTTTTAAATTAACATTAAAGTACATATCATTTATGACAAATAGCTTATATTTATGTGATAAGAATACAGTGTAGTACTTGGATGTCACACATAAAAATTAAAAGTGAATATCCTTTAAGAATTCTAACAAATTATTAAGAAAATATGAATGTTTCAGTGTAAAGCTGAACAAAATGTCTGAAGTTATTATCAACATCTATAGTCTAGAGAGTAGCACTGTCCAAAAGAACTGTGATGCAAGCTATATAGGTAATTTTAAATATTCTTGTAGCCATATTAAAATTGTAGAAACAAAGCAGGTGAAATTCATTTCAATAATACATTTGATTTAATCCAGTGTATCCATAATATTATAATTTCAGCATGCAATCAATATAAAATTATTAAGATAGTATTTTTTAAGAGTCTTCAAAATCTGGAGTATATTTTATGCTTCAAGCATGTCAATAGCCCTATTTCAAGGACTTAATAGCCACATTTGGCTATGGCTACCATACTGGACAGTGCTTTCCTACATCATTGACTCTCAAATTTAGGGAGTCTGACAATCACCTGTGGAATCTGTTAAAAGTACAGATTCCAGGTTCTCACTTAGAGAGTCTGATTCAGTAGGTTGGCATGGGCCCACGAATCTATATTTTAAGAGATATACTCATGATTTTCAAGTAGAAGATCAGGGGTCCACAGCTGATAAAAGGCTGCTGTAGAAATCTCTAAGGTCCCTTCTACCACCAATTTTATAATTTATAGGATTTTTCAGAACCTGTTGTTCTAATGATTTCAGCTTGTAGTGTTTATTATAGCATACAATTTTGTGGAAAATTTGTTTAACAGAGCATATTGAATTTCAAATCTTTGGATATTTTTAACAAAGCAACAGGGCAAGTTAGAGTTGACCAGGGCCATTTTGTTCTAACTCACACTCCTCCACTGAGTAAATGGACAGATGGATGGGAGCCATGTTTACAGTGTCACCGAGAAAAATACTCAATTGCCAGATATGAAGAAACTTATCCATTTTGATTATCACAGTAAGCTTCAATTTCAGAAAACAAATTAAATCCATATGTAGTAGAGCTCAGCTTTAAAAAATGCTTCCCACATTCTAAATCATTAACAACATATGGTTTATTTTTACTGTTTTATTATCCTTCTCTATTGTGAATTTTCCTCAGATCCTCAAGTTCATATGCTTTCCTATAGACTCTACCAGATGTCTCATTTTATTGAATCCTGTACTTGTCTGAAATACAAATGACTGCTATTTAGAAAGTTTAATATCTCTGTATATGCAAATGACTTGTATATATATGAAAAAGTTTTCTAAAATATTTTAAAATACCAAGACTCTCAAAATGTTACATGTATATTAGCAGCAGCTTCTGCTTTAGAAATAAATGACAGTTTTTCATTATTTTCCAATTTAAAAGGGTTGATTCCACTCACTCAATCTGTGAATCATTCTCCTCTAAAATGAAGAAGACCAAGGGCGTAAAAGTTTACATCTTTCCTTAAGAGAACTAAAGAACAGAGAAAAACACATTTTTCTCCAAGGAGGCTTTCATTTGTTGGCATGAATCCAATTCAATCCTCTCCATGATCAATTGTGGTCCAACATATATCTCCAAGCTATTTTCTTTCCAAAGACATACGGTTAAGTGAGGTATGAAATTTCCTTAATCTTTATCATAATAGAAGTTGGAAAATATATACTGTTGAGTTAATCTGCTACTTGAAACTTTCTGTGAAATTTCTTAACAGCTTTGATAGAAAAAATGGTCTATTTTTCATTTATCTGCTCAAATTACTTACAGAGTGAAGCCTTTTTTTCAAATGTTAATCAAAATAATGTATTAGATCTCATTTTTCATATGTAAATTGGGCATATTCTAAATGCAAGGGAGTGCCACACATATTACTAAGAGTACAATGGACCTTAAGACAAGAGTCCTACTTCCAAGAAGAGTCAAGGTGTGCTGGTATGTATGCCATTTCATTTATTTCTTAGATAAAATCTTATAAAGTAAGTATTATTATTATTCCAACTTTGCTGATTGAGAATCTTGAACCCAATGTAACACAGCTCCTGAATGTTAAAATTGGAGTATACACCCCATATTTTAAACTCTTTCCTCTACATCTGGTGAGTATATTGGGAGAGGACAGAGCCAAAAAACAGAATGTACCCAGTTTCAATGGACATTATTTATGATACTTAATTCCTCCCATTATGAAGCAAATATAATGTACCAGATGGTTTTCATAAAATCAGAGAAATCTTGTGTTTGAACAGTGATGTGGAGAGAATGAGATTGCCTAAGATTATAAGGAATAGAACCAAACTAATCATTATTTTTCTTTTAAAAATACAAGATAAATTACTTACTCTTAGATCCCCATACAGTCATTTTCTTATAACTGAAAGATATTTCATGTTATATTGTTAGGCCATCACATCCTGAACAGTGAAAATTGGTGTAATTTAGTTCATGTAGAAAGCTATTGAGACTCTTAGAGTAAGAAATTTTACAAAGTGACAATGACAATCCTTCCTGGAGTATTAAAAATATCAGTTGTTTTATAGTCTGACAAATCAGAGTTAAACGATAGTTAATAACATGCATTTAATAGAGAAAAAACACAAAGTACTGTATGATCTTTTATATCTTTTCATGTTAGCAGGGAACAATTTTCCAGCTCCTTTCAGTCCCCAGCCACCCCCCTCAAAAAAAAAGATTAAAAATGAGATCTCAAAATCAATGTTTATTAAGCTACAATTTGGATTATAGAGAATACCATTACAGAGACAGATTTTTATGTTGCAAATATTTTCAGACATTAGTGTTGTTCAAGGTAACCAAGCTTTTTAGATAATGTATATGCCGCCATCTTACACAACTAGCCTTTCTTTAGTCTCTTTACATCAAATAATTACCCTAAGACTAAAGATGAATACATTAATAAAGATTGCTGTTTAAAGAATAATGACTGCAGAGTTGACAGTGGGAGGTAAGGTCAAGATTAAATTTTCTCTGTTTTTTGTTTGTTTGTTTTTCTCATATTCTCCAATTTTATTACAGACTTTGCTCTCTGTACTCTGGACGCAAGGTCTTTGAACTTACTTTTTTCTCTGCTAGGAAATGTCTCCTTATCCCTTTGCTTTGTCCTACAGACAGCTGATTCAGCACTTTCCCTCCAAGAGAACTGTCCTACCCTCTCTGATTGATCAATTCTCTTGGATATGTCTTTTGTAGGACCATATGCTCTCCTTAGGAGTATTAAATAAGGGTTTAATTTTTTTTAAACTGCAATTACTTAATTTGCCTCTATTTTCTCTGCTAAACATACACCATTGTGAGAGCAGGGTTGCTGTCTGTTTGGCTAACCAATGTTTCTCCAGTATCCATTGAAATGCCTGAAAAAATCTAAATTAAGGTGGTAACTCCTTATCTCCTCATCTTGCCCCTAGCACTTGCCTTCAGTTGACAATTTATTGTTTAGTTTTGTCACAGTCAAGAGCAGTCTTTGCATTGGACCCATACTTCTAGCACCATTTTTGATAATAAAAAATTTTATTAAAAGGATATAATTTTGATTCTGCTGTTTGATTAAGGAAACTACTAAGATTAAAGACACAGAGTCACACCTTGTCATGCTTAATGAATGAATTAAAATTCCAGTAGAATATTTCCTAGTATTGTTTTATAATGAAACATTATTAAATACCTAGCTTATAGAAAGATATTGAACAAAATGAAACAACCTTTTAAAAACCCAACACCCAGGGCTTCCCTGGTGGCGCAGCGGTTGAGAATCTGCCTGCCAAAGCAGGGGACACGGGTTCGAGCCCTGGTCTGGGAAGATCCCACATGCCGCGGAGCAGCTGGGTCCGTGAGCCGCAATTGCCGAGCCTGCGCGTCTGGAGCCTGTGCTCCGCAACAAGAGAGGCCGCGATGGTGAGAGGCCAGCGCACCGCGATGAAGAGTGGCCCCCGCTTGCCACAACTGGAGAGAGCCCTCTCACAGAAACGAAGACGCAACACAGCCATAAATAAATAAAAATAAATTAAAAAAAAAAAACCCAACACCCAGATTAAAATACAAAAAATACAACTCTGTCAAAACAGCTGACACCTTTATGAAATTTCCAAGATCACCGTTCCCAACAAGTCTCAGGTTGTAATTATTCTAAATTTGTTGTTTATCATACTACATATTTTTCATGTATTTGTGTATGTATGTGTATATATATCGTATGATATAGTTCTGTATCTTTTTAAACTGTATATATTTATATATTGTTTATATTTTATATACATTCTTCACCACCTGATTTTTATGCTCAGTATTTTAATTGTAGGTCCATCCATATTTTTCTATAACTTTAGTTCACTGATTTTTTTTTCCTCTGCTGAAGAGAGAAATTTAGGATATTTAGGATATTTCCAAATTTTAGTATTTTTTTTCTTTTTTTTAAAGGAATTCCTTTTTTATTTTTTTATTATTTACTTATTTATTTATTTTTGGCTGTGGTGGGTCTTCGTTTCTGTGCGAGGGCTTTCTCTAGTTGTGGCGAGCGGGGGCCACTCTTCATCGCGGTGTGCGGGCCTCTCACTATCGCGGCCTCTCTTGTTGCGGAGCACAGGCTCTAGACGCGCAGGCTCAGTAGTTGTGGCTCATGGGCCCAGTTGCTCCGCGGCATGTGGGATCTTCCCAGACCAGGGCTCGAACCCGTGTGCCCTGCATTGGCAGGCAGATTCTCAACCACTGCGCCACCAGGGAAGCCCCAACTTTTAATATTTAATAAAATGGTTTCTATTAATATTCTTGTGAATGGGTTTTAATGTATGCCAGAATTTCTCTAGACTATAAATCTAGTTGTTGAATGCCAGGTCACAAGTTTGTTAAACATTTGATTATACTGGTTATGTCAAATTGTTTTCCAAAGTGATTTTACCAATCTACATTCTAATAAACAGTTTAGTAGATTTATTGTTGCTTCACATCCTGAGCCATTATTTTCATGTTTTAAAATTTTGTTAGACTAGAGCAATAAACACAGTGTGGATAAATCTTAGTAACAGTTGAATGATAAAGGCATCTTTCAGAAAACTCTATACAGTATCACACAAATACTCTTTTTTGGAAGCAGGGGAATGATAGATTCAAAGACCAGGAAAGTGGTTCTCTCTGTGGAAGGCAGGATACAGGTGGATAGGATGGAAAAGAAAAATAGCTAGCAGAAAATTTTAGTAATGCTCTACAACTTGGATATGGATTTGGATTTATCATTGTTACATGTATTAAAGTAAGTAAATAAATATATACAATAAATAAATCAAAGAGCAAATCACATATGTATCAACATACCAATTATGTTAGTGTGTCATGAAGTGTGGAATTTAATTAATCCAATTATATGCACCCAGTGACTGAAAATAAGTAGACAGGCAGACCAAAAGAAAGATAAGTATGTAGATGGAGGTGTATGATGCGGAATTGTGTTACACTGTGATTTTAATTAGCATTTTCTTCATTTTCCAATAAAATCAACCATCCTTGAAAATGTATCGGCAATTTGTGATTTCTGATGTGTACTGATATTTCTCCCCCAGTTTTCTATTGTATTAATTGTATTTTTCTTTTTGATTTGTAAATTTAAAACTATACTTTGGCTATTAATCCTTTGCTGTTTATATGTTTGCAGATTTCTCTTCTCTTTATTTCAATAATTCAACAAATATATACTGAGGTCCAATTATGAGCCAGGAAAACACAAGTTTCTAGGTGCTTGGGATACAGGGATAAACAAAGCAGACACATTCTAAGCTTTATGTAGCATATATTTTATTTTGAAAGAAAAGATTAAAAACATATAAGTGTTTAAGAGAATGAAAAGAGAAGCCACAGACTGGGAGAAAATATTTTCAAAATGCATATCTGATAAAGGATTGGTATCCAAGATATACAAAGAACACTTAAAAGTTAACAAAAAGAAAGCAAGTAACCAAATTTCAAATTGGGTGAAAGATGTGAATAGACATCTCACCAAAGAAGATATACAGGATGGACCTAGAGTCTGTCATACAGAGTGAAGTAAGTCAGAAAGAGAAAAACAAATACCGTATGCTAACACATATATATGGAATCTAAGAAAGAAAAAAAAAAAGGTCATGAAGAACCTAGGGGTAAGACGGGAATAAAGACACAGACCTACTAGAGAATGGACTTGAGGATATGGGGAGGGGGAAGGGTAAGCTGTGACAAAGTGAGAGAGTGCCATGGACATATATACACTACCAAACGTAAAATAGATAGCTAGTAGGAAGCAGCCGCATAGCACAGGGAGATCAGCTCAGTGGTTTGTGACCACCTAGAGGAGTGGGATAGGGAGGGTGGGAGGGAGGGAGATGGAAGAGGGAAAAGATATGGGAACATATGTATATGTATAACTGATTCACTTTGTTATAAAGCAGAAACTAACACACCATTGTAAAGCAATTATACTCCAATAAAGATGTTTTAAAAAAAAAAAAAGATATACAGACAGCAAGTAAACATATAAAAAGATGATCAACCTCATACATCATTAGGGAATTGCAAATTAAAGCAACAATGAGCTACTATTACGTGCCTATAAGAATGGCTAAAATCATAAACTCTGAGAATACCAAATACTCATGAGAATGTGGAGCAACAGGAACTTTTTCGCTGCTGGTGAGAATGCAAAATGGTATCACCATGTTGGAAGTCAGTTTGGCAGGTTTTTACAAAATTAAACATACTTTTACCATAAGCTCTGGCAATCACATGCCTTGTTATTTATCCAAATGAATTGAAAACTTACGTCCACATAAAACTTGGACTGGAATGTTTATAGCAGTTTTATTCATAATTGCCAAAACTTGAAAGCAACAAAGATGCCCTTCAGTAAGTGAATGTATAGATAAACCATGATATGTCCTTACAGTGGAATATTATCCAGCACTAAAAAGAAATAAGCTAGCAAGCAACAAAAAGACGTGGAGGAAGCTTAAATGCATTTTGCTAAGTGAAAGAAGCCAATCTGAAAATTCTACATATTGTATGATTCCAACGGCATGACATTCTGGAAAAAAACAAGACTGTGGAGACCATAAAAAGATGGGCAGTCGCCAGGGTTTGGAGGGAGGGATGACTAGAAGGAGCACGGGGGATTTTTAGGTGAGTGAAACTATTCCAAACGATCCGCAATGATGGATAAATATATCATACATTTGTCAAAATCCATAGAATGTGTAACACCAAGAGCAAGCCCTAATATAAACTATGGACTTAATTAATGTATCAATATTGGCTCATCAGTTATCACAAGTTTACTATATTAATGCAAGGTGTTAACAATAGAGAAAACTGTGAGGGAGAGGTGAGGCAGTATGTGGGAACTCTGTACTTTCCACTCAATTTTTCTGTCAACCTAAAACTGCTCAAAAAATAGTCTATTAAAATTAAAAACACAAAAGTGTTTGATATGTCAGGCAGTGATAGGTATTTGTGAGAAAAATGAGACAAGGCAAGGATACAGCAGTTGCTGGGGATGAAAATGCTATGCTGCTATATTTTAATAGAACGAACAGGGAAGACCTCCCTGAAAAGAAAACATTAGAGCAGAGATTTGAAGAAATGTGAGGTCAGGCAAAGATATGTAGAGAAGAGTGACTTTGTCAAGAACAGGGAGGGCAATAACCTTGAAGTTAGGAAGAGTAAGGAAGTCAGTCCAGGAAGCAGAATGAGCAAATGAGAGAGTAATTATTTTGGTCAGAACCACAGAGGGAAGTCACGCTATGGAGGAATATATACAGCAGGGTAAGACTTTGGCTTTCACTCTGAAGTAGGAAGCCATTTGAGGGTTTTGAGCAGAGACCTGGCCTTACTTATGATTTTACAGAATCATTCGGCTGCTATGTTGAAAATAAACTGTTGGTGTCAAAGACAGAAAGAGATAGGCTCCCATTTGGTGACTTGGTTTTTATTTTCATTATGATGTGTTTTGATAGGCTCCCATTCGGTGACTTGGTTTTTATTTTCATTATGATGTGTTTTGATAAAAATATGTTTTTAATTATTTTTTTATTTTTATTTTATTAATTTATTTTTTATAATTATGTTTTCAATTATGCTTTTAATTATTATCATTTTCTACCCTACCCGCTAGCACAAATGTATTTCTTTATAACAGATTTTTTATATCTTGTAGAATATTATATTTACTATAACTTATTCTTCTTCAATATTGTATTGACCCTTATTAACCCTTTCTTTGCTCCTCCATATAAGTAAGCTTGTCAAGTACTCTGAAAATCCATGCTCAGACTTTTACCAAATTCGCATTGAACTTGTTGATTAATTTGAGAATAATTTATATTTCTGAATACTGAGTCTTTCTATCCATGGACAGGGGTCTATATCCCTAAGTTTTCTTTAATAGTTTTAGATTTTTGATGAAAGAAGGTGATGACCTGGAAACACATACTAGACTTTTGATATCACTTTTATTGGGAAAAACTCATGAAACTGGAATGTTACCAGGGTTTTAGGTCCTCCATTGCCCTCTGCTCTGCAGCAGAGCACAGGATCTAATCGTGCCGGATATCAGACTCTAAGTGGGCACGTGGCCTTTGACTGAGTTCTCAGGTTTAAGTTGCGTGACTAGGGAAGACCAAGCCCCTCTCCTCATGTAACTGGGGTTGGTCTCCAACAGTAATACGACATGCTCAAAACCTGACACCTAGCCTGTTCTGCCATATCAGTAGATTAATGGGTGGGTGGAGCATGTCTCCCCTGGTGAGATCAGGGAGATGGGGTCCATGCTTTTAAGTTTCCCCTGTGTGGTGGGTGGAAGCCTGATTTGTAAACTCAGCACTCTACCAAAGTGATTGCTTGAAGAACTTGGTGTAGCTGGTTTTCTATATAGCCTTATAGGAGGCATTACACAGCATCAGTTTTTGACAAACTAATTCTTTCTTAGTTTTCTATATAATGGCCATGTAAATATTTTGTTAGATTGACTTCTGGGTACTTTATATTTTTACGATGAAAGACATTTTAAAAAATATCCAGCAGATTTGCTAAACTTTTATTAATACTAATAATTTGTCTATATACTCTTTGGGGTTTTGTTATAGGCTGAATTGTGTCCCCCCTCAAAATTCATATATTGAAGTCCTAACCTCAGTAGCTCAGAATGTGACTGTATTTAAACATCGGGTCATTAAAGATATAAATTAAAATGAGGTCATTAGGGTGAGCCCTAATCTAATATGACTGATGTCCTTATAAGAAGAGATTAGGACAGACATGCACAGAAGGAAGACCATGCAAAGACATGGGAAGAAAACGGACAAGGAGAGAGGTCTCAAAAGAAACCAACACTATCAGGACCTTGATCTCAGACTTCTAGTCTCAGAATGTGAGAAAATAAATTTCTGTTACTTAAGCCATCCAATCTGTGGTACTTTGTGTGGCAACCCTAGTAAACTAATATAGATTTCAATATGAATTGTGCTTCTTAGATTTGGTCGGTTCATAACCTGTTTGTCTGTAGGTGGTAGTCTTTAGACAATCAAAATATCTGTGAACAATGACACTATATTCCCATAATATTATTTTAGTTTTATCTCTTTTTCTTACTGAAAAATTTAGAATGTTGAAAAGAATCAGTGAGAGTGAATATTAAAGGGAATGCTTCTATGTTTTCACCACTATGAATGATGTTTGTTATGGATTTTTGATAGATAACCTCTATTAGTTTAATGACTTCCCTTCAATCCTTATTTGAAGAGCTGCTTCTTTTAAAATTATGGATGAGTATTTAATTTTATCTAACACTTTTTCCACATCAAAACAGGATATTTCTTTTTTTTAACTCTATGTTCTTTTGGAATTTTTAACAACTGGATAGATACAGGTATTACTTATATGATATAAAAAGAAGGAAAAATGGGGTGAATATTTATAATCTTCTATTCGATTTAACAAAATCCGATGAATGTAGACCCTGGTAATAACACTCTTGCTAGTTCTCTGCAGCCACAATTTTCATTAATTTTACTGGTGACACTTCTCAAACCATACAGTCCAAAGAACATACATAGTAAATACTCACTTGAAACTGGGTGTGAAATACTCACTTGACATAAAAACTGGACAGAGAGAAGCTACTCTTCTAAGATACATGATGTTGGGTATTAAATCTCTGTTAACTGTAATAAAGAGGCAAACGAATTACAGATTCTCATTTAAAATGAGCAATTATTCTTACTTGTTAGCTTCACAAACAGTTGTGGAGACAGTCTTATTTCACTCTGTTTTAAAACAAATTTCCAAATTACAGGAAGTTGTTATTTTTATGTATATGTTATTTTACTTTTCTGTGCAGGTGATCATGTGTCCTAAGTCATTTCTCAGTAGTGTTTATTTATGGGTTTATGTTGATACTTTCACAATTCTCCCTGGGTATTCCATATAAAATATAATTGTTCTAGGTCAGGGTTGGCCTTGTCCTTGACCTCAACATCTGAACCTATTCTTCACTTTCACTTTTATAGAATCAATCACTTCCTCTCTAGCTATACACAAGAAAGCTCCCATGAGATACTTATCAGACTTTTAGTGTCTAAGGAGAGCTTTAAATTTGTGCCTCTGCTAGACATTTCAGCTGGTTTTGTTTATTTTAAAAATCTGGCATCAAATCAATCAGACAATAAAAGAGGACTCTCTGAGGGGGAAAATAAAAGAATTATAATTTCTCCTTAAATCATCCAACACACATTTTTAGTGTGCTTTGAAGAAGGCATACTATTGAGATCACTTAAGTCACAATGCCTTGTTTTACATGGATGGTAAGGAAGGAATTCTCCAAAGTTTACCCATCCTGTCATAAGCATGGGCTGAGTCACCCTCTGTGATTGAAGTTTTTCTGACTGAAAACAGACATAATGCTAAAATAAGTCTTTTCTAGTACTATCATTGCTTAATAGGCAAGCACCTATTGTATGTAAAATGTTATCACAACTAGAAATATTTTCATTTTAGCATTTTGTGATTCATCTAAAACAATTATAATTTGGAAAGTTTGAGTAAGGTAATTCCTAAGGAAAGCACAGTTGAAAATCACTATATATGTGCACATATGTATATAAATACATATATATGTGTACATATATATGTAGGGTAATTTTGATAAAAAATAAACTCATTTAAAATAGACAAGTTAGTATAGGTGTGCTATTAGAATCTTCATACCGATGACTTAGATTTCATTAACTTCTTTTTATCAATTAGGAAGGCATTTCTTTTATACAGTACATAAATGTCTATAGCAATAGAGTGTTCAAATTTGAAAAATAGAAAGATGTAGTAGATTCAATTATTGGTCCTCGTTCTTCAGCCCTTCCTGCAAGCTCACCATTGTTATGCCCCATTCATGTGCAAAGGGGACTTCCCTTGACTTTGAACTTTGACATGTGACTGGCATTAGCTGGTGGTATGTAGGCAGAAGTGACAGTGTGCCAGGTTTAAGCTTAAGCTTGAAAAGGTCTTCCATGTTTCCACTTGCTCTCATGAGCTTCTAACATTGCAAAAAGAACACACGCTCTGGTCAGCCCGCTGGTCCAAGGAGGATGAGAGACGCTAGGAGCACAACTGCCCCAGTCGCTGCAGCCTGAGCCAGAGTTGGCCAACTGAGCCTAGCTTAGATCAGCTTAGCTCAATGAATCTATGAGAATAATGAGGGCTACTGACTGCCACTGAGATTTTGTGGTTATTTGTTGTGCAGCATTATAATAATAATAGCTGACCAATCCAGGGAAATTTGTTTTTATAGAAATAAATAAATATATTATTTATAAGGTGTTCTCAGCACCACCCCCCTTTTGTTTCCTCTCTCTGTCATCACTCTTTTGGCAAAAAGGATAACCAGACTCTCTCCTAGTGATATACCTTCAAGATTCAGTGTGCCCATAAACCTGAACCACATGCCTAAGGTAACCTGCCAAAGTGTCACATTTACATGCATGAAGCAGGAGTTGAGTATAAACCTTCCCTTCCCTCCTCAGCTTCTCCTGGGGCAGAAATATCAACGAACCTAAGGTGCCAAGAGATTAGATGCCATGTCCCACTTCAGAGGCTGCCTGAGCATTCTCTTCCTTGTTCCATCAGGTTTAGTTATTGGTCTACATCTCCTGGAATCCAGGAAAATTTCTTCTAAGGTCTTCTTCCAACATGCACCAGCACATATCCCTCACGCTAGAGTGGGAGTCGCTAAGTTAATAATTTGTTTCACAGAAATTTTAATCAGGAAATATAAATTCTGCTTTTCCAAGAAATACCTGCACACAAATTATCAAGAACTCATTTATAATTAAAAACATGCTGAGTGGAAGGCTGATTTTACAGTTTAAAAAATTATTTGGTGCTGGGAAGTTTATTTTATTTTAACTACTCATTTCAAAAAAGGAGTTGCTGTAGAATGAAAACTAAGTGTAAACCCAAAGTCTTTATTTGGCTAAATGATTTTTTAAAAATTGGATGTCCTATGTATTTAACATGATTTTCCATACCATTGGAATGCATTTATTCTCATTCAAAAGGAAGAGAGACCTTGAATTAGATAGACTAGGGAATTGGGGATACAAATGATCTTTAGCAAAACTAGGTTGGACCAGCTAATGGATATCTGTTTGGGAAACAGGAACTATAACATAACGGTTTAATCTAATTAAATCTATAAATCTGTTGCTTGCTCTTTGAAATTGTAGAAAGGGAAACCAGTTTTGAGAGTGTAAGTTTACATGGTGTTTCCGTGATATTTCTTGTTATCACATTTAAGTTAGACTGCCATTCTGATATCTGAAAATCCACCTGCTTATCGTGTCAGGGAGTGGTTTAGAGAATCTGCTTTTGTGTATCTGTGAAGCATTTTACAGCTTTCCTGTCTCAGGATGTGGGACATTTTTCACTCTTCTCAGGAAACTCAATACTGTGGTAAAGGGAACAGTGAGCGCAAGTCCAATAGTGACTCTTTTAAATTTGGCGGTGTATAAATAATTAAAACTTAATCCATGAACTCTCACTTTTTTCTCATCTTCTAATTTCTTTCATATCATAAAAAATATGAGTACATAATTACCATGATCAAGTAACATGCAGCTTAAGGCAGGCAGGATTTGAACACAGATCTAATCAATTAAAAATCCAATTGCCGGAGAGAGACAAAAAAAAAGCTTACGTGTCTACTAATAACTGAAAATATGTTTGGATTTGCTTGAATTCTACTCTAGAGAGCAATACCCTGACAATATTTCCTGACCTAATACCTCGAATGTATTAACTTTCAAACACAAATTAAAAAACTAGTCTATAAAAAAATAAAAATCCAATTGCCCAATCACTCTAAAAGATTACTTTATTTTAAATCTCCTATATGTCCCCTCTTTTATCAGTTTATTTTATTCTTTTTCTTGTTTTTTTACCTTCATAAGCCTTTATTCTATATACTAAAGGGACACCTGCTCCGTAGACACACGTTACAGCACAGAAAATGGAGAGTCTGTTCACAAAAAAGGATTTGTTTATATTTTAGTAACCTTGGCTGGTACACTTAAGTTTGCTACCAAGTGTTTATTGTTCCAATATCCTTCTAGGTAGAGGCTTGATTCTCCTTAGTTAGGCCTAATCTTTTCCCCAGTTTGGAAAAAGAAGGTAAACACTGAGAATGTCAAGGCACAAGAAAGACAATTTTACTTCACTGGGTAGAACATCTTAAATGTTGATTCATTCATATATTGATTTATATAATGATTAACAAATATTTATGAAGAGATTGCCATTTTCCAGGCACTATTCTAGGGACATAGAAAAAAATAAGAAATATCTAACATACTTGGGTTAGTGACAATGGGATGAAACAGACAATAAACAAACAAACCGATTTAAAAATACTTAAAATTCCAGGTAATTAAAAGTGCTATGAAGGAAACTAAATATCCAAAGTGAATAGCAAGTGGTAAAAGCTACTTTTTTGTATATGGAGGTGACATTGCATCAGAGACCTGAATAATATACAGTAAAGGAAGAAGCCACAAGAATGTTGGTGGAAGAATGGCCCATCAGAGGGAAAATCCTGAGATGGAAGCATGCTTGGGGTGTGTTTATAGGAAACAGTAAGTAGGCCAGTGTTGCTGAAACACAGGGAGAGAGAAGGAAGAGTGGCAGGATATGGGAAGAGAGAAGTAACCAGGGATCAGATCTTGTATTTAGGTAAGTTCCTTCTACACCTATTTTGTTGAGAGTTTTTATTATGAATGGATGTTAGACTTTGTCAAATGCTTTTTCTGCATCTATTGAGTTAATTATGTGGCTTTTATCTTTCATTCTGTTAATGTGGTATATCACATTGATTGATTTACTTATGTTAAACCAACCCTACATTCCAAGGGTAAATCGCACTTGGTCATTGTGTACAATCTTTTCAATGTGTTGTTAAATCAGTTTGTTAGTATTTTAGTGAGAATTTTTGCATCTAGTTTCATCAGAAATAATGAACTATAATTTTCCTTTCTTGTGGTATTTTTGTCTGGATTTGGTATCAGAGTGATGCTGGCCTCATAAAATGAGTTTGGAAGTGTTCCCTCTATTTTTTGGAAGAGTTTAAAAAGGACTGGTATTAATTCTTCTTTAAATGTTTGTTAGAATTCAGTTGTGAAGCCATTCAGTCCTGGGCTTTTCTTCATTAGAGATTTTTAATTACTACTCCATTGTCCTTATTTGTTATTGTTCTGTTCAGGCTTTGTATTTCTTCTTGATTAAGTCTTGGGAGGTGGTATGTTTCTATGTATTTAACTTTTTCTTCCAGGTTATCCAATTTGTTGGCATATAATTGTTCATAATAGTTTCTTACAATCCTTTTACTTCTGAGGCATCCATTGTAATAGCTCCTCTTTTATTTCTGATTTTATTTATTTGAGTCTCCTTAATTTTATTTATTTGAGTCTAGATAGTAGTCTAGCTAAGGGTTTATTGATTTTTTAAATTTTTTGTCAATTTTTTCTTTGTTTTCTTTCTATTTATATATTTATTTCAACTCTGATGTTTATTATTTCCTTCCTTCTGCTAACTTTGGGTTTAGTTTGTCCTTTTATTTTTCTAGTTCCTTGAAGTATAAAGTTAGATTGCTTATCTGAGATCTCTCTTCTTCTTTAATATAGGTGTTTATCACTATAAACTTCCCTCCTTTAAGTGTGATGGAAAGTCATCCAAAGGTTTCGAGCAGATTTAAAAGGTTTATGTGGAATATAGACTGTAAGCTGGCAACAGTGCAGTCATGGCATCAAAGGTCACTGTGGATCAAAGTTATCCATGACACTCACCTAACACTGAGATCTTCCTGAAACGGAAACTTTTGTGGGTATGAGCCCTCTTTGTGTTTATCCTCTGTTCTACTTCCCAGACCTCATTTTGTGTTCCACTGTTTAGATAGGTGCAGACAACAAATTTTCCCTCCAAAAGACCCCACACGGGAACCACTTTTCTAATAACTATGAGAAAGAAAGATGTGCAGGTTAATGGAATATTTCCCTTCTTGCATTACTTTGGAGTATGTTTTTTTAATCTCAGCAATATCGACGTTTGGGGTGGGTTAATTCTTCGTTTTGAGGGACTATCCTGTGCCTTTTAGGATTTAGCAGCACCCCAGCTTTTACCGACTAGCTGCCAGCAGCACCTCTTAAACTGTGATGAAATTGTTTCAGATATTGCTAAATTTGCCCCTGGGGGACAAACCCCCTTCCCAGTTGAGGACCACTGGTTTATATATTTTACAAAGAAAACCAGTTTTATTGTAAATATATTAACCAAAATATTGGCTAACATTTTCCATTTTGATTTTAAGCGGAAAGTAAAATCTTTTTTCTTTCTTTCCAGGGGCTAAATAATTTTTGAAGTGTTCTATAACTTATACCTACGCCTTCACTCTACCAGTTAAATAAATCTCCTCAGTATGTGTTTATTCAACTGGTATTGTTAATTCTACTTATTGGGATGGAGAAAACACAGATTTCCTCAGACATAAATTCCATGTTAATAGCAGTTCCTGTTTGGATGACATAACCCTTTATTGATGAGATGGTTGTGTTTCTACAGAAAGTTTTGTAAAATAAATGAAAGAAAACTAGGGTTCTTTGTGTTTATGTACTATATACCTTTTTCTGAAGAACATTTGTGTGCTACGTGTTAATGGTATTTACTGTATTCTCATATTGCCTTTTGGAGTATAAAATGCTCACATTCGTGTTATCTGAATTTACATTGGTTTTAAAGTAGGTTCTACAAATTAAGCCAAAATTCATCAGTATACATCAACTGAGCAGTCATATCAAGAATCAACAATCATATTTTGACATACCATATCCTAGAAGCACAATGATGTTCGTTCTATACACATCATTCAAATGTGAATTGTGTCACCTGAAGTATACACCAAGACTGGAATACAGAAGAGGTAATACGATACAGATTTTGTACTTAGTAAGATGACACTGAAACTTAAAGGATTCTAGCAAAAAGTATAGAAAACAAAACCAAAACAACCTGTGCCCTAGGATTATAATTGTGAGGTAATATATGCCAAGAACCTGATACTTGTCCAGTCAGCATTGCTTTTCGTGGAGAATAAACCTAATGTGTTCTAAGTTAGCCTTAGGAATCATGGAAAAGCTAAGACTTGAACTCAACTGTGAAGGCTGCACAGAGAGTGAAGGATTACATGAGCAAATTTATGGCAGAGGTGAAGCACAAGCAAGGTTTGGTTTATGAATGGTCTAGACTCATTGGAGCCGTGGGAATCTAAAACGTATATTATTGGTAGTCCTTTTTATAGGTGGCTTAAGCAAGGATGCATTTTTTTGTAAAGTGGGATAACCATTGAAAGGTTTGGTTAAACACAACTTTACATAGAAATGTTAACATTGGAGACACTATTTTTGATAGCACTATCTCTGGCCAGCAGAAAGTAAAATACTAACACGTTTAATAGCATCATTATCACATCTGGTTGACATATTTAATCATATTTGTTTGGATTAAGCAGAAGTTAGGGGACTCTTGATGGGACGGGGTGAAGACATCTCAATGGAACATAGGGTGCACAAAGGGGACACATGTTCTTAAGGGTGAGTCCGTGGAAGCTCTGAGCAGGGAGGGTGCAGAATAAGGACACGCGGCAGCTGGAGGAAGAAAGAGTCCTGTAATTGAAGGGGGTAGACAGCCAAATATACACTTGCCAACAGCATTTCAGAACAATGTGTTTTCAGTCTACAGAGAAATTTGAGTTGGATAATAAATGCTATTATAGGAATGAAAAAGCAGAGTAATGAGTTCATAGCATAAACTATCTCAGTTTCCAAAGTGGAATTCACTTCCTGAGATGCTGAAAAATGAAAAATAATGGCAGGTGCTGAGGTGAAAAAGCAGCCTACTTAAAAATCATATTTAAATCAGTCTTAGAATTAATTCATAAAAATATGCCTGAGCTTATCAAATTGCCTTCAACTCCTTTAACACTTTTCAGTGTTTATGAAGATGATGAATTTTACGATTGTGAGTACTAGTATCAAAACCATAAAATTATTGGCCCAGTATCATGATGGTCATTTCCATTTTTAATATATTTCTAATTTTAATTTTGGTAGATTTTTAACCAGTGTATGTATGGTTGATCAATCCTATGACTCTTCAAATCATAGTAATTTTTCATTTATTTTAAATTTTAAAAATAATTAATAGAAATAAAATGTTATTATAATAAACTTTTAATATTATATTACAGTTACAATAGTTTGAACTCTAAATTGTATTAGCTAAGTAGAGAACTTCATTATAAAGGAAACAATTCATATAAATGTGGTCCAACAGGGTCCACATTTATATAATCAAATTATCTTAAGGAAGAGCTATTGATCATTTGAATCTAGGATTGATTAAGTATGTCATTGATACATATTATTTGCTTGCAGTTGTTTGTGCTTGTAGCTAATTTCACTAATTTGTTGATTCATTTTTAGTAGGATTGACTTTCAACAAAGGCGTGCAGTCACAAATTGCCCTGAATGAATTTAATATATATTGAGTCTGCCAGCCTTGTTAGAGATAAATTATTCTAATATAAAAGAGAAAGAAATCTGTTTTAAACTTTAAGACTTTTCTAATTGATGAGAGGTGTTGAGTTAATTGGTAGTAAAAAAAAAAAACCACTCTGCATCAGACACAATTTCTCAGTGGCTAATGCTAAGCACAAAATTTTCTCCTATTTTTAAAAAAATTATGGGGTTGCTACTACAAATAAGTCATATTCAATATCAAACTGCTTAAGCCACTTGCATTGTTTTAAATGTAACAAAGGATGGAGGACTTGGGCAAATGTCTTTCTTTACAAACAATGCAAATATATAAATGCTTAAAGGGCGTTGTTATCAATCCATCCCAGATTCTATAGCATAGATATTTTATTTAACTCTTCTCTTCTATATTTGACATTTTCATTGAGTAACCAAATTTATGAAGCATCTCTTTTGTTTATTTTTAAGCATTTAACTAATAATACCCAGAGGACCATGACAAAGTGGGCATCTGACTAAGTAAAATGATTTAAGGTTTCCCTCCTCACTTCCATGTTATTCTCAAATGAATAATGATTAGTGACCTAAACTCTGAATCTGTCTGTCATCAGAATTCCCTGTTAAAAATGCAAATCCACTTGATAGAGGGAATGACTGTTCTTTATTAATCACAGAAACCTGAGCATATATTAGTTTGTCACCATTAAATATACAGAGCAAATATACAAGAAATTGAACACAAAACTGGGGCATTTTTTACAGTAGAATGGACAAAGATTTCAAGGATAAATGTCAGCCAAGGGACAGCATGAAGGTCTCAAAGTGGGAAAAGATGCCGTGAAAACAAACCTCACTTGTTTCCCATTTTTTAAAAGGTAAACCTGGAGTGCTATGGCTAGAGAGAATCTATGAGATATTTATATTGACTCCTGATTAATTTCTTCTAAAAGCTAGGCATTGTAATAACACTACTTTATTGATGATTCTGGTCACAACTCCTGTCACTTGAAGTTTGTGTTTTTTTCCCTCTCTGGATATTTGGTAAAAGTGACTTTTGCCCTGAAGCTCCCTAGTGACTATTCAATTCTCTGTTTCAATTTGTTTAATAAAGATCTCACTTATACAGAAATCTCTTGTTTATTAAATATAATTTCTTCCTGCCATGTTTTTAGCTCTTAATATGGTCATGATCAGATGTTTCTTCAATTGAAAATTCATATTAGTTAATAATTGATTAACATCAGATTGTAAGATACAGAGTTTCAAGTGCTTCAGGATAAACAATAACTTTCACCCTCTAATTTTTCAATATATTAATACCTTTCAATAAGGTGATGGATGTCGTTCAGCATATATACAAAGAATAACCAAATAGTCTATAAGTAGTAATTTTCTAAGTATTCTTTTTAGAAGTATAACATCTGGCTGGTTGCAATTTCATTAAAAATTCAAGGTATAAATGTATTAGTAAAATCTCCTACAGGCTATTTTGGTATCTATTAAGATCAAATATAGTCCTACAGTATGCCAGTTCTGGCATAAACATTAGGGATAGTGGTTCTTTAATTTGGCAACATACTAGAAAAAAATAGATACTTTTTAAAAATACTAATACCTGGACCTTCCTCCAGACAAACCAAATGATAGTCTATGGAAGTGGAGGTTAGTCATCTCTGTTTTTAAAAAGCCCCCCAGGAGCTTCTTTTGTACAATGGACCTCAAAATCACTGCAATAGAGTGATGAGGCAGGGGGGATATTATAGATACTCTTAAATTGTCTGTTATTTATAACTTGCTGATTTCAAACTCTCCCAGATTAGTAGAATGGCAATTTAGCATCACATCTGCAGGGACACACAACAATTTTTGTTTGGGGAAAAGTATATTTTTTGCTTCACCTTAAATTCAGGGGATCATAAGAATATTCTTTGAATAATAATCAGAAAGTATTAAGTAGATTCTAAAATATGATCTCAACCCTATTAAATGTTCTATCAAGTATAAAATTAAGAAAAAAGTCTTGACTGTGGTTCACAACTACCAGGAACTCTAAGTCTATAATTTTTCTGGAATTCAGGTAAGTTAGAACCTTGAACTTGAAAATAACTTAGTGATTAAAATATCTCAGATTTGGGTATAGAAAATGAATACTTTAGGGAAAAATATGAATTAAATTATTATGTTTAAATTTTAAAAGTTGGACAAATATTCTAAGAAACTAATTTGCCACTTGATGAAATAGACATTTTGGAGAGGATTTTTCAATGTGGATTCAAAAGCCAACTTGTTCATATCAATTGCCATTTTAAACTGTTGGTTTTATTTCCTCTTATCACTTTCAAATGCTTCTCAATCTCTTTGGTGTGTCCATTTAGATCATAATTTTTCCTTCTCACTACCATTTTCTTATTACCTAATAGTTTATTTCATACGAAAATGGGAAAGTAATATTTTAAATTGATGTTGTAGAGGATCATAGTCTAGAAGACATTTTTCATACAAAATTCAATTAAATTAATCAAACATTTACTGAAAAAAAATATATTATAGGTTCTTTACTAGGATCCAGGAATTCCAAAGAGCTAAGGGGCTCAGAACATACCAGGGAACATAGACACAGCTAAACTTAATCAAAAAATAAACACACACAGATATGCTTTCTGAAAAATTGATAGGCAAAGTTTTGGGAAGAGGGGGAAAAGAGTAAAAGGAGTAATTGATTTTACCTTAAATTTCAAAGCATCTGACTTTTAATGTGAACATTAATAAGAATTTTACCATGTGACTAAATTAGTATATTATTTGGGGAAGTGGGTGATAAGAGAATTTCCAGAGAAAGACTGTCCAAACAACTTTTTCACTGGCAAAAAATTTATTTGGGACCAGTAATAAAGCAAGATGGAATAGTGAATACATCAGAAGAGTGGTTGGAGGGTTTTATCCCCCTCCCACCTTCCCTCCCTTCCCTCCTTCCCTACTTCTTGTTTTTTTTTTTTTTTCCTACTTCTTGTTTTACTTTCCATATGATAACTTACTTTGAAATATTTCACTATAAACATTGTAGCAGAAATATGCATTTGGAGTGTGCGGTAGAGTATCTGTTTATATTTTAAGGGCATTTATTTAGTATTTGATATAATATAATCAAAACTGCACGCTTTGGAGACATTCAAAGAAGTATCAAAATCTCTATCAAGGGGTTTATTAATTAGCAACAGATATATTAGAAAAAAATTTTCTTTGATGAAAATGAGCGCTGTTTAAGACATACGGTCGGCTAGAAATTTTGTGCAGACACCACCCTTGCATAAATAAAGCTTACAAGTCAGGCAAATCTAGTGCTCATGGAGAACTCTTGCCTGCCTCAGATAAAAGGACTTCTGTAGAATTACCATATGACCCAGCAATCCCACTACTGGGCATATACCCAGAGAAGACCATAATTCAAAAAGACACATGCACACAATGTTCATTGCAGCACTATTTACAATAGCCAAGTCACAGAAGCAACCTAAATGTCCATCGACAGAGGAATGGATAAAGAAGATGTGGTATGTATATACAATGGAATATTACTCAGCCATAAAAAAGGAACGAAATTGAGTCATTTATAGAGACATGGATAGACCTAGAGACTGTCATACAGAGTGAAGTAAGTCAGAAAGAGAAAAACAAATATCGTATATTAACGCATATATGTGGAATCTAGAAGAGTGGTATAGATGAACCAGTTTGCAAGGCAGAAATAGAGACACTGATGTTGAGAACAAACATAGGGACACCAAGAGGGGAAAGGAGAGGTGGGATGAATTGGGAGATTGGGGTTGACATATATACAAGAATATGTATAAAATAGATAACAAATGAGAACCTGCTGTATAGCACAGGGAACTCCACTTCATTTCACTGTACAGTAAAAACTGACACAACATTGTAAAACAAATATACCCCTCCCCAAAAAAGAATAAACATACAATAATTTTTTTAAAAAATAAAAATTTTTTAAATTTAAATAAAGGACTTCTACTAGAGAATATTTTTACATCTGCCTCAGAGTGAACATCTGAGGCAAGGGGCTTATTTGAAGACAAAGTAGAGTTTTCCAGATCTATTGAAGCAGATTCAATCTATTTGTGTTTTATTTCATTTTTTGCACTTGCTAATAAATATTTGTGATTCCACAGTATTTGGTCTAACCCTTGCTTGCATTGCCTCACATCCCTTGGCAGGCAGTTTGTGGATAAGGGTTGTACATGACCAGCGACCCCTACTTACCAAAAGATCTTGTTTGCTGATTGTCCAATTTGGCTTATGCCAGTTCACAGTACTCTCTTTCTTCCTTTCTACTTTCCTCATTATTTCTTTCCCTCCTTCCCTCTCTTTCTCCTCCATTGTTCATTATTTATTTATTGAGATCTTGCTATCTCCCTAGCATTGTGCAAAGCATTACGTAAAACTTTTAAATTTATAATTTATATTTTCACCCCACACACAAAGAAAAAAGATTCCTTGCAGAGTGCACCATGGTTAAGAAACTTGTACCTCTTTGACATTTTGTTTTTCAGTGATGATAAACCTGGAATCCCCATGACTACTCTTTGGAATCTCTAACCTGACACTACGTGGTTTTCTATCATTTTGGTTGTGACTTCTACATGATGAGTGCAAATTACAAATCGATAATTGGTAGATAATATATTCATCCTTTAGCTTGAGATATTTAGGTCTGCCTTGTTAATAATAATTCAGAGTAGTCATACTAGGATTATTCAGCAGTAGGGCAGTCTAGGAAGGCAGATCAGTGAGCCAGGTTAATCTGGACTGAACTGGCAAAAACAGTCAATGAGGCAAGACAGGCTGTAGGAATTAGCAACTTGATGTCCAGAAAAGTAAAAGGATCAGAGCCCAAATGACCTAGACTGGAAAATATATGAGGTGACAATGAGGTGACAAGTCTAAGTCAAAGAATCTGGTTCATAAGAGCCCTACTTCAGGGTCTGTGGGGTTATCACCAACCACTTGAGCCAACTGCTAAATGTGAGCCAAGCTCTCTGTGCAGGAAACTCCCCATGTATTGTCTGTTCACAGTGTGGATGACGGCTGACTTGGGCTATAGCTCTATAAAGGCAGAAACTATGCGTTCCTTGTTTTTTTCAATGATCTCCAAAGATATTCAAATGTGTTTATTCCATACTAGCGGATAATGGTGAAAGAGTCTCCAATTCTTAAACTGGAAATACCTTGTTTGGGGTGTTCTTATTTTTAAATTTTTATATTTTCCTATGTCTATGGACTTTCATAAGCATGTTATGCTTAGATGATTGCATGATGAGTTCACTTCAATGGCTTGAATAGGTACCTCATGGCCCAATTTGTGCTACAGTGTTTGTGAATTTCCTTGGGAGTGAAGATTGCTTGTTTAATTTAGCCCATTGTGCTCTCTAGGAAAGGAATCAGGGGAAAAAAGCAAAACAAAAAAATTGTGGAATTTTGTACCTGTAGTTAAAATTTGGACTCCTTCCTATGCTATGGGAACCTCTAATTCTTACATTGTATTGAGACTAAAGGCACTGCACCTGCTGTTTTTCTTTCCACATTATTTGCTATTTCTTTGATCTACTAAAAAGTCTCACCTTATCCATATTCATTTTTTTGCTTGAAAATGTCCTTTAAAATAAGTCCGAGTAGATCCCATTGACTGTGAGCATATTTTATGATATCTTATTTTGGAGGTTATCATCTAAAATCATGTAACACACATAGCTAATCATCATGGTACCTGTTTGATTCCTTAAGCATAAATGGTAAATATATAAACCAGCAGAGGAAAAATATAATTGGAATTTTATGAGTCTAAGCACCAGCTTTTGATAACTCTTTCTAGTATATACATCAACATTCTTACGAAGGGTGTTTTCAGCTATACCAATTACTTCAGTGTCTGTTCTTGGAAAAACTGTCACTCTTTACTAATTGATCTCATCACCAAGGAGAAGCTCATCAAATATAATCACAAACATAAATTCTTCTGCATTTCAATCAAGGGATATAGAAGGCCTAGATTAAAAAGACATTAGGGATCTCACAAGAATGAGTTTTGAAGAGGAGTCAGCATGAAGAGTAAGTACAGTTCATTAAAAGTAACTGTGCTGGGAAATTATGGGGAAGATATATAGTCTGGCTTGAGAGTATCATGAGTAATAATTCATTGCCTAATTCCCTAAATGACTACTCACCATCCCCTCTCTCACATTTTTAGGGCTGAAATGAAGAAAACTTGAGAATGATCTTTATCAGAGCAACACGAGGATACAAAAACAGACTTTAAAAACCAGTAGAAGTATTTTTCTTGGAATTTGGGAAGGTCTATATTAATCAATCAATCGTCTTAATTCAAACTTGAGGTTTGTTAAGACCAACTTTACATCAGACATGGTTTTCTTTTCAAAGAATAAAAATATTTTCTAATAAAATCACATGGACAGAAATACTGGTCAGACTGAAATCAAGCCAATTAAGTGTTTCTTTATGATGATCTATTTCAGTTTTATTTAAGTTAGTTATACATATTCTGAAGTAGTTTAAATTTCCATCTGCCACTTTTATAAAAGGTTTCCGAAGTTGAAGTTTAATCAGCCAAAAAACAGAATTTTTTTGACTAAACTACAGAAGTAATTTCCAGTTTCTATAACGTTGACTCCTTCTATACGACTGATAACTACAAAATAAAAGCAGTTATTTTATTCAGTGGTTATCTACAATCATTTAGAACATTTGACTGACATGTGAATGTCCTGACCTTGTGAAATAAAGCCCCAAACCTGAGAAGTTAACTCAGCACATTTTCGTGAGACTTGTCTGCAGGCTATATATATACTACTAGAATAGAGAAGTGTCCAGATCTCTGTATTAAGGATGTCAGCATTTCCATTAAGAATAGCCTAGGTAAGAAATTTAACTTGATTCAATCGTTATATTGCTTCAGAGTTGCTTAGGCTTAAATACTCTACTAAAAATACGTATTCTGATTATCTGGTTGCTTCAACTAATGAACATATTTAAATACAGAATTTGATTCCCTTTACTAGATATACATCTCCTCTCATTTGTACTTTGGCTTCTCTTTGGTAAAATAACCATACTGTACATCTTTAAAGTTTAAGGCTTTTCTGTCTTACAAGAATTTATGTATGTGGGTTTGGAAGCAACTCAATATGAAGGATCATTTGAACAACGCTTAGTTGCTTCAAACGTTGGAATCGCTTGGTAAAACACCATTTAAAAACAGAAACAAAAACAAAAACAGAAATAAAACAAAACAAAAACCAGAGGAGATTTAACACTAGGGGGCACTGAAAGCCTCTCCCAAACTTTTTGGCCCCTGCTTGCTCAAGCTGTAGCCTGGTTCTCATTCCCGCTTTCTTATTTATAATCTTTCGGGGATAGTATTCTCCTCTGTATTTGAGTAGTTGATTTTTCTGTCAAAAGGCCAAAGATTGAATGGGGAAATAGTGTGTCCACTTTTATTTTCAGGACTGGACATGATGTATGGCCAGAGAAGTTTCTGCATTCCCACACAGCTATTTCTCTGGCATTTCATTTTTCAGTAAAAGCCATGACCCTTAAATAAGGTACTTACAGACATGACCCATGTAATCCACCAAAGCAAGTGTAAATGACCATTTTCTGTTATTCACAGGTCTTACAAGTGATAATCTATCTTTAATGAAGATGATTTTACTCTACAACTATACAATAATGATGGGTAAATTATATTCAGTATTTTCTTTGTACCTGGCACAGTCTGATGCACTTTGGTAGGATTTTCTCTTTTACTTTTTTTTTTTTTTTTTTTTACCACAGCCCTAATGTTGAATCAGTCATTTTCTCTACTTTGTAGATTGGAAAAACAAGACGTTGGAAGATTAAGTAACTTACTCAAAGATAAAATAGTTAATAAGGGTGAGAACAGGTCCAGAAGGCAGGCCTCTGTGGTGCCAAAATTTCCTTAATTTTGGTTTATTATACATTGAGCATTTGGCTCATATCCACAGTTTGCTCCAATTTAAAATATCTCCTTCTCTTCTATGTGTCATAACATATGTCCTGCTTTTGTATCAGAAAATATACCTACTATTGTTAAAAAGAACCTATAAAACCAAGACATGCTCTACAATGTGCAAGTAATATATTTTATAATTATATCATTTGAACGAAAATGTTTGTTACTTCAAAATGACCCCCATGTACATGAAAGTATTTGTTACATACAAATCATCTCTCTGTATTTTTTGCCTCATCAATCACTGAATAGGATAAACATCTATGATGGGTCAAATACTATAAGAGATACAATGTTATAGATTACCACTTCCAATGTCCTCAAGAGACAATTGGCTAGAAATATACATGTAAAATGTATGTAAGGTTGACCAAATGGACAATAAGTAATGCAGAGTTACCTTGCTTGGAATCTTCCTTTCCTCTGTATTTCTCCCTCTCTCCATTGTTTAGGGCCTAATCCAAGCACCATTGTTTTGTGATTCTTTTTTGGCCATCTCAGACACTAGTCATTCACCTCATTGCTGAAATTCTAATATTATTGAGTTGTAAGAGTCTTACGTAGATTCTGGATACCAAACCTTTCTCAGATATATGACTTTAAAATATTTTCTCCCATTTTTTGGTTGTTTTTTCTATATTCTTGATGGTGCTCTTTGATGTACAAGTTTTTAATTTGATGAAGTCTGATTTACCTTTTAAATCAGATGAAGTCTGATTTACTTGTGCTTTTGATGTCATATCTAAAAATTCATTGCCTAATCTAAGGGCATCAGGATTTATGCCTAAGTGTTCTTCTAGCAGCTTAATAGGTTTAGCTCTTTTATATACGTCTACGATCCATTTTAAGTTACTCTTCCATTGCAAGTAGATATTCAGTTGTCCCAGCATTATTTGTTGAAAAGACTATTCTTTCCCCCTTAATTTTCTTGGCACTCTTGTGGAAAATCAATTTACCATAAATGTGAGGGTTTATTTCTAGACTCTCAATTCTATCACATTGACCTATATGTTTATACTTATGCCAATACTACTCCATCTCTATTACTGTAGTTTTATAGTAAATTTTGAAATTGGGAGGTATGAATACTCCAAATTTGTTCTTCTTTTCAATATTTTTTGGCTATTTTGGTCTCTTGCATTTCTATTTAGATTTTCAGATAAGCTTGTCAATTTCTGCAGAAAGGCAGCTGGGTTTTGACAGGGATTGTGCTATATATAGAGATCAATTTGGACAGTATTACCATCTCAACAATATTAAGTTTTCCAATCCATGAATATAAAATTTTGTTTTATTTATTTCAGTCTTCTTTAATTTCTTTCAATGATGTTTTGTAGTTTTCAGTGTTAAGTCTTGACTTACTTTGTTAAATTTAATCCTGTTTCTTTTTTTTTTGATGCAATTATAAATGGAACTGTTTCCTTAATTTCCTTTCCAGATTAGTCATTGCCAGTGTATAGAAAGACCATGGATTTTTGTATTCATTTTTGTATACTGATCTTGTATTCTGAAACCTTGATGAATTAATTTATTAGTTATGATAGGTTTTTAATAGATTCCTATATAAAGTCAAGACATCTTCAAAGAGATGGTTTTGGTTATTCCTTTCCAATCAAGATGTCTTGTATTTTCCACCTTTTTTTTTTTTTTCTGCTTAGTATCTCCAAGACAATGTTTAATATAAGTGGCAAGAGTAGACGTCTCATCTTGTTCCTGATCCTAGAAGGAAAGCATTCAACTTTTTACCATCATGATATTAGTTGCGGGTTCCCCAGAGATAATCTTATTTGGTTGAGAATGTTCTCTTCTGTTCCTGGTTTATTGGGTATTTTTATCATGAAAGTATGTTGGATTTATCAAATAATTTTTATGAATCTATTGAGATTATGTCTTTTTTTTCTCCTTTATTCGGTTAATATGGTATATTAATTTAAGTGATTTCCATGTGTTAAATTAACCTCATATTCCTAGGATAAACCCTACTTGATTATACTAATTCAGTTTCTTATTATGGGTCTACTCAATTTTTAAATTTCTTCTTGAGTCACTTTCAGTAGTTTGTGTCTTTCTAGAAGTTTGTCCCTTTCATGTAAATTATATAATTTATTGATAAAATGATTGTTCATAGTATTCACTCATAAACCTTTTATGTCTGTAATATTGATATTAATTCCCCCTCTTTTATTCTTGATTTTAGTAACTTGATTCTTCTTTCTTTTTTACTTGGTTAGTCTAGACAACAGTCTGTCATTTTTAACAATCTTAAAAACCCAACTTTTGGCTTTGTTAAATTTCTCAATTTTTAATGTTCTATTGTTCTGTAACATCCTATGGAAAAACCCAAATGAAATTTTTGGCCAACCCAATACTTCATCTATTACTGCATAAGTCTTAATTTTCTCTGCATTCTGCTTGCTTTGTTGTTAGTTTTCTCTTTCTTAAGTTTATTAAAGTGATATGTTAAGTTGCTGATTTGAGATCTTTTTTCTTTTTTAATATAGGCATCTACAGCTATAAATTTCCTTCTAAGCATTGCTTTAGCTGCATTTCATAAATTTCAGTATCTTGTGTTTTTATTTTTATTAATCTCAAAGTATTTTTTAACAAAAACTCTTACTTGAGAGGATATATGATCCCTAAATTCATTGCAGTATTATTTACAATAGCCAAGATATGGAAGCAGCCTAAGTGTTCACTGATAAATAAATGGATAGAGAAGATATATACAATGGAATATTACTCAACCATAAAAAAGAATGAAATCTTGCCATTTGCATCAACATGGATAGACCTAGAAGGTATAATGCTAAGTGAAATAAGTCAGAGAAAGATAAATATCATATGATTTCACTTGTATGTGGAATCTAATAAACAAAACAAATGAAAAAATATAACAAAACAGAAACAAACTAAGATACAGAGAATAAACAGGTGGTTGCCAGAGGGGATGGGTGGGGGATGAGTGAAATAGGTGAGGGAGATTAAGAGGTACAAGCTTCCAGTTACCAAATAAATGAGTCACAGAGATGAAATGTACAGTGTGGGGAATATAGTCAATAATAATGTAATATCTTACATGATGACAGATGGTAACTAGACTTATTGTGGTGATCACTTTGTAATGTACAGAAATATCAAATCACTATGTTGTGCACCTGGAACTAACATAGTGTTGTAGGTCAATTATACTTTAATTTAACTATACTAATTAGTTAATTAAAAAGAAAAAATAATTTTAAAAAAAGAGTGGATGAAAGTGACCCTCTCACATCATCTTTTGT
Source organism: Balaenoptera acutorostrata (assembly GCF_949987535.1). Taxonomy (NCBI): domain Eukaryota; kingdom Metazoa; phylum Chordata; class Mammalia; order Artiodactyla; family Balaenopteridae; genus Balaenoptera; species Balaenoptera acutorostrata. Next base: position 40,603,571 of record NC_080065.1, read on the forward strand.
AACACTGAGTTGTATTTTATGTTTTCATCTGCCAATTTTATATGGAACAATAAATTCTAGTTTTAATTTGCGTATCTCTGATAATTACTTATGATAAACTTTTCTATGTGTTATGTATACAGGCATCTTTTATCATCTGGTTCTTCTCATCATTTGCATATGTTATAAATTTTTTTAACCTTTACCTCCTTTAAAGGATCTTAACAGTTGACCTTTAAAATTTTTTTTAAAAGTGTTTTCTAGTTTCCTTTGTGAAGTATTCTTTATTTACTTGATTATGTAGAAGTTTATTGTTCAATTTCCACATATATGTGAATTTCCCAAATTTACTTCTCATATTTATTTCTAAGTTCATTTCTTTGTGGTCAGATAACATATTTTATATTATTTCAAGCCTTTTAACAAATTTTGAAGCCTCTGCTATGGCCTAACATATGGTTTATCCTGGAGAATGTTTCATATGCACTTGAAGGCAATATATATTCTACTTCAGTTAGATGGAATGTTGTATAGATGTGTGTTAGATCTAATTGGTTTACAATATTGTTGAAGTCTCCTATTTCTTCAATGAGTTTTTTTTTGCCTAGTTCTATTTATTGTTGAAAGTGAGGTACCCAAGTCTCTAGTTAATTCTTGGTATAGGACATATCAATTTCTTATACTTGTGCAGCTGTTGTTTAGTTTTTTAGTTAATATAAAAGCAAATGTTTTCCAATGTCTGTTGTGTATGCCAAATTATATATTACCCCAAGTATGTCATCTTGGTTCCTTTTACCCTTATTGAAGGTCTTCAGTAATATTTAAACTATATAAAGCTGTAACATAAAAAATGCTTTTATATCTTGTGTCACATGCAGATAATGCAAGTGAGAACCACTGAGATACTGTTCTGCTACTCTGTGTAGTAGCTGCTATCTGTTTGAAGAGCTGGTGATCTTTCATACAGGTCACTTTTTTGACCTACTGCTATTAAGCTATAGCAAGGAACACTGTGGAATGAAGTAAGCTACTGGTTTTGTTCCTCAAATCCACTGAATGTCAGAGGTATAATGTAATTTTGGGGGATTCTTGATGGGCTCTGAAGGAAATCATGCAATTTCCTTAAGAAGCTTTAAATAATTGTTTCAATCATGAGTGAGAATTTAGAGAAGAGCTTATGAAGAAGAGAAGTACACCTTGCAGGAGTGAGGGAGAGAGAGAGAGTAAGACTGCAGGGTAAGAGGAGAGACACAAGAGAGTGAGAGCAAGAGGAAGAAAGCAAAACATTAGAAACCGGAGCAAGTATAACAATAAAGAAGAGATGTGAATCTTAGGAAACTTGAAGAACTAAGGATGAAGGTAGCAGTAGGAAGTTTTGCAAGTCTTCAGGAAAAACAATTAGGGAGGGCAAAGGAACTAACATTTACCTATAGCATTGAAATCTGACAATTATTTAGAAATAACTGTTCCGGGTCCAGCTACCCTTCTAAATACTTAGCAAACATAGTTTTAGTAATTCCCTTAGGTACCCTATTGGGTATATATCATGCCCCCATCCCCACCTTTTACAGATCAAGAAACTGAAGTTCCGAGAGTTTTGTTAACTTGCCTTAGGTTACACAGTCCCAAGGTGATAGAGAAGAAATTTAGACTCATGTCTACACAATTCCAAAGCCCATGTTGTTCAGAATATATTTTGTCAATGGTTCTCTCCAGGGCACTACCACCCTTTAGATCAGCCGTCCCCAACTTTTTTGGCACCAGGGACCTGTTTCATGGAAGACAACTCTTTGCCATGGATGGGGTTGGGGGGGATGGCTCAGGCGGTAATGCGAGCAATGGGGAGCAATGGGGAGCGGCAGGTGAAGCTTCACTCGCTCGCCCGTCACTCACCTTCTAATGTGCGGCCTGGTTCCTAACAGGCCTCAGACTGGTATCGGTCCGAGGCCTGGGGTTTGGGGACCTCTGCTTTAGATAGTATTTTACAAATTTTGTATGGGCAGTTTTTATTCTCACAATGATAGGGAAGCATTATTGATGTTCAGGGCAGAAAACCACAGATGTTCCCATGGTATTGGAGTCACAAACACACTAGACTTCTAGTGGTTTGTAACTACAGTTTCTGATTCACAATGAGTCCAGTTGCAAGCAACATGATTTTTTTACCATGCTTTCTAGGGTAACATCTTAGCTTGGGCTACCATAACAAAATACCATAGACTTGATGGTTTAAACAACAGAAATTTTTTTTTCCTCACAGTTCTGGAGGCTTGACGTCCAAGATCAAGGTGCCATCATGGTCAGCGTCTGGTGAGGAATCCTTTCTGGCTTGTAGATCGGCACCTTCTCACGGTGTCATCACATGGTGAGGAGAGAGAAACAGAGAGAGGTCTATCTCATATCCTCTTCTTAGAAATCTATCAATCCTATCAGATTAGTAGCCCACCTTTGCGGGGTTCCTGGACCCAATTTCAATGTGTGTGTATGGAAGGGAGTGTTTCCCCATACCTCCAACAAGCAATTGTCAGACATTAGCTGGGTGTCCTACAATTCAACTCAGTTCTGATGCTATCAACCCAGAGATACCACCAGATCCCATAGGTTAAAGGTTTCAGTCCTATAAGACTGTCTACCCTACCACTTCAGATGTCAATTGCAAGCCCTGGTTGTTACCTATGCTTCTCATCAATCAGCTATAGATTGGGGCTTCCCATGACCCCCTCCTGGGACTTCAGACACCAGTCTCAAGTCCAGGTTGTTATCTGTACTTCTGACTAACTGGCTATAAACCAGAGTTTCCCACAAACCGCCCACCCACCTTGGGGGTAGATTAACTTGCCAGAGTGGCTCATAGAACTTGGAGAAACATTTTGTTTACTAGATCACTGGTTTGTTTTTAAAAAATGATAACTCAGGAAAAGCCAGATGGAAGAGATGCAAAGGGCAATGTATGTGAAAAGGGCTCAGGCTTCCATGCCTTCTCCCAGCCCAACACTCTCCCCAAATCTCCACATATTCACCAGCCTGGAAGCTCTCCAGACCCAGTCCTTTTGAGTCTTTATGGAAGCTTCATTACATAGGCATAATTGATTAAAGCATTGACCATTGGCAATTGATTCAACCTCCATCTCCTCTCCCCTTTACAGAGACCTGGGGGTAGGACTGAAAGTTCCAAATCACATTGTTAGTTCTCCTGGTGACCATCCTCCCATGCTGAGATGGTATTCAAAAGTCACTTTATTACATCAACAAAGTTATCTTTATGGTTTTTATTACTTAGAGAATTCCAAGGATTTTAGGAGCTCCGTGCTAGAAACGGGAACAAAGACCAAACATATATTTCTTATTACAAACCACAATATCACACTGCTCTTATGACCTCAATTAACCTCAGTTACCTCCTAAAAGCTTTATCTTCAAATACAGTTAAAAAAATATGGGGCTTTGGGCTTCAGCATACCCACACATTGGGGCAGGATAGGGTACATAATGCAGTCCATAGCAGGTAGTCTTAGTTGAGCAAATTTTTTTTTTTTTTACAAATGTTTCCTTTTTTATTGGTTGGTAATGATTAGCACAGGGTGTAAGTTTGAAATGTAGGTATATATAATTAAAAATATTTTTCATTTAGATTTGAAATTTGAGATCTTAAGTTGGTGGGTAAGTTGAGCATTTAGATATTAAAATAAATATGTTTAATATGGTTCCTTTTTTTTCTTTTGCATTATAGTTAGGGACATTGTATTTTTTTTTAACTGTGTGGGGGGGGGATGAATTTCCTATCAAGATGGTAAGAGGTGAATTTTATAGTAATTATTCTAAACAGGATGATTTGAGTCTGATTAGTCTATTATGGAGTGATGCCTAACTAATTTCTGAGCTTTCTGTATTTATTATTATCACTTACCCTCACAAAAATCTTGATAGGGAGGTGTTGTTATCTTTATTTTACAAACAAGTAATTTAGAGTCATAAGATTTGGTACTTAGGAACACGCAACTAATTTGCGATATAATTACCATGCAGCTGAGGTCTGTGTGATTCCATGGCCTGTATTTGTTCCTCACTATCTACCTCAATTCTTACTGGATGCAAAACAGACAGAGACACAGACCTAGTGATGTCAACTAGGCAATTGTTACCCTCTGTGGGAGGAGCGACTGGTCATTCAACCGAAACCTTCACGAGAATAAATTTTTACAGGTTTTGATTCTAAGTAGCAGTGCCTCTTTCCTATAAAATTTTAGTAAATTTTAGTCTTAATTGCTAAGTGTTGTATCCCTAAGTTATTATTCCAAATTAGTGTTCTTTATAAATTTGTACTGTTGACTGAACAATAGGCACCCAGTTGACTGGTAGCACACAAGTAGATTTAGGCAAATTAGACATTAATAGTACTTCTTAAAGGTTCTTAAGCTGTAATTTTGTGACTTGGAGAAGTTAAGTATGTTGTCTAAGGTACAAAAGTGAGTCTGTTTAAGAACCATAGCTACAACCCAGGAAGTTACTTAAAATAAGTATTGGACTAAATATGATCTAAACTCCTCTCACCAGTTGTAAAACTCTTTGGACCCAGATAATTAGTAGGAGGTTTTTCCCTACCTATATTGATCTTTAGTCAGTGATATTAATAAGCAATTGTTATATAATTATTTTAAAGCTACGATTCACAGTCTATCACAGAAACACAATTAAAAATTATTTATTGAATATTTTCTCTATCACAAGCAGGCCAATATTTCTCTGATAATTTTAAAATCTAATTCAGGATTTGATTCCTTTGTTTTCCTCTTTAAAAAATGTGGGTTGTCTTTCTCCCTTCTCTCAAGTACAAGTGTTTTAATTTAATGTTTCTGCCAAAACTAAAATTTTTGTCACTTGAGGCAAATAACATTATGAAAAACAACTGTGAACTGTGCTACACATTCAGCGCATCAGGAATGAGAGAGTATCATATGCAAAGAGATTTCTCTTTATGAATATTCATGGGAATAAATATTGGGGTCAGATTGGTTTTGGGTTTCAATGTGACTTTTTACTGAATGCATATAAGGGAATTTTTTTTTGAGGCAGTTTTTTTTTTCTGTTATGCATACCTACAAGATGAAAAAAATACAGTATTATTTCTACAAATGGATTTACACTGAAGGTGATTTGCATATCAGTGTGCCATTCTGTACACTATTAGATATCTTTAACACAAATCATGGATGCCTTTATTATTGAAACCCCTTGAGGATGGAAAGTGAGAGTTGTTTGAAAATGTTAAAGAGGGAGAATGTTGAAATTGTGTAAATAATGATATCTAGCCAGTACAAAAACATTACCAAAAGAATATAAGAAAGAAAGAAAGAAAAAATCAAATTCAAATATAAAATATAGATAATTATTAACAAAAACATTACAAAATATTTTATAGAGAGCAAAATGTATGGGTGCACATAAATATGAATAAATACAGCTAAAATGTTATCTCTATGCAGTAGTAAACTAATTTGTATGCATCTAGAAAGATTTAGTTAGAAATTGATTTAGATTTAGTATAAATTTAAATTTCTAACTAAATTTCTTAATTATTATCTTAAAGGTCCGCTTCTCTTTTTTCTATGGTTTATTTATTTGTGTGGCACACAGCGGGCTGGTATTCTCCAGTAGGTTATTTGAATCAAAACCTTGTAAAATGTGCTCTCTAAATAAAGTTTAATCAGTGAAATGAATGAATTTATCAATTATACACATACTTTGAAGAGATAAAGAAAACCCTCCCGTTAGGTCGAAAATAATGGCAGGCAGTTTGTTAGGACAAAAAACCTGGAATGCCTTATCTAAAATTTTCCAAGATGATAAGAAAATAGGTATTATAGTTAATGATGTCTCTTCACTGGCTTAATTATGTTCATTTTCAATATGTATTGTTAACTCTTATTTTGTAGGCTGAGAGAGACTAAATAATATCTGGACAATCAATCCTCTGGAGGCTCAGATTTCATAGTGTGAAAATGAATGTCCTGTCTGTTGCATTACACCCTCTAAATAAAATCCTGATTACCTATACAACAAGGACCACAGAGGGCACAGAATAACATTATGAAATCAGTTATGCAATACCATTTAGAACGGAAGCAACTCTGCCCATATAACCCAGGAGGGAAAAAAAGGAAGTCTCCACAAGGGCAGGGACACACAGAATCACTGCAAAACTACCAAGAACTCTTCAATGTACTGTGAATTGGCTATCATTATTTTAATGAGCTGGCTGTAATTTTTAAAAGCACTTGCTTTTGTAGGCAGATTCATAAACTCTCTTCTAATGGGGTCATTTATTAATTTGCCTAAAGATAATTTTTTATGACAAAAGCCTAACAAATTTGACAGAATGCATCTTTAAACAACAGGGTCTGAAATTGAGTTATTTTTTAATTTCCTAAACATTTCCATTGTGTATTGTGCCACATACTCTCCCGTTGATCGTCTTCTCTTATGTTCAGATTGTCAGCACTCTAAACCCAAGAACATTTTCTATCATTATTGTTTTTTTTACTGAGACTATATATATATACACATATATATTGCTTTTACTTTTACTTTCTTTACATCTATACTGTAATCTTACTCTCTATGAAAGACCTTAACCTCCTTTAAAATGCCCCCGTCTCCAAATTACTCTCTTTTTCCCTTACCTACTTTGTTTTCCTTTGACACACTGATTACCTCATTTGTATTTTAGTCTCTTTCTTCTAAGTAGAAGTTAAGCTTCTTAAGGACAGGGACTTTGTTCAGTGCTGTCACCCTGGAGCCTAGAATAGTGTCTGGCATATTGTAAGTAAGTGCTCAATAAATATTTGTTGAGGGAATAAATAAAAAGATGAAAGCTGAACACAATAGATTCATTTCAGTTTACCTTTGTCATAAATGCTGGTCATTTTTTTATGACCTAACAGTGGACTTTAGTGTTCATCCTTGTCAGAAGTTATCCCCATGGCTGTTCTCTGCAATCATTCAGCATTGTCCTAGTTCTGGCCTTTATCTTATCATGCTCAGACTCTTCAACAACTTCTTCCTGGTTCTTTTCAGTTTCAGCCTGTCTCAATTTTAGTCCATCTCCTCAATATTGCTGGTTATCTTTTAAAAATAAAAAGTGTTCCATGTCACTCCTCCAACCTCACCTCCCAGCAGCCCCACACCCTCAAAGTGGTGCATGAGACTAACTCTGGCCAATGCCTGAACACGGGGATAAGGGTGTGAATTCCTACTGTGTTTTTGAAAAGATTAAATGTTATCCATTAAAATGTAAACCATGCGTATGACTTAGCAATACTTTTTTAAAGATCGTTTTTATTAAAGTAAAAGTAACAGAGCTGTACTGATAAAGATACACAAGAATCACAGCTTTGTTTTGTAACTGCAATAAACTGGAAAAAAATCTGAACCTGAATGGCCATCAAAGGCAATGTTAAATCTGTATTATGGATCATTACTTGGCTATCAGAAAGAATGAGGTAGATATTTATGTACTAAAGAGAAAGGATCTCCATGCATACATGGTTAACTGGGAGGAAAAATTAAGTTGCAGAATATTTTCTAAGATAATCTCACTTTGTTAAGGAAAGGTAGAGAGAAATAATGAGAAAAAAGAAGGACAGAGAGAGAGACGGGGGTGACGGGTGGGTGGAGAGAACATGCCGTAAAGATAACCTTGAGCTTTAAACATGACTTCCTAATTAAAATATTAAAAATATTAAAATATTTGTATTTGGCCAATATCTCTTAAGGTAAACCTATAACTTTTCTTGCTCTATTGTAACATATGTGCTTTTAAAACATAGGAAATATAGAATCTTAGATGTAGAAAGGCCTTCAAAGTATAACATTTGTTTCTTTGTATTGGTAAGAAAACTGAGGTTATAGAGAAATTAAGTTACTTAACTAAGTCACATAACACGTTAAAACTGGAATTAGGGATAAACTTATACTTTTGACACTTAGACTGGTAATCTTTCCAGTGAGCTTTTCTCCTTGCCTCTCAAGGAGAATATTTACTTCTTTTTGGGGCTTGATTTTGCTTAATTATTATCGATTATCTTGTCGATTACATGCAGAACCGGAGAATACTTTGTCAAGAATAAAAATAATACAAAAAAGCCAAAATAAAAAGATTTGTATTGATTTAATTGGAAGAAAAAAACTATAGTTTTTCAGAGGTGTGATTAAAAATTACAAATAAATAGATAAGATAATAAATTTTAATAAACTTTAACACATTAATCACATAGAAATAATTTGAAAGTTCTACAAGTTCACGATGTAAAAGAAAAAAAAAATGTGCCTAAGCTGATATTTTAAATTAAACTGGATATTGTTATGAAGGTCATGACAGGTAATTCAATATGCCCACTGATTTGTCTGATCAATTATCACATGTTAATATAGCTAAGATTTCAGATTCACCTATATTGCATGCTGTCTAGACACGGGCTCAAATTATAGTGTCATAAATAACTTCTGTTTTGTTTTTGTACTTGGGATATATATGGATCTGAACAAAACACAAACCAGATGGAATGCTTAAGTAGTTATATTTTACACTGGACTACTTTCTGCCATGCATTAATGGCTGTATTTAGAATCATTTCTGATTTATTTAGAACTTTGCAACTGCATTTTTTATCAGGTAAAATATATGGCTTCTCACATAGCAGGAAGTCTTGATAATAGAATGTTGAAAAATAAAGCCATCGCTGTTGCTGTGGTAAAAAAAGAGAAGGATAAATGACAAGCCAAACTTTTTCACTGAACCCTGATGTAGACCACTGTTACTCAACAGGTCTTCTCTCAAGCACTAGCTGTTCAGAATTTGTAGAGGTGTTAATTAAAAAAGAAGGTGGGGAGGGGATTTTTTAGCCAAGTATGTTTGGGACAGCCAGATTTCTCAGCCCATTTAGAATGCATATTCCAACAGAATAGTTTATACAATTGTTGCTAATCTTATGCTATCTTTAAAGTGATTTTATTTGTCTTTCAGAGAATCCCTCAAGACTAGTGTGTTCTGTGGAATGTGCATAGGGAAATGCTGATATGGATACATTTAGTTGACATACTTGCAATACAATTTAGGGGTATGGCCAATAGGAGGTGGTGGAAAACTATAACTGAGAGAAGGACTGGAGGAAATACAAACCATAGACTTGGTACTCCTCTTGGGTAAGTCCTTGGGAACTGCCCCAAGCAAGGTCAACTCTCCACACAGAAGTTCCACAGACACCAACATATAAATAGATTATAGTATAGTAAGGAATACTATGTAAAGTGCCTTTCATGGTGAACTAATACTTTGGTTTAAGGTTATGTTTGAAGCAGATTGTTACTACATCTTATAATCGTGAAGAAGGGAAAAGAGATAATTGTAGAATAATTGAACTAAAAGTTGAACAGAACTCATATCATTAGATGAGTGAATATTGGTAAAGTACTTTAAACAGGTCTGGCACATGAAAAGTGATATTTAAATGGTTGTTAAATAAAATAAAACATGGTGGGAGGAGAGGAGAGAGATCAAAATAGCTTTGAAATGAATCCAAATTGGATATGTATCAAACTATTCAAATATGTCTTTTATTTGAAGTTTAAAATAGTTTATTGTTGACATTTCCACTATGTTTTACTTTCTCCTTCAATTGAAAATATTATATACAAAGAGTCATCTCAGACCTTCCTGTCTTTTGAACAGACGATAAAGCTTAAATTGATACCTATAAACTCATGTAATGTTTTGGGCAACTTTGTTTGGGCAACATTCATAGAATACATGATCATTTACATGAGAGAATCTTTTATTTATAGAGTAGCTGGCTCATATTTCATAAATGCTTCTTATTGCTATTGTTAATTTGTTAAATGAATGTACAGATATACCCTTGTATAAGTGTTTAGTAGATATCTATATATAACCTGTTTTTTTTTTCTTTTCCTTGTTCTGAATCCACCAGGCTGACCAAAAATACAGAGATTTTTTTCTTAAGGTCAGTGAAGCAAAGTGTGGTACATTAAAAAAAAAAATGGCCTTAATTTTCTAAAGTGCAGGTAAACTGTTTCTTGGTACCAAATCTCTGTAAGTCTGTATATTTTTACACAGTACTTTCAGTGTATATTCTGCATAATCTACAACTTAAGCATTAAGTATTAAATTATACATTAAATTAGATTCTAAGCTTTCCTGTATCTATTCCCTTTGCCATAGGTATATCAAATTATTCCAAAGGAATAAACATTTCTACTGAGTCTTAAAAATAAGGACTACAGTTAGCTATTTGTTGAATTATTATTTTTTGTTTACTGAAAGAGGCACAGACACTGACATGAAATATTAAATACCATCTATTATTAATTCAAAAGAAACATTCTAAGTAATTAAAAGTAAAAAGAATAATGATTAATAATTAGCATTTTAAAAACTCTCATGCCTACATCAGCTTATGGGTGATATATAAAAATTTTCATTTATGAAAAAAAGTGATAATTTATTACTTCTTGATTGGTCATTCTGTTGCAAAGATATTTAACTTTCTTGGGGTAGGATATTTCACATTAATAGTACCTTTTGAAGATCTAAAGTTAATTAGTTCCCAGAATACATGATCATTTACATGAGAGAATCTTTTATTTGAAATTTAAGACCAGCATTTTTTTCTAAAGACATGGTCATTTTTCACACTTGAATTATAAAGTAACTCAGCTCTACTAATGAAACCTATGAGTATAAACAGTGTGCAATTAATTTACAACTGAAAATAGAATAATTTTCCTCAACATCTTCAACTAATGAAACCTGATTCTTCTCTTAACTCAGCATACGCCCCTCCACACCCATAACCTTCATGCAAGAACCAGGCAGATGTCTTTTAACTGCCTTGGTAGTAAGCCTCTCTGCTTCATTAATGTACCCCTCTTGCCTCTGGGAATTTTGGGTTTTGACCTATTTCTCTGTCTATATCACTCTGTTCATTTCTCATTCTCCCTTACCAGCTTCTTGTATGTGTACATAGTATACACATGCATTATATTTATTATGCTTTTATTCTCCCAAACTTGTAAAAAATACATCTTAAAAGTTATGTTTGTAATTACTTCTCCATAGTATTTGGCATGAAGGATTTCAGTAATTGTATATAATCATAGGAAGTTGAAGAATGTTTTTTGAACAGGTTCAGGAAGGATGTTATTCTCAAAAAGGGAGTCAAAGACTGGTACTCAGATAATGAAGGATTTTTCCCCTAAAAATATATTATCAATAACTACTGTCTTTTGCTAGCCTGCTAATTTGTTAAGGAGAAAATAAACCAGGGTTAAGTAAGTTAACAGTGAGAAACTGTTTTTGTTCTGATGCAGGTAGGAGGCTGGATATTATAAAGGGTCTAGATCCCGGTTCTGTTAGGTGTCCTATAATTTAAGGTTTCATTAGGAAAAAAGATACTGCTCTAACATATTTCAAGCAGAAAGGGATTTAAAATAGGAAATTAGAGAGTTATAAAACTGTCAGAGGGCTGAGGGAATCAGATCAAGGAAGCCAATACTGATGTTTAGGAAATAATGAATTACAAAAACAGCAGGGAAATAACCCCGATGATTGTAGCAGTCTGCAGCCCTGAAGTGGGTGATTAGTAGAAGAATTCAAAGAAGCCCGGGCAAACCTTTCTTATTTAACTGCCAATGTCCATAGGCCTCCCCAACTCTGAGTGGAACAATAATGGTTCTACTTCTCTTCCTCTTTCCAAATCTTGCACATAGAAACTAAACGAGAATCCCTCTATTGTGTGAGTCTGGAAAATGTAGTTTCCAGTCTTCCAATCCCAGCAGTACAGGGACAAGCTTAGAAAAGAAGGGATGCTGTTGATTACTGGTATATAATACATGCTAAATTAGGTAAAACCATGTTGATGGCTACCAGAGTTGAAGAGTATTTGTAAATTTTGAAATTAATCTATAGAAGCCACTCTGCAATGCAGTTAGTTTATACAACTGTTGAAGAAGGAGAACTGATCCTTTTCTATGGCAGTATTTTTCTAATATGTTAAGATGATATTGTCAGAGAGGTTTATTATAAATATGACTATGAAGTTTCATTCTATGAGATATCTATACAGATGTAGAAATGTCATTTCAAATAATTAAAAAGGCTGAGAAGTGTTTTTCTTCATGTTAGCATGTTTTGCTCAGTTATTACTTTTCAGGAATGACTAACCGCGTACAAAGGTTAATAGAATCAAAGGCTAAATGGCTACAGTATGAGCAAATTGAATTATGACAGTCATTTAAAACATGTTTTAAAGTATCAACTGTGAAGAAGACACTGGGTTTTGTGTTAGAATTTCAAAGAGGGTAAGATAGCCATGTGACTCAACTCTGAATGACTTAAGCCTAGTGGAGAAATTTACAGGGTAGTAGAACAACCAGTGGACAAAGAATGATACCGATCATTAATCTGGACATGCCAGGGGCCTTATTAAGAATAGTGCACAAGAAAAAGGCTTATGAAAATCAAGTGCTGAACACTTACTTCTCTGAATTAAAGATTAGTAATCCATGCCTCACTCAGGTAGCAAACCTGATAGAACTTTCAGAGCTTCTAAAAGTGCCTCATTTACAGTAAGAATTAGCTGCTTAGGAAATGAAAAACTATGGTTCAGTTATCTTCTCAATGATAATGCAACCTACTCAAGAAATTGTGAAATAAGACTGGAAATTATTAAACAGGAAAAGCGTGATCATTGGCAGCTCAGGATCTCTTAATGGTGTTACACAAGAAGTCCCCTTATATCCATAATTCCATTAATGAGAGGCCTATCTTTAGCCTGGAATCCAATTAGGCAGCACTGTTAACAGAAGAAGTGGGATATAACCCTCCTCAGAGCCAAAGCCTCGACACCTGCATTTTTGGTGACATAGGGCCCACAAGGGCAGGTTACAGACGTCCCTGCAGTTTGTGGAGATGTTGGTGGAACAAATCTTCATGGAAATCAAGACATAATGGCTTGGTATAATTGAGAAGATATCTGAGCAATGCATTAGGAAAATTTGAGACTAATCTGCAAGTAATGGCTCCCAAACAAGTAAGTGAATCAATCCCAGAGGAGATGGTATAGGACACACTGACAATGAGCAAAACTTGGACAATACAGTGAGAAAAGACTGGCAAAAAGCACATTTGTCTTGGCCAACTTTTTAAATATCCTTGTCCATGTTTTGTTGAAAAGGAAGTGAGAGTTTACATTGAAACACACTGTAAATCCTTTGTAGTTTGGTGTATATGCTTACGCACAAGTTTGTGTCTAATAAAGTAATATCATTACAAAATGTTGGTTCAATCATCCTCACTTAACCCAGTTATTGAGACACATGGTCAGGGTAGGTTCTCATGTCAAATTATTTCATGATTCTGGTGACCATAACTAAAGTTCTTATTTCAGTTTGGTTATGCTATATACTGTCCTTAGCAGTATTGACCCAACTTTTGGATAAATTTACCAACAGAATTAAAATGAAGCTAAATTATAAAAAGCATTTGTTGTTAGAGCAGAACTTTATCCTCCAAGGTTAAAAATTGTTGGTAGTATTATAATAGAGAATCTTGGATTCCCTTATTTGTTATATTGCTTTCACACAAGAGAATCAATATTTTTGAAAACAATCATTTTTCATGGGATTGATCATGCTAAGTAGTGATCTTCTGAGTAATGTTATTTTCAAATCCACATTTGACTGAATAAAGACAAATAGCTAGAATGAAATATAATCTGCTTTATGTGATTTCTCAGCTTGAAGCAATTTATATGTGATAATAACATGTAGATCTTCTGAAAATTCTCTTCAAAAAATCAAACTTTATTATCTGTGGATTCTTCTGAATCTTCTTTTTGAGTGAGGATTTCTATTGGATGCAATAATAATTTTGATAACAGCATAGATATATAAGTAGATGTAATTTGCTTTTATATAATAGTATAAATATATATTTAAAGCACAGTATTCTATGTTATAGTAGTTAAAAGAGCACTGCATTTTCCAGTACAGGGAAAAAATATGTAAAAATAAGTATATTTTACGATTAATTTTTGCAACTTGAAAATGGGGAACTAATTTTTTTGGGAATAATGAGTGGTATGAATATTTATCTTTCATGAAAAGCTCTATTTCAGGTATATTTGCTTACAGACCAGGTGAGGAATCAGTCAGAAGGGGGTTCCCTAGTGTATGACAAGATCACCATTTCCCAAAGTCAATTCTGCAGAGTATTAGTCTGTCTGTCTATCTATCCATCTATCTATCTATCTATCTATCTATCTATCTATCTATCTATCTCACCTACTGTGTGCTGTGTGTATGTTAGCCTTTAGTAGACTAATCTATGTTGTAAATCTCAGAGAACAGAATGCTATAGGCACAATTTCCTTGACTTATTTCACTTTTTGACCTCAGAGACCCACTTCCCCATATATTGTTTTTGTTGTCTTTTGAATATATTTGGGTGGCCCAGCAACCTCACCCAGTTTGACATAAATTGTATAATTGCTTCTTTAGAAATTTACAAGGCCAAATGCTAAGAGATTAAGCCAGGCAGGCTAAATGTTACTGCCTGCTGACTTTATTACCCACTTTGGTTCAAAGGTCATGAGAATCAGCCTTGAGGAAATGCCTTAAAAACCAAGAGACACACAAAAATAAATATTTTTGTTCTCAAGACCTTAAAATGCACATGAATTCTCTAAAACTGGTGAGTACTCTGAATATTTGAGAAATAATGAAAAATAAGGAATGCCACCAAAATTTTAAAAATGGTTTGCAGAGACAGACAGAAATAGAGTGATAGAGAGATTAGAGATGGTTCTAATATTGTCTTTTTGAAATTTTATAAGACTTTAACTCTTGCAAAATAGATCCTTCATGAAAATGATACACTTTATGGAATAAATCTTGTGGCATTTTATAGGGTGATAAACATTGCTATATATCTTTCAATAATATTACACAATATAGGTTTCTTGATAGATTAAATAAAGTCCTTATTAAGAAGCAAAACCCACAAGAAAAAAATAGAATAAAATGATTTCATGTTTTAAATTTGCTCTGTTCTTTCAAGGGAAAATCATTTTGCCAAACAGACTGTATATTTTTTCAGAAGTGGTAATTTGGTCTTCTCCACCCTGGCAAGGTCAATTCCACCTCAGAAATAGTAATCTATCTTTGACTGTGGCAAATTCTTGTCATCTCAAGGTGGGAACAAGAGGAGGAGTCCAGCCCATTACTTTGTTAAGTTCCATTTTCTCACTGAGATATGGAAAATAATGGCAAAGGAAGAATTCAAGATTCCAGTTCCTAAATCCTGGCTATTATTACTTTGTTTTCTTTATCTTTTATTTTATGTCTGACTAGACTGAAGAAATAATACTTATGTACAATATGAATAAATTATTCAATGTTAAGGGAATATTCTGAGTAATTTTCTATGGAAAGCAAACCATAGATTAGAACTCATTGCCAATGAATGCTTCTGGAAACAAAAAGTTTTGACCACCCGAACCCAAGCCAGCACTGAATTAAGCTGAAACTTCTCTGGGCCAATATATGTCAGAGCACTGTCACATCTATTGTTTCTGAATCTAATGATTCGTCAAATAAGAGTAAGAAAATACAAGTCTGTGGGGGTGATTAGAAAGCTGAATATATACAAATGTTATATTAATGGTACTTTTTGCAGTCACAAATCTAAAAATGAAATTTTAGAGCCAAATATGAAAAGATTCTGCTGTTAAGTGACTTAAAATGAACTTCTGTTTCAAGCTTTAAACATTTTATAGGGGGAACTCGGTCAGGATATTTGTTCCTACTGATATTTAAAAATAATTTTAAGGGGAAAGAGTTGAATGCTTTTTTTTCTCTGAGTTGTTTAAAATAGCACACATTTCTCCCCACTCCCGACAGCTCTTTTGGGACATTCTGCTATGGGAAGGCCTTATAGTGACAAGTGCTATTGTCATTTTACCCGGATGCTGTCACTTCAAAGATTTGATTTTAGTCATTTCTGCCTAATGGGTCACAATTTTTTTAATGCAGGGAAAATATGTCTATGAATACAGGAATCACACTTCGAAGTGAGGATTTCCCAAATAGTGCATAAATATATTGTGAACCCACTGTGCTCCTAGGACTATAAAACATAATCTATAATTGAGCCTGTGACACTGTAGTGGACTCTGGATGTTCCTTATTAACTCATTTAATAGTAAAAAAAACTTTAGGAGATTCCACTCCCAGATATCCATGTACCTTTATAAATTACATATATTTAGTATATATTTTTATTATGTTCTTTTCATTAAAAACATAACCAAGAATATACACTAAAAATATAAATGAATATAAATTAAATAAATAATATTTTTAAAGTATTCTTAATTGTAATTATTAATCAGAAATATAATGACAAAAGTATGTTTATAATTTCTTTATGTTTTTGAAATTTTGATTTAATATTTTGTGATAAGGTGATTGGAAACCCTGATTCTAAGTTCTGTATATTTCTGTACTTCATTTTAATAGCTGACATATCTGTAAAACTTACTTGTAAAAGAGACATAGATCTGAAAGGCTTTATACATTGACAAAATTTATTAAAGCAGGACACCCATATTTTTCAATTATAAAAACCATAACTTAAAAAAAAAATTGGTTCTAAGTTTTCAACTTTCCTGCTTTTAGTCTTTGTTACAAGTTTATTATAATGCCAATAAACTTTTATATTGCTAACGAATACTTTCAAAACTTACTACACTCCATTTAAAAAGTTAAAAAATTCAATTTTCAGGTCCCTTAAGAATGTAGATTTGAGCAATTTAGAAATGGCTCACTTTAATTATTAAAACTAAAAATAATTTAAAGTATCTTAAGAATCTCTTTATAGCAAAAGTTTTCTTTTGCTCAATTTTTAAAAATATCTTTGAAAGGAGAATTAAGTTTTTTTTATAATTTGTTTTACAAATTGAAAGAAACCATGCCAAAGAAGCTATGTACCGTATAATCCCATTTATATGACATTCTGGAAAAGGAAAACTAGAGGATAGAACACAGATCAGTGGTTGCAAGGGTTGAGCTGGGGGGGAAGTGTTGACTACAAAAGGGCCACACGTGAAAAGTTTTAGGGTGGTGGAATCCTTTTGCATAATACTGTAGTTGGGAGATGTGACACCGCATTTTTCAAAACAACAGTGTATTTAACTGTATGTAGATTAAAAATCAACTGTGATGTTGAGAATCTCAGGATAGAAGGCCTACTGTGACAAATGTGTCACACATGGATGACATTCCCGAAAAGGCAGCAAAAAGGAGCTGACCTAAGAAACTTTGGAAACCATTATTTTGACTGGCTTCTATAGAGGTAAAGCAAAAAATTAAAGGTAAATTCATTCCGCACTGGGGCATGTGTTAGTAGTTCTGAAACTACATGTATACTGAGGTTGAACAAAAATAAATAAAATGTACATAATGGTAGTCAAGTTTCTCATTGTCAGAGAAAGAGGTTATAAGTAAACAAGGAGGGATTAGAATAAACTCTGTGGTGCTGGACTACACTTATTTAATATATGTGTGCAGATAACAGACACAGAAATTAATATATCTGTATACATAGGATAGTAAATACATATATCTCCCAGCTCTCTCCACCAAGAGGTCCTTGAAGCAGTAGCAATGAATGTACTTAATTCCTGGACTTATTTTGTAAATACCATTGTCCAATAATAGGAACCAGTGCTCCTGGAGAAATCAGCTGATTCTAAAGTTAGGGCAGGATAATACCAGTTGAGGCTGGGAGCATGTCTAAATGACACAGGAGACAATCTGGAAAAGCTCCCAATGGCCAAGCTGAAAACATCTGATCAACAAAATAAATAACCATAATATTGGATTAAAACCCAAAGAATAAAATAAACATTCATAAATCAACACTGATATAAATGATTGAAAAATAAATAAATAAACTGGGGAGAAGGGACAAATAATAAATGTAGAAGGATTTCAGATAATAAAGATTTCCAGTATTATTCAGAAGAATTCCATATAATGAATGTAGAAGGAGTGAGGAAAGTAGAAAATCACCCTTACTACATCACGATGATAATTGCTGCAGGCACAGTCCATGGATGAATGTTAAAATTAGTGGACAAAACTTTAAGGAGAATAAGAATATTTGCATGGCCACAAAGTAATTCTCTTCCCAAATATTTATTAGTTATCATAATATTTTATATTCTTTGACACTTCTCCCTCCAGGAAGTGAGGCTTAATTCTCCTTCCTTGTGTAGAGGCTAGATCTAGTGACTCACTGCTTTTTTTTTTTTTTTTTGGTAATATCTTTATTTTTTTATTTTTATATTTTTATTGGTTGAGTTACAGTGTTATATTAGTTTCAGGTGTACAACAAATTGATTCAGTTATGCATACCCATATAACTTTTTTTTCAGATCTTTTCCTTTATGGGTTATTACTAAATATTGAGTATAATTCCCTGTGCTACATAGTAGGTACTTGTTGGTTATCTATTTAGTATACAGTAGTATGTATATAGTAATCTTAAACTCCTAATCTATCCCTTCCCCGCTTTTCCCTTTGATAAACGTAACTGTGTTTTCTATGCCTGTGAGTCTCTTTCTGTTTTGTATATAGATTCATTTGCATTATTTTTTAAATTCCACATATAAGTAATATCATATGATATTTGTCTTTCTCTTTCTGACTTCCTTCACTAAGTATGATAATCTCTAGGTCCATCCATGATGCTGCATGTGGCATTATTTCATTCTTTTTTATGGCTGAGTAGTATTCCATTGTGTGTGTGTGTGAGAATATGTATATATATATATATATATACACACACACACACACACACATCTATATACCACATCTTCTTTATCCATTCATCTGTCAATGGACTCACTTCTAATGAATACAGTTAAGGAAATGGAAAGATAGTAAATTTGTAATGAGAAATCTGGCAGACACTACCTTAACCAAGTGATCAAGGTTAACATTACGAGTGAAGAGGAGCTTCAGGATGGTGGAAGAGTAAGACGTGGAGATCACCTTCCTCCCCACAAATACATCAGAAATACATCTACATGTGGAACAACTCCTACAGAACACCCACTGAACACTGGCAGAAGGCCTCAGACTTCCCAAAAGGCAAGAAACTCCCCATTACCTGGGTAGGGAAAAAGAAAAAAGAAAAAAACAGAGACAAAAGAATAGGGACGGGACCAGCACCAGTGGGAGGGAGCTGTGAAGGAGGAAAGGTTTCCACGCACTAGGAAGCCCCTTCGCGGGCAGAGACTGCGGGTGGCGGAGGGGGGAAGCTTCGGAGCCACGGAGGAGAGCGCAGCCACAGAGGTGCGGAGGGCAAAGCGGAGAGACTCCCGCACGGAGGATCAGTGCCGACCAGCACTCACCAGCCCGAGGCTTGTCTGCTCCCCCGCCGGGGCGGGCGGGGCTGGGAGCTGAGGCTCGGGCTTCGGTCGGATCCCAGGGAGAGGACTGGGGCTGGCTGCGTGAACACAGCCTGAAGGGGCTGGTGCGCCACGGCTAGCTGGGAGGGAGTCCGCGAAAAAGTCTGGAGCTGCCGAAGAGGCAAGAGATTTAGTTTTTCTAAAGGAAAACTTAGGCAGGACACTCTATGACATAAATCACAGCAAGATCCTTTTTGACCCACCTCCAAGAGAAATGGAAATAAAAACAAAAATAAACAAATGGGACCTAATGAAACTTAAAAACTTTTGCACAGCAAAGGAAACCATAAACAAGACGAAAAGACAACCCTCAGAATGGGAGAAAATATTTGCAAACGAAGCAACTGACAAAGGATTAATCTCCAAAATTTACAAGCAGCTCATGCACCTCAATATCAAAAAAAACAAACAACCCAATCCAAAAATGGGCAGAAGACCTAAACAGACATTTCTCCAAAGAAGATATACAGATTGCCAACAAACACATGAAAGAATGCTCAACATCATTAATCATTAGAGAAATGCAAATCAAAACTACAATGAGATATCATGTCACACTGGTCAGAATGGCCATCATCAAAAAATCTACAAACAATAAATGCTGGAGAGGGTGTGGAGAAAAGGGAACCCTCTTGCACTGTTGGTGGGAATGTAAATTGATACAGCCACTATGGAGAACAGTATGGAGGTTCCTCAAAAAACTAAAAATAGAACTACCATAGGACCCAGCAATCCCACTACTGGGCATGTATCCTGACAAAACCATAATTTAAAAAGTGTCATGTACCACAATGTTCATTGAAGCTCTATTTACAATAGCCAGGGCATGGAAACAACCTAAATGTCCATCGAAAGATGAATGGATAAAGAAGGTGTGGCACATATATACAATGGAATATTACTCAGCCATAAAAAGAAACGAAATTGAGTTATTTGTAGTGAGGTGGATGGACCTAGAGTCTGTCATACAGAGTGAAGTAAGTCAGAAAGAGAAAAACAAATACCAAATGCTAACACATATATATGGAATCTAAAAAACAAACCAAAAAAATGGTCATGAAGAACCTAGGGGCAAGACGGGAATAAAGACACAGACCTACTAGAGAATGGACTTGAAGATACGGGGAGGGGGAAGGGTAAGCTGGGACAAAGAGAGAGAGTGGCATGGACATAAATACACTACCAAATGTAAAATAGATAGCTAGTGGGAAGCAGCTGCATAGCACAGGGAGATCAGCTTGGTGTTTTGTGACCACCTAGAGGGGTGGGATAGGGAGGATGGGAGGGAGAGAGATGCAAGAGGGAAGAGATATGGGGATATATGTATATGTATAACTGATTCACTTTGTTATAAAGCAGAAACTAACACACCATTGTAAATCAATTATACTCCAATAAAGATGTTAAAAAAAAAATTACAAGTAAAAAGTCATGTTGATATCCAATACCCTCTGATGTAATGCGATGAGAAGGATACTTCACCAAAATCCATAACCCCAGTCTGATCATGAGAAAATATCAGGGAAACCCAAATCAACATTCTTCAAAAGTGTCAAGGTCATGAAAATAAAGAAAAGCGAAGAAGCTGTCATAGATTCTAGGATTACAGGAGAGTAAGGAGACTTGGTGACTAAATGCAGTGTAGTGCCCTGAATTAGATTCTGCAACAGAAAATGAACAATAGTGGAAAAAACTTGGGAAGGCTGAATAAAATCTGTATTTTAGTTATTAGTGTTGCACTGATGTTAATTTCTTAGGTTTTATAAATATATATAAAATTACGTCACCTTATAGTGTTATAATGAACATTAAGTAATTTAATAATGTAAAGCTCTTAGAACAGAGCACACACTAAATATTTAATAAACGTCAGCTGTTATTTTTATTTTTAATTTTATTTGACAGTCATATCTATAAATAGAAAAGATAAGTGGTTTTTTTTCCCATTAGATTGGTTGAGTATTTTAATAATATCTTTTCTGGTATTAAATTGAAATTCTTTGTGAAGTATTGAAAGATGTAAAGAGAAAAGTAAGATAATTTCAATTGCATGAACTGGACATAGCCGCTGTTAACTTGGTGTTCTATTCCCTGCCAGCATTTTCTGGTATAAACATATATGTACTTGTGTATAAAATATGATGAAGATAGTTTTTTCACCAAGTTTTGCAGTAAGAGTATTTATGGGTGACTACAAGAAGGGTGTCTTCCTCCGAATCGGGTATCAATACAAATGAACACTTAGCACCTAATATGTGCCATGCAATCTTTTAAATACTTTATGTGTATAATGTAATTTCATTTAATCCTCACAACAGTTTCATAATGAAAGTGCTTTAATTATGAACCCGATTTTGCAGGAAAAGAAATGCCCTCACTTCTAGTGGATGGGGAGCCATGGCTTGATCACGGGAGTCTGATTCCAGAGTCCACGTTGTTTACTGCTGGGCTATACAATCATCCATCCCTCAGTATCCAGTATTCATGGAGGAATTGGTTCCAGGAACACCCACAGATACCAAAATCCGCAGACGCTCAAGTCTTGTAGATAAAATGTTGTAGTATTTGCAAATAAGATATGCACATTCCGCCACATACTTCAAATTATCTCTAGAGTCCTTTTAATACAGAATACATTGTAAATGCTATGTAAGTAGTTGCAAATTCAAGTTTTGCTTTTTGGAAATTTCTGGAATTTTTTTTTCAAATATTTTCGATCCACCATTGACTGAATCCATGGATGTGGAACCCACAGATACGGAGACCCAACTGTACTGCCTCCATAAATTTGCTTTTACAAGATATCTCAGGCACTACAAAATTTAAACTAAGTCATGTCTTGAATTTGATGGGTCCCGGGGTCATACGAAGTGGTGCTACAAATTCCCCAGAGTCCCGGCTGGTATTTTCCAACCTCTCAGTCTGTCCTGTTCAGCTAAATCCCAAAGAAACATTCCCTGCATTTTACCTAGGAAAAGTGGGGGACTTGGGTCTACTCCTCCTTATCCTGCAGGTGAAATCCTTGAAGTCACAGCTGGATGTGTGAGGAGTTCTAGTTAATGTCCCATCTTGGGCAGGCTCTGGGCTGAGATGCTTCCTGACCTTCCTGCTTCCACTCCTGTATGACAATACAGATTTGTAAAGTGTAGAAACAATGAATAGAAATACTTATTACAGACTGTATCTGAGTCTTTTCCTCTAAGGAATAAGAAGAGTTCAAAAATATAATCTTCAAAGTTTCATAAAGGAGCTTATTTTGATGCTTTGGAAAAGTAACAGAAACTGAGTAATACCAGCTGCCATGAACATATACTTTGAAATAGGGAGTGAATACCAGCCCACAATCAAGTCCATAGTTCCTTTTCATTTTTTCCAAAAGACCTTAACTGCCAAATACTGAAAATAGGATTTTTTAAATTTGTGATGCGAAGTGGTGGCTGCGGATAAGAAGAGACTGATTCCTAGCCGATTCAAAAACTTTTCTTGGCTGAAAATATGAGGGAGTAGAAATAGAGGGTGCAATTATTTATTGGCAAAATTGGCACATATCGAGTAGTACTTTTCTGAGTGCCTTATTCTTGATGAACAGCATCATGTGTTAAATTGAATTTGAGTTTTTGTGGATGACTGAGCTAAATTTATTTTCAAGCTTAGAAGCTTTCTAATTGTCTGTATAACTACATAGTGGAATAGATGCTGTATGTGAAAAATAACCAACCTGAATACATTTCGTGTTTTTTTTCCTATAGTAGCATAAAGCCACCTGAGCATCTATAAAAAATAAATTCAAATAGCCATATATATGATCATTTAAAACATTAATATGATAATATGTATGCTTTTAGGCACAAATGATTCAGTCACCTCATCAATTCCAAATAGTGCAATGTTCATTATAGTAGTTGAAGTAATATAATTTGTATGACTTGGTCTTCTTTCACCTGCAGATTCTTGGGTTTTGGCTACACCGTCCTCACAGTATCGTCACGAGAAATAGAAACTCTGCTGATCCACAGACACCATCCTCTACACAAAAAGCTTTCCTGGTTAGAATTCATCTTTCCTCGGAGCTATCTTAAGATTTATTGTGGCACCGCTCATATTACAGATGCTGAGTATATGGAAAAGAAGCAGTAGCTTTGTATCACAGCTATATGCATAATCATGCCCCACTGTTTGTACTTTTCAGATCAGTGCATTTTTATTAAAGCAATCATTATTAGAATTATTAGAATATATTAATCATAATTAAAGTAATTCTTTTTATATTCTGGAAAACATGTTTTAAGTGTTCTTGCGTTCTGCAGCTATCCAAGTCTCGGACTATACGAGATGCTCACTAAGAACCTGTTAAATAAGCAAATTAATGAACTTGCACCCTTCTATTAATAAACTTTATCCTAAGAAGATAAGAGGGGTGCCCTCCTCTGAACTGACAGAACTGAGACACTTTCTTTAGGATGCTGAACCAACCCACTTATTTAGTCAGCCTGCAAATTCAATGTAAAATGCAGTTGAACAAGTAGCAGAGAGAGCTTTGTATAGACAAATATTAAATTTATTAAATGGGTCTTTAGTAACTCATCATTTACTGAATGCTGAATAGCACGATTGTGCTACCTCTTTACCATGGCAGTTACAAAATTTAATTGTACGAATAACTCATACTGTATGTGCTGAGTTATTTTTATTCATATTCTATAAATCAAGGAAAATCTGTAACTTGGTTACTTATACAACAGAATACCCAAATGATATAACCACAGAATAATTTTAATAGTCTTTAATGTCATTTTAACAAAATTCTGGAGAGCGTGCTACTCCAGTATTAACAGTTTATGGCAATGACACTTTTTTTTTTCCCCATTTTTGGAGAATAATAGAATCACCCTGGAAGAGGTCAGCAAAACTGTTCACCGTGCTTGTTATTCATTGGCTTTAGGTAGCTGAAGATGATCAGACATAAAAAAATTACATAAAGGTACAGTACAAGTTTCATTGCCAGGACATACTTCCCAGTCAAAGAGTTTCTTGTATTTTAAAAAATGCACTAGTGTACAACCCATTGACTTAACTGGTGTATTATGTAACATTCAAAACAACTAGGAATATAAAAGACTTGTGAAAGGTAAGGAAAGCCATGAGGCAAGAAAGAAGACTGGACAGATGACTCACAATACAGACATAGTACAAATATCAACTAGACAGATGCCCAGCTTCTATATTTAAGGACAACTAAAAGGGCATTTCTGTAGAATGCTACCCTTTGTAGTACACAGTGGCCCACTGCAAAATAAAATAACAATGCCAAATTTTAAACTTTTCATTGAATTTATTGTCATTTAACAACTCACTCTTCAGCATTTTTCATAAAAACATAACAGCTTTAAAATTAATACACCCCTCTGAAGTTAATTCAAAGGTCAACATCTATTTCTTTCCAAAGGTTCAGTCAGTTCTCGTCTTCTTCGTGTCGAGACTCACCAAGTTAGAAGTTCATGCTCCCTCAATTTGTATTAACCAGAGTTTGGGACCAACTACTTCATTTTCTTAAATCAAGACACAATTTATATTGTAGCTCTGGATTGTGACAAATGAGCCCTTCCAAGAAACAAATGATTAAAGAACAAATAAGGAAACATTCTTATGCTTTAAATTCTAAAACATAGATAAAAATAAAAGCAGTCTCGCTTGTGGATAGGAATGGGTAAACACTGGGTCTGTTTGAGAAGGAGTGTGGATGCAATTATCAAGAGTACAAATGTAGCTAAAAGCCTTGAGAGAGAGCCTTTTAAAAAACCATTTCAAACATATTTGTATCATCTTCATGTGACAGCAGAACACAGTGATGGAGCTAAAAGCAGATATTTTCAGAAATCTGTTGTATCCTTTGTGTCAGATGAGGGCCCACAAGAACTGGCACCGTGGAGCACTGATTTCCTTTCTGTGTCTACAGAAAATGGTGAGAGAAATGGACCAGGATTGCTGTCTATCACCCTCTTCTTCAAGTATATTTTGAATATGGAAGTTTTATGACCTTCTGAAGTCCAAATATAGAAAGATTTATTATTTTTCATAGCAGGAGGATTTTAGAATGTTGTGACTCTTTCATAAAGATTTTCTTTTTTTCATTCTGAAAAGCACACCTGTAGTCTTGGTGTGTTGCTTAAGGGAGCAGTTCTTTAATACCAGTTTTGTCTATGCTCCATAAGGGAGGATTATCCCAGTGAATGGCAGATATACCTCATGTCCTCATTTAGGACAATTAGGTTTTTGTTGTACCAATACTTTGGTCTGTGAAGTGCTTAGAAGTCTTGAAAAAATTATATTAGAATATTCAGCCTAAGAAAATACTACTATCAGCAGTTCACAAATCCAGTATTCCAGAATGTGATAATTATTTGTAAGGAAAACTGCGGATCATTTCCTTTCTCTATAGACTCAATGAGGTTATTTGCTAAGAGTTACCGAGCAAGTTAATAACAATAGAAGATAATTCCACCTTTAGAATCATTACAGTTTTCAGTGTTCAATAACAACTTCACAAATGTTGTAAAGCCACAACAGTTTAAAACAGTGATTTTCACAGTTCTCTGTGAAAATCTAACAAAAGAAAATAGTTGATGGTTGTTGATAATGTTTCTTGGATTGTTTTCTATTTTTTTCTATTGCCTATACAGTATGAAGTAATACTAGTAGTAGTAGCAGCAGCAGTAGCTAAGTAGGTATTAGTAGTAGTGTCTGTAGTAGTAGTAGTAGTAGCTGCAGCAGATATAGTAATATTGGTAGTAGCAACAGCAGTAACTGTAATTAGTAGCAGTAGCAGCAATAGCAGTAGCAGTAGTAGTAACTGCAGTAGTAGTAGAAGTAGTAGCAGCAGCAGCTGCAGCAATAATAGTAACCAAAGTAGTAGCTTTAGTAGCAGCAGCAAAAGTAGGACCTGGAGGTAAAGGAGAAAAAAGAGTATATACCCAAGTACTAGGTACTGCACTAATGCACTAAGTACTTTACGTGCATTAGTTCATTTAATGCCCAGTTTATATTGTATTTTTAGGATTAAGAGGAAGTTTTAAGGTATTAATAAACTTGAATTTGAGAACCCCACCCCCCCAAATATAGTGTTTATCTTACCTGCCATGGTTCTGAACCAAGTAATAAGACAGATGGTGGCCAAATTTTTTTTCTTTTTTATTGATAGAGGTGACATAGGAGAATGTCACTTACATAGGTGAGCAAGTGGGTTTCCCAACAGTGATCCCCTACATTAGACAGATTGACCTACCCTGGAGGAGCAGAGCAGAGTGTGTGTTTCTTAAGACACCTCACTCCCAGAGGAGGGAAACATGGGAGGACTGAGCTATGCAGCTTCTCCTTCCACTCACCAGTCAGGTTGGTGATTCCATTCTCTTGGGGCAGAGAGAATGTGGGACTGGAGATAGGGTAGGAATGAAATGCTAATGATCTTCAGGAATGAGGGAAGAAATGTCCTCCATGCCCCCCAAAGTTTTCAGATTTGTTGTTGTTGCTTGCTTGCTTACCCTGCTAGGCTTGACCATTAAGTCAATATTCAAGGTATGCTGAAAGCTCCCTCAAGGTATGAGGCTAACCAGCCATCAAGGGATCTTGCTCCCCTTCCAATAAGTTTATTCCCTCTATGTGCATCTCCAAGGTTTGGGCTACGCCTTTGAGACCGCTGGTTGACAGCATAGATTTTGCCCCCAGTGAGCTTTGATTCAATACACTTGGGTCCTTTCTCAGAATATTAGACATCGTATCACAAGATACATTAAAAGAAAAAAAAAGCTTACTTCATTATATTGTATTATTTTAATATTATATTCCTCCAGGGTGGCGGGATTCATATTAGATTTTCCATTAGCCCTCAAGTCCTAGTTTATTTCCATCCATCATAGCAGAAATTTCTGGAGCTACTCTCCCTATGAATACTGGGGAAGTATTAACCCGGTAATAAAAGAAGATATCTTTTGAGAATAAAAGAGGACCAGCTGTGAAGTGGTTAAGGGTGTGTTGGGGAAGAGATAAATGGGCAAGAAATATCTGAAACTGGCTGTTGGCAATAGCAGATGTTTTCTTACAGAAGAGTGAATAGAAGCACTGCCCAGACCAAATGTGACATCACTTCCAAACTCTAATGAATTGTCTTTAAAAGACAAGATCAGTTTTGTCAAAATTTAAAGTGTTAAAGGATTTGACTACTATCACAGTATCTGTTCCTTTATTTTGGAAAGTGGCAATTTGGTCCTTTTTCAATGCCACATTTTGTTTGTGTGCCTTGTTTACTTCAAGATGTAGCAAGTAACATGTCATGCAAATCAGATTTAATTGAATCTTTACTTGGCTTCCTTAATTAAAATAAAGAGAAGATGAATTCTCTTACATTACCTAAAATACATCTTTCATAAATAGAGCATAAATAGAGCATTTATCAAAGTGCTGGGTATATTATGAGTAATGAAGTTTATTCAAAATTGAAGTCAGAAGATGTTCATTCATTGACTCATCTGAGGCAATATCTTCAATGTCTATAATAAGAAACTGTTCTTGTGGGACATTCTTGTAATGGGTTTGATACTCCCCAGAAAGAGATACAAAAAATTATTTTCTGAGCATGAAGAATAAATTTTCCTCTTTTAATTCCTTCCTTCCTTATTCTACTGTAATCATTTGGTTGTTCCATTAGTGGGTCATTCATACTCAGCAGTCAAGGAAAGAGATCCCCAAATGTTAATTTTAAAGCTTTTTCCTTTCCTTCTTTTGGGACAGAACACGAAACATCAAGATTTGACCTTTTTCTTAACACTAAAAGTTTGTAAGGAAGGTGGAAAGATTAACTTGTTAAAATAGCACTCAGCAGTTTTTAACTATGTGCCTAGGACAATGCTAAAAGTTGGGGATATATAAAGAAATAACCCACCATTCCAGGATAGTAGGATTTGGTTGTAATATGTGATCTAAATTATATTTCAGACAAATAGTTTAAGCAAAATTAGGAAAGATTATGTGTGGACAAGAAAGAATTAAGAATGAGGGAGTCTGATATTTAAGGATTGAATACATGGATGTTGGAGTGTTCCTGTAGTTTCTGATATGAGTCATTTGCATCATACTTACATCATTAAGTGAGTCAAAAACAATACCAACAAGAGAAAGGTCTTGGGTGATGAGGTCAAGGTATTGAATTTATTTCTGGACACAATTTGAAATGCCGCTTGAATATCATTGTGAAAATCACCAGTGAGCCACTGATAATCTGGATCCTGTGCTCAGTAAAGAGGACCAGACTGCAAATGTAGATTTAAGATACATACCTTTCTTAGTATTTGAAGAATAACAAGTGAGGTCACCACACCCATTGATGGTATATCACCCGTAAAGAAAAAAAGACAAGAAGTTTCATGTTTATACCTGAAAATTGGTAGAAATAATAAGAAAGGTCTTAGAAGCAGTATCCTTCAAAGAATTCTGAAGAAAAATCGGAGTAACTTTAGGGACAACCCTCAACCAGTAGGCTACATATAATATCAAATATATTCCTGTTAGTGTTTATGCTAAATTAGATAAAGTTTTATATTACTATTCTGAGACAAAGGGAAATAAGAAACAGCTGTATGGGTATAGATCTATTTTGTTGGATGCTGATGGTGACCTGGGCTATAAATAATACCTCAGAAGTGAAGGTCTACAATATGCTTTCCTCATCAGGCTCAGACAACCATTCTTCTGTCTTATTCAGGTTACACTTGGGAGGCATCGATTAACTACTATTAGCCAAGAGGATGACTCAGACAGCTGTCTGAGTCAATATGCCCTATACACTGATAGGTTTGTCCATAGGCATGAATTTTTTTATTCGTAAGGGTCATAATGACTCACTCTGTTTCTTTTCAGTTTTATATACACTTTCAACCATGAATCTACTTCTAAGTTCCCAACTGACAACTCGGTCAGTATGGAACAAACTTGGATACTGTGAATTTGCAGTGAATTAAACATCTGCCTTTTCATCAGAGGAGGTAGGGGCCCAGTTCCAATGCAGTAGCAGATGTGTCTCAGAAAAAAAAAAAAAAAATTCTAACTTCATACATCAAACACATTTACTTACCTCTAAACAAAAAATAGCCAAGGTGACTTCCTAACCCCTGTGAATTTACCTACTCTAAATTGGAAGGTAAATTTGTGATACCATTAACAAATCAATTTTTTCCCTAAATGCATGTGGAAAATGTTATTTGGTTAAGGACAGAGGTACAATCATTTAGTAGAATTCAAAGCTTTGGAACAGGAAGTTATATGTTGAGTGTGTGTGGGTGCATGTGTGTGAATACATCTAATTTGACCCTTTTAATATAGTCAAGATTGCTAACACCCTTATTACAAGGGAAAGGGAGAAAAATCTCATATTACAGATTAGAAAACGGAGGATGGAAGAGTTGGAGTAAACTCCAATTACAGAGTAAGCTCCCTGTCTAATTTGACTTTGTATTGCACTTGGCACAGTGCCTGACCATCAGCAAGCCCATCAAGAAATGTGCTGTGACTAAATGTCTGTCATACAGAGTGAAGGAAGTCAGAAAGAGAAAAACAAATACCGTATGCTAACACGTATATATGGAATCTAAAAAACAACAATAAAAAGGTTCTGAAGAACCTACGGGCAGGACAGGCATAAAGATGCAGATGTAGAGAATGGACTTGAGGAGACGGGGAGGGGGAAGGGTAAGCTGGGATGAAGTGAGAGAGTGGCATGGACATATATACACTACCAAATGTAAAATAGATAGCTGGTGGGAAACAGCCGCATAACACAGGGAGATCAGCTCAGTGCTTTGTGACCACCTACAGGGGTGGGATAGGGAGGGTGGGAGGGAGACGCAAGAGGGAAGAGATATGAGGATATATGTATATGTATAGCTGACTCACTTTGTTATACAGCAGAAACTAACATACCATTGTAAAGCAATTATACTCCAATAAAGATGTTAAAAATAAATAAATAAATGAATAAATAAATAATGGGAATGATACTAAAAAAAAATTGCTGTGACTAAATGAACGACTATGTGAATAATCACACTACTTTGCCTAGTTACAAAGGAAAATTGAACTCAATTTATCTAGCTCCATTTTTTTAGTGTACAGGAAAGAAAATAAAAGCAGGCTGATTTTCCCTGAAGAGCATAAATCCTAATCCTTGCATTTTCGTGAATGATATTATACTACACGGATCATCACAGCTTGAACCATAAAGATCAATGAGAACACTGCACTCTATTTTTCACCATTTGTTGTACACAGTGCCAATGCAAGTCAGTCTATAAAATTACTGATTTCTCTTCCATATACATTGAAAGCAGACATCTGGACTATTTGGTTTGATAATGTTGGCATAATTTCGATTAACTTGAAAATTGAAAGATTGAATGAATCGTAATGCACTTTATGAAAATAGCTATTTAATCAAGTATTGTAGTCTTACATAACAGCAATTCACATATCATGACATGAACTCTAAGTTTTATGTTGTTATAAAAAATGGTTTTGGGTATGGTATTATTGTCCTGACATCTATTGGTTGGACAGACTTTAACGGTGAATTCAATTATCTAGATTTGAAAGTGACCTCAGAAAAATCAGAGAAGCTCAGAGAACATCTTTTACCTAGGTCTTCCTCAGTTTTCAGTTCTTCTGAGAATGGCCCTTTGGGCACCAATGTTTCTGCAGTTTAATACAACCATGCATTTTTATTCTGACAATACCAAATGTGGAAAACTCCTTTTAATGCCATTTTTAAAATCTAATCATATAATTATCATCTAATGTAATACTATAAGGAAATATGAGGAAAATTTTTAAATAGAAAATTGTATCTCAAGAGCTAGGTGTCCTATGTATGGAATCAATTCTGCAAATTTGAATCAAGAATTTTCATCTTTACTTGAAATACGCTTTGAGAATATTTTATTACTGTTTTAAGAGGTACAAACTACCATAGGGTCAATGCTTTCAACTGGTTGAGAAAACACAAAAGGC
Source organism: Balaenoptera acutorostrata (assembly GCF_949987535.1). Lineage (NCBI taxonomy): Eukaryota > Metazoa > Chordata > Mammalia > Artiodactyla > Balaenopteridae > Balaenoptera > Balaenoptera acutorostrata. The sequence continues at coordinate 40,635,151 of NC_080065.1, forward strand.
TGATTATTTCACTTATGAAATCCACAAATATAATACTAGTTTGTTGAAGAAAATAGCTAGATACCTGAATTACCATCCTCATGCATTTTCACAAACATTTCAATTTTTCACTGACACAATGGATTTGACTGAACTCCTCTACTCCTTCAGCAAAATAAATGTTCTCAAAAGCCTATTGTTCATTGGTCAACAACAAAAATTGTTCAGCTCCTGACTTTATTCTGAGAACAGAATGTACTTTTATCCTTTCCCCATCAACAGCAGACTTTGGTATTTTGACAACGGAAAGGATATGAATTGCATTATATTGTGACCAAAATCATTTCAGAAATTGTGTTCTTTTAGCATAACATGTATTTTTTCCCTAGAACATAAAAAGCTCTCCATGATGTAAGTGCATGGTTGGAACTAATGTAGAGCTACTGAGGCAATGCCTAAGAAATCAACAGTGAAATCCCAGTTTATACAATACTCAGCTAAAAGGAATTCTCTATAGCATGTAGACATAGCAAGAAGCATTCCATGGTAAATTTTCTAGCACTAACCAATAATTACAGCTCACTTCATCTGTGTAACTCCTAGGTGGTCTCATTTATTTCAAAACTCTTATATTTTTCTGCTTCTCAGATTCTCAAAGGCATTTGGAGATATGATGGATACACCTGAAACACCAGAAGGAACTTGGTAAAACTTCTAGGATCTCCCATTTGACTCAAATATTTGCATGGAAAACCAGTTTTATATCAAAACAAATTTTAGATAGAAGAATTCAAGTATCATATATTTTTTAAGATAATAGAGGAATCCTACAAAGAAACTTCATTACTTCCTGCCTTCTCAAACTTGTTTCCGCTAATAGATACCCATGCTCTAGTCCATTCAGAGGATGTCCCATGATCTAAATATGACTCCCCTCTCATAAATTCAAGTCTTTTCCCTGTAAATCCTCAACATTGAATACCATTTTCCAGCATCTTTCTTTGGCCAACTTGTAGTTCTCTAAGACTCACAACCAACCTCATCTCTTCTCAAACACCTTTCTTGACCTGCTCAGAAGGAGACATAGCTGTACTCTGGGTTAAGATAACTTCCTGTATATACTTCCTTTTAAAGGTTTTCTTAGGCTCTATTGTTTACTTACCTGACATTATTACTCAACTATGTGCTCCTTGAGGGCCAAGGTAGTATATCTTTCTTTGAAGGAATTAATCTCTTCCATCTCTCCACAGCCTTTAGTAAGATATTCCATACTCAGTAAATCCTCAGCATATGTTATCTGGCTGACATCTGATTTATTGAAATCACTCCATTATAAAATCTTTTACATATGAAATATTAAGATATGTATAATTTATGTTACAACTGTTTTCAAAAATTATGAGGCTGCTTTAAAATATACCTAAGGAAATATATATCACAAACCCAAGACCAGGTAACCAAATTGAATTGTATGACTCTCATTAAGTTGCCATTTACTTTATCATCTTTGGGTATGTGAAATTATAAATTGGACATTAAACCTTAATGTAAAATTTTTAAAAAGTTATCCTTTATCTTATATTAGACAGAAAGTGAGAGCGAGTGTGTTAGCAATGTTTTGGAATTTCGCATCACAGTGTCATGTACCAAAATGTAAGGGGGACAATTGAATAACATTACAATATCATTCTAGGAAATAATTCTTGTCGAAAGTATCTCCAGAGGTGATTCTTGATTTAGTTACTTTGCCAGATGGCTGTATCAAGTTCTATATAAGTGAATACTGGTTTCCCTATGGAGGGAGGAAATTAGCAAGTAAATCAAGTATGAAGAATTCTTAAGAGAGGAGTCTTTAAAGCTGCAAAACTTTTTAAAAGTGACCCATTTCCATATAGTGTTATACAAAAGAATTTGGCTTGAATACTTATTACGAAGAGGCCAACATATATTATGCTTGATTACTGGAATTCTATAATAATTTCAGAGAGGAAAAGTTGAGGTTAGGATATTTTGTAACACATGAAGATTATTAACAGTAAGAGAGTGGTGGAATATATGAGAAGAGAAAAAATATGATTTTTATGTTTTTCCTCTAGTTTAGAACAATATTTTCACTTACCCATACCAATGGAAAGTTTTCACCTTTTCAGATAGCAGATCATGCATAATTATACTTCTCAAATACATATATGTAAAGTTTTTTTTAAAACATCTTTATTGGAGTATAATTGCTTTACATTGATGTGTTAGTTTCTGCTTTATAACAAAGTGAATCAGCTATACATATACATATATCCCCATATCTCCTCTCTCTCGCGTCTCCCTCCTACCTTCCCTATCCTACCCCTCTAGGTGATCACAAAGCACCAAGCTGATCTCCCTCTGCTATGCGGCTGCTTCCCACTAGCTACCTATTTTACATTTAGTAGTGTATATATGTCCATGCCACTCTCTCACTTCATCCCAACTTACCCTTTCCCCTCCCCGTGTCCTCAAGTCCATTCTCTACGTCTGCATCTTTTTTCCTGTCCTGCCCCTAGGTTCTTCAGAACCATTTTTTTTGTTTTTAGATTTCATATATATGTGTTAGCATACGGTATTTGTTTCTCTCTTTCTGACTTACTTCACTCGTATGACAGACTCTAGATCCATCCACCTCACTACAAATAACTCAATTTCATTTCTTTTTATGGCTGAGTAATATTCCATTGTATATATGTGCCACATCTTCTTTATCCATTCATCTGTCAATGGACACTTAGGTTGCTTCCATGTCCTGGCTCTTGTAAACAGAGCTGCAATGAACATTGTGGTACATGTCTCTTTTTGAATTATGGTTTTCTCAGGGTATATGCCCAGTAGTGGGACTTCTGGATCGTATGGTGGTTCTATTTTTAGTTTTTTGAGGAACCTCCATACTGTTCTCCATAGTGGCTGTACCAATTTACATTCCCACCAACAGTGCAAGAGGGTTCCCTTTTCTCCACACCCTCTCCAGCATTTATTGTTTGTAGATTTTTTCATGATGGCCATTCTGACTGGTGTGAGGTGATACCTCATTGTACTTTTGATTTGCATTTCTCTAATGATTAGTGATGTTGAGCATCCTTTCATGTGTTTGTTGGCAATCTGTATATCTTCTTTGGAGAAATGTCTGTTTAGGTCTTCTGCCCATTTCTGGATTGGGTTGTTTGTTTTTTTGATATTGAGCTGCATGAGCTGCTTGTATATTTTGGAGATTAATCCTTTGTCAGTTGCTTCATTTGCAAGTATTTTCTCCCATTCTGAGGGTTGTCTTTTCATCTTATTTATGGTTTCCTTTGCTGTGCAAAAGCTTTTAAGTTTCATTAGGTCCCTTTTGTTTATTTTTGTTCTTATTTCCATTTCTCTAGGAGGTGAGTCAAAAAGGATCTTGCTGTGATTTATGTCATAGAGTGTTCTCCCTATGTTTTCCTCTAAGAGTTTTATAGTGTCTGGCCTTACATTTAGGTCTTTAATCCATTTTGAGTTTATTTTTGTGTATGGTGTTAGGGAGTGTTCTAACTTCATTCTTTTACATGTAGCTGTCCAGTTTTCCCAGCACCACTTATTGAAGAGGCTGTCATTTCTCCATTGTATATTCTTGCCTCCTTTGTCAAAGATAAGGTGATCATATGTGTGTGGGTTTATCTCTGGGCGTTCTAACCTGTTCCATTGATCTGTATTTCTGTTTTTGATACTTTCTGATTAGTAAAATATCTAACATGTTATCAGTGCTATTTAAGAACATTATCTGGATAACACTTCCTATATTAATAACACAACATTTTGATTATTCCAACCAAATTAATGTTTTCCCTTTTGTGGCCTATATCAATTTATAACTACACCACTCACTTTTAGTACTTACACCAGTTTCTTTTATTTCTCTCTCTCTCATGTATCTATACAACCGCAAAACCAAGGCTTATAACAGGGAACACTCCTCACTCCTCCAGCTGGGTCCAAGGCCGTAATCATATTCCTTGCCTCCTCTGCCAGCCATTCTGGTTTCCCATCAGCCTCAGGCCTCACTTCTGCGGGTCTGGGATGCTTGCCGAATGGGGAAATCACTGAGGGATCTGAGCACCTGGATACCATGCCCTTGTCAAGTGGTAATTGCTAATAGTCTCCATTCCTGGTTATTACTAGGTATGGAAGCACCAAGAGCTGCCCTAGTGACTTCCCTGAATTCCAGACATTCTCCTCCACACCACCATTATATAGAAACTACTCTGCTTCTGAAAAGTAGGATCAATTACCACTGCCATGACAGTAATTCCCTTTTGAACTTAAGACAATCAGGCAATATGAACCATGAATGACTAGGTGGTAGCCATGGCATTAGGTTAGGTGGAACCCTTACTGTATCACCTGACAGAAGTTTCTCCTACTGGGAATCAGGATCTTTAACCTGGCAGATCCTAAAGTTGAGAAAACTAGAAACATAATTTCCCCGAGTGAGCATGAGAGGTTGGGACAGATGCAATTAATGTCCTACCAAAACCCTCACCCTGAATACCCCAGGACTTAGCCTGACCTCCAGCTGCCAACAACTTCCTTTCTTTGCCGGAATTCCGGGGAATTAATTAAAGCTGCCAGGAGCAGTGCCCAACAATGTACTGACTGGAATTATCTGTGAATATCCCAGATTCCTTGCTTCTTGATGGGAGAACGCTGAGCTTGTGTGAGTTCACAGTTATTCCACCAGATGCAAGCCTGTGATTCATAGTGAAAGCTGTGTGATAGAGCAGCATTTTTTGGCTCCCTTCTTCCTCTATCTCATCTCCTCATACCCTTACTATGTGCCCTTTGCCTCTCCAATAAATTACTTGCCTCAGGGTCACTCTCTGGAGGAACCCACATTAATTCAAAGAGGCACTTGTAATTCTAGCTCTTGGTTGTTGGATCCAAACAGTCTAGTTATTAAGATCATGGTACCGTGTACTGTTACTTGTTCAAAATATGTATCACATTGTGAAAGACAGTATCCTGAACCTACAGTAACATTCTTCCCAATCTGATACTTATAGTTGTATATTTTTTAAAAATATTTATTTATTTATTTATTTGGCTGTGCCAGATCTTAGTTGACGCATGCGGGATCTTCATTGTCGCATGAGAGATCTTCCAAACAGCATGTGGGATCCTTAATTGCAGCACGCAGGATGTAGTTCCCTGACCAGGGATCGAACCCGGCCCCCTTCATTGGGAGCATGGAGTCTTAACCACTGGACCACCAGGGTACATTTAAGAAGCATTCAAAATGCTATCATTCCAGTTGCTCCTGGATGATGCGGTATAGTCAGAGAACCAATGGATTCTGTGGTCATTTGTTCGCTGTTACACATTCTTCATTATAAAGTGGGTCCCTTGGTCAAGGCAATGTTACATGAGATCCCATGATGATAAATCAAACATTCTGTGAGCACTTGACATAGTAATGCTTGCTGAGGGACTATGGACACAGATGGCAAACTCCTATTATCAATCTCAGTAAAGATGAATTGCTGCCTCCCTCCCTGGTTAGGTGGAAAGTTCATTTCAGTCAACTTGCCATCCAGGGGCTGGCTTGACTCCTTGAGGAATTATCTTAGCAAGACTCAGTGTCAGTTTCTGCTGCTGCTGACAGGTCACATGTTTCAAAACAGTAGTAGCTAAATCAGCCTGGTGAGAAGTAACCCATGCAGTTGGCCCATGAATAGTCTTAATCCTTTCTACCATGGCTATTCTGATCATGGACCCTTTGTGAAAGCACTGGAGTGGCCAAGTATAGAGGCTAAGTAGCATCCAGTGGATGTCATCCTTTCTACCTAACTATTGAGAGCCTCTCCTAAAGACTCTAATGGCCATAGAAATCCTCCAGGCAGGGTTGTAGGTGCTTGTAATTGAAAGTCAGTGTACATGAATATGCTTAGTGCCAGGCAGTGTAGACAGAGTGACAGCTGTGTCTGCCACAATAGTTGACACCATATTTCATTTAATCCTCCTTGCAACCTCTCTCAAAATTCACTCTTAGTTTCTCTTTAATCCAACTGTAAACTTTAAACCAATTGGCTTAGAAAATCTAAACAACTTTCCTATAAAACTTCAGTATTTTAATTCTAATTGCAATGCTTCCTTCACTAAAGCCCAGCAACATTTAGAGTTATCCAATAGCTGACTTCCTCAATGAATCCCTATCTTTGATTTCAGAAGAATGAATAGAATATTGATCATAGCTGGGCCTCAATCCTTCCCAGAATAGGTAATTTAGGTAGTATGAAGACATTAAGAAATGCTATAGGAAATGTCAGAGATTCCAATAAATCTCTAGAAAGCTGAACAGAAGCCATAATGTTTCCTGTTCAGGCTGAAAGAAATTACTTTATGGTCAGAAATCAGAAAAAAGAGAAACTTAGAAGTTATTCTTTCAGAGAAAGAATGAGTATCAACAAGTTAGGAAGCCACAAACATCATGCTTGCCCAGATACATATTGTGAAATGGTAATTTGGTGTCAGCCTGCTATGTGGAATGCATAGTGAGCACATTTGCTTTGGTTGACATTCTCATTCCTTCCTTCAATAGCTATTTAAGACTAAACACATGAGGATGAAGGAAAAATATCAACCTATCCAAAACCAGAGAGAACATGGTAGGCTGAAAGCAATCTCAGAAACAAATATATGGGGCCTCATACTGTGAAAAAAACATACTGTCCCTGCTACCTGGTTGTTTCTGTTGATTTAGAGTCGGGTTAGAAGCAGGGTACAAATCTCAGAAGGAGGGAATTCTCAACTTGGTACTTCATTACCAGAAATGTAATCTCTGCTTGAAGAGCTGTGTACCTCATATAGCCCAGCCTGTGTATGGTGGCAATTCAAAGAAACAGTCCCAGAAAAAAAGCTCTCCAATTTTTGGGTTTTTTTCAATAAAATAAAAATCAAGGTATCTTAAAAATTTCATTTTCAATCTCTGACACTCTCAATATCCTCCCCTCAAACTTTCTCTTTTTGCTATTTACAGTTTCCTAGCAAAAATTCCAAGACATCCTACCTCTGTCTTTTTTGGGCTCCTTGGTCCCTTTTCTTTCTCCTTCTACTTTCTTGGTGCTGTTATTTTTCTGCTGTGAATAATTTTTCTTGTTTCAAAAAATAATTTTTGTTTTTGTTACACATTCATATTTTTCCTCGTGTCCTTGTGAGACATTAATATTTATCCTTGATCATTCTCCAAATGATTGAGGAATAGGAACACCTCGGTTAATCCTTGTTATCCAATGTGGTTAGAAATTCTAAATGCTTATATATTATATTAAAATACACACTGATAATATGTAAAAGCTATGCTAATATGAATCTATATTTATATATGTGTAAATATAATTAATGTAATTAGTAAATGCTTATATAGAGAGAAATGTACTAAGCACTATTCATAGTAATTTACATACTATAAGTCATATATGAACTTATAAGAACTCTAAGAAGTAGTACTCCAATTAGTCTCACAGTTATGAAAGGCTTAGTCTCAGTGGATTTACACAAATTGACCAAAGTCAACACATGGTTAGTGAGCAGCAGAGCTGGAATTTGAAACCGGGGAGTTAGGTCCTAGAGTCTGTGCTCTTAATCACAATCTGTACTGTACTGTCTCTCTCAGAAGAGCTTTGAATGTCTTGGATGCTTGGATTCAGGAAACAGGTGGTCCCACCAAAGAACAGCAGAATAGGATGCAGCACATGCCTGTTACGATGTGGTAGAGGAGGTTTTAGTCAGAAAATTACTGTTATTATTCTATTGTCCAGAATATAGCTATTAATTTTCATTTATGTTTTATAAATCTCACCCCTGTTAATTGGTAGTCAGTTTGTAAATTGTGTAGTCGTTGTCGGCCAATGACGTTGCCTGGCAGAGTGATTGGTTCCGGTCTTTGAGAGGGTGAGGTGCTTAAACAATTAAGGTGTTACACTTTCTGAATCAACTTGGAATCTGCCTTATAGAGGCATTTATGGAAAAAGAGTAAAGTATTTCAGTGCCATTCCTAAAATACCTAGACACATAATGGTTAGCTCATGAATTAAACATGAATTGATTTTTATTTTTCATTGCATATCCAGTGTTCCTTAGAAAAACTTTCAGGAAAAAAATAGGCAAAATGCAAATATATAAAAATGATGTAATGTATTGGATTCTCTTCCTTTTCTATGCACGCAAAATTTGTAATCTTATAAAAGTCAAGTTATATCATATCATTCCCTTCTTAATAAATAATATCTCTAGATCAATATACAGTATCTATAGATCAGTAAACTCAATTCTACATCACAAAATAACATCTACATACTATTCTGTTTTAATATTTTAACGAGAATATTTATTAGGCATATGCTACATTGATACAATACTATTAGGTATTGTTGATACAATTATGAATTTTAAAAATTCCCTGTCCTCATGGAGCTTACAGTCCCTTGGAAAGAAGCTACCGTAAGTAAACCAGTGAGTAAACCATGGAGTATGCCAGATGCAGGTTAAGTTCTGTGCAGAAAAATTTTAAAAGACTAGCTAAGAGGTATGCCAGTTTCCCTTTTAATTGGTCTGGTAAGAGAAAGTCTCAAGAAAAAGACAATATTTGACTTGATTTGACTAGTCTTCTGTAGCGGAGGCTTCGGCTGCAGTTAACAATCATAAACAATGAAGCAATGACTACCTTTGACTTTTGCAGAGCTGACCATTTATTCTCCCAGGCCAAGAGAAAACAACAAAATTTCTGTAATTTAGGAAAGAGCATATCATGGATTCTTGATATACTTTGTAAATTGTTTTCTTGAACATTTTATATCCTCACCAACATTTCCCCAAATCCTCATCAAATCTGATCCTCTCATCCACTCTTTTTATAAACTTTGTTAATCTGGTGGGGGAGAAATGTTTCTCTTTCTTTCATTTACTGAGATTATTAATTTTAAGCATTTTATACTTAATTATTATTGCACATTAGCTAAGCCTTTAAAATTCATTTTTAAGAAAAATATCATTTTTTCCAAAGGAATACATGAACATAGTGTAATAATTCAAATGGTACTGAAACACCTGTAACATAGTTACCTGTAAGAATTTTCCCTACTTCATCCATCCTAGAAGCAACCACCTTGAACTTGTTTAACTCTATATTCCGGCACTTAGACATCACTATATTTTTAAATACTTAATATGTATCTTTGATTTATCAATTTTAAATATTATTGTTTTCCCATTATGGTAGATGATGATTTAGCCCACTTAAGCTGCCATCTTGTCTAGTTCTCTTCTCCCATCTCTGAAAATCTCATATATTGATATTCAGTGTTAAAATTTACACTCAGAAAATGTTATTCACAGATGAGGAGTGTAAATGTACTGTGATTATGTGTCATATCTTAAGTTTTTCAGGATATAATAGTTGCTTTGTTTTGCTCTTTGATTAATTTCCTGGTCCCTGCTGCAAATTCTTCCTACACCCAGCAAGACTTTTCAGTACTATTTTCCACACAGTCAATCACGTAGGGTGACTTACTAGTTCAATTTTCCTTTTCTTGGAAACATCCATCTTGGAGCTCTTTTACCTAAGGTAATTGCACTGCACATATGCTCCACTGTTATAATTCCATGATTTCCCTTCATCATTATCCTCTCTAAACCTGCATCAGTGCTCCTGTTTTCTGTACACAGTCTTGCTTGCTATGAATTTACCCTATTGATTTGGTCTACAACATTCTCCAGTAGCTTACTGAGAAAGTGTCTATGGGTGATGAATATCTTGAGACCCTACATGGTTCGATTCTACCCTCATACTTGATTGAAAGTTTGGCTGTGCATGAAATTTTAGGTTGCAAATCATCTTTCTTCAGGATTTTGAAAGCATTACTCCTTCACCTTCTAGCTCCCAGAGTTGTTGAGAAGTCAGAAAGCGTTCTGATTCTTCATCCTTTGCATGTGAACTGTTTTTCCCCAACCCTCTGGAAGCTAGCAGGATCCTATCGTTACCTGAGTGTTTTAAAGTTTTAAAATTGTGGACCTTGAGCCAAACTGATTTTACCTAGCCACTCTCTGGGCCCTTCAGTCTGGAAAACCATGGCTTTCAGTTATGGGAAATCGTTTTGAATTATTTCACTAATGATTTCCTCCCTTACATTTTCAATATTGTGAAAGAGGAGGTACAAGGCAATACATGTGTGTAAGTGGGACTTGATAGTTTATGCTATGGGTTAATATCAGGGATTTTATATTCCTTGTATTAACCTGATAAATTTGATAAAGCATCACAATCTTTTTTCGAAGATTAAAATCCCTCCTTTCTGAAGAAGTTGTAGAGATTTTTACTTGACATTTAATCTGTGTTGGAGATTTTAGGGTACCAATACATAACTGCACATCCTGAGCTCTAACCAAGTTGCAAGAGGGAAAATGAAAAAAAAGTAACAGCTTTACTACCTACAATCTAAGAGTTTCTGATAACGCTGGATTCGATGTGGGATTGCTTCCCACCTCTTTCTCTAAAATGAATTTAAATACCCTTTCACTGGAGATTGCAAACCTCCCCATTGAGGGAGAGTTCCTGCCTCAGCTGGTTTACTAGTGAATGCCAAAAGAGATGGAGAAAAAAACCGTTCTCCTTGATATAGTGATGGTTAAAGAAAAAGGAAAATAAGAGAGCCATTTTTATGCTTATTTCATTTTAATGCGGTGATTCTGCCTTTTGTCAAAGGACTCTATGGACTTTCCCACATTTCACCAGAAAAGACATACTTCCTCCTTACTTCCTGAAAGTAAAGGTCATGGAGTGTTCTAGGGTGCTCATTCTAACTTTCTTCAAGTGGCAAAGAAAACATAAATTATTTCGTTATTGATATTGGCAGGAACATGGGAATAGCACCTCCCGACACCGTCTCTACATTTGTGATTCTCAAAATGCAGTGTGCATAAATACAACCAGGGAAGTTTATTGAAATGCAAAGATTCTCATTCTGAGAATTCTCATTCAGTATGTGTGAATGAAAGATGCTGAACTCCAGGAATATACGTTTTTAATAAGCTTTTCTCTGGATTATTTTTCAGATGGTCCTTGGATTCCACTTTGAGAAACACTCAACATAGTGTCAAGTACCTGTACATAAATTTATAAATTCAAAGAAATAATCAACTCAGAAAAAGCTTCAAAAGTCCATGGTTTTTGTTTTGTTTTCAACAAGATGTGTGAAATAGGAACACAACCTAAACCTTAGTATTGTATAGATTTGTTTGGTTTCATGTTCACTAGTTGATACTCACTAATATGAGCTCCAAAATGGCAGGTAATATATTTTCTGTATCATTTTTTTCTCGATTACACCTATGTGCCAGGATTCTTCTCCACTTACGGCCTACTTATCACTGCCTACAACACCCTCTTTTCTTTCCTTCCATTCTCTCCTTTTTATTGGCCTGCCTAACTCCCAACAATATTTTAGATTTCATTTTAAGTGTCACTCACTCACAGAGTTCTTTCTGCACATCAAGCCTGAACCACATCACTGTTATTAATTCTTAAAGAGCCTTGTATAGTTCCACCATTGCCATTTCCACGGTTACGGTTATAGAGCTCTTTGTCTGAATATTTTACCAATACTTGTCCCCATTGTTAGACTGTAAGCTCCAATAGAACATATTAATATTAATTATTTTTTAGCCTCCATTGGAAAATACCTCCTACGTGTCTCCAGTTCTTAGAAGGGTTCCTGCTTCATTATAGCCACTAATTCAATGAGCAAAGTAGACAACAATGAAGGTGATAATGATATAAATACCATTGTGTATGGTCTTGGTTCTTGGGTGTTTATTGTAAAGTCTTAAATCTGTACTTTAGTAATAATTATAGCCTAATAATTGCTTTTTAAATAAGAGTGTGCCGTGTAATAATGTCACCATGTTTTCACTTTCTGGGTTAAATCATAGCCAATAAATATTTTTCCCCACAATTTAGCTTAAACTTACCTCTTCACCTTCTTTGTCACTGTTATCTTGACTAAGGTCTTAACTCTCCTGAACTTACCATCTCTTAATATCAAAAAATTGCCCAAACTATGACTTTTTAAATATTGTTTTCTCTACTGAGAATTCCTTCTTTCTTTTGTCCTCCGTATAAATTCCTACTCAAACTTAAATTAAGTGATCTATTCCTGATTCTCTCAAATAGTATTAATATTGCAATATTTCTCTTATCTAATTAAACATATTGTATGATATTGTAATAATCTATTTAGTCTAATTTCTACTAGATTGCATCTTTCTAGTTGGCAGGATATCCCTGTGTTCCAAATGGTTAAAATAGTGCTTAGCAATGAGTATACGTAAATGTGCATGTACAATATATGTTTAGTGGGACTTAGTTGAAAGACATGTATATTCACATGTTAAAATTTGCCATAATCATATAACTTTTTGATGGAAGTCACAAAATTTTATACAGAAAAATATTTAGACTGTATTCTTAGAATCACTAGAAAAACTTCATAAATAGCAAGATTCCGATTATAAGGTACAATAAGCCTGTGTTACAAAGTGGAATCAGAAATGTTAATAAACATAGTTTTTAGAGGATTTAGTATTATATGCAGTATATAAATAATTTGTTTTCTAAATTTACTCTTGTTTTCTCATTGTATCAGTGGCACATATTTTTTAATTTTCTCTTCATTCCAAGAATCATTAAATAACCCCTCTTTAGTGGCAAGAATAATAACAATAGTATTAATTAATTGCTTTATTTTATTGTTATAACAGTCCTATGAAGCAGGTAAAACAATTATTGAGTTACATTATTTTGATTAGAATTTTACATATAGGTGATTCCTTTTAGATTTTATTACTGTTATTTAGATGGTACTGAAAAGTAAAAACATTTTAATTGTAGGATTTATATGGAATACAAATTTTTAGAGATTATTACTTGTTTTATCATAGCAACTAAGGTTTATTATTATTATTATTCTGGTGATAGGAACACTACTGTTTTAACATTACAATTACTTCCTATAGTAAGGACTTCACTTTGATGTTGTATGCTGAGGGATATAATTAGAATCATATTTATGAAAGTTATCTCCATATTAGCCAGTTTATACTATACTACTGTTAAGGGGTTTTACAATCTAAAATAAATGTCTTCCATTTTTATCAATAATTTAAGAGGAAATAATTAGCTATTTTCTAAGAAAAATACTAATATCCTATCTATGTATGATTTATTTCAAATTAAGTTTAACAAAAACAAATTGCATATTTTCTAATTATAGATATATGAGAAAAATAATTTTAGAGAATCTATTTCATCTTTAACAAAGTCTTTGTTGTTTAATTTAGCTCTGCAGGATATAAAAAATAAGGAATGAGAAAATAGGTCTAAATGGAAGATGTCTAGTAAATAAATTTTGAAATAATAAAAAACTAAAAGTCGGCCCTCAAAAACATAGCCTTTTGTATACAGTACCTCTATTATATAACAGTTTTGTTATAAATTGTATTTATGTATTTCCAAAATAATTGGAATTTGGCTCAATGCCTCTTTTAACTGACAGATTTGTGAAAATTTTCTTCAGATGGAATTCAACTTGTATTTTTAAGTATTTGCAAGTTAAAAGATAGAAATGGAACTTATATTCAAGCTGAATATCAATCTTCAGAAACAACTCTTAAATTAGTGTTGGTAACTAAATTGTTATAATTAGTGTTTATTATTATATCCTTGTACTGTCTAAGAATTCAAACTTCACAAGAAGCCATTCACTTTCTCTCTGACCCTTGGGCTTCTCTTTTTACACATGAGCCAGATTTTGCTTGGGCCCCAGGGTGAGCAAATACAACGTGAATGACCCTAGAATGCACACCACGTGATCCAGCATGTCTGCTGCCATCTTAGCACCATTCTAGTTCTTTCTACACTTGTTCTTTGTGCGGTAAAGTCTGGAAGCCTGGAAATCACATTTGATTGACTCTCTTGCCATCGCCAGCTGAGGTTTCACCACTGAGAGGTAGGCGTGGTTCACAAGATGGAAGAGAGGTAGACATCACTATTACTTTGACAGCGGTGGATGCTGGTTAAACTTCAGTTGAGAGCAGGTAGGTGATTTGTCAGCAGATTTCCAGGCATTCTGCAAATCACCTACTTCAGGGCTACAGACAGTGAGCACATCTGGGATGTTTTTTTGAAACCCCTGCACCTACTTCATTTCCTAAAAGCTGGAAATGGTTTTCTCTGACCTCTAATCATGCAGGCTTTGTCATGATTTGTAAACAACTAATCCCCACATCTGATACCATCCTATTTGGTATACTTAGGGTGTTTTTTTGTTTTCTTAACTGAAAACTGACTGATATACCATTTATGGACTGAGCCAAATGTAGCCAACCTCCTGGTAACAAGTCTCTTAGATTTATTAATAGAAAGAATACGACTTATAAAGAGAACACACAAAAAAAGAAAAGCTTTATTTCCACATGGCTGATTCTTTCCCCTCAAATTATATTCAAATTTACAAATACACACACACAGTACTAAACTAAAGAAGCAGAGGTAACATCTCAAAAAATGTCAAATCAAGGAGTGTTTTTCTGACTTACTTTAAAAAAAAAAAAAGGAGTGTTTTTTGTAAGTCTAGAAGAAAAGCAAAAAGCTCCAAATTTTTGTTTTTCTTAAAATACTTGGTAATCACCAGTTGGAGATAATTACATATTTTTTTAACTTTTTAGGCTATGGCTCTTTTATCTACCTTGTTTATCTAAGCATAAATTGTTCTCCTTTTTTACTTTTTGGGGGTTAGACAGGAGGGAATGGAAACTCTCAGAAGACAAGGGCACTGTGATTTGCCCCAGCACAGAGGAGAGGCCCCATTTGTCAGAACTATTCAACTCTTAACAGGTCTCCCCAGCCTCCAGAGTTGGCACCTCTAAATTCTGCCTCTGCTTTTTCAAAGCAGGTCATGCCATGACTCTACTTGAAATTCTTCAGTGTCTTACCACTGTTCGTAGGATATGTTCAAGCTCCACCAGGGCTCACAAGGCTGCCCACTCCTGGGTCCTGCTGCTGGCCTCACTTCTCTTCCCACTACTTTCTCCATTTACATGACACTCTAGCCTTAGAAAACAATGGCGGCTGCCTTTACCTGCAATTGCCTCTCTTGCCTCCGAGAGTCTCTCCATGTTCCCCCCTTTCCCAGAAGACATTGCCTCCCATGTGAATTTTTAGTTCGTCACTTTGAGTCCCAGCTCAGCACTGGCTACTCTGTTGAGTGTATCTGATTTCCACTCCATGGTAAGGGAGAACATTTTATATGTTGTTTCACTTCTTCCTATTCTGTTGTACATCTCTATGTTGATAATTATGACAGTTCATTGAATTTGTCTGTTCGAGTATCCAACTTCATCATAGAATGTGAGATCCTTGAGAACAAGGAATACATCTTTCTGTCCCTCTGTCCTTAATATGTTCCACAGTACATGCTTGGTGCTAATAACTAGTGCTACAAATGCTCATTGAACTGATAAATAAATGCATGCTTATTGACATACATTCATGAGCTACAGTTTACAAGTATTATTTTGATTTCTAGAGCTGCATCTATGACCGGTAATTGTGATGAAAACATAGAGAATTCATCCTACTGTCTTATAATACATGCTTTAAAAAACTGATACAATTCAGCTTCTCTTCATATCCTGGATGCAGACAAAACTGATGATTTTTAATGAAACCATTCCCTGTGGCTGTAAAGACAGGCTATTTTTTCCTTGGGTTTCATATCTTAATCATTAACTTCTATGAACCAGTTAACTATATTTTATATGTATATATACCAGTTACCACATTTCCAGCTGTGTGCCAGATTCTGCCAGGGAAACCATAGTCCAAGCAGACCCTTCCGTGCCTGGTATTTGGAGGCGGTCAATAAGCATTTGTATCATGAATGAAGGCACTAACTGTCCAGTTGGAGGCAAAAAGATGAACACAGTTAAGCTAACAATGACCAGGCAACACAGAAAACAAATTTTATGTGTTTTCTATAAAACACCTATGCTCTAAACAGACACATCTTCATAAGAAGCGAAGTGGTTTAAATGTATGCCAACATCATCTGACAGGAGAATGGGATAAGGTGAATAAACAAGACTAACTATAACTAAGAGGGAAGAGCAAAATCATGCTGGGTCCCAAGACTAAATGGACTGAGTGCAAGAGAGCAATGCTATCCATTGCCTTCCGTAGGATCAGCAAGTGATTCTCTTGAATCTGGAGAAGAAAATTCTTGTTACGTTTGGAAAGCTCTGATAGGCTTTCTTTTATAGGAAAATGTAGGCAAGCGTGGCTGACTGTTGTACTTATTTTGAAGTATTGATGTTATAAGTTTTATCAGAGTCATCCTGGGATAAGGGTGGGAGAAGGGATATGAGAGGGAATAAAAGTTGAAAAAATTAATGACAAGAACCACTTTGAAAGGGGAAGTAAAGTGCAAAATATGAGTTTAAAGGGAAGAACGCCTGTGACAGTTGTAATAAGTGAAGGGAGCTCTGGGTCCTGGTTATCCAGACAGTATTTTTCCACAAATAGATGTCAGTAAATAGTGACAGAATTAAAATAATTCTGTAATTTCAGCTCTGAGGAACATATTGCACAATTGTAGCATGAAAAATTATGAGGACTACCAATGCTTTTCATTTATTTATTTCCTGCTCAGGGCATTCTGCAAAGCCAATTTTACTGTTTGCAAGGAACTTATTTTTATTTGAACAGTGTTTTCTGTGCCTTTTTTTTCATTGTATTGTGTATCCTGAGTCACCAGTATATTTTGTGTTGTCTTAATAATATCTGTCTAGATACATTCTTTTGAGCTATAGAAGGATCATAAACTTTGAGTCATGTGGTGCTTGGGGAAGTGATTTATTTTTTCTAAGTTTCATAGTCCTCATCTGTAACATGAGGGTGATAATGCATCTACCCACCATTGGGGATATTAAATGAGACTGTTTATGACCATGTTTATCTGACCCCAAACCCAGAGTAGGTGCTGTGGACGAGCTAGCTCCCCTTTCTCTTCTGTGTAATCCCAAATCTAAATGAGACAAGCTTTCATTTCAAAATAGAGTAAGTCCCTTTATTTGTCCAATAATACTGATTCATGAAGTACCTCCCAATAGGGCTGCCCTAGCCCAACAGTCCAAAGAAACATTCTGCTATTTCTCAAAAGATTTTTTAGCTGAGATAGCAGATTACTTTCACATAAACAATGAAAAGACCTCAATCTAGAGGAGTGTGGACCCAAGCTCCTTTCATTCAATAATAATAATAATAATAATAATAAAATATTATCATATATAATCATATATAATAATAATAATCTTTCATTACAAATTAGCTTAAATATTATGAAGGTGATCTAGCAGCTAGGGAAGAGGGAGAGTAGGGCAAGAGGCAAGAGTTTTGGAAGAAGGAAAAATTAAGAATACTAAGATCAATGTTAATAGCTGACACTACTCTGTGCCAAGCTCTACGTTAAACATATCATGGAATATTGTACTGATTCCTTCTAACAAAGCTGTTGTAGATACTAGTTCTACTACTACGTTACAAAGAGGGCAATTAGTTTGAGCTTGGATTTGAACCCTCCAGCCTGACTCCTGTAAAACCATCTGCAAAACCATTAAACCAGGAAGAGGTCTAGAAGAGGCAAACTGAATCAGATCAGATAAGATGAGAATCTTCGGCTACTTTCGTTCAGAAAAGGGAAAAAAGAGAATGGGATTACTGCCAGGAAAAGTGCTACTAATATTTATGAAATTTATCCTGATCCTTAGATCCCTTTAATTCAGTCCCCATATTAGGTTAGATTTCTGTGCTCTCACGGAAGCCCCCTGACAAGTCATTTCTTCTCCTCCATCCTAAGAACTTTCCAAGGTTATTTATGAAATGGCCCCATAAAGCGAAAGGTCCTCAATACTATTGATTTTCTGCTGCAAATCCAGATCCACAATGTAAATTCATGCAAGCCATAGCGTTATGCAATAGCTTTTAAGCATCTACTCTGGAGCCAGATTGCCGGCTCAAATTTTGCCTCCAATATTTACTTGCTTTATGACCTTGAGCAAATTGCTTAATCCCTGCACCTCAGTTTCTTCATCCATACATTTTAGATTTAAAAAATTAAACAAAAAAGTCTACTGGTAAAGTACATTTGAGGATTAAATCAGTCAATCTATGTACTGTATGGAGGACAATACCTGACACATCATAAGTGCTCATAAAATTTTCAGGCAAATATTCTTAGTTAACATAATGATATGCTAATAAAACTGTGATATGTTTCCTGTAAAATTCTCATTAATAAATTCAAAATTTTTAAAAACTAGAGACAAAAGTTAAGAAAAATCTAAAGTTGATGAAATTTTTTACTAATTACCTTATGGCTAGAAAGAGATTGTGATGTACGATGTCTGTCCCATTCCTTATACTATGTGAAAAAAACAAATAAAGCACTAACATTTTATGCATCCAATTCTGTCATGAAGTGGTCACACTGATTGGTGGTAAAAGCAATGCTTATCTTTCACCTTTGACTGAAATGTCTTCGGAATCAGCTACTAAGCCTTGTCTCCTTCCTTATTCCCTGTCCTTCCTCCATCAGCTGCGTCCTTATTTAGTACTCTCTGAAAGTCGAACCACCATTATGAGCATAAAAAGTAGAGGAAGTAGGGTAAGGAGAAGCTTTATAAATGGGAATAAAAATCACTAGGTTCATTTCCTCTCAGGGCCAAAAAAGATGACTCCTTTGTGTACAAAATTTTTCAAGGAAAAATTTCAAAACTCAAATTTTCCAAACTTCAAATATTTTAAAGAACTTCAAACTTCAAATTTGAAATTCTTCTAAAGTCAGAAAATCCAATAACCAAACCAGAAGAAGTTCCAACTTCACTTAGCTCTGCAGACATATAATGGGCATGTGTATTCTAAACTCAACTTTGTATAATAGCGTGGCCTCAGGCCCCTAATATTTTTACCAGAATCTAAATATGCACAGTGATATTGAATTCACAATTCTTGCTTCTTAAATCACAGTAGGATCATTGCTGTACTCTAATCCCTCCAGCATGGTGACTGGCCAGTAGAGAAGAAAATCACCAAGACTTTTGCAATCACAGAACACTTAACTTAGATAATGGCATTTCAGAACTTAGAAGCTGAGTGGCATAAGCAGGTCCCAAGGTTTTTGGAGTGAGAAGAACCATGGGATCACTACTGGGTGCAGAGTCTTGAGCAATGGGACTTATGACCAAATTCAAAGACTTCACTATAGGTAATACTCTTCAGCCTATGGTTTCAGCAATAAGGCAAACTTTTTTTTTTTTTAACATCTTTATTGGAGTATAATTGCTTTACAATGCTGTGTTAGTTTCTGCTTTATAACAAAGTGAATCAAGCTATACATATACATATATCCCCATATCTCCTCCCTCTTGCATCTCCCTCCCACCCTCCCTAACCCATCCCTCTAGGTGGTCACAAAGCACCGAGCTGATCAATAAGGCAAACTTATAAACTTCAGCAATGTCCTCACTGGGAACCTAGCAGGGACAGGATTAATTCGAATGCATACAGGGTCTTCCACCACTTGGGATTTTGGCGTTCTGTAGCAACTATTGCTTACCCTGCATGGGGACATCTGTGACTGTGTATGTGTGTGCAGGGCAAGGGGGTAGGGGCGTATATCTTATAATTAGAGTGTGATTGGAGTTCTTTGTCTGTTCAAATGTGGTAGTAAAATAGAGCTCCCCTGACATTCTATAGTTGTAGAGATAATGGCAATGGAACTCCTTATGATGGTTTGGTACCAGGGTATCCGAAGTACCCAGCAACCACACAAACCAGTAAATAGAATTAACCTGTGAAAATTATCAGGTAATGATAATTTCTTCTCTCTTCTTGGTATGGAGTATCACTCTAGCCCCTTTCTGCAACAGAAAATGCCTCCAAAGTGTAGTGCTTCTTTTGCATTGATATGTTGTTGTTACGCCAGAAACACACTAGTTTGATTTTTTTTTTAGTTTTATAATATATTTTATTTTATTATTATTATTTCTTAACATCTTTATTGGAGTATAATTGCTTTGCAATGATGTGTTAGTTTCTGCTTTATAACAAAGTGAATCAGCTATACATATACATATATCCCCCTATCTCCTCCTTCTTGCGTCTCCCTCCCCCCCTCCCAAACCCACCCCTCTAGGTGGTCACAAAGCATCGAGGTGACCTCCCTGTGCTATGCAGCTGCTTCCCACTAGCTCTCTATTTTACATTTGGTAGTGTATATATGTCCATGCCCCTATCTCACTTCGTCCCAGCTCATCCTTCCCACTCCCCATGTCCTCAAATCCCTTCTTTACGTCTGAGTCTTTATTCCTGTCCTGCCCCTAGGTTCTGATATTTGAAAATGATCTTTGACAGAATTTGAGATAAAATATCATGAGCAACAAAAACTGATATGTGAGTAACAAGAGTATGAAAAACAACCCCATTTTGGCAAATTGTACCTTTTACATATCCCTACTGTGTAGACTTTGCTCATTCATTTTTAGTCTCTGCTCTTTGTGGCTGATAGTTTGCATGTCATGTTGCAAACATAAATCTAATTTTTATTAAAATGGTTGATGTTGGGTAGATGTGTAGCTATAAGAAAGTGTCTTTAGCTAATTCTAGAATTTTTCATGTTGGAAAAGCAAGCATCTGGGGTCCTAAGACTCTGTAATAAAGTTAGAGAGAGAATTGAGGGTTCAGTTTGTTTTAAATGTGAAATGATACATGTTTGGAAGTGAATATTTATGACTTTATAGGGAGAATAATGTGAACAAATTAGATGCTGAATGCAGGTGTTGAATAAAAGTTGTAATGTGTCCTAAGGCAATGGCTGTGATGTAGAATTATTTCTAAGACAGGAATCCTAAGACTTGGGGGCTGAATGTAAAGGGAGGGGCTAGGACTTCAAGGAGTGTCTTAAATTGAGATGTGTTTTGGTGTCATTAATTAAATGATGGAAATATAGGATGAAACACAGATTTCAAGGAAAGTTTGTTTTGCGACATAATAAAGCTTAGAAAATCATAAATTTTATGAGAGTAGACACTTTTAAAAATCTTCCTTTACATTTACTCTCCGTAACATGGCATATAGCAGATAGAAAATAAAAATTAAAAATAAAAAAATAAATAGGTTGATTAAATAAAGGAATAATCTGTTGGCCATCCCAGTTGGAATGCTCAGGGGCAGTTGACACTATGAATCAAGAGTTCAGGATTAGGAGGTCACATCGGGATCTCGAGAGTGAACGCAATTGCCAAATTAAAGTCTGTGGAGCAAAGCAAAGTCTAAAATGGCTCAAATTTGATAACTGTAAGGCTGAAAAAAAAGTCATAATAATCAGCCCCACAGGCATAAAAAGGTTAGAACTAGAAAGGGATCACACCATTATTTATTGAATAGTAATGTTGCTCCGCCTAATCCCCAGATACACACACACATACACACACATTTTACAGCTGAGAAAACAAGTCCAAATGTGTTAAGTGCCTTGCCCATTTGTACCAGGTGGCTGATTCAAAACTCCTACTCTCTGTTCAGGGACCCAGGATAGCATCAAAACAGAATAATTGTTTCCAAGGTTTATTTACATCACTGTATGCATCACTGTTGGCACTTACGTGGCCAAATATAATATTTGTTTATTCAAAGGTCTTTAAAAATTTTTTCTCAAAGTCACTACTGACTAGCAATAACAGGAAATGAGGTAAATATTACAATTACATATGGAATATGTTTTTTGCATTTTAGTATTTTCAGAGAATTAGTGTTGGGGGCTATTAATTTCTAATTTTTCAATAAGTTAAAGTTTGTATTAGCATCATAAAAAGAATGGCATTCATGTGTATGCAAATCATTCTTCATTGTTTATGAATATTAATTTCTATTTAGGAATTACATAGAAAACAAATATAAATCATAAGGATAATTAGATCCAAACTTTTAATGTGTAATAGCTAAATATTAGAGCTTCATAAAAGTTATAACATAAGACTAATGTGAAGTGTCCAAAGGTAATGACACGAAAATAGAAGGCAATACAGCAGTGTTAGTGTATTGTTGTAGATTACAACCTGCATGTGATTGGAGAGTATTCTTTTTTTTTGGTAAGTCTTAAAAAATAAGACTGTATCTCAGCATCAAGTAAAATATCTATGATGAATTTGTGAACACATCTCAACTTAATAGTAATATTTCACATAGAAAATGGTATTTTCTTAAAGGAAAGGACTAGATAAAATGATTCATATATTCTTGTTCAGGACTTCAGTAAAAAGCATTTTTCTCTCTTCTGATAATTTTCAATACAGAGATTGCTCATTTTAGAAAACTCAGTTTTAATTCATCACACATCCTTAGCCTGTTAAGTAAGAGGACTTAATCTACTGTTTTTATAATCCTTACATATAAACCTAAAAACATGGTTTAATCAAACACTTTGATCAGTACCGTTTGAAGTATGGCTTCAAATGAATATTTCACACTTCTCTCAGTAAATAACTTTATAAGTATTTAATAATCAAGGGATAATAATAAAATATAATAACTCTGGCACATAATAACTTCCAGATTTTCTTCTTCCAACTTTACAACAGTGAATACTGAGGAGTCAGGGGGGCAGAGCACATAATTTAGAAAGATCAATTTCTTTCGGACAAGAAAAAAACTTATAAATGTTTCCTGAAGATTAATATAGCATCTATGATTGGGAAAATATTATACTCTAGATGAACACAGTAGCTAGAACTTATGCAATAATCCTTCCATGAAGTAACCAACAAAAGGCAACAAATTCCACAAATGTTTCGGCTTTTTCACTGTACACAAAACATTCATTCAAAAGTAAGTATTATGGCCCAAACAGCACACCATTAGAAGTTAAAGGCCACTTAGATTTGACTAAGGGTATTCTTTCAGTAATAGGTATAACTGCTTCTGATTTTGAAGGAGTAGAAACAATTCTATGTCAGGTATCATTTGAACTGTGTAGCAACAGAGATAATTGACAATTTAAGGTAGTTTTCATTTATGCCTCATCAAGTTCTTTCCTTACAGAATACTTTTTCTATTCAGATTTTCTTTATTGTAAAGCTCAATTATATTTTTTGAAAATCCTGCTGCTGGGAAGTACTCTCCTCCAAGCCTCTACAAGGAGTGTATTTAGGGGAAAAAAGTGAAGAATGCCACTTCACACATTACACAACAGGAGAAAGAGCAGGACTTTCCACAAAGGGAAACAAGAATGCTCTTCTTATTCTTTTTGGCTTTTCTTAAACTGAATGGCTGGATCATATAAACTAAAGGAAAATAAGTAGAGCTCTGGAATTTGTAGTCACCTTACCTTCTTTTTTTTTTTTTTTTACAAGAATCTTATTATTATCCATTTTTTGTCACTTTGCTTCATTTTTCTTACCCATCCTGAGAATCTACTAAATAATATACTTAGCAAACATTTGTTGAATTATTACATCTGAAGAATTCAGAGAGCACTGTAGGAACTCAAAAGAAAAAGAGTCTTTTTATATTTTTCAACAGTTTAAAATTAAGGGAAGGTAAATACAAGTATTTTAAAGCAGTGGTATTTTTTTTTTTTTTTTAATGAGGATCTTGAATCAGATGCGTATGTTTGATTGATTGATTGATTGATTGATTTTGGCTGTGTTGGGTCTTCGTTTCTGCGCGAGGGCTTTCTCCAGTTGCGGCAAGCGGGGGCCACTCTTCATCGCGATGCGCGGGCCTCTCTCGTTGCGGAGCACAGGCTCCAGACGCGCAGGCTCAGCAGTTGTGGCTCACGGGCCCAGCCGCTCTGCGGCATGTGGGATCTTCCCAGGCCAGGGCTCGAACCCGTGTCCCCCGCATTAGCAGGCAGACTCTCAACCACTGCGCCACCAGGGAAGCCCCAAGTATTTTAATAACTAGTTAAGGCAGTATCTGATCATATGCATAAAAAAGACACAAAAATATACTTGAGGGAGGGAAATGGAAGAAAAGACCATTTGTAATTCAGAGATCAGATAAAATTGCATGAAAAAAACGTATGTTTAAACCAGACTTAAACTACAGGTGGGGGATGGTTAGGGAAGAAGCTACAAGTGGTTCAATGACTAAAACAGATGCAAAAATCAGAAAGGAATGAGATGTGATTGAAATGAGATTTTTATTTGGACTACAAAGTGCACCAAGGAAGGTAGAAAATGAGATTGGTTTTAGTTTAGTTTTAGCTTACTAACTGATGTGATTAGACCCTAATCAAAAAAATGTATGTACACCTAGTACAGGACCTGTACTAATCAGCCATCGGACATGGGCTGCCTCAGGGAGGGGCACGGCCCTCAACAGCTGAGGCAATCCCAGAAGGGGTGATGGCTGGAGGTTCCTGCTGACTGCGTTCCCACAGCGGGGACAAGTCCTTTATTTTGGGGACTTTGGGCAGTGCTCCTCCTTATCCACCACAGTCCTCTCCTTCTGTCTCTCACATCACCTTTGTTCATACACGTTATGGGAGCATTTCCTCCAGATTCCATTGGATCTCTCTTCCTGGAGAAAACGCACGAGAGGAAAGTCATTGGGCTGAGGTACAACCTGCTCTCCAGACTCTGCAGTGGGTCTTGGGGTCAAAACTGATCAGCTCCTTCTACCACATCCACTCAAGCTCAACTGATCACCTCCGCTAATCTTGGTAATTTCTCTGGTAGCTTGACATAGGTCTTCATCCTGAAGGAGTCTGAACCCCTGGTCTCCATGCCCTTCTCAGGCCAAGTTTACTGCACTTGTCTATTTGCCATCCAAATTGGGCACAGGAATACAGAAAGACACACAAATGAATGGCCTTGACACTAAACCTAGTCCTGTGGTTCAGCAATGCTGGATAACATGGGGAAATACAAATTCAGTGGGATAGCAATCTCAATAACCATGGCTAAGAAGAAGATCCCGCCCCAAACTTTTAGTGTGTCTGAAACCGCACCTGAATAGATAAAAATTTAATTAACAAGGGTTTGAGGGCTTCCCTGGTGGCGCAGTAGTTGAGAATCTGCCTGCTAATGCAGGGGACACGGGTTCGAGACCTGGTCTGGGAAGATCCCACATGCCGCGGAGCAGCTGGGCCCGTGAGCCACAACTACTGAGCCTGCGCGTCTGGAGCCTGTGCTCCACAACAAGAGAGCCCATGATAGTGAGGGGCCTGCGCGCCACGATGAAGAGTGGCCCCTGCTTGCCGCAACTAGAGAAAGTCCTCGCACAGAAACGAAGACACAACACAGCCAAAAATAAATAAATAAATAAATAAATAAATTTATTTAAAAAAAAAAAAAGAAAAACTTTAAAAAAAAAAAAACAATGGTTTGAGAATCCTATAAAGAGTCAAAACTGTTTTTGTAAGCAAAAACACTATGTTGCACCTAAATTCAATTCTTTGGAATGGACACTGACAAAATATTAACATTACAGAAACCCATTCCATGCATATAGAAAATGATCCATGCTCCCACAGATTTAGAGTATATGAACATATCATGTGAGTCCAAGTTTATGTAATATTGATTTTTCAAAAAGAGTAAAAGGAACAACTTATTATTCTGGACTTGATCCCAGGACACATGATACATGTGAAATGTAAATTTTTTCTAGGCTACATTTGTGAAATGACTTTGATGAGTTGTTTATAAAAGGATGTTTTAATTGCAATAAAATTCTCACAGAATTGATGAAAATTGATTTCATAACAATAATATAATCATTGTAATAGAATTCATATTGAGAAGTGGATTGGTTTAGTATCTGTTTTCCTATTCTTCAGGAGGAAAAATAGCAAAAAAAAAATCCAGTATTTCTAATTATAAAAGAATAATATAAAAAATTTGTATATGTATGTGAGGGCAAGTATATTTATTCATAAACTCTGACTATTCCAGTAAATCATTCATGGCAAAGACATTGATATATAATGGGGGGAAAAGCCTGGGATTTTTTAGTTGGCAAACTTTGTTTGGAAACCTCTGCCACTTTATAGTCATTTGGAAACGTCACTTGAGCTCACTTGGCTTCAGATTTCTCATCTGTATGATACAGTTGAGGAGATCAGATGGGACAGTGCATATAAAAGATCCCGACTGTTTGTCACAGAGAGGGGCTCAGGAAGGGCTGTCTCTCTTCTCTGTGCATAAAAGTACAGCAGAAAATGGCTTATTTCTGGCCAAATGGCAGTTGTTTTCTCTCAACCCGAGTAATTCCAGTAAGTAAAAATATATTCGACATCAATAGAGGTTAGAGAGTAAAGCCTTGAAATGCTGAGAAGATCAGACCTGAAAAAGCAGTAGAGTAGAAAGGGATCAAGGTTCAGATTCTCACTTTTAAAATAGTATTTACTGCGTTTATCGAGTTGTGTGGCATACATGTTGCTATATATTGCTTAGGCTGTGTATGTTTTGTTGTTGTTCTGTTTTGTATTGTATTGCTTTTGTTTTTCCTTCAGGGAGCTTAGGAATACTGAAGCATATTTCAGGCCCACATGACCTGGTTTGGCTGGACATCAGCCTGTAATCTTAATTAAAGTCTGCAAAGCATGAAGTAAAGCTACATCTCATTTAGTAAGATTACGATTCCTTCTCCCTTCACTCCTGGCCTCACCCACCTTCTCCTTCCTTGGTCCACTTCCTCCCCTCAGGGATCACGACAGCTGCCCCAGAGTGGAAAAATGACATCTTGTCTTTTTGTTTCATTTAGTGGCCAAGCCACTCACCCAGCACTTCCCTCCTTCACTAAGTCTCCTTTTTAGGAGCCTGAACCATTTTTATTTATATTTAAGATTCCACCAGGCCTTTCAATGATACTGTCCTAGATTGTGTGGTGGATGGAGAGGAAAATTGAGATCTTTATCCTCCCCACTCCACTGGATTAGGAGCATGGGGAGAATATAGTCACTAAGGGATGTTTTTTTTTAATGTTCTATCTCTCTTTAATTGGCCAGCATGATATAATGGAACAAATCCTGGTCTCAGAATCTGAAGGAATAGTTCCAGTCTGCCACTGAGTCATGATGACTTCATAAAAACGTCACTTAACTTCTCTGAGTGTAGTTTCTTCATAAATAAAATGTGGGGATAATATAGGATGCTCCCTGAGGGACCATTTTAGCTCTAAACTTGTATCGCCCTACCTCAGATTGTTCCAAACCGCTTCTACTACTTTCAGTGTGTAATTTATTTGTCAATTAAACACAGTTATGTCAAATGAATAAACGCTTTCCCTCATCTCTCCCTGTTCACCCTCTAAAAAAGTTCTAACTAGAAGTCTCAATTCAGGCATGATTTTGAAAAATATTAACTTTAAAAACTTTTGTAAGTCTAAGATTCTAAGAGTTTAATGTTACAAAATGTATAAATTATACTCTGAAATACTGAGGCAGAGAAACATCTTTGTCAAATTTCATGCAAGTTTACTCCTAATTTCACTGTCATTTAACAGGTAAATGTTCAATTCCACACATGCATATTCCCACTTTGTGTCAACGTGTGTGGTGAACTGCAGTTCTATACAGCATTTCAGTTACCTTTTCAGTCTTCCCCAGCTCTCTTTTCTTTGTGTATCTCAAGAAAGAGAGAGGCTCTGGAAATTTCACAAAATGTGGTGGTGCAAGTATATCCTGAACAGGTTAAAATTTTTCTCTCTTTTCCTAAGGGAAGATTTTGGAGAAAGTGATGGATATTTACTGAAGGGTAAATACTACTACTTTTAATAAAGTGGAGCTCTTATATCAGGGTCCCTTTCAAGTCTTACAAGATTTCTTATCAGTAAGGAAAGAAACAGAGTGTTATTACTCATATATGTATTGGATGCCTGAGTGTTTTTCAGAGGAATTAGTAATTCTTAAAGAGTTGTTGTACTATTTAACTGAATAATAATAATAAACTAGATATAATTTGGGGCACAGGGTTCAAGTATATATATTAAGCAAAGAGGGCAGTACTCTTCCTTCCTCCAGGCCCTCTTACTGTCTTCTGTAAAAGGTAGGAGTAATATATCTCGCTTCTGAGATTTCTTTTAAACATTTGGTGTCCCTTCTCTCGTGTTATGCAGGTATGTTAGATCACTTTTCCATGTCACTTTCCTCTTACTGACATGCATGTCTATTCCTAACACCAATATTGCTAAGGTTAGTAACAGTGACCATGATAACAATCAAATATGAAACACTTCTGTAGTGCCAGACACTAAACTGTTTCATATGGTGTATATCTTTAATCCTCCAACAACCCATTGAAACAGTGATAACATCCACATCTTACAGATAAAGAAATTGCAGCTTAGAAAGTGTAAGTACCTTGTTCAAAGTCACAATGGAAAAAGAAGAGTTGGGAGTTGAACCCAGGAGTTTAACTCCAGACCCCAAATCGCATGGCCTACTAGGTATCTCCAGTTAAGTGTTCTGCACGTGCTTCAAATTCAGCATATCAAAACACAAACATTACATATCTTTAATCCCTATCTATCAAACAATGGTTTTTTTAAAGTCCAGTGAACTTGCTTTTTCTCCTATGTTTCTCTTTCAGTTAAAGGTTTCACTAATTCCCAAGTTTCCTTGAAAAGGATATTTGATGTCAACTTTCATTCTTCCTTTTCTCTTACCCGATTTTCATATTCAATTTGTCACTCTTGTTGACTTCGAGTTTAAATATTATTTTTTCTCAATATCCTACCTGTAATTAGCCTTGGTTCTTTTAATTATGTCATTGAATTATGGCAAAGTATTATAACTGGTTGTTATAGGTTGAATTGCTTCCTCCTCAAATTCATATGTTGGAGTACCCACCCCCAGTACAAAATGTGACCTTATTTGGAGATAGGTTGAATGTGGGCCTTGATTTGGTATGACTATTGTCCTTATAAAAAGGGAAAATTTAGACACAGTTAAACACACAGGGAGAATACCACGTGAACATGAAGGCAGAGATTGGGGTGATGTGTCTTTAGATCAACGATCACAAAAGATTGCCAGCAAGCCACTAGAAGGTAGGGGAAAGGCATGGTACATACTCTTCCTCATAGCCCTCAAAAGGAACCAACCCTGATGACACCTTGATCTTAGACTTCTAACCTTCAGAACTGTGAGGTAATAAATTTCTGTTGTTTAAGGCACCTTGTTTAAAGTACTTTGTTACAGCAGCCCTAGCAAACTAATACACTAGTTTTCTGATGTCATGTTGCCATCAGATTTGAGTCATGAATTAGAGCCGCTGCAAGCTGCTCTTTGCCAAAAGATGCTGTCCCTTCTTAAGCTCTGTCTTGACAGATATACACTAATATGTATAAAACAGATAACAAATAAGAACCTGCCATATAAAAAAATAAATAAAATAAAATTCAAAAACAAAAACAAAACAAACAAAAAAAAGCTCTGTCTTTCCCAGAGCTTGTCCTTCCCCAAATCCATTTTCTCTTCATCAAGCAAAATTATGCTTATCTTGAAAACGCCAGTTTAAATAATATTTTCTTCTTTAACTTTCCCAAGTCTCAACCCACTCCACTTATGACAGAGGTTTTAGCTTCCTTAACTTCCCCAAGTGTGGGGGGTGAATCAGTTATGATCTGGACAGAAAACAGAAATTGCTGGACATTTGGTGAAACCATAGGTAATCACCATTTTTTGCTGATCAGATTCAGTTCAGTATTAGTAAATGTACATGAGTCAATATCGTATTTTAAGCAGAGTAAATTTAGAACAGATAACTCTGTACACATAATGAAAAAGCTGAAAAGTTAAAGGATGGTGAGGTGACCCAGATATTAGCAACACTGAGAAACTGTTGGTTCCCCTGAGGCTGGAGGGACAAAGAGCAGAGGGCAACCCGGGAGCCAGCCTACCTGGTGAAGGTTGGAGCCATTGCAGGTCTGGAAGGCAGGAGCTGCAGCCACAGAGAATCTCTCCAACACAGGGAAAGAAATACTCCAACTTATCCCCTCATGCTGTCTTCTGCCAGTGCCCCCCATTGGCTAAACTTAAACACTAGAAGCCAACGGAGCTTGGGAAGTACATGTTATGATACAGAGTAGAATGGATAAGTGTGGGGAGGAGATGAGAGAGGAAACAGGTGAATAAAAGGCAGAGATTAAAAGGTTCTCTTATGTTTGACTTCAATTTGCCAGCCACCTGCTGGGTCTTAGGCCTGATGCTGTTCAGGATCTATTGCCCCACAGAGCCGATTCCTACATTGCCTGTGCTTTTCGTATACCCTGAACTTAATCCATACAGACAAATATGACAATGGAACTTGCCAGAGTTGTCACATCCAGTTTCTGGATGAATTAACATCAAAGGACAAAGGAAAGTCTCCTAATAATGAGGTCATGCTGAGCCACCAGTCTACTGGCCTCAAAGTAATGCTCAGCAGACTTCTGCTTCCCAGGGAGAGAGATCAGAGGCAGGACCCAAGATTGTGCACCTGACTGTGGGCATCCGAACAGATGTAAGTCAGCATGCAGAACAAGGGCTGCAGGAAATCATGACACGGCAATCCAGTACAGACTGGAGGTGAGCGGCAAAGAGCACACCCGCGGTGACTCAGGGACGGGGGAGAGGGGGGCTATTATTTTACAGGATCTATAGCATCTCTGGTACTTGAATTTTGCAAGCTGTGTGACTGGGTTTTAATTTTTAGAGATGAATGCCACTACAGAGTTGAGGGTGGGTATCATTAGGTTTTTCACCATTGGGATCTCAGTAATCCCAGAAATGGTTCTTTAACTAAGAACTTTCCATCTAGACACCCAATGGTAGGCGGCAACTGTACTCACACCGTGACATGAAGTAAGCAAAGATTACTCAGCACTTAACCAGAGTGGAATGTTCCTACATGCAATCTGAATAAAATGGGACCATCTTGTTCTCGCTTCCAGATCCCCCCTTAGCTTTGGATCACATTAAAATGAAACATCAAATGTTACATACTAATGAAGTTCTATTTAGGTTAGGGAGGGTGGGGTGTACAGAAAAATTTTAAACGTTCTAAAATATTTTGGGTATTTTTTCTTCCTAAAGTTCTAGAAAGAATGGCTACTGCTTAAATTAGTCATTCCTTCTTTCATTTCCTCCTTTCTTCACTCTCATTCTGAAGCTTCTCTGGGTACCTGTGCCCTTTCTACTACAGATCTAACTGCTGCACTCATCTGCAAACCCATCTATCCCTGCTCCAAAGAACAAAAGGAAGAATCCTCAAGACCCATGCTTCTTTGAAATCTGAGAAGGAGGGAATCCTAAGCACACCTTTTATTCTCATGCTTCTGGTACACATAAAAAGGATTATATGTAGTATGGAGAATATTCTGGTATTAATTTTCAAGTTCTCCTCATTAAAGAAAAATAAGTTTGTTGACTACAGGAAGCGAAAGAAAATATCTCTCCAAATTTCTGCTCTGACACCTCGCCTTGATTTGGCATTGCACACTTTTATTTAGTCTTAACAAGCTGGTCAAGGAATATAAGAAAACATAGCTATTCTTATGTCTAGTGGGACCTCCCTTGAAAGTCCAAATGGAACATCTGGATCAAAGACGAGTCCATTGGAAGACAAAGAGCAAGCTATTTACCAGATGGCTCTGTCATTGGTCAAAGTTCATTTCATAGCACCTCAATTTTTCTACAATCTCTGGTTGTATTATCTGGTGCTTTCAGGCAGCCAAGAGCCTCTGTAGGTCAAGCTGGTTTGGATTTGGAAGATGAAGTTTCTGTCCCACTCAGTGGAAGCAACGAAGGCCATGTTAAAGTCCAACCCTCATCACTAGGAGGCCGAGACAGTCAGTGGCATTAGGAGATGATGGGAGTAATACATAATTTTCTCTGTCTCTTTCTCTCTTTTTATACATATATGTATGAGCTATATATAGATTTGTCAGAATAAGTCCTTGTTTTGATCATTTAAATTAAAAACTGCAAAATGCAAAATGATACAAATTCTACCTAAAACCTTTTGGTCAGCGTCGAGCTAATGGCACCTGTTGTCTGTTACTGGGAGTAGAACTATGAACACTTCTGCTGGCTGAATATCGGTATCAGAGTCTCCATGGAAAACACAACTCAGTCAAGCACTAGATGAAACAGTGCTTTTCTCACATGGAGAAGAAATGGGGAAAAGTCAGCTTCAATTGTGGGTGTCAGTTCCCCATGACCAGCTGGTCCCTTCTAGCAGCTGCCATAGGGCACATGGCCTGGATGCACCCCTATTGTGCTGTAGCAGAAGGTCCTTGTCCCCTCCCCATGGGGGACAGATATAACAGTGGGGTTGCCCAGGTGCCTTATGCACAAGCTTAAGTAGAACAAAGGAGCACACACTGAATCTGAAACAGGGAAAGATATTCCTACAGGAGGTGATAAGTCCAGCACAAGCCCTGAGGACACATTATCTCCTGATAAGGAAGTAATCCAGGTCCAAGACCCATTCTTTTTTTTTTAACATCTTTATTGGAGTATAATTGCTTTACAATGGTGTGTTAGTTTCTGCTGTATAACAAAGTGAATCAGCTATACTTATACATACATCCCCATATCTCCTCCTTCTTGCCTGTCCCTCCCACTCTCCCTATCCCACCCCTCTAGGTGATCACAAAGCACCGAGCTGATCTCCCTGTGCTATGTGGCTGCTTCCCACTAGCTATCTATTTTACGTTTGGTAGTGTATATATGTCAATGCTACTCTCTCACTTCATCCCAGCTTACCCTTCCCCCTCCCTGTGTCCTCAAGTCCATTCTCTACATCTGCATCTTTATTCCTGTCTTGCCCCTAGGTTCTTCAGACCATTTTTTTTTTTTTTTAGATTCCTTATATATGTGTTAGCATACGGTATTTGTTTTTTTCTTTCTGACTCACTTCACTCTATATGACAGACTCTAGGTCCATCCACCTCACTACAAATAACTCAATTTCGTTTCTTTTTATGGCTGAGTAATATTCCATTGTATATATGTGCCGCATCTTCTTTATCCATTCATCTGTCGATGGACACTTAGGTTGCTTCCATGTCCTGGCTATTGTAAATAGAGCTGCAATGAACATTGTGGTACATGTCTCTTTTTGAATTATGGTTTTCTCAGGGTATATGCCCAGTAGTGGGATTGCTGGGTCATGGAGAACAGTATGGAGGTTCCTTAAAAAACTAAAAATAGAACTACCAAGACCCATTCTTATGCTGCCAGGTGGAGATGGAAAGATTACATCCACAAGACTGCCTGTCCCAACAGGCAGCATGAGAAAAATATATTTAACTTGAGTTATGTAGATAATTAACTCATACCACATTGCACTGTTTGACATAATGAAATTAAGAAGAATAAAATCTGCCTCCTATCAAGCAATTCCCATCCCTATATTGCATATGCTTGAAAAATATTGACTAAAAATAGCATCAAACTTTGAAAGAAGAGTATGTTTAATCCATCAAATGAAAATGTCTAGAGATCACAGAGGAGCCGTGATTTTGTCCCAACTGAGTGGTAGTACACCCTAATATGTAGAGGATATCAGTTACCCTCTCGCAAATGGCTCCCACTAATAGCTGTAGACTGGTCTCTGTAAGAAAATAAGGAATGGGCTCCCTGAGACCCACTGTCAGGAAGGCAAGCTGCCCAAATAGGGTTAAATCACAGCAAAAAGGGACGCACTCTGCAGTGATATTAAGGGTTGGGATGAGTGGATGGAAATGAGAGTCTTTGTTTTTTTAAAGTATAGATGTTATCAGCATAGCTGTCAAGTTTAGGGTGGACTAAGAGAGAAAAACAAAATTAAAGTACTGGGGTGAAAAATGCCAGTGATGACTGCATGTATGAAAAATAATAAACAAGTTTTATAGTCCAGGATTCAAGTTCAAAAAGTAGAAGAATATTGTCTATATATATTTGAGCCTTTACAGAAATACCTAAGAATACACACCG
Organism: Balaenoptera acutorostrata; assembly: GCF_949987535.1. Taxonomy (NCBI): domain Eukaryota; kingdom Metazoa; phylum Chordata; class Mammalia; order Artiodactyla; family Balaenopteridae; genus Balaenoptera; species Balaenoptera acutorostrata. The sequence continues at coordinate 40,669,191 of NC_080065.1, forward strand.
ACACACACACTCTAAATCTGTATTATAGAGGTACATCTCACTTTATTGTACTTTGCTTTATTGTGTTTCATGGGCACTGCAGTTTTTACAAAGTAAAGGTTTGTGGCAACCCTGCATCGAGCAAGTCTATCAGCACCATTTTTCCTACAGTATTTGCTCACTTTGAGTCTCTGTGTCACATTTTGGCAATTCTTGAAATATTTCTAATTTTTTCATTATTTTTATATTTGTTATGATGATCCGTGATCGGTGATCTTTGATGCTACTATTGCAAAATGATTATGACTTGCTGAAGGCTCAGATGATAGCTAACATTTTTTAGCAATAAAGTATTTTTAAATTAATGTGTGTACAGTTGACCATAACCAACACAGGTTTGATCTGTTCAGGTCCACTTATACACGGATTTTTTTCACTAAGTTCGTACTACAGTCCTACACAACTGAGGCTGATTGAATCCGAGGATGCAGAACCGTGGATACAGATTGCCAACTGTAAAGTGATACTCGGAATTTGACTGCATAGAGGGTTAATGCCCCTGATCCCCACATTGTTCAAAAATCAACTGTACAGGGCTTCCCTGGTGGCGCAGTGGTTGAGAGTCTGCCTGCTAATGCAGGGGACGCGGGTTCGAGCCCTGGTCTGGGGGGATCCCGCATGCCGCGGAGCGGCTGGGCCCGTGAGCCACAGCTGCTGGGCCTGCGCGTCTGGAGCCTGTGCCCCGCGGCGGGAGGGGCCGCGATAGTGAGAGGCCCGCGCACCGCGATGAAGAGCGGTCCCCGCACCGCGATGAGGAGTGGCCCCCACTTGCCGTAGCCGGAGAGGGCCCTCGCACGGACCGAAGACCCAACACAGCCAAAAATAAATAAATAAATAAATAAAGTAGCTATAAAAAAATTAAAAAAAAATAATAATAAATATGGGATACCATGGATCCTTTAAAAAAAAAAAATCAACTGTACATAGGTTTCTTTTTTGTTTTTGTTTTTTTTTAACTTAATGTTATTGCACACTTAATAGATGACAGTATAGTGTAAATATAACTTTTATATGTCCTGGGGAACCAAAAGATTCATGTGACTTGCTTTACTTCAATATTTGCTTTACTGTGGTGGTCTGGAACTGAACCAACAATATCTCTGAGGTGTGCCTGTATTCATATCTCTATATATGTAATTATATATACACAGAAACCGTGTGTGTATACATGTATGTATACATCAAATGAGTGAGTGAAGAGCATAGGGTGAAGAGAAATTGGACTGTTGTGTTCAAATCTGGATTCCTCCATTTACCAGCTTGTGATCTTGTGATTTTGAGCAAGTGACTTAACCTCCTTTCATATGGATTAGGTTGAATTATATGAAATTTCCATTTCTAGGGGTCAAAATATTTGGACAGCAGCTATATCTCACTGTCCGACCTAATCGAATGGTGTGAAATAAGAGTAAAGCTTCATAACTGTTGTTGCAGGAATTAAACAATACACATAGATTATATAAGATAGCCCCTGCCATATATTAAGAGCTCATGATTGTTATTAAATATGCATTTTCCATTTTCACCACAATATTGAACTCCAAATAGCATGCCAGGGGCAAGTGAGTTCTTGATGGTTCTTATAACCTTCAGTTCTAGCCTATAAAATACGTGAGTGGGAAATACTGACAACCAAATACCTAGAAAAACATGAGAACGAGCACAACTGAGCAAAATGCCCTCACAAAACCGGTCATTTTTGCCTGTGAATTGTTATTTCCTCCTATATGAGACCCGATATCTGAAGGTGCACCAAATTATTGAGGTGACAGAAGTGAAATTCCTTTTCTTTGGCACACTAAAAATAAGGACCCCCATTCTCTTTTCCTTATATGGTAACAAGAGGAACTTACCCTTTACTGAGGACTTTACTGAGGAAGAGGAACAGAAAGAAAGAAAGAGAATGAAATCAGTGAACGGCCTTGAAACACAGCCCTGCTCACTCCACAGCCAGCTTGGTCATCACAGAGCAGAGAGGAATGAGCTGTGGACGCCGCTCCCGCCGTCTCTGGGAACTTGGTGGCTTTGCACAGGGATACTCATTGTTCTGAACCCGAGCTTGTCCTCAGCTGGGAGTTCACACCCTGGGCTGCATCTCTGAAAGCCACTTGTGTAAATGTCAAGGCTTTCCTGAGAGATGATCGTTCGCTCAAATGCTAGGAAAGTGTCAGTGGCAAAAACAGGGTTTTCTTGTGGTGGTCTCAACAACTGAAGGTGGAGTTTGTACAAGCACTGCAGTGCCTGGAAAACCCTCTGGGGAGGTTTATCCTCAAAGAGGAATACGGCTCACCACAGTAAGGTGAAATAGAAGCTGTGACGTGTCCTGAGTGATGGAAAATTACATTCTACCTGAAACACACATGTACAAGGATTGCTAGAACAATTGAAGTGCATTTTACATAAAATCATAGGTGCTGCTGGTCCCCATTTTGAAGAACACTCTCCAAAAATAATAAGCAAATACTTTAATCCCACTAAGTACAGTGTTTAGGAAACTGCTCAAGATTCAGTAAGTCTTAGAGTTAGCCTTCCTTGCAGGGGAAAGCTTGTTCTTTGATTTTACACTTTACCTGTAGAAAAAGTCAACACAGTAGGGTTTTAAAAAAATATTTTCTCGCTTAAGGTGAACTGTCTTCCCAAACGTGAATTTCGCTTCACAACCTGATGCTGACATGTAAGAATTTGTAACGTTCAAAGTGAGAATTAATCACATGCCAAGCACGTTAGAAAGATCATGTTTCCAATAAATTCAGTGCAATTATTCCCCTATAGAATTCCTGGCCAGCTATGCTTCAATTAAATGCAGTGGCTGTTTTCTTCAACTTTTTTCTTTTCCTTTTTGTCCGCCAAATATTATCTATAGTGTGCTACTGAAGCAGATATAATCTAGTTCAAAAAAGCATAATTACAGGTCACTACTTGCCCTTTAAAAATACAGGAATGTTAAAAGATTTTCCTAAGATTTTTGTAAAGATGACCCTAAATAGCAATCTTTCTCCAATGTATATAGTCTTATTTTGGCACTCATCAGATACCAGTGGCTATAGGTCATTCACAAGATATGAGGGGAGAAGTATAGGAAAAGAGTAGACCAAGTGTCACTACTTGTTAGTCTTTCTATTTTAACAGATGCTCCAAAGGAATCATTAGGATCACTATTCTGGCTCACATTACCTCTACCAATGGAAGAACTAACCTGAATTTCCAAATATTTCTTTTGCTCTGAGGTTGAAAAAAATTCAGGAATGTCTGTGAAATATACCTTGCTTAAGACACTGGTGTTATTAAAATCACTGAATGGTGTTATGTAGGAATTTGATTAGCTTTACTGTGGTACTACCACTTATCTGGATGTCTAAAAAGTGTCTAGTTCCCAGCTGGTAACCTGGAAATAAGTAGTGTATATCAGAGTAATGGTTCTAAACACTTTGGGCGTCTAATACCCTTTAAGAGTCTAAGAGATGTTTTAGATTCTCTTTAAAAATATATATATATATAAAATGTGCTTAAATTTTCATAAAATTTCCATCTCCCCAGCAAGACAGTTAACCCCAAGTTAAGAAACACAATTTTAGAAGGATTTGAATCCTTGATTGCAAGCTTTCTTCACACTTCAAATGTCCCTGGAACTAGGATTCTAAATCTTGAGCAAAAGGAGTACCTCATGATAATATATTTTCCATTTAGCACATGAAAGCAATAATTAGTATGAAGTTGAAAAAAATGAGGAAGAAAATAGAGAAAGTGGAAAATGTGAAATTAAGTAGGCTTTACGGCCTCTTCCTTTACCATGGAAGACTTGCATCTAGATATGATGCAATGACCACATCCACCCTAGGACAGCTGACCGGCAGGGTAAAAATGACATCTTTCCAAATACATATTTAGTATAAATAGAAAACAAAACTATAAAATTATAGACTATTCTTACATTCTGCTGAAAATGACTAGAGTCTCATTTCTTCATTCACTCATTCATTCAAAATGAACTTGTCAAGCACTAAACACTGTGGGGAGACATCAATAAAAATAACACATGCTCATGGTACTCATGGAATTTTAAATCTATTTAAGCTGCTCACAATTTTTTTTGGCAGTTGAAAGCGGAAAGAATATCACATTTACCTGTACCACTCTCCCCCCATCAAGGTTGTTTTTTGCTAATAGACTCATCATAGATACCAGAATAAACCTTTAATCTATTTAATAAACCTACAAATCATGTGATGGCCTATAATCTGGAGCACTGTATTAGGAATGTGCTATATTCTTTTTTTCTAACCTATGTGATGGGCGCAAAGAGATTGAGAATATCTTTTATGAGCATTAAAATCTGCTTTATCTTAATGTAAATTTAATGTCATTATTTGAAAAAGATACAGTAACATTTGGAACTTCATATCTAATGATCTGAATTTGTTTAACAAATTTGATTTTCATTTAGGTTCTTTCTTCCTGAAAAAGAACAAAACTATTAAATGAGGTTAACATTAATGTGTAGAGCTCTTGGGTAAACACTTCCACCTTGAAAGGAAATCTGATGACCTCTCAACTGAAGAGTGTTGAAGAGGGAAAGATAGAGTGGGTGTTGAAAATAATTTTTCTGAGAAGAGCACCAAAGGGCACAAATATACTCCTGTATCTTCCGTGCTTTAATCCTGGTAAACATTAGAAATTATGGAGAGGAACACAGCAGATCTGTTTGGATGACAGTGAGGGCTGAACCACAGATATGCTTTCGGTATTTAACCGCCCCCCACGCTATGACTCAAGATTTTGAGGGAGTCTTTCGCAAAAAATCCCAATCTACTTATTTGTGCCCAATTTTTTTGGACAGTTTAGTACATATTTTAAATAGGTAAATGTACATAAAAGCAGAGACTAAAATCATTTCAGATCATTGTCATATTAGTACTTAGGAAATTACTTTGAATGTAGATTAGTGGTGAAGCCATATGTATTCTAAATGGTCAATCTGGCTTATGTCTTAGAGCAGAGAAAAATATTAAAGCAATGCGGCAGTCAAATGGCATCGTTCCTTCCAGAACTGAGAATATATTTGTATAGTACATTGACACAGGTCAGCTATATAACGACTACAAAAACAGGAAGCTATGTGATGTACTTTAACTTTCATAAATATGAACCTAGAGAGTTTTTCAGTCCACTCAGGTACTGTTGTTTCTCTATTGTCTTCTCCATGACGCTGCCCAAGTAGATTCCCTACTTTAGGAAGCCCTTTTAAAAGCTTCAGAGGCTACAGTGTCCTTGTAATGGGGAAGGATTTATTTGCAACGTTAAACCTCTACTCAGGCAAATTGTTGGAAACACTTTATACAGATGAAGTACTTCTAGTGCTTGGCAACACATCTAGTTTTTCCTGTGTTCTGCATTGCCATCCATTTGCATTAAAAACACAGCCAAAATATCTGAAACAAATGTCGTCAACTGTCATGAAACTTATCAAACTCATCAGCACAGGGGGCTTAAATCATTGCCTCTTTAAATGGTAGAAAATCAAGGCAGCATATGAAGCTTTTACCTACTACCGAGAAGTTCACTCTCATTCTCAAGGACAAGTCTTAAAGGACAATATTGAACTTAGAACACAATTTTCACATTTTAGAAGGTCTCTATTAAGACACTGTAAAATAGAGACTTTGACAAATATTTTTATCTATTTGAGTAAGATGCATCTTTTGATCAACACGTGTCAACCACCATAACGAATACTACTGTAAAACTAAAAATGTCTTTGACCAAGGTGCCACGATAAAAGAGGACTGGAGGTGGGCACTTTGAATACATCCTTGAGAGATTCCAATGCTGGAGCTGTGCCTGCCTGGGTGAGAATCCACAATTATGAAGCCTTTCAATTTCCCAACAGATAAGAATCCTCAGACATCAAGAAAAGCAAATCTCTTTAATCTTCCTTCCTTTGAGAAATTAAAATATACATTTTTAATTCAAATCTATATTAATCTGCTCAGGCTGCCATAACAGAACACCACAGACCAGGTAGACTAACCAACAGAAATTTGTTTCGTCACAGTTCTTGAGGCTGGAATTCCAAGATCAAGGTGCTGGCAGGGTTGGTTTCTGGTGAGAACTCTCTTCCCGGTTTGTAGATGGCCTCCTTCTCACTGTATCCTCGAAAGGCCTTTCCTCTGTGCCTGCACACACCTGACGTCTTTTCCTCTTCTTATAAGTATATGAGGCCTATTGGATTAGGATCTCACACTTTGCCTGAGTTAACCACCTTAAAGACCCTATCTCCAAATACAATCATCTTCATTTGTATCTTTTTTTTTTTTTTAGATTCCACATATGAGTGATATCATATGATATTTGTCTTTCTCTGTCTGACTTACTTCACTTAGGATGATAACCTCCAGGTCCATTCATGTTGCTGCAAAGGGCATTATTTCATTCTTTTTAATGGCTGAGTAATATTCCATTGTATATATGTACCACATCTTCTTTATCCATTCATCTGTCGATGGAAATTTAGGTTGCTTCCATGTCTCACCTATTGTGAATAGTGCTGCAATGAATATGGGGGTGCCTGTATCCTTTTGAAGCATGTTTTTCTCTGGATATATGCCTAGGAGTGGGATCAATGGATCTTATGGTAGCTCTATTTTTAGTTTTTCAAGGAACCTGCTTCATACTGCTCTCCACAGTGACTGTTACCAATTTACATTCCCACCAACAGTGTAGGAAGGTTCCCTTTTCTCCACACCTTCTCCAGCATTTATTGTTTGTAGATTTTTTCATGATGGCCATTCTGATCAGTGTGAGGTGATATCTCATTGTACTTTTGATTTGCATTTCTTTAATAATTAGTGATGTTGAGCATCTTTTCATGTGCCTCTTGGTCACCTATATATCTTCTTTGGAAAAATGTCTACTTAGGTGTTCTGCCCATTTTTTGATTGGGTTCTTTGTTTTTATGATATTGAGCCACATGAGCTTTTTGTAAATTTTGGAGACTAATTCGTTGTTGGGCACATCGTTTGCAAATATTTTCTCCCATTCTGTGGGTTGTCTTTTAGTTTTGTTTATGGTTTCCTTTGCTGTGCAAAAGCTTTTAAGTTTAATTAGCTCCCATTTGTTTATTTTTATTTCCTTTACTGGGGGAAACTAATTGTAAAAGGTATTGCTGCGCTTTATGTCAGAGAGCATTCTGCCTATGTTTTCCTCTAAGACTTTATAGTATTCAGTCTTATATTTAGGCCTCACAGATTTAGAGAACAAACTTATGGTTACTACGGGGAAAGGGTGGTGAGGGGAGGGTTAGACTGGAAGTGTGGGATTGACATGTACACACTACTATATTTAAAATAGATAAACAACGAGGACCTACTGTATAGCACAGGAAACTCTGCTCAATATTCTGTAATAACCTAAATGGAAAAGAATTTGAAAAAGGATAGATACTTACAAAACTTGCTCAATGATAGACACATATCTGAAGATGATCTCATTGTTATGATAACAAAGGAAATCATGCAACTTGAATTCATTTTGAAGAATTTTCAAGAATTACAGTATTCTTTGACACAGCCTATTCTTGTGTGTTAGTGGTAGCTCTGGTCCCTTTGTTACCATATATCTGTGTGTGTAAGGGTTTTTAACATATGTTGCAATAAAAAAGTGAAAAATTATCGGATATCAAAATAAGTGGACATTGCCAAGACATAGACTCTTCTACAATTGTAATTTTATTTTTATTTAGACTCTTCTACAATTGCAATTTTATTTTTATTATAGGTAAAGAAAAATAGACAACAAAATTAAGAGGATTTGTATTTTGTAAGTGGCCACTAAATTTGCATTAAAGCAGAAGAAAAGGAAAAAAATCAGACTAGTAGAAACAGAGTAGAATAGTGGTTGTCAGTGGCTGGGTGGTGGGGGAAGTTGGGAGATAGTGATCAAAGATGGTATGAGAAGGAAGAAAAGAAACAGTGCAGTAACCTGTCAAGCACCACCTCAAGCCATGTGATCAAGGTTCACATAAACAGTGACAAGTCATGTTGAAATATGTACCCTTGATGTGACATTATGAGAATGACATTTTACCTCTGTGGTCATCCACAAAAAAAACATACAACCCCACTGTAATCATGAGATAAACATCAGATAAATTCCAACTAAGGGACATTCTACAAAATACCTGACCAGTATGCTTCAAAACTCTCAAGGTCACCAAAAACAAGAAAACTCCGAAACTGTCACAGCCAAGAGGAGTCTAAAAGAGTCATGATGATGATATATAATGTGTTATCATTAGGTAAAGGCCACATTAGGTAAAAATGAAGGAAATCTAAAGCGTGGGCTTTAGTTAATAATAATGTGTCGAGGAGACCTTCAAGATGGTGGAGGAGTAAGACGTGGAGATCACCTTCCTCCCCACAAATACATCAGAAATACATCTACGTGTGGAGCAACTCCTACAAAACACCTACTGAACGCTGGCAGAAGACCTCAGACCTCCCAAAAGGCAAGAAACTCCCCACGTACCTGGCTAGGGCAAAAGAAAAAAGAAAAAACAGAGACGAAAGAATAGGGACGGGACCCACACCAGTGGGAGGGAGCTGTGAAGGAGGAAAGGCTTCCACACACTAGGAAGCCCCTTCGCGGGTGGAGACTGCGGGTGGCGGGAGGGGGGAAGCTTTGGAGCCACGGAGGAGAGCGCAGCCACAGGGGTGCGGAGGGCAAAGCGGAGAGGTTCCCGCACAGAGGCTCGGCGCCGAGCAGCACTCACCAGCCCGAGAGGCTTGTCTGCTCCCCCGCCGGGACGGGCGGGGCTGGGAGCTGAGGCTCGGGCTTTGGAGGTCGGATCGCAGGGAGAGGACTGGGGTTGGCGGCGTGAACACAGCCTGAAGGGGCTAGTGCGGCCACGGCTAGCCGGGAGGGAGTCCGGGAAAAAGCCTGGAGCTGCCGAAGAGGCAAGAGACTTTTTCGTGGCTCTTTGTTTCCTGGTGCGCGAGGAGAGGGGATTCAGAGCGCTGCTTAAAGGAGCTCCAGAGACGGGCGCGAGCCATGGCTATCAGCGCGGACCCCAGAGACCAGAATGAGATGCTAAGGCTGCTGCTGCCGCCACCAAGAAGCCTGTGTGTGAGCACAGGTCACTCTCCACACCGCCTCTCCCGGGAGCCTGTGCAGCCCGCCACTGCCAGGGTCCCGTGATCCAGGGACAACTTCGCCGGGAGAACGCACGGCGCGCCTCAGGCTGGAGCAACATCACGCTGGCCTCTGCCGCCGCAGGCTCGCCCCGCATCTGTACCCCTCCCTCCCGCCGGCCTGAGTGAGCCAGAGCCCCCAAATCAGCGGCTCCTTTAACCCCGTCATGTGTGAGCGAAGAACAGACACCCTCCGGCGACCTACATGCAGAGGCGGGTCCAAATCCAAAGCTGAACCCCAGAAGCTGTGCGAACAAAGAAGAGAAAGGGAAATGTCTTCCAGCAGCCTCAGGAGCAGCGGATTAAATCTCCACAATCAACTTGATGTACCTGCATCTGTGGAATACCTGAATAGACAACGAATCATCCCAAATTGAGGAGGTGGACTTTGGGAGCAACTGTAGACTTGGGGTTTGCTGTATGCGACTGACTAGTTTCTGATATTTATGTTTATCTTAGTATAGTTTTTAGCTCTTGTTATCATTGGTGGATTTGTTTATTTGTTTGGTTGCTCTCTTCTATTTTTTCTTTATTACTTTTTTCTATTTTTTAATTTCAAAAATATTGTTTATTTTAATAACTTTATTTTATTTTATTTTATTTTTCATTCTTCCTTTTTTTTCTCCCTTTTCTTCTGAGCCTTGTGGTTGACAGGGTCTTGGTGCTCTGGCCGGGTGTTAGGCCTGAGCCTCTGAGCGGGGAGAGCTGAGTTCAGGATATTGGATGACCAGAGACCTCACAACCCCAAGTAATATCAATCGGCGAGAGCTCTCCCAGAGATCTCTGTCTCAACGCTAAGACCCAGCTCCACGCAATGACCAGCAAACTCCAGTGCTGGACACCCGATGCCAAACAACTAGCAAGACAGGAACACAAACTCACCCATTAGCAGAGAGGCTGCCTAAAATCATAATAAGTTCACAGACACCCCAAAACACACCACTGAACATGGTCCTGCCCACCAGAAAGACAAGATCCAGACTCATCCACCAGAACGCAGGCACCAGTCCCCTCTGCCAGGAAGTCTACAAAACCCACTGAACCAGTCTTACTCACTGGGGGCAGACACCAAAAACAACGGGAACTACGAACCTGCAGGCTCTGAAAAGGAGACACCAAACACAGTAAGTTAAGCAAAATAAGAAGACAGAGAAATGCGCAGCAGATAAAGGGGTAAAGTAAAAACCAACCAGATCAAACAAATGAAGAGGAAATAGGCAGTCTTCCTGAAAAAGAATTCAGAATAATGATAGTAAAGATGATCCAAAATCTTGGAAACAGAATGGAGGAAATACAAGAAACGTTTAACAAAGACCTAGAAGAACTAAAGAGCAAACAAACAAAGATGAATGACACAAAACAAAAGACCTGTATGCAGAAAACTATAAGAAACTGATGAAAGAAATTAAAGATGATGCAAACAGGTGGAGAGATATACCATGTTCTTGGATTGGAAGAATCAACATTGTGAAAATGACTATACTACCCAAAGCAATCTACAGATTCAATGCAATCCCTAACAAACTACCAATGACATCTTTCACAGAACTAGAACAAAAAATTTCACAATTTGTATGGAAACACAAAAGACCCCGAATAGCAAAAGCAATCTTGAGAAAGAAAAACCGAGCTGGAGGAATCAGGCTCCCAGACTTCAGACTATACTACAAAGCTACAGTAATCAAGACAGTATGGTACTGGTACAAAAACAGAAATATAGATCAATGGAACAGGATAGAAAGCCCAGAGATAAATCCACCCACATATGGTCACCTTATTTTTGATAAAGGAGGTAAGAATATACAATGGAGAAAAGACAGCCTCTTCAATAAGTAGTGCTGGGAAAGCTGGACAGCTACATGTAAAAGAATGAAATTAGAACACTCCCTAACACCATACACTAAAATAAACTCAAAATGGATTAAAGACCTACATGTAAGGCCAGACACTATGAAACTCTTAGAGGAAAACATAGGGAGAACACTCTATGACATATATCACAGCAAGATCCTTTTTGACCCCCCTCCTACGGAAATGGAAATAGAAACAAAAATAAACAAATTGACCTAATGAAACTTAAAAACTTTTGCACAGCAAAGGAAACCATAAACAAGATGAAAAGACAATCCTCAGAATGGGAGAAAATATTTGCAAATGAAGCAACTGACAAAGGATTAATCTCCAAAATATACAAGCAGCTCATGCAGCTTAATATCAAAAAAAAAAACAACCCAATCCAAAAATGGGCAGAAGACCTAAATAGACATTCTCCAAAGAATATATACAGATTTCCAACAAACACATAAAAGGATGCTCAACATCACTAATTATTAGAGAAATGCAAGTCAAAACTACAATGAGGTATCACCTCACACCAGTCAGAATGACCATCATCAAAAAATCCAGAAACAATAAATGCTGGAGAGGGTGTGGAGGAAAGTGAATCCTTTTCCACTGGCAGTGGGAATGTAAATTGATACCACCACTATGGAGAACAGTATGGAGGTTCCTTAAAAAACTAGAAATAGAACTACCATACAACCCAGCAATCCCACTACTGGGCATATATCCTGAGAAAACCATAATTCAAAAAGAGTCATGCACCACAATGTTTATTGCAGCACTATTTTCAATAGCCAGGACAGGGAAGCAACCTAAGTGTCCATTGACAGATGAATGGATAAAGAAGATGTGGCACATATATACAATGGAATATTACTCAGCCATAAAAAGAAATGAAATTGAGTTATTTGTAGTGAGATGGATGGACCTAGAGTCTGTCTGTCATACAGAGTGAAGTAAGTCAGAAAGAGAAAAACAAATACCGTATGCTAACACATATATATGGAGTCTAAAAAAAATAAAAATATTTCTGAAGAACCTAGGGGCAAGACAGGAATGAAGACGCAGATGTAGAGAATAGGCTTGAGGACAAGGGGAGGGAGATGGGTAAGCTGGGACAAAGTAAGAGAGTAGCATGCACATATATACACTACCATATGTAAAATAGCTAGCTAGTGGGAAGCAGCCTCATAGCACAGGGACATCAGCTCGGTGCTTTGTGACCACCTAGAGGGGTGGGATAGGGAGAGTGGGAGGGAGACGCAAGAGGGAGGAGATATGGGGATATATGTATACGTATAGCTGATTCACTTTGTTATACAGCAGAAACTAACACACCATTGTAAAGCAATTATATTGTGATAAAGATGTTAAAAAAATAATAATGTGTCATTATCCTTTCATTAGTTGTGACAAATATGCCATCGTAATATAAGATGTTAATAACAGAGGAAACTGGGTTTGAGGTATAAAGAATGTCTCTGTACATTGCTGTAACTTTTCTGTAGTCCTAAAACTTTTTAAATAAAAAATTGTATTAATAAATAAAACTTTGGTTATGCTTCAGTAAAGCTCTTTGAAAACACAGAATAAAATTCCAGAAGTACTATAAAATACTTATCATTTCCAATTCATTTAATATCCAGGAATTTCTTAAAACATATTTGATATTGAAAAGAATGCCAGCTATACATTAAAAAACCTCAATTATTTTCAAAAATGTACTGGAAATCTCAACAGAGAATCACATCAATAATTTTTGAGGATGACTAAATAAATAATGGAATCTCCACACATCTCTAGTCATGCATATTCATAATTATTTCTTTATTCTGACCTGTGAGGGTAAAATTTAAATGCAAATGCCATGACTTTCTGATTAAAGCATACACAGTTCAAGCTCTTCAGTTATCAAATAAGTGCATTCCATCTTCTGGGTAAGCACTAAACATGCTGCACCAAATTATCTTTAGACATTTAAAGTGGTGACTCTAGCGATCACTTAATTAGTGAAGACTCCTACAATCAATTCAAAAGATTGTTTTTTCACTATGAGTAAATGGAAAATGCTTACTTTTCCTTTACCCAGGGAAAATCAACTGAGGTACAGAGGTGAATTTACAGTAATTCAGTTTTCATCCAGTTTTCTACCTGTGTTGACAAGGTTGAAGAGGCCAAATTACTTGTCACATCACTATGATCCAGTTGGGATTTCATCTAATGAAGGGTGAAGCCCTCTCAAAGATTTCTGAGCAACTGCAAAATGGCAGTGAGAAGGCTGAGAAATTCTTTTTCATTTAATGGTATGTTTCATGGTTCTCTAATTAAACATGTCTACTAGAAATGTTCCCTATGAGTCTATTTTGTTCACTATGTTCTAAAGGAAAGTTTTGATTGTTTAAATATTTAAATATTGAAATATTTAGAAGAGGTCCTCAGTGAACTGCAGCTAACTTTTGAGTCGAGAGTCACCAGTGAGATGGGTTCTGCATTCTTTGCAGCCAAATTCAATTACCTAAACAAACCTTTACCAACCACCTTATAATAAAAGGACCTTTGCTAGACAGGAACTGTGCACCTTCATGAACTAAGAAATCAACAAAGAAGATATACAGATGGCAACTTAGCACATGAAAAGATGCTTCACATCATATGTCATCAGCAAAATGCAATTTAAAACAGCATTGAGATACCACTATGCACATATTAGAATGGCCAAAATCCAGGACACTGACAACTGCAAATGCTGGAGAGGATGTGGAGCAACAGGAAATTTCATTCATTGCTGGTGGGAATGCAAAACGGTACAACCACTTTAGAGGACAGTTTAATGCTTCTTACAAAAGTAAACATACTCTGACCATATAATCCAGCAATCCCAGTCATTATTTAAATAAAGGAGTTAAAATCTTATCTCTACACTATAACCTTCACACATGTTTCTGGCAGCTTTTTTCATAATGCCAAAACCTGGAAGCCACCACAATGTCCTTTAGGAGTTGAATGGCTAGATAAACTGACGTACATCCAGAAAATGGAATATTATTCAGAAATGAGCTATCAAGCCATGAAAAGACATGGAGGAAGTAAACCTGCATATTATTAGGTGAAAGAGGTCACTCTGAAAAGGCTATGTACTATATGATTCCAACGATACGACATTCTGGAACAGGCAAAACCTATGGAGATGGTAAAAAGTTCAGTGGTTTCCAGGAGTTGGTGCAGAAGGAGGGATAAATAGGTGGGGCACAGAGGATTTTGGGGGCAGTGAAACAACTCTGTATGTTACTATAGTGGTAGATACATGTCATCATACACTTATCCAAACCCATAAAATATACAACATGAAGAATGAAACCTAGTGCGAACTATGGACTTGGGGTGTTTATGTTGTGTCAATATAAGTTTATCTTTGGTAAAAAATGTACCACTCTGGTGGGGGATGTTGAGAATGGGGGAGGCTATGCATGAATGAGGTCTGTGGGTATATGGGAAATCTCTGCATCTTCCACTCGATTTTGCTGTAAACCTAAAGCTGCTCTAAAAATTAAAGTCAAATTTTAAAAAAGAAAAAGGAAGAAGCACATATTAATTTTTGCTGTGATTATTTGGATTAATTAACTTATTGGCATGGACAAGTCATAGATTAATAATACATCCTCTACGATATTGTTGACAAAAATTCCACAGGCCTTCTCCTTTTCTTTAGAGAGGGGTCCATAAAGTTTTTGATGCCATAAATCCTTTCAGCCCCCTGATGAAACTATGAGTCCTTTCTCAGAATAATGTTTTAAAGGCGCAAAGTCAAAAAAAGTAAACCAATTATGATGACATAGTCATCAAAATATTTTAAAGACGTTTGTTACAGCAATATGTATGCTATTTTTATTAAAACATTAAATAATAACACTTAGCAACAGACATAATAGCTACTATAATTTTGAAGTAATGATGAGCATAAATATTTAAATATAGCTGCAAAACCTATAATTTAATATGAAAGTGTGTGATTTCTAATGATAACAAAATAAGACACTTCAAATAACTATATTGTTTCTTTTCCTAGGTTCATAATTTAAGAAAATGATAGATTTCAGTTGCACTGCCCTCCTATTATTTGCTATAACAGAGCAAGCTCTTCACCGAGAAAACTTGTACTCGTTTTTCATCCTGCCTTGAATGGTCTTTCTCTAAGATCAGTAGAACTGATTCCTACTTGCCCTTCACAACTGAGCTTCAGCTTGTCTTCCTCAGAGAGGCTTTCCTTGACTCCAAAACCAAAGCAGCAATTCAATTACTTCCTATACCTGACCCACCCTAAATCCTCTGCCACACACTTACTCTTATTCCTTGGTGGCTTTGGTCCTTCCCTTTCACCTCTATGCCTCCAGTACCTAGAATGTTGCCTGGCATGTAGTAGTTAATGAATATCTGTTGAGTGAATAAATGGACGGTATCTTTCCATTTGTGCCCTACAGTACACAGCTGCTTCCTAAACTTATAATGTGATAATCCAAGAAGGCTAATGCACAGTGGGAGGAAAAGAGGAGAAAATTCACCATGCTGCCATCATGCTCTCCAGGGGGAAACACTCTTTTAGATTTGTGTATTCCTATTCTTCTTTGCCCTTTACTTTAGCATAAGTCCAAACAATTATATACTAAAAATAGAAACACTGTAGAATCTCCATATATCTTGATGTGTGTTTTCTTTCCTTAATTTGGCTTTTCCTCAAGGGTTTAAAAATACCACAACAAGAAATAGAAAAACATTAAAACTCTGATACCATGATTCCACTTTTATAAAATTAAAGAAATAATAGTTAATATAGGAAAAACTTCCTGTACATATATGATTGTGGCAGTGTGATTGATACCAGGAAAAAAGGATAAAGTGAATTTAGATAACAATTTGGAAATGGTTAAATAAAGAAAGAATATGTACGTAGCAAAATACAAGGCAACCATTAAAATTATCTCTCTAAAATATTTTCAGTAAATAATTTGCTTATGTTGTACCCGTCAGTGAAGAAAGTATATAAAAATTTTATATATAGGAGAATGACATTATCTATCTATTGATCAATCATCTATTTATTTTTCTTGTATTCATTTATTAACCAACAGACTACTCAAAGCAATAAGCACATATAACTACAAAGAAATAACACCAAAATTTTAATTATCTTTGGTTGGTAGAAATATAGATGCTTTTATCTTCCACTTGCTCCTTTTTAGAATCTTTTGAATTTCTGAGTCTGCATTATTTTATAATGTGTAAATATATTTAAGTCAGAGGCAGTACTAAGATGTTTATGGGTCACATCCTTTTCCCTGCTCCATTATTACTGTCATCTTGTTCTGAGATGGTGTGGCCTGAAAGAGATCATAGAAATCTTGATTTTACATATTAAGCCCCTAAGGAAGAATGTCAGCAGAGGGTGGCTCTGAGTGGCCAAAAGATGACATCAATTCATCTGCCTCATCATGTGTATTAAAACTAAAAAGTGTGCCCAGGAGATTCTAGGACAAATGTGATTCATGCTTTTATACCTCAGAGTTCCTAAACCCTCTTTCTTATATCTATTTCCCTCACTCTTTAAAACTTTGGTTCCTAAAATTGCAAAACAAACCCTGCTTTGTCTGTATCTTAGTCTATGAGTTTACATAACATAATTAAAACTTCTCAGAAGTGAGACTGAGCAATGCTGAAAGCCTGGCCTCTCTGCTCATGTCTGTGTCTTCTCTTGAGCTCATCTCTAATCATGACCCCAGAGCCCATGAGCACTGAGACATGTCTTTTTAAGATACCTTGTATTTCAGGTGGGTGTGTCATTATTGACTCCCTGCTGAGTCCTAACTGGGAAATGGAAAGATGTGAAACTTAACCCAATCCATTTTCTCATTTAGTACCAATCTATGATAGGAGAATATTAAGTCTATACCTGAAATGATGTATGATTATAGATTTTATTTCTGTCTATAGAACTGTCCTCAATCACTGGCAAATGGAAGTTGTCAAATTGAGTGAAGCGATTACATACAAAACCTAAAAAGTTACAGTTGAGATGTTTGGGAGGCCATCTCATAAATATCTTCTGTGAGAAACAAAGAAAGATGAGCTTTAGTTGATGGAATTAGATCAATAGATCCCAGGTCAGGCTCTGCCTTTAAATCACAGGAGAAATTTTTTTAAAACACAGAGTATTGGGTTATACCAGGTGTACTGAATCACCAGTACTCAAAAGATAGAACTGTAACATATTTGATTTTTTAAGTCTCCACAGGTAATTGTGACACGGTCCATTCACAGACTGGTACGTGAGGACTACTAAAGTAAATGATCTTTAACAATCAATCCCTTCATTTGTTCATTGATTCATTCAATACTTATTGAGAACAAGTATGCATAAGGCACTAGAAAAGATAAACAGCGTGTCTGCTCTCACATGCACCATGTGTCTTGCTGTCTGCCCTAGTGTATTCTCTGATTTGAAGGAGCCAACCCAGCACAGCCTGGAACTATGGAGCAATCCTCAACAATGGTGGATAACAGCTCATGGATATATGATCCAACTCCTGTCCTTTAGGATGAAAATTCTGGGGGTTGTTTATATCCTTCTCAGGAGGTTCTGGCAGAATGGAGTCCCCATTGCCCACTACAGTAATCTTTATAACACATCCTTAATATTGGCTTTGCTTCCTTTCCTGTCTCACTTTCTCTGCTTCTCCACTCCAGCACCCTGGGATTATCTTCCAAATAAATTGAACCCAAGAAGTTATCTCAAGTGTTGCTTTAGGGAGAATCCAGACCAAAGCAAAATTGAACGGTAAGCCTCTCTTCTTCTTTTCAGGTCCTTCAAGAAGGCACCAAGATATGAAGATGGTAAAGTGTTTGGGGGAAACACCTATGAGGTAAAGGGAACTGACAGACTGTGATACAAGTCTAACCCCTGTGATGAAGATTGGGTCAGAAAACACTTAGACTGATGTGCAGTTCTAAGAACATTTTGACAAAGTCAGTAAGAAGTCCTTGAGCCAAGGTTGCCAGTCAAGGAACCCCACATCTCCCAGGGATAGACCTGCCTTACTATCTCTTCCTGCCAGTCATTGAGAAGTATCAACCAGTGAGAAATGTAGCCTTGTTGCAAACTCACTGATGAGTTTCAAACAAAGTGTTTGAAAACATCTATATCTATATCTATATCTATATCTATCTATATCTATATATAGAAAGAGAGAGAGGGATTTATTATAAGGAATCGCTTTACATAATTGTGGAGGCTGAGAAGTCCCAGATCTGCAGTCAGTCAGTGAACTAGAGACTCAGGAGAACCAATAATGTAGTTCTAGTTCAAGTCAAAGGCCTGAGAACCAGGATAGCTTATCTAAGTTCCAGTCTGAAAGGCAGCAGGCTCAAGACCCCAGAAGAACCAGTGCTTCCATTAGTCCAAAGGCAGGAAAAGACTAATGTACCAGCTTGATCAGTCAGGTCTTCAATTGATTAGATGGGACCCACTCACACCAGGGAGGACAATCTTCTTTACTGAGTCTACTGACTCAAATGTAAATATCATCCAGAAATATCTTCACAGACACACCTAGAATAAAGTTTAACTAAATGACTGGGCCTTCCATGGCCCAGTCAAATTGACATACAAAATTAAGTATCATACGTATCTAGATTTAATTGCCATTCTGCCTCTGTAGAATCTAAATGAATCCAGGAGAGTGACAATGGAATGTAGACCAGTGTAGGCTTAACTAAGTAGAAGCCCTGCTTGCATCCATTGCACTAAATGTGGGGTCATTGCTAGAGTATAATCTTGAAAAACAGCTCCTGGTGTATAACTGGGTCCTGATAAAGAGAGAACACTTGACCATGGGCACCATGTGCCAGAAGTTCATTTATCACCTGGCTCTGATAAGCCATTATTCTACCATGATGAAAAGTTTTGGTTCTCTGGGTATCAAATCAGACACTGTGTCTAATTGTCTTCAGAATGTCTGGATATTCTTATTTCCCCAGGGTAAATACACCTAAGTAAATAGCCATAGGTTCCTTTGGGGAAGAACTGGGAGAATCTTCACAGAATCTCTTTGCCATGGTGTTTCATGCTGCTTCCATTTAGTGAACCAACCACCTCTTTTGTCAATGGGTTCTGAATTTGAAAATGGGCTTAGTTCTAGAGTCTAAGCAAGAGAGTGACTTTTTACCACTTTCAGTCTCTTGTTCCTCCATTCTTGCATTCTTTCAGTTTTTGATATTAACCTTAAAAAAATACTTGCCACCCTACTTTTTTGTAGGGATACAAAGTTCTACTAGCCACCTCCACAACTCTGCATGGGTCAAGTAAAGCCCACTGATGTCCCTTCACCCTTGACAGCCATTACAGAAATTGTTAGGCAATTATGCACCAACATTTGCCCTCTGTTACTTTGGGGCCTCATCATCTCCATGGATATTAATGATCCCAAGTCTATAACTGCTTCCCCTACCATCAGCTCTGACCTACAGAGCCACCACTGGACTTCTTAGTGCTGCTGATATTCTCTTAGATCATTTCGGATAGATTTTGTAAATAGCGTGTCCTCTGAGCCCTTCCATGGCACACAATCCTCTGGGAGATTTTCTTAATTTGCATAATATATCCATTCCAGCTTTTCCTCTTCCCTCAATCTCTCTATTCCTTCTCTACCATCTTCCTAGGCAACTCAAGCATTCTACTTTGCTCAGCATTGGCCCAGTCTTCCTTTAGACCTCTAAGAGCCATTTTAGCAGTGAGCTTGCCACATTTCTGGACATCTTTGCCAGAATTTCCAGTACCATATCCTGAGAAGATACCCCAAGACAATAAATTATTGCTTATCCAGTCTTACATTCTGCCCCTTTCACCCAAATACATTTCCCTGGAGTCTCCTGGCTCCTGTTAAGCAATCAAAGGCTATGCAATAGTTATATTGCTGAGGTTCAAATCTTAGTTCCATTTACTTAGTTGTGTGGCATCGGGTGAATTAGTTAATTTTCCTATGTCTCAATTTCCTCACATGCAAAATGAAGATAATAATATTAGTACCTATCTCAGGTACTAAATTTAATAATATATGCAAAGTTCTTAGTGTATGTCTACACACGGTAAATACTGAAGAAATATTAGATACTGGTGGTGTTATGGATCCCATATAAAGGACGGGGCCTTTTTTATATGTGGGACTTCTCTTTTGCCTACCATAAATGAGGTACTGGGATTTGAAATGACTCTGGACATTTCAACCACTTACCTAAATTACTGGACTACAAAAATAAGCCACTAATGACCCCATTCTAAGAACTCTGTGATGGTTATTACAAAAAAATTTAAAAAGCTGATATTTGTAATTTGCAGCCACTTTTCAAAACATTGCAGAGTAGCACTGCTACAGTGGTGTCTCTTAGCTTCCAACTCTCTGTAGCCAGCTCTCGTTATGGGGGAACGCGATGCATTTTAGAAGCTTCTGTCAGCTTTCCTCAGGAGTTAGGGGTTCTCACTTGATTCTAAGGCTGCAAACCATGAACTGTCTGTCTCTTTTAGCACATGACCAACTGACCTTTCCCATGTAACAGGGCCTTTCAGTTGTGTGTCTTTGAAGATTAGACTGAGAACTTGGGCAAGAGAGATGTCAGTAAAAAAAGCTACAGATTGCATGTGAAATGACATGGCCCAAGAGCAGAGAATGTTAGGAAAAAATTAAGTACCTCCCCAGTGCACCAGATGAAGACATACATATAAATAGGGGTTAACTAAGTATTATGAATTAAGCTGCAAGGGGGATGCGTATAGGAAACACAAAGGCGCACCCGAGCAGACTGCAAACACTCCAGGTAGGACTTTTTCACTGATAGATACAACGGCACCAGCCAGACTGGACTGGGGTGCAGTCATTAGACAAAAGGGTGGTAAAAACAGTGAGGCTTCTGGGAGGCTACTGGGAAAGGCTTGCAATGAAAATACTAATAAAATGAACTGTGGGTATTTCCAGAATTACCTTGGAGGGTTTATGATCTTGTTGGCTACACTAAGCCCCTAACAACTCTACAATCAACAAATAACTGTTTATTCAGAAAATATTTGAGGGCATACTGCACACACTCTAGTAAGGAGTAACTGATGACTTTTACATGACTCTGAATCTCAACCCCACTATTTACTAAGTGTGTGAATTAACTTCTCCGTGTTTCTGCTCTTTCACCTATAAAAACATAATCATCCCTCATAGAATTGTTGTGAAGACTAAATGACCTAATGTATGTCAAGTGTCTAAAATTTTACCATGTACAATAAACTTTCAATAAAAGCAGCAATTAATATCATTATGATTATTCCTTTGGTACTAAGCTCTGAGTAAAACATGGCCCATCCCAGTTGATAATCCATCAAAATTATTAACAATCTAATAGTTCAACAAGGGCTATGGTACAACAGAACTCTAGAAGTATTTTAGCCAGGGGTAAACAGATGGCTTGATGGATTTGCTTGATGAGCAAGAATGGATGTAAGAAGTGAAAAGGTAAAGATAAATTTTGATAAGAGAAGTTGAAATTTTCTTTTTCTTGTAAAAGAAGAAAATTAGGATCAGGGACTGTCGCAGAAAGCTGTCAGAAATTGGAAGTTCTTTTCTTTAAGGAGGTCCATATAGAGATAGCACTTTGCATACATAGTACTAGATACAAGTACTGAAAGTACTTTTTCTTGTATCTTATTACTTATTAAGTGTGGGGAAAATTATTCCCCAAACTGTACTGCCCAAAATTTAGGAACTGATAAACGGCTATAGAGAAACCTTATACTAATACTAAAGACACACTAAGACAAAAATCTAGGGAGCATCTCTAACTCAGGCTGGGCATCGTTCATGGCTTTTAATGGTACTTTGCAAAAAGAAGCATAACACTTTTTCCTGCACTGGGCACCCTGCCAGGCTGTTGAGAGCATTTGTACACTTATGTGTAAGACTAAATCAAGAATCCCCTCCCAGAAGCTGGAAGGTAATATGGCACTGCTGGGAACTTGGGATCTTGGAAGTTGATCCTTTGTCCCAGGACGTCCTTGTGGTCCAGTTTATGCACAGCAAGTCTGAAAGGGTCGTGGGACCAGTCAGTCTTTAAAAGGCAGGTCAAGTCAGTGTTTATTGATGGGCTAAAAAAACCTATATCTGTTAGAGCCCGCTCAAGGCCCTGTTTCTATATCTTTAGAGAAGACAGAAAGTTATTTTTAAATTGGACCTTGAGATGGAAGACACTCAGGCCTTACTGTTCCATTTAGCTGTGCTTTTTTGTTGAGAAAATTGTCATCACCTCCGACCAAAAAGTTGTGTCTTCAGTGAAATGAGGAGCAAATTGAAAATTTTTTTCTAATTCTTCTATTAAATTTCAACTTATTTATCATCCAATAGTACACATTAGCTTTATATTTTATTTTGAGATCTAGGGCTTTCTCATAATCTCATTATTAACAATTAGAAGGAAAAGTTCACTGTCTTTCTCAAAACATCTGCACAGATATGTAAGAAAGTATAATAAGGCTGTACCATTTGTTTATTTCTTTATTTCTGGGTTTTTCTTTCAGAGCTCTAATTAGAAAAACAATTTTTGACTGGTTGTCAAATTCATGCTTTCATTAATGCATTTACTCAATCAAAAAATATTTATTAAGTGCATATTCTTTTTCACAGAAGATGATCATATAAGCCACTCTTAATTTCTGTTTGTAAGTCTATATGTGTGCTTATTATGCTGGAAGCAAGAAAACAAATGTGTATGATAAAGCAAACCATCATGTTTTTCAGTTGTTTCTATAATCCATCTCTCCATCTAGGTCATTTATCTTTTATTCAACAAATATTATTGAATATCCACGAGTTCCAGACACTGCTTTAGGCACTGGGGTTGCAGTAATAGATAAAAGCGGAGTCCTTGCTCTTATTTCGAGGGAGGGGGGAATGGAGACAAACAATAGCTGAATAACAAATTATAGCATAGTGGATCAGATGGCAAAAATACAAAGAAGAAAATTAAAGCAGGGTAAGGGAATAGAGGATCATGGTTGACTAGAGAAGGTGACAAAGCTAAAGTGATAAAGACTAGAGTACTGAATGGAATAAGATCCCCATTCGATCTCCGGAATTATTCCTGAGAAGGGGATCAGCAAGGTTATGCATGATTAGCTCCATTTCTGTCTGAGTTCTCAGGGAATTCACATGAACAGTGAGTCCAACTGTTAGGTAGCAGTATTCTGCACAAGGGTCTCCTCTTCCACCCACCTGAGAGGTGAATGTAAATTCGTCTTGGGGAAGAAATACTGATGGTAGTCAGAGAAGCCAGCCGCGGCGAGCCTGCAGAGCCGAATGGGGGCAGAGTGAAGCTGTGTAAGCTTTTCAGAGGACAGTCATTCTTGAGAATTTCTACTCTCTTCCGAACACAGCCTAAACTCATTTATTATCTCAGTCTTCTGAGTCAAAGCTGTGAGGAGGGAACATGTCAAGATAACAATGGAACAAGATAATGGGTGTAAAATGACAATAAACAGGAAACCTCTTCTTGAATGATTCCAAGTATTGTCACAAAGAAGTCTGTTAAGCATGGGAAAGGCAACTAAAACTGTGGTTCAGCATCTATGAAATGACATGATAACTTTGCCTGGGTAAGAGTTCTGGTGAGTTACTGGCACAAATCATATCCAATTAACACAATAGCAGGGTTGGGGGTGGGTGTGTGGGATACAGTGAACTGAAACAGCAGAAGCTTTAAGTGACATACTTTTGGTTAATGATTAGCTGGGAGGTGCCTCTACTTACATTATCATAATCTTTATTTTAAACTAAGACAAAAATAGGCTCTTAACACAATATCAGTGTTGTGTTCTAAATTATAAAATATTTTATACAGGATATATATTTTATACAGGATTATCGATTGATCTTCTGAGAATACAAAGTTATAGTTTTCTTTGGTGAGACTGAGGGTCAATAATTGCATATTTCATGGTGTACAGGAACAAAATAATTCTAGCCCTAACAAAGCAGACCCCATTGTAACAAGACAGGCTGATAAGGATGGTCACACTTACTGTGGGCACTCTCAAATTTTCCTGTCATTTCCTGTCATAAACAAAAAGTTTAGCTTGATGATAGCTTGAATATACATTCTCATTTATTCTCAAATTCAATAAGAAAACTGACTGTGAGAAATAATTAATTTGAAGAGTGAAATAAATTCTAATAGATAACTTTTATTCAACTATTTCAGGGCAAAATGTTTTCATATTCTTGGGATTATGCATAACTTTTTCCTTTCAACTTCTTTCAATTTTTCAAAATTTCTGCTATAAATACCTATCGATTTTATTACTTTCAAAGTCTGTATAAAAAAACAGTAAAATTTTTCCATATAATGATTCAAATCTGTTTCTAATTAAATTCCTTCTGCTGGTTCAGGTTCAAACTCATAGGTCTACAACTAATTCTTTTTTAATTCACAGCTAGACCACTTAAATATT
The DNA here is from genome assembly GCF_949987535.1 of Balaenoptera acutorostrata. Lineage (NCBI taxonomy): Eukaryota > Metazoa > Chordata > Mammalia > Artiodactyla > Balaenopteridae > Balaenoptera > Balaenoptera acutorostrata. The sequence continues at coordinate 40,693,791 of NC_080065.1, forward strand.
TGAAGAGAATTCTTTTTTCTCAAGTGTCCTCTGACTGTTAATCGTTTATTAATCAGAACATTTTTTGTAACATAATTAACACTTACTAATGATTGCCCTTGCAATTGACATAGCAACTTTAAAAATAGGTAGTGAAGAATACTGGCTCTATTTCTACTGAGAAAATCAAAGCGTTAAGATGGCAAGCTTGGTTCCAAATCTAGATGCTCTGACCCCCAAATGAAGGTTTTTAACCTCTGCCATCCATAGTTGTCAATGATTCTTCCCCTTAATTTCTGGCTTTGCATCGTTGTCAGAAACCTCTGTGGTTGCTTTGCTTTGCTTCTCATCTTGCTTCTCCAGTTTCTCCCTCTTATAACTGGTTTAGCTCCCATCCACTGCTTCATGACTTTTCTATAAAAATACAAACATGTTAGGCTATCTTGAAAATTAGATCCTGTTATAACATCTGTCCACCTTGATTTAGGAGTTAAATACATTTGCATAAGACAAAGAACACCCTCTCTTGCTTAACCTGGATTCAGTCAGAGCTCCTTGTTAGAACATTATAACATTTAAATCTGTACCACCTGATCTGAGACATAAGGGAGAATAAAAACAATTTGGAGAGAGTCCACCCTGGAAAACTATCATGTAGAACAATAATCAAGTAACCAGATTGGAAACCTAGAGAATGAGGGAATTCGAGGTCTTCTGCCATCTGACTGGAACAAGTCAACAAAGTTCAGTCTGGCATACCTGGGAGACTGAGTGGAACAATTAGCTTGTTGATGACAGGAGAAAAATATGCTTCCAGCTGGTGCTAGAGAAGAACCTTTGCTCAATGTATCCCTCCGTTCCTTTACCTGCTTCCAGAGTTCTTGAGAATCTTTCACCCCCAAATCTCCAACCATAATCTCTGCTTCCACCTTCTCCTACAGCCCCCTCACTTATTTCTGCACAGAATTCATGGGAGGGGAAAGGAAACTGGAGGATGGATCAAGCCAGGGAATCCAGGGCAGAAGCCAAATTAACTACATGACAATGAGAAGCCCAGGATTTGCACCTCATCAGTAAGAGCTCTGTGGGCATTTTTGACATTCTTTTTTAAAAAATGCAGTGTTTTAAATTCTTAAAAATTCAGGCAATATGTATTTCTGTTTATTTATGAGGGAAATTTAAATTTTTAAAAGTTCATCCTTCATATTAATACCTGAAAATTTGATAATTATAAGTAATATAATGATGGTCACAGTTTCAGATTCTGGATATTGATAAATTCTTCCCTTTACAAAAGTAAAGAAAAAAGTATAAAAGGATATTTGTATTTAATACACACATATCCCTTTGACCATCAGTCCTGAGTATATTGAGGTCACACAAAAAATTTCCCAGAAGTGAAATAATGTTTCTCTAGGTCATCCATATCCTGTAGAATTGCAAATAGCTAAGCTCTATCCAAATTCTTGACTCTGCCATGTGAAGATTTGGAGAGAGAGAGAGGAAAGGTCTCAGAGTATATCACCAAATAACATTATTTCAGATCCCCACAGGACGCTAGACTTCTCGCATCCAAAGGCAGTGTATAGACATTCCCATACTACCATCTAGCCAGAAATTCACACTATTGTTTGAGCATTATCTACCCTGTCTATCATTTGTATAATCTCTATGGGAGGCAACAAGGTGGAAGTGTAAGGATGGCCCACTGCTTCTATAGACTTCTGATTCCTTCCCTTTACTCCACCCCACTCTAGAGACTCTGTCTTCTCCATTATGATGGCGAGATCCATATGGGTCCTAACATTTCCTGGGACCACAAACATGCCTGTAGCTTATCAGGAGGTAGGGTCTGTTGTCTCCCTCTCTGCGTCATTTTGCAGTGGACTGAGCCTCAAGTATCTACTCTAACTCAGGATGGAAATACAGACTCTGTTCTTCTTACATCCTTTTGGGGAATTTAATTAGCAAATTCATCCCCATGATTTTTCTCTTCGAGGAGCTACATTCAAAACACTAAACGAATGATAGGGAATATGTTCCAAAAACAAAGGTAATTTCATTAAGATAGTTTTGAACATCAGTATTCTGAATAACAAATAGTTAATGCTAATTTGGGACTTGGAAATTCAGGAAAGAGGTTCTTAATTCTGATTTCACTTGATTGTCTATTCCTTGGAGACATTAATTCAAACAGTGCAGTGGAAACAAATACACCATGATCACTGTATGTTTAGCTTCTGAATAAATTAGTCAGTGATGGGAAAAGACCCTCCTTTTCCCTTATACAGTATGTTCTTCTAGCATTCCTGTTTAGACTAATGATTTCCCTTAAGACTTGCAAATATTTAATTTTCATTTTTATCCAGCTATCCTAATGTGATTGTCTGTTTTCCCAAGAATGAGAATTTTCTTCTCTTGGCAGATATGCATCACATTTAGCAGTTCTCCTAGTTTTTTTCTTTTAAGGCACAAGAACACACATTTAATAAGAAGAATTTTTTTTTAAAAGTGTCAAATTAACTGCTTTCATTTCTGCAAACAATTTTCCCATACTACAAAGTCATATAACGTGTTGTAAAGAAAAAAATAGAAAAGTTGAAACTACAAGTAACCTTGGAAATGTTTCATTATTAAACCAGTGACATCTTTTCCATTTTTCTTGACATAATGGAAGGAAAGGATCATATTCAGTTCTAACTTAAAATACGTTAAATTTCTTAAAATATATTAAATTTTTTACCAATTTTTCTTTGTAACAAATAATCTTATCTCAAGTTTTCTTTCAGTTTTGGAAATAAAGGAGAAACATGAGAACATCTTTATAATTTTTTCTCCCCTCATCTACCTCTTGTTATCCAATGAACAATTATAGCAGAAATATATGGGATAGGGAGAGGACTTAAACCTTTGTTTTGAATTTGGCTCAAGGAAAAAGGCCCTATAGTTATTGGAAGTCTGATCATCTCAAGTTAAGGAAAAGAGAGACTCCTCATGGAATTCTAAAGTGGAAGTATGGAAATGATCTATGAACCTGCACCAATTGAATACCTTCTCCACTCCCCTGTTTTCAAGTAGATATAGTGGCACATATGAAGTGATCACTAGGTGTTCTGTATACTGTAGAAGGTTTTTGCAGTATCCGGTCCATTTTCACCCCTGCTGTATAGCAGCTTGTGGTTTGGGTAAGAGTGACCCCAGCACAAGCTCTAGTGATAGATATTTTAAATAAACCTAAGACAATAAGTATGTGCAATCATCTGGCTATATTGTCTGATTCAATGTAGAAATGTAATCTAAGTTGGCCCGGAGTGAAGCACAAAACTATTGCTTAATAGTTAGTGTATGGGATGTAGTCTCTCCTGCTGGAGGTGAACAAGAAAGAACAAGGTGAATAGTGAGTCGTGTTTGCTGCTTGGAGATATCTTGCAAACATCTTGGTAAAAAAACCGATACTATTGACAGTAAAGAAGAGAGACAGAAGAAATCCAGTTCTTGCAGACCAAGTTAGTCCATTGGATCAAGCCTTTTCCCCAAAGTGGAAACTTTTTTTTTTTAAACTGGCCAAGATCTTCTTTTTTTTTTAAACTGGCCAAGATCTTTTTTTTTTTAAACTGGCCAAGATCTTCTTTTTTAAAAAATTATTTTTATTGGAGTATAGTTGATTTACAATGTTGTTTTAGTTTCTACTGAAACTTCTGATTCGAGTTATTTGAGCCAATAAATTCCTTTTTTTGTTTAATCTGGTTTTTGCTGTGTGTTGTTACTTGAAGATGCAAGCATCCTTACTATATAAGGAGCATAGACTACTGATCCCAGCTGGAAGACACTTTTCCAGAGCAGAGGTTTTGTCTGTCTTTATCAGTCTGTGGGGTCACTTCACCCTACAAACTTCTTACTTAGACACCCCTTTACTGATGAAGAGGTTCTTTTATTTAGTAATATAGGTGACATGATTCAGCTTAATTTTAATAGCTTCAGTTAACATGCTTTTCAGACTCTATTTTAGTAATTTGTAGAGGCATTATATGTATATAAAATATATAATATACAATATATTTCCTATACTATATAATTACTATAAATATATAATATATAATAATATATAAAATATAGAATGCGTAGTATATTATATCTATATATTGTCTGTCTCTGTCTCTCTCTTTCTCTCTCTGTATATAAACTTGGATATAAACTGGATATAGACTGTTTTACATTTTTCTCACATAATGATAATTCTTATTATTGCTATTGTTCAGTTGTATGCCCAACTTCTTTTAGTTCTTACAGATGCTTAATACTTAATTAGGATATACATATAAGGCAGAATATACAGCTAAAATATTCAGATATTTAATTTGGAAATATTCAGAAATTTAATTTACCTGTGACATTGATGAAATGCAGAATTGTGTACAATGAATATATTGCACAACAATTAAAAACTACATCTTACTTTCTTCCTACAACCATCTAAATCCATTATGCTGATTCCTTTCTCTCCCCTCCTAGATGAATTTTTAAATAGGTTCCATTTCTGAGTGCTCACTTGCATGTACCAAAAGAAATCTCCAGTCACCCTTAGTTACAAGAATAAATTTCAATTATTTCAGTAAATATTTTGTCCACTCTCATGTAATAAGCTGAAATCTGAAACTTATTAAAGTTAAACCTTCTGAAAAATGTTGGGAACAATGCAAATTTCCAGAAAATGGTTGAATAACCTGTGTATCCACTCAACAGAATACTATGCAGCTGTATAAAAAAAAAGATACATTTCTATAAATGAATAAGGAACAATTTCCAGAATATGTTTTAAAGCAAAACACATAAAGGCAAAAAAGTATCTAAAATAAGCTGTTTGTGGAAAAAAAAGAATTATGAAAAAATATAAATATCTCTTATCCTTTGTGCAAAAACTCAGGAAAAATAAACCAGAAATCAATTAAATATGTTGTTTAAAGAGAGTAAGAATGAGGTGGAAAGGATGAAGGATGGATACAGGATAGAAAGGATGGGAGGAGGAACATTTCTTTGTGTATTACTTTTTGCATAGTTTTAACTTTTAGAAACATGTTATTTTTTCCACATACTCAAAAACTGTAAAAACCATAGAACAAACACAATTAGCCAGGTTGGGAGAAAATCTGAAAATGAAAAACTGTGGTAAATGAAATAAGCTGTGCTTAAAATAAATTATAAGACTACATAAAAGTGGGTGTTAATCCAAGTAACTTTGAAAATAATATGTTGAGTGTATACCCTAAAGCTGAAGACAAAATATACTGTAAACATATATTGAATTCTACTTAGTAAGTTTGTTTTTTGTAATAGTATATATTTGAAATTCTGAATTATTTTACGTTTATTCTGAGAATAAGCAAATATATAAATGTTGTGTTCTTTATGAGGGTGAGATTTATTACTGTTGAAAGCTAAACATAGAAAGGAGAAAGGCTAGAATAATCCCTATGATGCCAGAGTGAAATTGAAGGCACAGTTAAGAAATCATATTTTAAATTTAGATAGATAGGTAGTGTGGATACAGAAGTAGATATAGAGGGGTGTGTGTGTGTGTGTGTGTGTGTGTGTGTGTGTGTGTATTTCATAACATTGTCTGTCTGTGCTTAGGCCTAGAAGCAAAACACTGCAGTTACAATGAGCACACCTGTCACCCAGATCTTGATTTCTAAATATGATTTTCCAATAAAAGCAACCTGTGCTCTCAAACAAATGATTGAGTCTTGAATTGGTGGAAAGAACATATAAAGATCAGCTTAGAACCAGAAAGAAACAGAGGGCTCAACGAATGATGGGAAAACAACATAGGAGTGACCCGGAAGTAGCTTCTACTGACCAAATCTGGGAGAATGTAGGTATCAAAAAATAGTGATACTGGCAGATCATAACCCATAGAGTAAATTAGGACCCAAGAGTCCATGCAATATAAATGAATACAATAAATAAATGGAGAGAAAGGAAATGCTTACTTACAGTAGAATTTCAATAAACATAGAAGAAATGATAGGATTATAAAATTACCATTTCTCAGACATTACTATCATAATATTTGTTTAGGTAGGAATTATGTGGGTGAACTATAGTGGATGAACTTGTGATAAGAAACAGGATATTTACCATCACATAGAATTTCCCCACAAAATATTTATTAAGTATGAAGAGTTATAACAACCTTACAGTGCACGAATCTGGTAGATATCACCTAAGCAAGTGATAAAAGTCACCCAGTAATGAGACAATGTGAGGTGCTTCTTGATATCATTCACTGAAAAGGACACATATCACTTTTTGGGATACTCTTGCCAAAAATGCAGATCCTGAATCTAATCATAAGAAAACCTCAAAACAAACAAACACACACAATAAGAGATAGTTTACAGTCTGGTCCAAACTCATCAAACATGTCAAGATCAGGTAAGATCATGGAAGACTTTTCCAAGTTAAAGACATCTAAATATAAATGACTTATAATTGTAATTTGTGATTTTGCATTGAATGTTGGACCAGGAATAAGTATATACATTATTTTGCTATAAAGGTGACTAGTGAGACAACTGGTGGAATTTTCAAATAAGTTTTATAGATTAGATAATAATATTGTACCAAGTAATTTCCTATTTTGATCATTGTACTATCATGTAAAAGAATGTCCTTGTTTTTAAGAGATACACATTGAAGTATTTAGGAATTAAAAGGTCTGCCATAGATTTATGAAATAAGACATTGTTAGCTTCTTTATTTCTTCCTCATTTATTCTCCACTTAAGAAACTGCCTTTGGCTCTTCCAGGGATGAAACAGGAGAGGGAAACAATGTAAGGGACAAATAATATCTTTTTAAATTGGTACCAGTGTAATTTGCATTTGTGCTTTCTGGGTTTAGTGGGTTCAACAGAGAACAGAGAAAGAATGCTTCTATTGCTTCACTAGAAACCTTCCTCCAGGACCATTTAACTGGGCTTCCCAAGAAGTGGACTGTGTATTTTCAGTTAGCTAAGTACATTTCTTTTTTTCAGTCCCTGGAATTTAGTACTTCAGCATGTATACTGATGTTGGGCATATACCCAGAGAAAACCATAATTCAAAAAGACACATGCACCCCAATGTCCATTGCAGCACTATTTACAATAGCCAGGACATGGAAGCAACCTAAAGGTCCATCGACAAACGAGTGGATAAAGATGTGGTACATATATACAATGGAATATTACTTAGCCATAAAAAGGAACGAAATTGGGTCATTTGTAGAGGCATGGATGGACCTAGAGACTGTCATACAGAGTGAAATAAGTCAGAAAGAACAAAACAAATATTGTATATTAACGCATATATGTGGAATCCGGAAAAATGGTGCAGATGAACCGGTTTGCAAGGCAGAAATAGAGACACAGATGTAGAGAAAAAACGTATGGACACCAAGGGGGGAAAGTGTGTGTGTGCGGGGGGATGAACTGGGAGATTGGGATTGACATGTATACACTAATATGTATAAAATGGATCACTAATAAGAACCTGCTGTATAAAAAATAAATTAAATTAAATTAAAAAAAAAAAAAAAACATGTATACTGACGTTACATCCCACTTCCTAGAAGTACTACCAGGCAAGGTAGTACTCTTCTGTGAGAGGTGAGTCTTTGGCTTATGGTCTCATAAACGACCATCTGTCTTGTCTTTTATAAATACTGCATAAGATGTCTACCACCTCTCTTTGAAATGTGGGAATATTTGCCATCTATTTTTTGTTCTTTTTGGCTTTCTGACACCTTAGCTAAAACTGAGAAGAAAGTTCCATCTTAACATCTTATTGTATGTGTTACAATAGTGCTCATCTTTAAAAGCAGCAGGATCTCCTGCAAGTCGAAGATGTACTGGGAGATGTATCAGGAGATGGTCTAGAGCACATATTTATTTCCAAAATTAAAATGCATGAAATAGTAATTGTATCATGTCTCTTGGGACTTGGTGCTTTGTTCTATACAGTTTTTATGTGAAACACAGATGAAGATAGTGAGTGTCTAGTGGGCATCAATAACCATGTTGTCTCAAATGACAGGATCTCCTCCATTTTTATGGCTGAATAATATTCCATTGTCCCGTCATTCTCTTAATGGATGTTTGAACAAATATTTAAAGAATATTTAATGACTCCAGATTTTCAGCTGCCCCAGGCACCAAATTATTATTCTGCTTGGAGTTTTTACTTGTTTTGTCCCCTCTGGTTCTAGGCAAACCTTTGTTGTGCTAAATTTCATCAATCCTCTTCCCCTCCGGGCATTAACTAAACTTAGGCTCTTTCTCCTTTCTCTTTTCTTTATACACACACACACACACACACACACACACACACACACACACACGCCTGCCTGCATACATATTCCCTTCTTAAAACTTGCTGGCAGCAAACAATAACAGTAGAAAGGCTCTGATAAAGCAATTAATACCAGGGTGTAAATAGCCGACAAAGCCTGAAATGTGCCAAGACAGAAGTATTTACATGTTAATAAAGGACAGAGCATTTTCCCCAAAGACATAAGCTTTAATGAAGGAATTTTAACAATAGGAAAATAAGGACAATTTTGGAGTTAGGGTCTGTGTAGTTTCCCCTCTAGGTCTGTTCAATCCAACAGATAAATAGTGAGCAAGGAAAGAATGACAGGTTTAGAAAATTCGGAGATATATATACAACCCAGATCCAGCTTCCAACAACGCATAATCTAATTGCAGAAGTAACTATAACAGAACATAATAATTGCCATAATGAGTAGAAAAGTACAGAAGGCTGGGAAAGAATGGGGAAAAGGAAACTAATCAGCCTTGGTAATTAAAACAAAAACTTCTACGACAAGGCAATATCTCATAGTGGTTGCTTCAGTGTTTGTGGTAGACATCTTTAACTTACTACTCTATCTTCAAGTAATACACCCCTTCACATACTGACTTCAGGGTTGTAGCAAGGATCAAACGCATTAATATTTGTAAAACATTTAGAACAGCTCCTGACACATAATAAGTGCTATTTGTTTGTTAATAGATACATACATTTTTAAATTGTTTGCCTTTTCCCTGTAGACTATAAGCTTCAGGGAAGAGGCATTTTTCTCTATTTTGTTCAATGTTGCATTCCAAGTGCCTAGAACATTTTGCTGACTAATTTTAATCAGTAGTTTAGTTTCAAAGATACTGATTGAGCCCAAATGCTTAGGGAACAATCTATTTTAAAATTCCTTTCTTGGAATTCTTACTATCACTTATCTCATAGTGATGTGGTGAAAATGAACTTAGCTCTACCTACAACCTGAGAAACTGGTTGCTTAGGAAAACGTAAAGCTGTAGAAAAACTTAGCAAAGAAGAAGAAATCCTTTGTGTTGGCTTGCTTTTCCTTGAGCTTATCTTTCTTATCTTGGATTTAGCTTGGCTTGTCTTTAGATATAGAGCTTGAAATATGAGTATATGCCTTTAGCAAAGTCTCTGATTTTGTCTAGTTCCTAAGTCTTTCTAATATAAGATAGAAGACTCTTGCATTATCATGTGAACAACATAGGAGACCCAAGTTCTAGTTAATTTCAAAAGATGAATATTCCTTATCTTGTCCTCTCTCCTTCCATCCCCCACCTTTCCTTCAGCCTACCAGTCAATATATTATTAACTGTTACCTGAAATAAACCTTGCAAGAGCTCAAGAAATAGACTGACTTCTGAAGATTGATAGAGTTCATGCCTTAGATTGCCTCAAATCTGAAATTGACAGTCTGGTATATAAGGCAGTTTCGGTATAATTTTAATTACAAAAATTCATTCAAGCAATATGCCGTAACTTGTAATAGTAATCTACTTATTCCCTGCTGGTGGACACAAAGGCAAGAGATTGTGTTATCACTTATCCTCCTCAATATTCCAATTCTAAAAAGAAAAAAGAAAAGCAGAAGTGAAAAAAGTCCCACAACAGCTCTAATTTACTTTCTAACTGAAGGAAATGGTAAATTATAAACTCAGACATTCCTGCAGTTCAACCATTAGTTATTTTTAAATGCTTTGGGGTCTAAATATAGTTAACTGATAGGAGAGTATTGGCACATATACTTTTACTTTTAATCCTTCAACTTGGGCTTCTTCCTACAGTTCTCATATTTCAAAAATCTTATGCATAGGTTACAAGGAGAGTGTGTTTGACAAAATACAATGACATCTCCAAGGAGATCAAGCAGGCGAATTTAGCACTCATCCCAAATTAAACTTTTATCATGGTTTAATGCACCTGTGCATTAAACTATGCACCTGTGCATCTGTGTGTGCGTGTGTGTTATGGCATTTGAAATCAATTTTCATTACCAAATATTATTCAAGCAATGGTTATTTTTCATCACTCATCTCTCAGAATCCATAAACTAAATATTGAGATTATGGCCCATGACCTTCTGGTAACTTTCTGTTCTGCCAGCATCCTGCATTTAGAACATTAGTCTCATTTCATGCCACCTTCCTAAGCCAAGACTTCCATTAGGTCAAGATTGATGTAACTAATGAGCATTCTGTGCCTCTATTTAAACCCCACCCCACCCCAGCTCATCATTTGTACTTCCCCTTTGTGATCTGTCATTATGACACAGTCACCTTTGAGATAATGGATGCTGAGCCAAGTTAAAAATCCTGTCACAGGTTTGATTCTCTTTGCTCTCCTCCACCTCACTCCAACAGCCACCACCCTCTAGCGTTTATGCTGTGACTGCTGATTAAAATAATAAATGCTCCTTTAAGAACTCAGGAGAAGATAAAACATTTATTTAAATGTTGCAAGCTTTGACCTTAGTTTACCTGGCTTCTTGGTTATTTTCAAATCCTTCCTGCCTTAGAGTTGGACGCACTAATGAGAAGAACAACTACTACTTCCTCCCAAAATAAGTCTAATTGGAAAGTTTACGAAAGTAATTGCAAGGAATTTTTCAAAAAGTTCTTGTCCTAGAAAAGATCAAGAATTTGGCAACATAAATGCATTTTTTTGAATTCTAATCCGTTGAAAGCATAAAGCTACCTTGTCCACTTCTCTACCTAGTATCTGTGGGCAAAACTCCATTTTAAAAAGCAGTAAACGAGGCAGCTGCTGTACATAGTTGAATTAATTATATGATTTGATTTGATACAGAGTAAGCACTTCCTGAAAATGACATGTAATGTATGGGAAATAAATAAGCAAAGTCATACAAACTAGCTTGCAAGCATATAGCACATTTATTCCCAGAAATAAACAACTTTTGCCTTGGCTTTTTTTCAGTCTTCCTCAAGATGACCCCCACCTGTTTAGGTGTCAGGAGGTTAATATAGAAATTGTGTCTGCTTTCTTCAAAATGAAAGAATCCAGACTAGGCATCTAATTCTCTTGGAATCCTCCCAGGAACTCCTCATTTCTGGTCTCGTAATTTCCCTTGAAGGACTCAGATGCTGAGATGATACAGAGGAAATGAGAGGGGAAGAGCAAAGTGGCCTTGCCAATCCTTGTACATCTCTTCCCACTTCTCACTTGCTTTCTGCCTCACTATAAAAGCACCTGGAACTGAAGCGTATCTGAAAGGCTTACCTGTGGATAAGTTCAGTGTAGAATGCAGGAAATTCAATAACTAACATGATGCATAATTTCCATTAAGTATCTATTCCTGCAGGTTCTTATCATTCTACCACCCCCAATCCCTTTCACTTTTCTTCTTTTCCCCTTACCTAAAATCCTGATGTGAACTGAGAATCAGCAAAATACAGTTCCAACACTTAAACCTATACTGTCTTGTGTAGTTACCTAATTAATTCTTGGTTAAATGTGTCATTTCTCCAAGTCTATTAAAGTTCATTGAGAGGAGGTTATGTTGTCGATAGCACTGAGGTAGTGTAGGTAATTAACAAATACATGTGTTCAATTGGTTGATTCAACAGTATTGAAAATCTACTGGACTTGGCAGAGTGAAAGGTATAATTTCTTTCTTGTCCTTCTCAGGTTCTTACAAGTACTACTTGACTTTTATGAAGTAAGATGCTTGTATCAGGAAGTCACAGTGAAAAATCAGAAGAAAACAGAAATATAGAAATATAGTGGGTTTCTTTTCAGGCTCTAGAGCATCAAAACAACATAAGGGTAAGAAGGGAAAAAGTATATGGTGGTGGGAAGGAAATCAAGTTAGCCTGGTGTCTCTTAAGGTCATGAAATGTCTCCTATCTTTTACTTGTGTCTCAAGGTTGCTCTAATTTTTAGAGTAGAAAGCAGTGAAATGAAGAATCCCTGACTTCAAATTTTCCCACTGAGGGTAAAAGCACATTACCGAGTTTAGGATGTCAACATTATAATAATTTGCAACCCGAATGTGCAAATTCAAGTCTTATCAAACTATTTCTTAGGTCTCTGGCCAGACTTTCTTAATGTCATCCATTTGCAGATCAATTAAATTAACTGCTCAGAATACTTTAAGAACACTTAGCAGCCATTTAATGAATACCCAGGCATAAATAGTCCTTAAAAACACTATTTTCAGAAACTAACCCATCAATAATTAGTGTGATATTAGAGAGCCTTCTCTTTAGCCTAAAAATATCAAGAAATCAGATCCACAGATAATGTATATTTTCATTTGGAAAATGAGAGTGTGTAACCATTAAAACTTTCCCATCTGTCTTTTATGATTTAAGAATTGCTTGTGTTTCAGTGTAGACTTTGATGAGTTCTGTATGTATAATTTCACACTGGTTTGATTTTCTCAGGGATTTTTTTTTATTGCCCCTAGCTTTCTACATAGATATAAGATTGTACATTATATCTGATAAAAGATTGATGATGCCCATGTAAATTATTTTGATTGGTTACAGCAGGTTTCTCCTAGCTTTACCCTTCTAGTAGTTCACTGGGCTCCCAGGATTGCCTTGAGAGATTAGCCAAACACACTTCTTAATATTTCAAAAGGCAACTTTTCTGTCAATCCAGGAATGAGACTCAAAAATTCATTTGACTTTTCTACAACCCCATGAAATATTGGACAACACATAGAACTACAGTTGTATGCCTCCACCTGTCATCTCACTGTTCTGATTAAGAGGCATTACTGTCATTCTATCATTTAGTCTTCTCTTTTCCCCCTAAATTCCCTTACTCAGTTTGCATGTGTATTGGCATGAATGTTTTCTTCTCCTTCAGACCATATTCACTACTAAGAATTCTTCAGTTGTATATCTCAGTCTCAGGAAACCAGTCCACTATCTAAAATCTTTGTATGTGTATATATACTATGTATTGTCATGAGTAATTGATTTGTTATTTGTAAAGATGGTTCTGGTTTTTGTGTGCATTTCTTCTGATTTTGGGGGGCCCTAGTGGAGGGTTCTTTGTGTGTCCAGATTCAAGCAATGAAGAATAGCAGGAGACTGAGTTGGGACAAACTGTGTCTTCTTTATATTCAATCTCATGCTTTTTTTCCCCTTGGCAAACTCCTGTTCAACATTTTCAGTATCACCTATAAGGTTTCAAAACATAGATTTCTCAGCTCTTTCTCTGAAATTTTTGATTCAGTGGGTTTGAAATGATGCTTGAAATTATCTTTTTAAGAAATAATCCTAACCTGAGGACCAAAACTGTCTCAGATTTATTCAGCATGGTAATCTCAGTCCTTGACATAGTGGTTATTCAATAAATAACTTAATTAATTAGAAATTGAGGTATTACTCAACAGTGCTGTACCTATTTTTCCATTGATTGAAAATTGAGTGGGGTACAAAAAAATATTTTTTTTGTACCTTGAGGGGCTATACACGTTAAATGATTAAGCAACAACTAAAGGCAGCACTTGATTAATTATCAAAACACTTAGTCAAAGTGCTACATTTTTCAAAGACCAAGAAATTCAGAGAGCATAGGAAAGTTACACCCATCCATTAGCATGCCATTATGAAGCACCTACTATTTGTGAAGCTAGTTTTGGGGAATCAGCAAAGAATAAGACAAAAAGTCTGATCTACAGAAATTCTTAGGCTAATGAGAGATAAATATTTAAAGTAATCAATAGTGCTATGATATCAACAAAATTCTATGGGAAATTAGAGAAGGGAAAGATTATCTGTGGCTGTGGTGGTAGTGATAGTGTTCAAGGAAGGCTTCATAGGAGAGGCTGGAAGTGAATCATGTTATCTTTAGAGGTACAAGGTCACTTATGCTTCAGTACTCTTGGTATCTCCTGGGTAACTTTGCATGCAAGCAATCTTTCCCTACTATGAAGTTGGGGGATCCCAAGGAGATAGTAGATCACTTAAGTATCATTCCTGCCTTTATAGATTTAGGAATGTCAGGCGTAGAGGTCCAATATCCCAAACTTTTATACATAAATAAGTTATTTTATCACCTCTAAAGACCACCTGAAATATAGTTTCAAATCAGTTGTAAACAAGATTATTCCATTTTGAAAGGAATTTATGATGCTAATGTTAAGCTTGTAGGTTAACACAATCTCTTGCTAATTGAGAAAGATCACAGATTATTCTGGTCAGCGAGTTATGTGGCAAACAGTAATTATGAAATGAGGACATATATTCCAAGACAAAATTATACAGTATAATTAACAGGCCTTAGAGTAGCTAAAGGAAGATGTATCTTTCTACATAGCAAGGAATTAATCTTGCTATTTTTTTAGTTGTTGTTATGGCATACAGTTTAAGAATATTACTGTCAAAGTACTTAATCTATTAGTCTAAAACTCAACCACTAAAAATTCTTCAGTCAGCCTAACGTCCACACAGGGCTTCATATGATACAAGGATTAATATAAGTGCCCCTTGACGAGCGTAACGCTGGTTGGGAGCTGGGGTGAAGAGGAAAAAGAGCATGCTACCTTAGAAATAGAAATATTTTCAAAATGGAGTCCATTATGATGGTATCCGCGTTGTGTATGTGTGGGGCGATTCTCTATGGAATAGTAATAATGCATTTTTGGGCAAATTTAGCATATTAATGGTATTGATGTAGTCTACTCTCTTCAAGACAGCTCACCCTGTCTTGAATGAAAGCAGAAAATTTACTTAGCCCATTTTAGCTGTCTGGTGAGATAGCAGAAAGAAATTAGGGTAAGATAAGAATGTTTAACATGGGACTTCCCTGGTGGCGCAGTGGTTAAGAATCTGCCTGCCAATGCAGGGGACACGGGTTTGAGCCCCGGTCCCTGGTCCGGGAAGATCCCACATGCCGCGGAGCAACTAAGCCCGTGCGCCACAACTACTGAGCCTGAGCTCTAGAGCCCATGAGCCACAACTACTGAAGCCCGCGTGCCTAGAGCCCCTGCTCTGCAACGAGAAGCCACCGCAATGAGAAGCCCGCGCACCGCAACGAAGAGTAGCCCCCGCTCACTGCAACTAGAGAAAGCCCACGCTCAGCAACGAGGACCCAACGCAGCCAAAAATAAATAAATGTATTAAAAAAAAAAAAGAATGCTTAACATGGACACAGGTTATCAAGAGAGGCTCTTTAATCTTAATCCTGAATATTTTTAAGAATAAGATTGACTAGGGCGTAGGGAATATAACAGAGTGATAAGACAGGTAGCATAAGTCGAATCACAGTACAGGAGCCTTAAATACAGGTGAGAGGATTAACATTTTATTCTGTAGGTAACTGGAGAGTGACTGCATGTTTCTGATCAGGGAAATTATATGATTGAACCTGGGCTTTAGTTGTATTATTTTATTAAGACAAGAATAACAATAAAATCTTCTGTGATTTATCTAATTAACTATTACAATAACGTTTAAGAAACTGCCAGAATTAAATATTTAAGAAGCTAAATTATAGTCTTTCAAATATAACCTTCCTGGCAGTGCTGAAGGTTTAAAATTTTCAAACAGTATCTCTAACATCTAAGCCTGTAGAGACCTATTAGAAACTGTATTTCTAAGATAATCAAAACTATCCTAGGGTTTACTCTACACTTCTTTTCTATGTAAGTTGACAGTTCAATTCAGGTTTAAATTAAGGTTTATTTTTCCTATAAGTAGGACTTCAGCTATTCAGGACACAGAATAGGAGCCCTATACTAGCAGGAAAAGAAGGGGTTAAATGTGAAACACTCTGAGGCTAAAAGAAAGTAATAGTAGCATTATTCAGTAATGATGCTTTGATTTGCTGTTCAGCATTTGTAATGAGCATACACTATTTTTTTTACTAAATATAGGAGATTTTGTTCTCATAAAATATAGCCTTGCAGGAACAAGAATTGCAGAAGCCATACAGGGAAATGAAATTCACGCGTGGTTGTATATTCATGATGCTTCCTATAGAAGCATCTTCAGAATGTATTTCATGAGTCTGCTGACACAAGGGTTGTGTTTGTACATCCGAAGCTGGTATGCTGTGAAAAAATGAGAAATTACTTCCATCTGCACAGCCACTTTTTAAAGAAATCAATATTTGCTTGACTTTTAATATAAAAGCTTGAGTAGAAAATTTGAATCAAAAAATTATTATCATTTTATTTTCAAGTTAAAACTAGAGGGGAAAATGCCTTTAGTTAATTGTGGCAACCTGAGCCATATTTGAAGCAATGTGGTTGAGAGGACAATTCTAGATTCTCTCTGAAATAAAGGAATTATACTAAAACTCCTTTGACTTAAGACAAGCATGTGGAGTCACTGTGTGACAGTGAGCATGGTCTACAACAGCTGTCATCCCTTTAGCAAATGTCTTCAGTTTCCTTGAATCTGATGTCCTAGAATGGAAGGTTGTATGATGAGAAGCAGAGTGTCATTAGAACCGTTATTCAGAAAGTAAGGGAAAAGCCTGGTAAATGGTCAGCAGTGAGCAGGTCAGAGATCCATTTCTACTTCTGAAGCCCCTAAAGAAGAGCAAAACCTAGATAATCATAACTTGTCCAATCTGTATGGCCTTTAGTCTAATCTGGGAAAGGAAAGTTGGCAGGCTAAGTGCAATGGAGTTTGTATGATGTAGTTTTTCACATGAATGCATCTTGTCTTTTCTCAGGGAGAGAGAAGTAGAAAGAGAGAATCTTTTATTTTAATTTTTAATTTTTTATACAATTTTTTAAGATTACTTTCCATTTACAGTTATTACAACATATTGGCTATATTCCCCCTATTGTACAATACATACTTGTAACCTATCTTACACCCAATAGTTTGTACCTCCCACTCCCCCATCCCTATATCACCCCTCCTCCTCCTCCCCACCAGTAACCACTAGTTTGTTCTCTATATCTGTGTGTCTGCTTCTTTTATGTTATATTCTTCAGCTTGCTGTCATATTTTTTAGATTCCATATATAAGCAATATCATATGGTATTTATCTGAGAAAGAGAGAATCTTAACATAAATTCCGAACTGATTTAAGTGAATGGAATGTACAAGAAAGGACATCCTATATTTGGCACCAGTACTTTGACCTTGGGAGTTTTCAACATGAATAGGTGTGACTCATGATGCATCAACTTTAATTTTGTCAATGTCAGATCAGTTTCTTTTATAAAGAAATTGATTAGGTATTCATTAATTCTTAAGATACATCTAAGATATCAAATATCTTTTAAAATGCATACAAAGAGTTTGACATTGCTAACTTTGTTACAAAGTTAATCAATTGGTTATTTCTTTGTATAACAAAAATAGCCCCATGCGTATCAGCATTCAGTGACAGGGACAAGGTAATGGAAGTAAATATGTAAAGACTTTAACTGCGATGCTTAATAAATGTCCTGAACTACAGAGAAATACAAATCCACCATTTTCCTATGATAATATCAAAGCAAGCAAACAAACAAAAAGAAAACAAAACAAAAGCGATAGGTAAAAAGAAATCCACCAGATTGAAAAGTCAGAAAGAGAAAGTGAAATATCCTGAAGCTTGTCTGGAAGGGGTGCCAGACACTCAGCCCATAACAGCATATTTTGCCAGAAATGCAGTGGATTTGCTGAAAAAGATGCTTTCAGCTCACTAGAACAACATTATTTCAAGATTTCATTTGAGCACAGCAAGCATTATCGTCAATGAAAACATTAGGCGCACACTGCCTTTGACTGACGGTATTGTTCTGTACTTTGCTTTCAACTATAAAATATAGTCATTTGTTTTATACTTCACCAGACAACTGTCATAGTCAAGAATATATACTGGAGGCAAACTCTTGGGGTTCAAATCCTTTTTTTGCCACTTACAAGCTGGTATCTTTGGTCAAGCTTTAACCTTTTCATGCTTTGTTTTCCTTGTCAGTGTAATAGAGAAAATAGCACCTTCTTTATTGTTATGATGATTAGATGAGTTAATAACTGTAAAGGGCTTGGAACAGTGCTTGGCACATGATAAATGTCCAGAAGGAGTCAACAATTATTACTCATAAGCCCAACATTACGAGAGTGAGATATATGTTAGATTGTAAAGGTCTGAGCGAATTTATTAATCTCTGTAGGATCATATGTTCTTCGTCTCTTAAATATGGATTCGAGCTGTGCTTTCCAATATAATCGTCACTAGCTATATGTGGCTACTGAGCACTTGATACGTGACTAGTTTGAACTGAGATGCACTCTAAGTGTAAAATGCATTCCTGATTTTGAAGACCTAAATTACCCCTTCAAAAAAAGAATGTAAAATATCTGAATAATTTTTTAATATTGGTTTCACATTGAAGTAATTATATGTTGGTTATGTTAGTTAAATAAAATATAATTTTAATATTAATTTAACTTGTTTCCTTCTTACTTATATTAATAGGTATACTTATATTTTACTTAGGTTAATATGGATACCAGAGAATTTAAAATTACATGTGTGGCTCATCTTAAATTTCTATTGGACAGGATTGGTTTAGAGTGTCTCAGCCTATCTCTAATACACTAGAACTGTCTGATACCACTCTGAAATTGAGGTATGGATTACATATTTTTCTAAATAAGCCAGATAAATACAGAAGGATAACCTTAATGTCTGTTACAACCATTCATATCGCAATTTTTATTGTAAAATTTCAGGAAATTTGGAGATTATGAAATCACCAGCCCACTCCTAAAGTGAGAAATGTCAGGTCAATTTAATTCCTCAAATCCTTCAACTTCACATCTCTAAGAGAGACATTTGTAAATATTTTTATAAATGCAATCAGCCTATTCTTTTGTTAGAAGAGCATTAAATGCCTTCATACTATGTTATCTTTAATGAAAAATGTATTGTTTATGTGTATTTCATTGACATTCCTAAATTTCATTAGGAAAATTCAATCTATTTAGTTCTACTTAGCAAAGGCGTTAATGTGGAACTCTAATCTCTCACCTTCCCATGATGATTTAAGACATTTTATAATGCAGACCCTAATATACTCTAATGTATATTATATATTAGTGTATATTAGAAGTAAAAACTAAGAGTCATTCTCGACAAGTGCTTAGCTAATATGAAGGCTGACAGCCAAAGATACCTGAAGGTTATAGTGAAATTGAGCCAGCACTTCTGGCTTGCCCATAACCCATTCAGGAGATGAGTTTGAGAGAGAGAATCCTCTCTTGCTCTTTGAGAGGATACAATAATCCAACTCCAGGGTGAATCTTCAGCTAGCTAGAGAACTAAGCTATTAACAGGACAGATATCAAGAAGTGGGGCAAACCTTAGTGTATGCTACTGTTAAATGCCCTTTTCTCTTTCAACCTGGTAAATTCCTTGATAGCTCCCAATACTCAGCTCTAGCATTCATTCAAAAGTTATTTATTAAGAAGCTATATATCAGATAATCTTTGTTTCTCTCTTTCCCTGCCTTACTCCAACAACTAAACTGTCAGCCAGCCCTGTCAATTCTAAATTTTAAATTCCTCTAAAACCCATCCTAAATCTATTCTCTTCCCTCTATTTTAACTTCTACTGACCTAGACCCAATCACCATCATTTCACATCTATAAATTAACTCTTCATGCTGCTTCTTCCAGTATTATTCTTCTCTACTCTCCATAAAGAAATAGTAGTAAAATAAGTTAAAATGGAAACTAAATCATTTGTTCTCCTACCAAAAACTGCCTTAGAATGAAATCTCAGCTCCTAACTTGCTCTGGCTTTATACGGTCCGGCTCCTGCTTACTTCTTTGTCCTTGTGATATGATACTCTGTCATTCAAGTTTTGGCTGCAGCCTCAAAGGTCTTTTTTGGCCACATCTATAGAGCTGTTTCTCAGTCACTATGACAAAACACTATTATATTTTAATTACAGAACTTATCACCAGCTGGTATTTTGAATACTGCCTGCCTATCCCAACTAGAGTTAAAACACCTGGAAATGAGAATCTTATTTTTATTTCAAAATTATAAGTCAAGGGGCTTCCCTGGTGGCGCAGTGGTTGAGAATCTGCCTGCCAATGCAGGGGACACGGGTTCAAGCCCTGGTTTGGGAAGATCCCACATGCCGCGGAGCAACTAGGCCCGTGAGCCACAACTACTGAGCCTGCGCGTCTGGAGCCTGTGCTCCACAACAAGAGAGGCCGCAAAAGTGAAAGGTCCGCGCACCGCGATGAAGAGTGGCCCCCACTTGCCGCAACTAGAGGAAGCCCTAGCACGGAAACGAAGACCCAACACAGTCAAAAATAGATAAATAAATAAATAAATAAAATTAAAAAAAAAAAAAAATTATAAGTCAATACCTAAAATAGTGCCTAACACATAGCAGATACTTAATAAATATTGTTGAATAAATACTGAATGTTACTCTGGTCTTTGGTACCACGGATGTCTCTAACACAATGGCTGTATCTGGAAAGATACTCTCTGATGTTTATATGTTTTCTTCTTTTCAAAGCACTTTTATATGCATTATCTCATTTGATCATGACAATCCTTTGAAACAAGTAGTCAAACTATTGATTTCTCTTGTCCTTTGTAGATAATGAATTACTCAAGGGAGTCAATTTTTAATTTATATATTCCACCATCTTAAACACTCAGATATTTATTACTACTGCTAATTTAATAATCCAAGTAAGAATAATTGCCCTCACCCACATGCCTTTACAACTGGAGAGTGCTATTTTTAGAAGAGTACCCAAGAGAACTCTGTGATTAAGAACTGAAAGAGAATTTAATGTTATTGTCCTTAACAGTCCCATGTACAATCACTTAAGTTGAGGTCCAGAGAAGGTGATTTACTTTTTCAAACATGTTAGTAACAGTTGAGGACTTGATTTTCACACTCCCTAACTAATGTTCCTTTCTCATTACCAATTAACCTGTCTTAGAATTGGCATCTGATTTTATATTTTAAAAAATATGCTCTGATTCTAATTTCTTTTAGAATGCCTTCATGGATTGTATATATCAAAGCTCTTAGAAGCATCTGTAGCAGAAAACACAATAAAACTTTGGTGTTCTTCCGTCTATTTGAATGAAATATTTCTACCCATTTTAATAAATTTATTTATTTATTTTTGGCTGTGTTGGGTCTTCGTTTCTGTGCGAGGGCTTTCTCCAGTTGCGGCGAGCGGGGGCCACTCTTCATCGCGGTGCGCGGGCCTCTCACTATCGCAGCCTCTCTTGTTGCGGAGCACAGGCTCCAGACGCGCAGGCTCAGTAGTTGTGGCTCACGGGCCCAGTTGCTCCGCGGCATGTGGGATCTTCCCAGACCAGGGCTCGAACCCGTGTGCCCTGCATTGGCAGGCAGATTCTCAACCACTGCACCACCAGGGAAGCCCTACCCATTTTCAAACAAACACTTTCAAACAAATGCAGTTGTTTTTTTCTGTCATCCTGTATAGCCAAATCCTACTGATTTGATCTCCCAAAATATCTTTCCAACCATTATTTTATCTTCACTTCCATAGGAGAGGTTCTTATTCTTTTTTATGTAGAATTTTCAAATAGCTCTGTTTTCATTTTAAGCCCCTCAAATGCAAGCTTGATATCATTGCCAGACTCTTATTCTAAATCAGCAATATTATATTATCAATATTACCCTCTTTAACGTATTTCAATAATGCTGTAATGGTTACAATAATAGTTAAACTCCACCATATGGCACACAATACATTTGAATACGCTATTACCCCCCTCAAATTCCTTTTCTGTGTTGCCTGCTTGTCAAATTTGTCATCTCTTCTGATATCTGGGACTTAACTGCCTATGTTAATTATGCCAATAAGACTTTTCTGATGCCTTCTGTAGATTTTGGTTTCATTTTTCTCTGATGCCATAGAACATTGTGGACACCTCCATGATACGATGAATATATTGTGGTTATTTTATATATAGTTTTATCTCATTCATTAAGTTCTGTCGTGGATATTTGTTGATAGCTTTATTTCACTTGGTAGATTATTATCTCAAGATTAAAGGCCATATCTTCTGCTAATTTTGTGACAACTATCTTTTAGTTTAGAAAGTTTAGATTGCATTTTTTTTAAATTTATTTATTTATTATTTATGGGTGTGTTGGGTCTTCGTTTCTGTGCGAGGGCTTTCTCTAGTTGCGGCGAGCGGGGGCCACTCTTCATTGCGGTGTGCGGGCCTCTCACTATCGCGGCCTCTCTTGTTGCGGAGCACAGGCTCCAGACGCGCAGGCTCAGTAGTTGTGGCTCACGGGCCTAGTTGCTCCGCGGCATGTGGGATCTTCCCAGACCAGGGCTGGAACCCGTGTCCCCTGCATTGGCAGGCAGATTCTCAACCACTGCGCCACCAGGGAAGCCCTAGATTGCATTTTAATACTAGATGAACATGGCCTGAATTTGTTTTTCTAGTCCCATTGGTTTCCAATACACTCTTTGGTTTCTAATTCTGTTAGTTTCTTCATCTGAAAAACTGAGGTGATATTTTATGATAGTGTTGAGAGAATTAAATGAGTTAACAGATGTGAAGTGTTTACTGTAATAACTAGAATCAAATTTTGTGCTTTTCTTTGTTAATGATGAGTAACATGAAAAATGCCTTAAGTAAAAGGGTCATTCTATTACGATGCAACTTGGTTGAGATGTAATTGTATGAAAGTCTTGAAGTTGGGATTATACTTGAAGTTTAATGATGAATACTGACCAAGAGATTTTTTTCTTTTCCATTCCATACATTAGGCTTATTAATCAATTTTATTACTACCTGATTTTCTGTATATATGCTTTCTTAGTAATCAGCTACAATTTACTCCACTGTATCTTTTACAGCTTTCTTTATTGGCTTCTTTGGATCAAGTGAGGCATTGCTTCACTTGACAATGGCTGATTACAGTGGCTAAAATACTTAAAATTAGGAAAAGATACCAAGGAAAGTGATAAAATAGTTTCCTTAAATTATTTTCTAAATTTAGCTTCTACCAAAGGTAAAGCATTTTCTCAATATTAAGAGGATGTACAGTCACAAATTATTATAAAGGGGAAAACAAGTATATTTCATAAATACTTCTTAAGGTGAAGTCTATCCCAGTTTACCAAATCAAGTGATGCACTGTTTGTTTCTGGCAGGTTTATAACTTTCATGATTTAAGTAATGGAATATATACATTATCTGAAGTCTTCTAGACTATGAAAGATTTGTTTTACTGCCCATTTAATCCACTTATAAGCTCAAATAATGGATTTTCTTGGGAACTGTATGAATTCAGGAGTAGAAGTTTTACTTGTTTCTTTTAAGTGCAGTTATTCCAAAGTTGATCAAAGCCGAAATAAGCTTGGGAATAAAAATAGAGGATATTTTTATCTGAGCATTCTATATTTATTCTCCCTTTCAACTAAAAGAAAATGTATTCTCTATATTGGTGATCCAAATTTGGCCATCATGCCCATCCTAGACATTAAACTGAAATAGCTCTAACACATTTAGTTTCATCATTTTCTGTATAGTATTCCAACTCTTTTAGATAATGTGGTTGTAAAAATAATTTTCCACTGAGCACACACAGAGTGTTCAAAAGCCCATTTTACAAAGCCCCCCAAATGTTGGATCAACTTTTACTAGCTTGAGGACTTTGCAGACATCCTCAGAGATGCTGATATTAGCTCTGTGGCCCGGTGCCACCAGAAAGTTATTAAACAGACTTTACTCCTGGTATGAAATGGCAGGTACTCCTTGTTATGTTTGGATGGCCTACCAGCAAAACTTGTATCCCTAAGAAACAAAATCCCAATCCGTATAAATTAGTACCTGCTCCTGAAAATAAAATGGAGATATGGGTTAGTTTCTAAAACATCACCAGTATTAGAGTGAAAGGGAGCCCAGAAGTTGCCAAGAGCATGTAATTAGCATCACAAACTGACAAAAAGAAAGATGAAATAGTGAGTGTAATGAGTTCCAGCCTTTGACACCATTCAAATCTATAAGATGCCCCTACTAGCAATTAGCTGTACTTTCTGGATCTATAGCATCTGCAGGCCAGTTACAAAGTATTTCAAAATTAGACCGTCTTATTTTAAAATCCTGTTCTAAAATAAGAATCTGAGTATATCCAGCTGGAGAGATCCAATGAAGTTCAATTTAAACGAGCAGTTTGGAGACACTATGAAGCAGGTTAATTCAAAATGTGTTTTCCAAATCTTTGATATATCAAATAGCCTTAACACTGGGAAGTGTTATATATAGTGTGGATAGAAAATGTCATATCACTTTTGAAGATGGATTCTTCTCTGCACATGCCTATTTTCCATTTGCACAAATGCTCACAGATGGTCCTATAGAATCATGGCAAGCATGAAAAATATTCCAGTGACAAATTTCCATCAGAACTGACTTTCTCCTTGTGTCTTTTGTTGGAAAATGTTGTTCAGGGTCTTCTTCTCTGCTTTGAATGAGCCAAAAAATTAGCCCATGGCCTTTTCTGATAATAAGTTACACGAGGAAAAAACCAATCTGACATATGGAAATGAAAGCCTCATTACTTCCTTAAAGTTCCCTGGGGTACATCTTTATAATTTACTCAGTGAGAAAGCCTGAAATTGAAATTCTGAAAAAATCACTCTTTTAATTACCCTCAAGGCTGGCCAAGTCTGGTCTCTAGAGCCATTATCATCCTAGACAGTTGTACTTCATTCCACAGTAAATCAGTGATTATTATTCACACTTGATGGAGGCTTGGGGAAATAATATAAATAATTTAAGAATAATATTATATGTATTATGTTACATATAATATTAATGATATATAATTAAAAGATAAATTTCAATTTTAAACTCTTCATTTGCAGGAAATACTTTCAAGTAAGAATGTGAGGGCAAGTGGTACTAACTGACTGCTATCACAATGTAACGTGATAATTTTCACATTGGTTAATAACACATAATAATGGTGGTAATCAGGGCCACAGATGGATACTTATCCACATCAGGAAACACAACTGAGTTTAACTCTATAGGGAAAAAATGCCAGGGGAATCCATTCCCACGGGAGAGGTGGGAGGTGGGTAGATAATTTCTGTACATGATTCCTGAAATACATTTATTAGTGTGGCTATGCTGATTTTTTATATTTAATTACTATATGTGACACGGAGAAATGTCCTTACTTGCTACTTTCTCTTTGAAACTTATAGGGGCTATTCATCTCAGAGTGAACTTTTAGAACATATTGCAGAAAAAAGGCACACTAAAAGACTGCCAAGGAAAATAATCTGTAATCCTCATATTTCCATTGCAGTCTGCATGGTTTCTGAGAAAAAAAAAACAATTAAAATAAGTATGACTTTTTATTTCATCGAGAAAGATAGCAAGAGAAAAAGATGTAGAGATTCTTTATTATGTAATGAAGCTCCTTGGATGTCTCAGACTGTTCTCTAAGGAAGCTTTCAACATGGAAAATATTCATTACAGAAGACATCTAAGGCTATTTACATAATGCACGTGTGTGCAGCTGAATATTAGCAATAGTGTATATTAATGCTCTATTTAGTAAAAAGCACCAGTGGTAACATGATATCTGAGGTGATGATATTATCTTTCCTACATTATTGCCTTTCTGCTACCACATGAAACCTGTGGCCCAAGCAAACTAGACTGACCCATTTTGAGCCTGTCACTTTCCATGATTTATTTCATGCTATTTCCTCCATAGATGGCTCACTTCTACCCCCATGTGCTAATTCCATTCCTACCAATGCCTCAAATGTTTCACAGACTTTATAAACCCTGCCTTAGCTTCCCAGCTCTTGGCACTCTGTTTCTAGACTTAAGCCCAGAGACAAAAAAAAAATTAAAAATTAAAAATTAAAGTCCAGCTTTTAAAAGAACTAATCACCATCCTCCCATCACCTCAAAAAAGAAAAAAAAAGGATACGCAGCAATCATTAGAAGAAATAAAACCATAAGTTTACCAGGGTGCTGTTAGTCGTGTTTGTAATTGAAAAAAAATTTAAAAAGCAAACAAATATGTCAGTCAGTCTCTTCACATGATTATGCATCTACAAGAGTTATCATATATCTTCTGAATCATATTGCAGTATTCAGGAACAGATTTGTTTTTACAAGGGCATTAGTACCTTTCAGTAAAAAAGGCTCAAACCTTCATTAATTTAGGGGCTATTTCTAGACAGGATGGCCCTGTTTCCGTTTGCTGCTTTGTTTGTATTTATTTCAGAACCAAAGATTACTATGTTTCTATTACTATGTTGCTTTTACTATGGTATTGATGTGCTTAACTATAACAGAGGCAGAGAACAAGTCAGTTTTGCTTACTCAACTTCTAGAACTTTTATTATTTTAATAATCATTTGGAATTTAATCATGACGATTAGTATTATTATTGATGTTTTTGGTGTTGTTTTACCCTGACTAGAGCTCTTGAAATGGCAATACAGTGTTTTTTGAAAGAATTATCCAAAGAATTATTGACCATATTTTGAACTCTGAGCTGACTGATGTGTGCTTATGGGATGGATCCCAGCTGATGAGAGGTATTAATCAGTAGTTGGGCATTAGCTAGTGGAGACAATAATGGAATGTATTAGTGCAATGGAGTTAGAAAGAATGAGTCACATCATGTGAGTCTATACTCTAAAGAGGCACTGATGCTTAGAGGATCTGATCAAAGCCACCAGAATTAGCTTTTTATGTTTGCTTTTTACCTCCTCTCTCTGCTACCCTAGGCATAACTCATGTGGTTGGCTACTGCTTCCTTCTCCATACATAGTGCCCAAGACTTCTTATAATAACTTTGCTAAGTGAAAATTCACAGTACTAATTGGTATCTATAGAAAGTATGAGATGTATCTTAAAAAAATTTTTTTTTCAGTTTAAAACAGTGAGACCAAGGCAAAAAGTTCTCTAGAAAAGAGATACCAAAACATCATGAAGCTTTGGAAGACGTAAGGAAATAGAAATATAAAGACAAGAGAAAGTGAGACAAGTTATCTAGAGGTGGCGGGAGCTGTATGAACAGTCGTCAGAGGCAAGCGACTTGAGGCAGGGCACTGGAGCAAAGATCTGTAGAGGTACATTGTATTCTCGTATATTGCTTATAACCCTGGAAAGTCTGGAAGGGAGGCCAGTTCCATGATATCTTTACTTCCATGAATATTCTTATCCACTAAATGAAGGTGTTCTGCTCCTCTCTTCCTTGTTACCTGGAAGAGGCTATCATAGACTAAAATTTAATTTCATCAAACAGTGTCAAACTTTTGCATCGGATCCAGCAGAAAGTGCCATGACATCTGTCAGTTTGCTTATTTAATGAACAGCTATTTACTCACTCATTCAATTAAAACCTGAATCATTCGACTAATAAAGAACCTACTGAGTGCTGAGAACAAAGTTTCAGTGTTTGTCCTCAAAGTGTAGAAGACAGACCAGGAACTAGAGAAATACAGTGGAAAAGGGTAGTATGTTGAAAGCTGACAAGGATTGTTATGGGAATACATAGGATGGATACTTAACTTCATCTGAGGAGTGATGGAAGCATTTCTAGAGGAGATGACGTCTGAACTGACCCTAAAATGATGTAGAGTGGTCACCCAGGTGAAGAAGGGGAATTTCTTTGGTCAATCATTCTTTCCATTTTTTTATACCAAATTTTTGGGCCAAGTATATTGCTTAACACTACAGAATTGCTAGCTTAGTGAGAGCAACTTAGAAACAAACAAAGTACATTCTATTAATTCAAATTCTTCTGTAATCTATGTCAATCTCGTTTCATTTTCTTCTCAGTACAAACAGAGAATTCATCAGACCTGAAGAGAATGCAGCATGTTTGGGAAGCAGTCCTCATTTTCCCAAGTATCAGAGCTTTAATACACCTAGAGTGCCGGTTTAGAGCCTCATCTGCAAGTATGAAATTCAAAAAGCTCTGAAATTTTTTTGGTACCTTATTTAAGAGAAAAACTTGATCTGACAGGAATCAATGGGAGGTTATTTATAGTCTTTATTTATCCCATTTGTTGTAAATGTCTATATATTTCAGTTCAGATATATTAATATATTTGATTATGGGGCACCACCCATGCCACTTTGGAGATATATTTAAGGCATATATACATAACACACCTTTTTAAAATCTGAAATACTCTGAATTCTGAAACACATCCAGCCCCAAACTTTTTGAATATCAGAATGTGACTTGTTGATGTAGGAAAGGGAAGAGAAGGGGAGCTAACTCTACCTCTTGAGTTGTGTAGGGGGGGAGGTACCACTGTGCCCTCCTTCCTCAAAGTCACCCTCCCTTCACCCCACCCAACATATACACCCCCCCACACACACACATACACCACAAAGGGAAATCCTAATGAATAAATGGTAAAGGTAAGAGTTAGAGTTAGGTCATGTTAGAAATGATCACCAGCTTGTGATCAAATTTCAAAATCCATTAAACTTCCATGAATGATGTTTCTTGAAAAGAAAGGAAAAATTGCTTATTTATGCCAGATACCACACCATATCCTAAAAACTTGCACATGTGTGTCTCAAGCTGGACTTGCTTCATATTAATCGAGACTAGGACTAGTAATCCAAATGTAAACATTAACTAATAAAAGGGTCACCTCTCTAGGAGTCAGGAAATCTGAATTAAGCTGTGATTCTGCCACTGACTAGCTATGCAATTTAGCAGTCCCCCATCCATCTTGACTCTTGATTTTGTTTATCAAATTCATTCCATTCATTCACACAAAAATTATTTATTGAGTACAATAATCTGCCATGTAATGATGAATTTGTGCTTTATAAACTTCAAAGCTTTTTCTAGCTCCAACGTTCTTTCTATTTTACCCAGTATTTAATTTTAAAAAGAGAAAGTTATATATTTCATAAAGTCAAAAGCATCATACAGTGAACCATGATATACCTACCACCTAGATTCTTTAGTGAATAGTTGGCTATATCACATATATACCTATCTACCTGTCCATCTTTCTATTCATATGTCATTCCATCTTTTTTGTGTGTGTTATCCTATTTCATTTTGTGGGGCAGTTTGATGTCCACATGGATTGTTTTTAAACAAGATAAGAATACTCTCAGCTACTTCACTGCCTCCATTAACTTAAATAATCAGCTCCTTATATACAAGCCTTTTTAAAAAAATGTTAAGGGTGCCACATATCATAACTCCTTCTTTCAAGAAAATCAAGAATTGAGGAGATTGGAAATGGTAGAGGACAAAGGGCAATTCATCCAGTGCATTAGTCATCGGGGAAAAAAAACAGCAGAGAAAAAAATATGTATATTTATGTATAAATTAAAATTTTTTTCTTTAAACAAGAGGGTTTAAGTGATGTCATAGCAACAGACTTTTACCTTGTTTTGCCATGTTCCTTAGATTTATTAACATACTGTGTTAGTCAGTTTGGGCAGCTATAACAAAGTACCATAAACTGGGGAGCTTATAAACAACAGAAATTAATTTCTCACAGTTCTGGAGGCTGGGAAGTCTGAGATCAGGGTGGCAGAATGGTTGGGGTCTAGGGAGGGACCTCTTCTGGGTTGCAGATTGCTGACGTATTATAACCTCACATGGTGGACAGAGAAAGAGAAATCTCTGGGGCCTCTTTTATGAGGGCATTAGTCCCATTCATAATTACCCTGAAAGGCTCCACTTCCTAATACATCACATTGGGGATTAGGATTTCAAAGTATGAATTTTGGGGAGACAACAACATTCAGTCCATAGCACATATACTGCTTGAAAAGGTAGTATCTGGATTATAAGAGCTAAGTTTACACTCACAATTAATACATCTCCCCACCCACTCACAATTTGTCTTACATCCACATTTAGCCCTTCAAAGGTTTCTCTAAATAGCTTTATAATATTACATTAACTAATCAATACCCATTTGAGGTAGGCTCATTACCTTTTCTACACTTGACGAAAAAAATGTAAAATGGCTAAGTAGAGACACAGCTAAAGTCACCTCACTTGAGATTAAAAGAGAACATTTTATATTTGTTCCACTACTGTGCTTCTATAATCTCTGTTCTAATGATAAAACTGTCTTACTGGGAAAGAGGCAAAAATCAGATTTTAACTAAACATTCTCAGCATATTATCTATGATACCTGTAGCCTCAGACAGTTTAAAAAGTTGAGGAAAAATTCTGAAACTTTTATCAGGGATCTGAAGGAATCTAAGATAGGACTTCCAAAAGTTTTAGGCAAGTGTGCTAAATTATTGGGGACATTTGCTTGCCCATCCTTTGAAAACTCTTCCTCTCTGGAGTACTCCCAACTACATGGTGATTGGCAGAGATCATCCCTTTTTATAATGCCTGACAAGAGTAGATGTCACTTTTTCAGCTGCCAGGACAGCTCAAGTATATGCACATCAACTAGGTATAACCATTCAAGTGCATCCATTTCCAGATGTTGAATTAAAAGGCAATAATGACATAAAAGAGCGACCATAGAGACTAATTTCTAGCGATGGTGGTGGTGGTATTTGGAAGCAGTTGCTAGGAGCAGTGGGGTCAGTCGTTAAGACTGTGTTGTCCAGTGTCTAGAGCTGGCAGAATCAGCAGAGTAAGCCATATTGTTCCATGGGACGGATAGCGATGATGTCATTATCACGTTAGTTCTCAGGCATGTTTTTTTTTTTTTTTAATTTTTTTTTATAGCTACTTTATTTATTTATTTATTTATTTTTGGCTGTGTTGGGTCCTCGGTTCGTGCGAGGGCTTTCTCTGGTTACGGCAAGTGGGGGCCACTCTTCATCGCGGTGCGGGGACCGCTCTTCATCGCGGTGCGCGGGCCTTTCACTATCGCGGCCCCTCCCGTTGCGGGGCACAGGCTCCAGACGCGCAGGCTCAGTAGTTGTGGCTCACGGGCCCAGCTGCTCCGCGGCATGTGGGATCTTCCCAGACCAGGGCTCGAACCCGTGTCCCCTGCATTAGCAGGCAGATTCTCAACCACTGCGCCACCAGGGAAGCCCTCAGGCATGTTTTTGGCTAAGGAATTTAACTTTTGTTCCTTGTCATTTTCTGAACCTGTTTCTTTTCCTTTATCTTGATATCATGAGGTACTTATCGCTTTAATAAATCTATATTAATAATCTACTTAAATCAGGCTGAATAAGTTTCTGTTAATTACATTAAGAATTCAGATCGAAATAGGAATTGGAATAGGTACTAGTTTCAGACACAAATTTTCAGGAAAAGGATGATTTTAGTTTTCTGTCCTTGCCATAACAAATTGCCAGAAATTTAGCAGCTTAAAACAACATCCATTTATTATGTCACAGCTCTGAAAGTCAGAAGTCATTGTACTGTATGGCTGAGCTAGGACTTCTCCTTAGAGTTTCACCAAGCAGAAATCAAGGTGTTGTGAGGGTTGCATTCCTTTCTGGAGGCTCTGGGAATAAATCTGCTCCCAAGCTCATTCAGGTTATTGACTGAATTCAGTTCCTTGAGGTTGTAGGACTGAGATCCCTGTTTATTTGCTGACTGTCCACTGGAGACTGGTCTTCACTCCTAGGAACTGCCTATATTCCTTCTCTTGCTTCATTTGTGGTCCACTCAGCAACGATGGGCCACATACCACTCATGCTTCAAATCCCTCCAACTTCTTCTCCTGAATCTCTCTTACTTCAACTGAAGAGAGTTCTCTGTTTTTAAGGTTTCATGTATGTTAAGTCCCACTGGATGATCTAGGTTAATCTCTTTATTTTAATGTCTGTACCCTTAATTATATCTGCAAAGTCCCTTTTGCCACATGACAGGAAGTATTCTCAAGATGCAGGAATTAGGGTGTGGACATCTTGGTGGCCTTTCTGCCTACCACAGTGTGGTTTCAAGTTTTGTTATCTGGTTCAGTTAGGGCTGAAGATAGTAAAAAGGGAAGGGCTCTGGAGACCCATGATCTTTAGGGGCAAAGTTAATTACATTATCACCCATGATTTTCTGGAATGCAATGCCATAGAACACAAGGCTTTTCAGGTGCAAAACATGCAAACCTAAAAGAATGAATGACAAAAATTCAAGATCTCTGGGATAGGCTGGCTTCTTCTAATTGCTCTGTAAGACTTAACAAAATAGAATAATCAAGAAAGTTTCCTTAATTTTGACTCAAGTCATAGATAAGAATTGAATGAGTTTCTGTAAATGTGTTAATGTTTTTTGTCATTTAAAACTAGAAGAATGAGGTAGCTTAAATCCAAGTGCAAAGGTTGATTGTTAAGGTTACCTCATAACAATGTCAACTGAGTTTATAGGTTCCCTGGCTTGTTTTTCATTGTTGTTGTTTTGGTTTTTTTTGTTTTTTAATTTAAATCAGTAATTAGGAAATAAGGAGTACTTGAAAATTAGAATGGAAAATATATAGAAAGAGGAAGAACAAACCCAGCTACCACAAATCTTCAATACATTGTCAACTAAAATCATCTTCTTACCTTAAGACCTTGATTGAGATAATTATCTTGCAAAGGAAAGTCATCTCCTATATGTCTAAACTCCATCATCCATCACTATCTCCAGAGCTTAAATACTAAATACTGGTAGATCCCCCTGTGAGGTGTGTGTGTGTGTGTGTGTGTGTGTGATTAGGTCAGTAAAGCCCACATCAGATGAAGAAACATTCATACCAAAAAGAATTGCAAGACATTGATAATTACAGTAAAAATCAGGAAAATACATGTGAAAATTGCTTCAGAGAGCATTAAATTTGGTAGAGAAGAATACAATTGTCAAGTGAGTTTTGTTTATCAAAATATTACCTGAGATTTTAGGTCTAATGTTCTTGGTTAAGCAATTTAAAATATTTCTAATTGTCATCTTGACTGATTGACCAAAACCTGGACTCAGTAGTGACCTACTTTAAAAGAATTCCAAGTGTCAGAAGTTCTTGATATATTATGGAAA
This sequence comes from Balaenoptera acutorostrata, assembly GCF_949987535.1. Classification (NCBI taxonomy): domain Eukaryota; kingdom Metazoa; phylum Chordata; class Mammalia; order Artiodactyla; family Balaenopteridae; genus Balaenoptera; species Balaenoptera acutorostrata. The sequence goes on from NC_080065.1 coordinate 40,727,034, forward strand.
CATGGATCTAAAAACTTACACACTAAGGTAGAGTTATCATGCATTACTCTTCTCTCCACCTCCTGATCATGACCATGAGAAGTACCTTGGTCAGACTAAGAAGGCCAGCATCTGTGAAATACATTTTAGTAGCTGTTCTCTATAGGCCAGCACTCCTTAGTAGTTAAAACAGGTTGCCTCATTTATCAATGTGATCTTAAATGAGTTTCTTATCCTCTATGTGCCTTAGTTTGCTCATCTATAAAATGGGTGGGTAGCAGTGGCTACCTCACAGGGGGTGTTATGAGAATTATAGAAATTAATATTTACAAAGCACATAAAAAGTGATTGACATATAGTAAGCAGTATATGAGAGTTGTTAAATAAAATAATACGACTTCAGACTTCTGCTTCAGGTCAAGATGGAGCAACAAGTACCAAATATATCTGCTCACCTGAAATGATTAAAATATTGGGAAACCTATATGAGAGAAATCCCATTCAAGTCATTGAACAGCATGCAACGAGGGACAGCAATTCTTGAGAAATAGGAAACAAAGGAGGTGAGACCTATAATTGTCCCGGTTTACTGCCTGAGGAAAGTTTCCAGGTGGTGACTCAGGAAAAGGATCCCAGGCAGAGCCAGGTGGACCTCTTCAGTTGAGGAGACAGTGCTGTGAATCTGGGGATGACAAGGCAGATAGAACTTACAGGTCAGAGTACTGGAGAGAAGGAAGATGCACCCGAAGACAGCTCCACACAACTGCAGGGTCACCCTCAAGTAATCAGATACAGATCACCACGTGAAGGTGAGGAAACTATTCTGGGCTGGGGAACAACAGATGAAAAGATTAGAGGGAAAAGTCTGGAAGCTTACACAGGGTAGAAGGAAAATTATAAAGATGGAAACCTGGATCTACATAAAGGTATGAAAAGGAATGGTTAATACATGCTTAATTATATTTTTTTCTTACTTTATCCCCTCCATAGATAATCAACTGTTCAGACATCAACAATATATGGGAAGTTTATAGCATATATAGAAGTTAAATGTATAAATAGTAAGAGCAAAAAGGTCTGGAGGAAAGAGATGAAAGTATAGAATTGTAAGGTTCTCCTACTATATGTGAAGTAGTATAAGAAAACTTGAAGGTGAAAGTGATTAGATAAATGTATATCATATAAACCTTAAAGCAACCATTTAAGTAGGGCAACAAAGAGATAAAGCTAGTAAGTCACTAGACAAGGTGAAAGACAATCAGAGAAAGACTCAATCCAAAATAAAGCAATAAAAGAGGGGAAAATGGGTAAAACTAAATATAATATCATAAACTCTCACTTTGCATTTTCTTCCATTTTAGCTCCTTGGAGAGTTCTATGTTCTATGTTCTTTTTGTCTACCAGTTCAAAGGATTTAGAGTGGGTGGGCTCATGCAAATTTCTACAACTCCATTGTGTAGTATTTATAGCTTCTTAAGAGCCTTTCTTGATCCTGGTGTAATGGAGCAGTGAAGTGAAAATTCCTTCCTTGATGACATCCCAAGTCTCCTTATTGTCAAGACTTTTGTTGCTACCAACCCACGCAACGGGGAAGTTTGACCTTGGCTACATTTCCAAGCCTTACTATTTTCATTTCTATTCTCTTCCTCAAGCATGGTGTATTTTACTTCAGCTACTTTACTGGAGTTAAAGTAAATCAAAATAGTACCAAATAAATATAGGTAAGCAAATCGGAGACACACAGAGTGTTTATTGTCAATCTTTTATCTATCTTGTCCTTAACTATTTCCCCAGAACCTGTAGAAACCGTGGAATGTTTAACGTTGCTCAAGTAATTTTTGAATAAATGAATGAATCTTAGATTATATAGTTTATACATTTACAAACTTGATTTTCTTCTTTCAGGCCCCGTGAATTTGTGATTCTTACTCTAGGTGCCTTTTTGGCAGAAAGAAATAAACATGAAATTTGGGTTTAAATATTGAAATTCCATGTAGTAGCCATGTGATCTTGGATGAATTGTTTAACTTCCCTGAGTCTTAGATTCCTCATTTGTAAATAGAAACCTGTTAAAAGATAAACTGAAGCATATTAAAAATTTTAGGAGTTTATTTGGGTAAAAATTAATTGGACTCAGGTAACAGAACCAAACTGGAAGCAGGAGCACTCCCTGGACCGGAGGTGGTGGAAAGACTTACAGAGAAAAGGAGGAAGCAAAGCAAGGAAATTATCTGTTCGGCTACAGCTTAAGCATTTGCCTTATTTGGAAAGCCTAGTTGTCTGTGATTGCCTTTAGGTTTTGATTTTTCTTTTTATATAGTTTCCTTTTTTAGTATGTGTATTTTTCTTTTTTTTTTTAATATCTTTATTGGAGTATAATTGCTTTACAATGGTGTGTTAGTGTCTGCTTTATAACAAAGTGAATTGGGTTTTGATTTTTAACCTTGAGGCATTGACACACTTAGGTTTCAGTTTGCTTGCTAGGCTGCTAAGGTATTAGAACCACCTCAGTCTCAGGCCCACCTTGTTTAATTGACTTAACAGACCACTATAATTACCTTAAATAGTGGTTGGAAGGGTAAAAGATTATTTTCTTAAATGTCAATGGCAACTAGGGATAAAAGCAACAAATATTTACAAATATTTCCTTTTCTTTTCATTTTTCCCTGGTCCATGAAGGACTGAGAAAAAAATAATGTGTCCTCATTCTCCTAAGTCACTAAGACAAAAATTATGTCAATTTCTCACTCTCTTGAGTTTACAATTCATGGAGCACTTCAGTTTCCTTCTAATGCCCCAGCTCCCCATATATTTTCCACTTGTCTCATTAATGTACTGTCTTCTACCTGCTGACTCACAGTGAGCTTAATTAACTCAGTTCTGGGGTTACCTATATGCTGACTCATTTTATCTCTTACAATTCCCCCACAGTCCTTTGACTTTGCACCTGGCTTCCACTTATCTCTCTAGGCTTATTTTGTATCCTCGTGGACTCATGGAGTAGCTTTTTTTAGTTCTTCAGAATGAAACATATGTTCATTTATAAGCATAAATTTATAAAATTTAAGGTGATAAGAAGTTGACTAAGAGAATCACTCCTATTTAGAAACAAAAGAAAAGTTAATATCTTCTCAATAGTGAAGATAGGAAAGTGGGAGCTCATGACATAAGGAAAGTTAGAGAGACAGAGAATGCCAGCAAGAAAATATGTTAAGAACATGGAGGAGAGAAAATGGACTAGTTGCTTCAAGAGCACTCACTAGTCGAGAGAAGACTGCAGATCCAGGAATAAAAAGAGAAGAAATTGTTGGAGGCATGGCAAAATAGATATTTCTGAATGACTTCTGATTTAGTTCTTGAATGTCTAAATAAAGACTATTTAACATTCAAGGTTGTGGGTTGTGTACAACAGGGAAAGATTCTGCCAGGCATGATTTGAGGTTGTGATTTGAGATATATATAGAAGCTATATCTCCAGGTACTATATCTAAGTTTGAATGGTAGCCATCTTTAAATAATTTCTGTGTTTTCACAGAAGTAGATCTTAAATGGTATGGAATTTCTGCCATTACAGCATTAAAGGATTAGTCTGGAAATGTCAATAGAACTTTCAACTAGCTTTCCCATAGAGTATAATTAAGCCCAGAAACTTTTAGTTCAAATGAAAATGCACAATTCAAGAGAACCAATATTTGGAAACCAACTCCATTTTATTTCTCCTTAAGGCATTGTTTCTCAAAGTGTTGTCTACCACCTACCTGCTACACCCTGGACATTTGTTTAAAATGTAGATTTCTAGGCTATACCTAGGTCTCACAGAATCACTGACCTAAAACATTAAAAAAAAAAATTCCTCAATTAAGGTAGTAGTGCTTGATTTAATAAGAGAGTGATGTTCAAAGTACCCGAAAGACATCTGACTGTTGAAATACTGATGCTACCCTTGACTTAAGTTATTTTTAGTTTAGGAAGCAAGCAAAACATCATATTCTAGTCCTAATTACACTAGCAGGTGTGCACCAGGTAATCAACTTGATTGAATATCCATCTTGGGTTCATACGGGCTGTATGAAAATGATTAAGATAAAACTGCCAGCCTTGCTATCATGGCCATGGGGTTGAGGAGGGGGGATCATAGAAAACAATGCTCAATTACAGCAGTATTTGTTGGGGGAAGACCTGCTTGTCTCACTAGTTATATTTCAAGATGCTGCTTCATGGACATAAGTTAGGGGCCTATGTTCAGATGTAGTTACAAAGCTTAGTTTGAAGAGTTAGGTCCCTAATGAGACAAAGGACATTACCAGATACTCTGAGTGTGGGAGGATTACAGGTAGTTAAAAATTGAGTATTAATTTTATAATTCTGACCTCTTGAGCCAGTGGGAGTAAGCCTACTTCTTAGGTACTTGCAGACAGAAATCTCTCCACTGTTTGTCCAAATCTATGACTGAGAAAGTTTCAGTTATGACAAGTCTTTTTAATACAATATGGTTTTCAGTTGTTCAACAAAAATCTATTGGGCACCTGTTCTCTAGGTACTGGGCAAACTGGTGAACAAGAGAGAAAAATTATGCTGATCTAGTAAAGCTTGCATTGAATGGAAGACATACCATTCCTGGTTGCTCCCTTCTCATAGTCATCAGAAAACAATATGCTAATGTTAGCACTCTCCTTGTTCTGGACAAAAACCTCTACTAGGTTGTTAGTGTCATTGGCAACCATACCAACCTTGTTGTTCTGTTAATCCTATGGTCAGCTGAAACTTCTGGTTGTCAAAGCTCAAAAATCTGAGGATCATTGATAGAGCAAGCTAATATAGTCTGGGAACTAGACTCTTCCCAATAAAAGTATTGAGGGGATTGTCTGAGTAATACATGCTGAAAGAGAATACAGTCTACTCTGAGTTGAATGGTTTCCAAAGTGTCTTAGTCAGGGATCATTTTATTTCCAAGTAACAGAACTCTTTCAATGCAACTTAGGGATCTAAAGGTGAACTTACTTGAAGGATGAAGCTATGTTTCACAGAGCAAAATGGCAGCAACAAAGGGTTCATAAGGTAATAAATTTTGGGTCCAGAATGTCAAGAGGTCATGGTCTCTGGTTTATACTTTGTTCATATTGCACATGCCTTTATTCTATCTGCTCATGCACATTCTTTTCTTTGTTAAATAAATGACTAATCCATCTCCAGCTTCACCTTGCCTTTTTTAAGCTTTATTAAGTTATAATTGATATATAAGAAGTTGCACACATTTAACATACACCTTTAGATGAGTTTGGATATATGCATATACCCATGATACCATCACTACAATCAAGGTACTAAACATATTCATCACCTCCAAAAAGTTTTTTGTGTTCTTTTGTTTGGTGTGTACGTGTGTGTGTGATAAGAACACAATATGAGATCTACCCTCTTTAACATGCTTTGAAGTACACAAACATTAACTATAGATACTATGGTGTATAGCAGATCTCTAGAACTTATTCATCTTGCAAAGCTGCAACTTTATACTCACTAAGTAACAACTCCACACTTCCTCCTCTCAGTCCCGAGCAACCACCGACTCTATTTTCTGCCCCCATGGGTCTGATTATTTGAGAGACTCCATACAAGTGGAATCATGAAGTACTTATCCTACCAAATAACCAACAGAAATTACATAGTCACTTCAGTCTCAGGAGAGGAATTGGTACAGTTTACAACCAGGTGTTTACCCCTAGTCCAATCCAGGATGATCATAGTGACAAGTTATATGCGCTCCCTGCAGCAATCATACTTGGCAAAATGCCAACCCTTGATAAACCTTATCATCTAACTTCTCCATACCTAGAGGCAGTAGTTGAATTTTGCTGGGGAAAATTATACAACAGTGCCAAATATTTCCAATGAAATATGTCACCAAAAAAGTCAAAAGACACTTGAATGTGACCAACATAGAAACAGTTCTTCTACAAGGCTCCCTTTTCTGCATTTCAAGATTTCATATCTTTTCTCTCCATGAAGCTCCACCTTCCCTCTTCACCCTCACTTGGGAATGACAGGCTGGTCTCAAAGTTCATTGAGAAAACAGAAATCATCACCTGTATCTCCAGGCCACCCTGGACATCACCATTAACATCATCATCATTGCTGTCATCAATCACAACATTAACAGTGGCATCAGCAATAACAACAACAGCAACTGCACCTGTATCATTTCTTTTTTTTTTTATCTGTTACAATGGAAAATGTCACTTATCAATTCTTCTACTGGCCTTATGGCTCCATTTCCTTTTACTTTTTAAGAGACTTTTTCCTTCAGCTATCCTTATTCTTCCGCACTATTAATCTTTCCTCTGTTAGTCATAACCAGAAATCTGTCTATCTGAATATCTATCTAGTCAAATATTGTAAAGCATTATATGTAACGGCTACAAGCACAGGTTGTATCGTTCTTTTGAAATTTTTCAGAACTATAATTTTTCAGAATTATAATAAACTCCTAGAAGAAAACATAGGCAGAACACTCTTTGACATAAATCACATCAATAGCTTTTTAATCCATCTTCTAAAGCAAAGGAAACAAAAACAAAAATAAACAAATGGGACCTAATTAAACTTAAAAGCTTTTGCACAGCAAAGGAAACCATTGACAAAACAAAAAGACAACCTACTGAATGGGAGAATATATTTGCAAATGATATGACTGATAAAGGGTTAATATACAAAATATATAAACAGCTTGTACAACTCAACATCAAAAAAAAAACCCAATTAAAAAATGGACAGAAGAATTGAATAGACATTTTTCCTAAGAGGAAATGCAGATGGCCAACAGGAACATGAAAAGATGCTCACCACCGCTAGTCATCAGGGAAATGCAAATCAAAACTGCAATGAGATCTCACCTCACACCTGTCAGAAAGCCTATCAACAAAATAAGCACAAATAACAAATGTTGGGGAGGATGTGGCGAAAAGGGAACCCTTGTACACTGAATGTAAATTGGTGCAGCCACTATGGAGAACAGTATGGAGGTTTTTCAAAAAACTAAAAATATAACTACCATATGACCCAGCAATTCCACTCCTGGGTATATATTCAAAAACAATACAATACAAAAACACTAATTCAAAAAAGATATATGCATCCCAATGTTCATAGCAGCATTGTCTACAATTGCCAATATATGGAAGCAACCTAAGTGTCCATCAACAGATGAATGGATAAAGAAGATGTGCATATATATATGTAATGGAATACTACTCAGCCATAAGAAAGAATGAAATTTTGCCATTCACAGCAATATGGATGGACTTGGAGGATATTATGCTAAGTGAAATAAATCAGACAAAGAAAAATACTGTATGATATCACTTATATGCAGAATCTAAAACATGTAACAAACTAGTGAATAAGACAAAAAAGAACCAGACTCACAGATATAGAGAACAAACTAGTGGTTACCAGTGGGGAGAGGGAAGGGGGTAGGGGCAATATAGCAGTAGGGAAAAAGAAAAGATTTATTATGGGATTAGATGAAATCATGTGTGTGAAACTTTTGAAAATCGTTCAGCACTATAGAATTTAAAGAATTTTTCATTCAATAAAAAAAAAAAGACTAGGTTAGGGAGCTTTCCAACGCCTCTTATCTCCTGATTCTAAGGCTTAATTATGGTTGCACAGGTCTATCCTTCCTACTTGAATACAAATCTTTTAATAATAGATCATATTCTCGTCTCCTAACTTGGTGTCTTATTTAGAGTGGATCCTAAACAAATGTTTATTGATTAACTGGTTTGTTTTATGTGTGAGGTATTGGGTTGTTCAGTAACTCAATTACATTTTATTTTGTTTCTTCCTGATTGGCTAAACAGTCTGAGTAAGGGCTCTTTCAATTGCATGTGACGGAAACCTAACTGGAACTAGTTTAAACCAAACAGAGGAATTTATACAAATTGACTTATAACCAAACTTCAGTAAGGAGGCAGAAGTGGACTTGGCCTTAAGGGGAACTTTGATTCAAGGATGGACACACTGTCAAAAAGGTCCTTCTCACTCTTTCTGTCTCTTGTTATCATTTCCTTGTATTTAAGATTTTTTTCTTTTTTCTTTTTTTTCCTGCAAATGGTTTTCTCCACACAGTAGGACGCCTAGGTTTATATGTACTCATATACAGCCAGTTTGACAATCCAAGATAAAAACAGTATCTCTCGCCCAGTTCCAGTTGAAAATGTTCTGAGGAAGAACTTGTACTGATCTATTTTGGTCTACCACAAGGCTCAGTCACAACAGCTGGGGAAATGAGACTTTATCAATTCGCTCTCGTTGCGAAGCAACAAACCCCAAAACTTAGTGGATTAAATGGCAGCCATTCATTTATAATATAATTCTGTAGGGTGGTCATTTCAATTGGGTTTGTTGGATGTTTTTTCTGGTCTTGACTGGGCTCATTTATATAGTTGGGGTCAACAGCTCATCACTGGACATTTGCTGGCCTAGAATGGCCTCAACTGGCATATCATGTCTCTGCTTAATGTGGTTCTGGGACTTCCCTGGTGGCGCAATGTTTAAGACTCCACACTCCCAATATGGGGGGCTCGGGTTCGATCCCTGGTCAGGAAACTAGATCCCACATACATGCTGCAACTAAGAATTCACATGCCACAACTAAAGAGCCCATGTGCCACAACTAAGGAGCCAGTGAGCCACAACTAAGGAGCCCTCAAGCCGCAACTAAAGGAGCCCACCTGCTGCAACTAAGACCCAGTACAACCAAATAAATAAATAAATAATTTTTTTAAAATGTGCTTTCTCATACTTTAGCAGGTTATTTTGGTCTTCATATATTGTGGCTGAACAGAACTCCAAAAAACAGAGAGTATAAATGTGCAACTATTCTTGTAGCCTATGCTTGGATCTGGACTTTACCAACTTGTACTGTACTGTGTCCTATTGGCCAAAAATGTCATAAGGCCAGGTCAAATTGAAGAGGGGAAAAAAGAGATAGGTTTAATGGTAGGTTAACTGTAGGACTTGCAACTAGTGAGGATACAGGTAAAAGTAAAGGGTATGGCCATCTATGTAGTCTACAACAGATGTACAGTTTTGATAACGTATCACTTGTATACATTATAAAGTATGGGTACAAATCAGAAGAAACAGTACAGCATATACATAGCTAGTGGGATAATTCCTTCAGCTTCACATTTACTTCTGTTTCTGTCACCTATTTTTCTTCTATGCATTGTTCAACAAATATAACTTGTGCTTTCTTGCCTTAGTGTCATTCTTTGCCTAACTGCCCATGTTTCCGATGTTCCTGACACCTCTCTGCATATCTGTTACCTCTCTAGCCTTTAAACTCAGTTTGACTGTTTGTGTATGGAAAACCCACCACCTGTGGGAAACTTTCTATGATTATTCCAGGTGAAGGTGACTGTTTCTTCTCAGGACCTGTAGCAATGGTTCTCAGTTTTGGCTACACATTAGAATGTTGTGGAAAAATTAAAAATTCTCAATGCCCAGGTGACACCTCAGACCAGCTAACCCAAATCTCTGGGAGAGGGATCCTAGCATCAGCTCCCCTGGTGATTCTAATGCACAGCTAAGGCTGAGAACCACTTTTCTAGATTAATTTCTGATAAACTTAATCATTTGTTAATTACCAATGTAGGGTTACAGTGGTTTATTTCCATTTATACTGTAAGCTCTTTGAGGGCAGGAATCTTGTTTGTTGCTTCATACCTAGCTGGCACTCAGTATGGGATTGCTGATAAAGTGAGCTAGAATTGAGATCCATTTTTATAATGAAATTCAAAGTTGCCATATAAATTTTAAATGAAACATCTTTTCAAAAAATCATAACATATTCTTATTTTAGAAAGTCAGTACGTAAGTTAATTTCTCAGAAATATTTGTAAAGTCAACAAAATCTTTAACATTAAGAAACTGATGTGTATTTATGAGCTTCCCTGATGGCGCAGTGGTTGAGAATCTGCCTGCCAGTGCAGGGGACAGGGGTTCGCGCCCTGGTCTGGGAAGATCCCACATGCCACGGAGCAACTGGGCCCGTGAGCCACAACTACTGAGCCTGCGCGTCTGGAGCCTGTGCTCCGCAACAAGAGAGGCCACGACAGTGAGAGGCCTGCGCACCGCGATGAAAAGTGGCCCCCGCTTGCCGCAACTGGAGAAAGCCCTCGCACAGAAACAAAGACCCAACACACCCAAAAATAAATAAATAAATAAAATTTAAAAAGAAACTGATGTGTATTTTTAATATGTTAATTTGCAAATCTATGTTTTTTTCCACATAGATGTATTTGATTTTGTCTTCCCAGCTGCTATTACATTACAGGAAGTCTTTATTTTACATTCCTTTGCAGCTATCCCCCTCCTTGGCCCAGCACAGTGTTAGGTGACTGATGTATTTCTTGGTATATATTTAAAATCATTTTTAATGGCCAGAGTATAAATAATTACTGTATATGTAAAACTTCCATAGAATTAATAATTGTTGCAATGGCAGTGTGGGTGGCCTTTAGAAAAAACGTGAGTTACACTTGCCTTCAGACATTAAGAAACAGTATTCAGCTAAGCAGGAAATCAATTCTAAAATACAAATGTACCTTAACAGCAGCAGTTGATGAAGAAATGATTGACTTGAATTGCTAAGTCATTTCACACAATGATACCAGGGTAAAATATTCCAAAATTTTTCTCACTGAATATTCTTCTATTCCTCCCACATACACAGAAGAAAAAGAAATCACAATGCAGTCAAAGTAAATTTACATGCATATATACAATCTGAACTTCCTCAGAGGAACAAGAACAAGAAAATTTTTCTTTATTTCCTTGGAATATATTTGCTTGAAGAAAAGAGATCTTGCTCCTGCTATACTGAGTATTCATGTCTTCTATATCTAGAGGATAATGGTGGTTAAGAGAATAAAGAGGAAGGGCAAATATAAGATTTCTTTATGTGGGAGTGTCTGTAGGTGGTGTATGTGTTTACACATATTTGACCTACACTTTAAGAAGACATTAATTCATCACTCAATAAACACTGTACTGTTTCCACTTCCCTCAAAGTAAAAAAGTAAACAACAACAACAACAAAAACCCGGTTAGGTATATCTAACAAAAGGCAAAGAAGGACCGATGTTTTCGAAAAGAAAAAATCGTCCTCACTCACAAAGTCCTTGAAATACAAGTGGCTTTAATATATATCAAAACTTGATTTAAGACCTTCAGATTTCATAACTGAGAAATGAAAAAGATCTTCTACCTAGACTCACTCACCTAGATTTGGGAAGAGATGGGCAAAATGGTACAGCATATTTATAATAAATATCTAACCTGCTGTTTCCCCATATCCTTTGACTTTCCCATGATTTTGGTGTAATTAGTGATCTATATGAAAAGAGTAGACTAGGAAAGACTAGCGGGGAGCCACGTCAGGAAAAGCAAGTGTTTTATAAAAAAAAACAACACTGTTTTTCTTTATTATGTGAGCGGGAGAAAAGAAATATATAAAATTATGAGTTTTTACAATCACCTCCCTTCCTCCCTCATAGAAGAGAGTTTCTGCTAGTACTTGATCACCCAGGTTTTTGTTACACATAATAAAGATAATGGGCGATGGAGGAGGAAACAAAAGACTGGCTGGTTTTACTTTGGAAAGATCTTTTGCTCAGAGAGGTAGTCTTGAAGTAGAGAAAAAGGATCCAACAAACAGTAATAGAGTAGAACTGCTAATACTAATGGAATTGCTGACTGCATGAGGCCAAAGGAGAGAAAGTGTGGCTATGATTTTCAGATTCAAGGTTTGGGCACCTATGGTATAGTGGTATTAAAATACAAAACATAGGAAGAACAGTACGTTTGAGCATAAAAATATAGAGTTTAGTTTTGGACATCTTTGGGTAATTGTGGAATACACATATGGAGAAAGCAGTTGGATGGATGAGTCTGAAGTTCAGAAGAGAGGATTAATTGGAGCTGGAGACTTGGCAGTCTTCAGTATCATAACAACTCACACTTGAATAGTGTATGCTGTTTTTTAGGTACTGTAGGAGCATTCACACCAAAGGTCTAGTCATTCAATACAGGAACCTTGTGAAGGAGGTGCATCATTTTTATCGTCATCTCCATTTCACAGATGAGGAAATTCAGGCTCAGAGAGGTTGAGTAACTTGCTAAAAATTATCCAGGCAGGATGTGACAGTGGGAATGGCAATTGGTGGGTAGAATTAGTAAAAAGAAAGATATGAGTATGTCTATGCAGAATAACTTAAAGACATTAACTTGATTACTTTGGAAATCCCCTCAAACCTGGGTAGCAAAGTGAAATAAGTGGTATGTTAGGAAGATTATGTGGAACGTAAAGAGGTAGGAGAGTGTAGGTGGAGGAAAAGTTTTGCAGAAGCCAAAATTGGGAAAAACAAAGTTAGGGACAAGGGCTTTGATTGGGATAACAATAGTGAAAATAGAGCTGGCTGATTGAATATAAGACAATATGGAGGAAAAAAATAAAAAGGGAAATGTGACAAGCTGTATTGAGGCATAAAAGCAGGAAGGGGAAAAAGTCTAATTGTAGACCATAGTTTCTAGTTTGAGTGTTGGTAAAAATCTGGTACCACTAAAAAATGTAGGAACGTTGAACAGGGGACTCTTGTGGTCCAGGAGAATAAAATAATTCAAACCTGAACACTTTAAAACTGAAGGGGATAAAAGACAACAACAAAAGGTGTGCTATAACTAAGGTATTGGAAAATTGAATCATGGAAGTCAAAGGAGAAATTTCAAGAAAGAATTGTATGGGGTTTAAGGGTGGAACAGAAGATTACTTCAAAAGAAAAGAGAGGTTTATGAAAATGAGAACTGTGAATAAATTGAATGAGGCAATAAGGAAACTTTTATAAAATGGTGGCAGAAACAGAATTTTAGAAAATGAGGCAAGAAAGACTTGAGAATGCAAAGAAAACAAGTCTGAAGTGAACTGAGAGAGAAAGAAGCAGGACTGGATTGCAACTATAATGTGTAAAATAAAAGTTTCATCTGACCAGTGAACTGAGCAAGGAAGACTTTATTTGAGACTATTGCAGTAGGGGAGAGATTGAGCTCAACTATGCTGAATGAAAAGGTGGGAGGATTTTTAAATGCTAGGGTGAGCTAATGGAAAAGTACCGGAGGACATTGCAGAAAGATTGGTCAATGTGATTAGGCCATCCGTGTGTTTGTTAACTGGCACTTACTGAAATTAGTTTCTTACCCTCCCTTAGAGACTGGGAGGCAGGAGCTCTAATTTTCTCAATGACTACATTTCACAAGAGATGACCTCTAGTTCCTTGAGAAAGACATTACAGGTTTGTAGAAGATTCACATCTCAAAAAGGGAGACAAAGAATTTACAGAGCAAGTTTTCTAAAATAAAGCAAATGCTCTTAGAAAAGGAAGTCAGGAGCCTACAGTTAGGAAGAAGGCTAATTAAAGTTTAGTTAAGCTTAGAAGAACACTGAGACTATCTTGGTCAAATGGGAGCCACAGGTAGGTTTACTTTATTTAAGATGAAAAACATGACTCTATGGTCAACTTTGCCTGATAATGTCTGACTAATGATTGTCTTCTTTGGTACAAAAGATAGAAGCTTTACTTCTCCTGTGAAATGATTATCAGGTCACAAAAAGCTACCATTTTATATTCAATACATAGCTGTTTTTGAAACCCTTAACTTCAGATTTATCAGTTATTTCAGACTCAAGACACAATTTCTGGAAGCTAACTTATGTTGCCAAAAATACTGAACAATAAAGGATGATGCGCTACCTCAAAGAATTTTGGTTTTATAGATAATATCTTAAATAGCTATATTCCTCCAGTTATTCTTTAAGAGAAAGAAGCAACAACTCCTAATACAGACACCAAATATTTATTTTTAAATTTCTTCTAATAGGATATTTAGAATGGTTATACTTCATTCATTTATTCAATCAATCAATCATTATTTATTGAGTATCTACTATATAGTTGACACTATGCTTCAGTTTTTAAAATTTGTAATTTGTACAAATCAGGAGACCATTTGTATAAATCACCAACCTCACTGAAGTTCAAACCGCAAATTGAACTGGAACTCTTCACAAATCTGTTAACTTTTCTGTAAGATTCAGGCCTCTGCCACCTAACTCATCCTTTACAGTCATCCCTTGGTATCTGTGGGAGATTTAGTCCAGGACCCTCAGCAGAAACCAAAATCCGAAGATGCTCAAGTCTGTTATATAAAAGGGTGTAGTATTTGCATATAACCTATACAGTTCCTTTGTATACTTTAAATCATTTCTAGATTACTTATATTAAATACCTAATACAATGTAAACACTATGTAAATAGTTGCCAGCAAGCAGCAAATTTATGTGTTGCTTTTTGGAACTTTCTGGATTTTTAAAAATATTTCAATCCAAAGTTAGTTGAATCCACAGATGTGGAAACCATGGATAAAGAGGGTCAACTGTAGAATGATATTCTTTCTAAAAGGTTTTGGTTTTCTACTCAAATGCCATCAATGGCGTTTGCCTATCTATTAAGTTGAAAGTTTTTAGGGTTACAATGAAGGCTTTCCTTAGTCTAATACCTTCTTCTCTATAAAATTACTTCCCTCCAGTCAAATACACCTGGAAGAATTAAGAGCTAATTAACTCACTTTAAGTTTTTAGTGATATCAGATCTATTTTATTCCTGGTAAAAGTACTGAAAGATTGCAAAAGGATGGAATAATATAGAACAGGGCAGTTTGATGATTCAAAGATGAATTCGCTTTTATCATATCTACACTAAAATATAAATTGTAGGTTTTGCTTATGCATGACAAAAAGGAACTTGTCACTGAAGTAAGAAGTGTGCTAAAAAAAATGAATCAAGTGTTTATAATTGGCCAGTGTCTAGGAGAATCCGGTATGTTAAGAGCATGGGAAACATTTAAGCTTTTCATGTCATGCTCAATGTCAAAAATTCACTTCTATAAATTTTAGGTTAAGCTAAACTGCTAGCCTGTAAAAGCACCTTGTTTGAAGACGAAAAGAGGCAAAAAAAACAGGATCACAAAATACTACAACTGATATGTGTAGTAAATTATCTCCCTAAAAATAGTATGCCTCTTTCCTAGTTATATCACCAGTAAAATGAAGTAACTAAATTTAATCTTTAAAAATAAAGGTAAATTTAAAAGTAAATTTCTCTTTCTGTCCTAACAGGGATTCATTCCCTCCACCCTAATCTATTAAATCTTAATATCTATTTTAGCAATAAACAGTGCATGAAGTGAACAGCTCTGGCCTTCTACTGATGGGCCAAGTATTTGATTCAATAGGTGCAGCTGATTTGAAATTCCTGGAAGCTTCAATTTTCAGACTTCATAATTCTTTGATTATTTTAGTTCTATACTTTTATCACCTGTCTAGAGATCTCTAACAACAATGTTCACCACAGTAACACTAAAGCACTCTGAAATGAGATGGTATATATATATATATATATATATATATATATATATATATATATATCTATCTATATCTATCTCACAAAATAATAGTGAGAAATTTAGATCTCAGCTCCTGCTGGGAACAAAGATTTAAGAACTAAGTTCAGATGATTTCCTGCAGGGTTTACCCACCCAAAACATGTTATGGTTTTGCAATTGCAGTAGGAGATTTTAAAGTATCAGTTCTAAAAAATGGTCTTATATCTCCTCCCTAAGATCTTGCTGCCCAGCCAAGAGACTGAATTTAAAGGGAAGGGCAGGACAGAAGGTCAAATTCTTAGGGGCAGGATGCTTGCTTCACGCCGGAGGAGTTGGACTACACTTAGACAGCTATAGAGCTTCAGTTGCACAGCTGTCATCTCTCTCAGAACATCAAATAGAAATAGGCACTAGACACTTTAATTGGATCTGTACTTCAAAGAGGAGAGTACTTGGAGTGTGACGTCTTTCAGAAACCTTCCTCTTCCTAAATAAGTCATAAAAGACAAGGCTTTATATGTGGAACCAAACTCCTGTGTGTGTGTGTGTGTGTGTGTGTGTGTGTGTGTGTGTGTGTGTGTTTGTGTGTGTGTACTCACACATTTTAATCATCATCATTACCAACAACATGGTGACTACTGCATTGTATTACAGATTCTTACTTTAAAGAGGCAAGATTATAATAATGTTTATCATCCCATGTGTCATACATGCTGTCCTGTTTGGAGCTTCTGCTCTCATGCACCATGCCTACCTGGCAGTAGGATGAATTCTACTGTCACAAAGTTTATGTTAAGAGCAGGCTTATGCTCCCATTTCTGTCTCATATCTCATGGAGACTCTTGCTAGGACCAGTGTGCCAGTGGAGGGACATTGCCTTATCAGTAGTAGGATTGATTGACATCAAGAAGACTGGATATGTGGTTGTCAGCTGTTTACAGAAGGCATCTGAAAATATCAGCTGCCTAACACCTGGAGGTCTTGGGTCCTGAGGAATGCTGTAGTGGTTAGAAGCCTGAATTCCCCTGGAAAATCAAGACTGCATGCATAGCTCCTTCCTCTAGGAAAGCTGGGTTTGAGATGTCGGCCTCACCTAGTTCATATTCCAGGTAGCCCTGTATGACTTAGAAAATTCTGCTCATTGCAACTAGAATGTTTGATGTGAGTCAAGAGTTGGGATAAACTTTTTTGCAAAGTTTATCTCAGTTAATACTCCTAATCACCCTAGGAAGCAGAATCTATTTCAATTCTTCATTTCCCAATTATGGAAACTGAAATATAACAAGATTATATAACTTTACCATGGGTACATAGTGAGTAGGAAAGCCAGTTTTTGTAGCTGGGTTTTCGAAGCACTGCAGACATATGCATATGGCAGATGAATAGAAGGTCATTTACAAAGCATTGACCAAATATATTTATTTTTATAGCATCAATGTATTATTGTTAGAATTAAAAATATTACAAAAAGCAATAAACATGTTGGATTGATGTGCGATTAAGAAATAGGGCTGCTTATGGCACCAAAATTTATCCCAAATAAGGAGATAACACCTAACATGTGTGCATTTCTTCCTATTTATTTCTAATTAAGAATGCCAGGAGGCAGGCCTAGAAAGGCAATGTGACCAAGAGTAAGTCCATGGATAGTCATGGGTAAAATTATTAAATAGGTAGTTTGTCATCAATTTCAGTATCTTCATACAAACTTCAAAATTCTTGGCATGAATGACTGTCCAACAACCCCATAACCCTTCACACAATGAGATTCGACCAAACTCTAGCATGGCTTCTATTGGCCCAAGTCCATCTCCCTAGAAGTGATGCCAGCCACCCTCAAAATACTTGCCTGAGAAAATTCAGCATTGCCAAAGAAATTTACTGTTTGTTCTAGCCAAAATATGATGATGGCCCCCTCTCTTCCCTTAGAGTAGCTACTTTAAAAAAACTTGCAGTTATAAATCATTTCTCTCCCCTTCGAGATGTAAATTCTCTACCACACTAGAAATATCTCCTCAAGGACCTAGGAGTCATCTCTTTGAAATGTAAACAACTAGAGACATAGTTGTCCTGCCTCCTGGTTCCTGTGGGAGGGTAAGCCCTTAACTATGGTGGGCACCTTGTCCAATTTGCAAAACTAGCTTCTCTCCTAAAGATAGGAAAAGTTGTTTCTCTATCAGATAAGTACCCATCAACCAACCACACTGACCACCTTCACCCCTCTTGACATCCTTACTACTTTTCTTTACCACCCTTCAGCATTTAAAAAGCCTTCCACATTTTTTTTTTACCTCTGGTGGAGTTGAGTGAGCTCAGTTTACACTGAGTCTCTCTCCCCTACTGTAGTTGTCTGAATGAAATCTGACTTACTGGCTTTCACAAGTGTTCAGCTTTGTTTCTGTTTGACATTCATGCTTATGTCAGGTCTTGACACCCTTCCTGTCTAGCCTAGATCCCTTGCAGTGATATCCAACATTTGACTTGGTATCTCCAGAAATGTCCTTACACCTGGAATTTCCCTAAAATGCCCTTATAATGTATTCACCTCTCCTAAAACTTTACTAGCCCTGTACTTTTCAAATATTAATCCACTTATGAATCACCTAGGGATGTTGTTAAAATTCAGACTCTTGCTAGTAGGTAGGGGGTAGGCTCAGGATTCTGCATGTCTTTCAAGGTCCCACATGATACAGATGCATGAACCTACTTTAAGTAGCAAGACACAGGAGGAGGCCTAGTTATATTGATTGATAGACCCTTTTGGGCCATTGTTTAATGTTCAACTCAGTGATGATCTCCTTGATCATGCTGCTTAAAATAGCAAATCCTCCTCAATCCCTATTCTTGACTCTGCCTTTTCTCTTTCCTGCATTGTTTTTCTCCAAAGCTCTTTTCACCATCTGAATTATTATATATTTTCTCATTTACTTATGATGTATTCCTTCCCAGAAGGATATAAGCATCACGAAGGAACACATTTATGTCTTTCTTGTCCACAGCCATATCCACATCATCCAGAATACTTCTTGCCACACCATATGTGCTTAAGGAATGATTTTGATGAATTAATAGACCATTCTAAATTATATAGTTCTAAATTATAAGTAGAACTAATGGCTTAGTGTGATTGAACCACTAAGGTGACATGTATACAAGAAATGGACACAAATGAAACCAAATGGAGTGATTAAATAGCAGAATTCTAAGCAACACAAGGGAAATATTATGGATAAAAGGACTAACAGAACTTCTTTAGATGTTACCATCCTGGTGAGCCCTCTGGCTGTTCAAAGAATCAGCTACTGCTGGGCAGTCTGCAAGACTGAGTGGTTGATTAATTGATTAATTAATTAATTATTGCAAAATAAGGCCCATGATCCTTCTATTTCTAGGTTATTTTTAATAATTATATTCTGCATTTTAAATTTTATAAATCTGATAATAGGAAACCTGTAGGAAATATAGTCCAATTCTTATTTTCAAATTAATTTGACAAGTTTTCCCTTGCTGCTGCCTATTCTTACTCACCTTTATTCTTCCCAACACCAAATATTTACTTTTATTATAAAATGTACTGTTATATAAAAATTAGAAATCTGTTTAGCAGTAATGTTCATACACAGACTACAGCACAAATCCCTATACATATCAGTATTTAGGACAATGGTTCTTAACCCTATCTATACCCCTTTTTTATAACTAATATTTTGTAATAATCCTATTACTCTTCTGAAATGAGTGTCATTGATGGGATAAAACAAATTTTTAATGAATACATGTTGTTTGTTATGTGTAACGTGAATCAGACCTTATAAAAAGGTATTTGTGGTAAAATAGTTTAAAAATTAATGTATAAATACTAGTACATAGTTACATCAGAAATTTTTTTTTTTATTTCCCTTTTTGCCTATACAAACCCACACACTCTAGGGATTGGTACCCATTAGATTGGAGCTCTTAACAAAAAAGAATTCTGCTGTTGTAAGTACAGGAGATGATATGTATCTTTGATAGTATGCAGTTTTGTGTGAGTGTATATAGTATTAGTGGATTTCTTGTGTTTATGTTCTGTAATCCTTTGACAACCTTTCACTCTTGAGTATGCTCTAGTAGTAGCAGAAACCCTCTGTGTGTCCTGCCCTAATCACCTAGAGATATCCCCTCCTGCTGAGCCATTCTTTGTCCACCAATGGGTTTGCTTCTTTTTCAGTTGAAAAGCTGCATTTTAGTTCTTTCTTATTTCTGAACAGGCCACATTTTCAGGCCTTCACAGTCTTAGTTCAACCTATACCCTCCTCTCTCTCCAAAATGGTGACTTTTTTTTGAAGGGAAGTACCCAGGATTTATATTGATGCTATGGTTAATATCTCATGGATAAGATGTAAGATTAGTTCTGAAACATAGGCATAAAAATATCTCAATGTTTTCTGAAAATTTCCTCCTTCCTAATGTATCTTATATTTCTAATATGTTGAAACTGAGTTCCTATAACCTATGGCTTCTCCCTTCACTTTCACCATTATAAGCTAACTAGTTCTGCCTCATTATTTTATTTGTTACTTATAAAACTTTGTGACTTCCTTTGAAATGCATATCTTTGCTTAAGGAATACATTTTTAGCTACATTATAAACAAGAGTATGTGATTATTTGAGAAAACTTGTCATAACAAATAAGGAGATTATTAGATACATTGTTACAAAAGGTTCATAGAAAACATCTTTAAAGAGATTGAGGAATCTATGAAAACATACCAGAAAGGAAGTAGGAAGAGAGAATGTGGTAATAAGTGAAGACAACAATCAGCCCCTCCATAATGAACCAAATTCTATGCCACATATTCTAAAGTAGATCTTCATAAGCTCGTCTATGTCATATTCCTTTTTGTTCTTTAGAATTAATAAGGTGACACTCTTCACTATCAAAATGAATATTTAAAGCTCTTTTCATGTATATATTTGATCTCCTTCAGTGTCACTTTTCCTCTTTTCATGCACTGTACTTGAATTGCTCCTCCAATGTATACTGTTGGCAAAGTTTGTTTCCTTGTGAATCCAAGGGCCTGTAGCCCCTTTGAATCCTAAAACAATTCCTGGTAGGGTGGGGAGGTAGAAGTCTTGAATTGCGTTGATGTATAGAAGATTAGATTAGGATAGCTTAAGAACGGAGATGTGAAGTGTCAGTTTTTGGCTGGTGGTCAATTCCCCTAATTTTTCTTCCTCTCAGATCTAAAATAAATGAAAAAAGTCAGTTTTCAAAATTTTCAAAGTCATGATCTCCTTATAGAACATAAGCCTTTCTGTCAAATACTTCCTAATCTGGAGAGATGCAGCATCTTTAGAAGTGTCACAACTTTTTTTTGCAAGAAACTATGCTATTTTTTGCCATGAAAGAAACATGTGTTTTGAGAATATGCTGAGAAAATAGGAATTACTTTTGATGGGCTATCACAGACACAACATTTTGCAGCTATAAACTAATTCTTTAGGTAGATATAATTATTGAAGTCACTTGAAAAGTGTGCAGAAAAGTTTACCTTTTACTGTCATACAATATATTTTACAACTTAAAGGAAAAAGGTATTTCTTAGACCTACTTAGGGCCAGAACTTTTTCTGGGACATATTTTACCGTCCTTTTGGAAAGCATTACCATTCATGTTGAAATGCTTGAGCAGTTTTCTGACAGAATTTCAGGAAGTTAAGATCTTTACTGGGAATATTTCCTCACTCTACTAATACTCAAATTTATAAAGAGGTTGATAATCTTTAACCAGATAATTTTCTAAAAAATGATTGTTAAACTGATCTTTTTATTTTTCTTACAAAATAGTTCAACCTAGATGGAATGTTTGGATTGGCTTACTCAGAACTCTCTTGTCAAGTTTGAACTAATTTTGACATATGTTTGTAATCAATTTATATGACAAATTGTTTTAATAAAAAAATAAAGTCTCAAAGCTTGCAAACATTCATATCTTGGAGTAATTAACAAAATCATGTAGTAGAATTCTGCTTATGTGGTTCACGTAAAGGCTAATAATAAACTAGCTTGGGAAAGACTAAGCTTTCATTACAGGTACCAACTTAAGAAGCTATTTTCTGAGAGTTTCAAATATGGAGAAATTAAAATTTAATACTGGTTATTCACAGAAATATAGGATGTCATATGTAAGGTAAATAATCATCCTTTCAAAAAGAACTATGCAAAACAAGCCCAAATCAATAGATTTGATCATTGTTCTTCTATTAGAGTAAAAAATAAACAAAAAACCTTAGGTTATATATAAAGCTATAGTTACTAGACCTTTATAGATAAATATTACAGATGTTTAGAATCTTGAGAGTTTGAATTTGGGAAGCGATACATATCTAAAGGGTCTTGGAACATGTCTAAAAGGCCTTCAGAGACAATTTATGAGCCACACATAAAAATAATCATAATTGTTTTTGATCGCAAATAGTGATGCCAAGCTAGATCATTGACTGTATGAAGAAAATTGGACTTCAAATGAGTTTTGGCTGACTCCCAAAATGGAATTTACTGTTACCAAGTAGAGATAAACCACAGTTGAGGATACTCATATCAACTTGCTACTGATCCTTAGATGTTCTGAATTGGGTGGTCAAATATATTTTGACTCATGCTACTGGCTTTGGGATATATGTTTAGCATTTTAAGGTAATTACTGTGAAGAGGACAATCACTTGAATCTTTCCATATGCTTGTTTATAAGCCAATATTGTTAATATCTATCTTTGATTTTTAGCATGGAGTTATATGGAGACTATATGCTATATAGTATATACAAGTTTTATTTATTTATTTATTTATTTATTTTTGGCTGTGTTGGGTCTTCGTTTCTGTGCGAGGGCTTTCTCTAGTTGTGGCAAGCGGGGGCCACTCTTCATCGCGGTGTGC
The DNA here is from genome assembly GCF_949987535.1 of Balaenoptera acutorostrata. NCBI lineage: Eukaryota > Metazoa > Chordata > Mammalia > Artiodactyla > Balaenopteridae > Balaenoptera > Balaenoptera acutorostrata. Next base: position 40,749,436 of record NC_080065.1, read on the forward strand.
GGGCCTCTCACTATCGTGGCCTCTCTTGCTGCGGAGCATAGGCTCCAGACGCGCAGGCTCAGTAGTTGTGGCTCACGGGGCCAGTTGCTCCGTGGCATGTGGGATCTTCCCAGACCAGGGCTCGAACCCGTGTCCCCTGCATTAGCAGGCAGATTCTCAACCACTGCGCCACCAGGGAAGCCCCAAGTTTTTTATCCATTAAATACTATTTAATATTTCTCAAATGAAATACTTCATTATGTTAGATATCAGAATATCATACTTTGAGCAACTCAAAACTGCACCTTTTCAATACAACTGAGGGAGTTATCAAAACTGAAAAGCAATCGAGTATTACAAAATCACTAATATTTTCTTCTAAACAATTATAATAAAATTATCTTTTTCTGGTGGCAGATTTGTGAATATATCATAAAATTTTTCCTGTATAGAGAAGTTCATGCTTTCACACCCTGAAGCTATGAAGGAAATGATGAAGAACAAAACGACAGATATTAATGGAAATGTCAATTGCTCCCAGAGAAGGAAGGAATGTGGCCTCTGGTGAAAACCTCCAAAATGGGAGGAGGAGGAATATGGCCAGTTTGCTTCTATTATAAATCCTTGATGAATTTAGGCAAGGTACTTTCTACTTTCTTTGTTCTCTTTTAAAAGTGGAGATTTTCTTCATGATTGGCTTCACTGTTGGCCAGTTTATAAAATATAGATGCTATTTTTAAAAAAGGATCAAAATTACTTAAGAAAGTCACTGCTTTTGAGTGTCAGTAGCAGGTATACTTAACCCTGAATACAACAGCAAATCTTCTTTCTTCCATCCTATTTTCTTGGAAAAAGGACAGAGTGAATAAAATTATAGAGCTAACAAGTCAGGGACTTCCCCGGTGGTGCAGTGGTTAGGAATCCACCTGTGATGCAGGGGACATGGGTTTGAGCCCTGGTCTGGGAAGATCCCACATGCTATGGAGCAGCTAAGCACCTGTGCCACAACTACTGAGCCTGCGCCCTAGAGCCCGTGCTCTGCAACCAGAGAAGCCACCGCAATAAGCCTGCGCACTGCAACGAACAGTAGCCCGCCCTCACTCGCTGCAACTAGAGAAAGCCCGCACGCAGCAACGAAGACACAACGCAGCCAAAAATAAATTAATTTAAAAAAAAAAAGAAAAGATCTGAGTTAGAAGCACATGATGCTCAAAAAAAAAAAAAAAAAAGAACTACAATTCAGAGCATGCAGCCAGTCACACTTTTAAAAATTTCTGACCATTCCTTTCAGCTATTGATGCTCAGCACCCAATTATCCTATAAGGACCTCATTTCTTTCCTATTGTACAGTACGAGCAATTTTTCAACTAGAGCATGTAATAACACTTTGCTAGGTGTAGCGCATAGGAACAAAATAACCACATCTGGGTTTTATGGCATGTATTCTAGAAGGCTAGAGGTGGAAGGGAGAGAAACCTTGTTATAAATGATGAAAGTGAGATCCACAGTGGCAAAGTAGCATAGCAAAATTAACAAATATAAACACTTAAGTGAAAAGAAAAGGCGTGGAGTCTTTAAAAATAAGCCTGAAAGACAGTAGAGATCGCTTGTACTTTGAAGTGTAAATAATTCAGGATTTGAAATAATACACCTAAAATTCAAAACACATCATATTGTTTAGATCACCCAAGTCCATTAGGATTATTCTAGTAACTCGACTGTGTACTTTATAGTGTCTTCCAGATGTTATGCTCGTTTAAGTTTGTAACTAGAAAAGCAACTACCTTTGGAAAGTGGGGTAGCATCCATCTGGGAATTATTCACTTAAGAAGTGGTGATAGAGACCGGGAGACAGGCTATTTATTTGATGACTATAATCTATTTGCACTCCTGCCATTTTTCCTCAGAGTTTTTGAGAATCCTGCACTCACTGCAATATACTCTATCTCATGCTTTGGGTTTGATTCAAAATCCACTTGTATGCGGAGGTTCTGTCACCGTCTGAAGCCTTTGCAAGACCGAAGGCTATCACAGAAGAGGTTTGTATATGTAAACTATAGGGCAATTATTTCTCATCCCCCTACCCAATAATAGCACAGAAATGCCTGTATTTTGAAATTGGACAACCACCACGTGCTAAGGAAGTACAGTGTGAAGAATTGAAAAAAAACCCCTCAAGTTGTACATTATAGAAGAGGTAAAAAACACAGGAATAGCTGGAAAATCCATGTTCTATTTAAGTTCTTTTCTTTCTACAGTTAGAGAATACCTATAATTAATTTTACAATGATTACCAAGTAAAAGCCCTCTTGGAAATCTTATGATGTAAAGATAGAAAGACAGAGGCAAATCTGTACTCTTTAATAAAACAAAATGTTTGATTAGAGTATATTGATAAAATAAAATATTCATGATTTTAGTTTATTTTCTGTTGAATTTATTAATAATCTTTATATACGTATGGCTTCGAGCAAAGACAAAAAAAATTCTCTAACTCGTCCCTGATCATACAGTTGTAAGAATCAGCTATTTTACTATTTTCCCAGCAGCAGAAAGACCAATCTTTTCAATCATACATTTCTTTCTGTACAGTTTAAAACTCCATACTTATGGGTTTACCTATGTACAGAGAAAAGAGGTCACTTTTCAACTAGCAATGAACTTTTATGTTACAGGAATGTGAGTCAATTTTTTTTTAACCTAAGTATATATATTCATACATATACATGTATTTAATTTACCCTGTACCACTTTATTAGTTTGACATATAAACCTTAGGGGTTTTTTTTTTGTCCATTCTATTACAAAGTGAATAAAAATATCATGGTTGCACTGAAAGACCATGCAATTCAATTTTGCTTAGGTTTCCCAATAGTGCTCAAAATAAAAAAAAAAAATTTATATATATAAAAATATTTCACTACCAAACCCGTTAGTCCTATCAAATGTAAACCTTTAATAATTTAAAGGACCAATACATGATCTTAATAAATCGAAGTTAATTCTCAATATTTTAATAAAATAAAAGAGTTTTGTACTGATATAGAAATGGTCTTGCAGCTTCCACACAGGTTCTAGGTAGACTGAACAATCCCTTTTTCACACCGTCCCTGAGGCGCCATCAGAGGTCACCAGCACATTCATGATAACATCACACTGACTAGCACGGTTGATTCCTTCCACACAAGCTGGGATCTGTTAGAAATTAAACATAACAACTCATTTTGATAGTATAAGTATTATATCCATAAAAGGCATAACAGGCAGCATGGATCCATTTTAGAGTTTTTGCTTTTGTTTTCTGTCCTCAAGTCTATCTGGAGGCCCTGCCCCATTTAATGTGTAATCTTTGTTAAGTTCTTCTTAAATGTTATCACCAGTGTCAGAGATACTGAAGACTTCCACTTTAGGTCATTCTCTTAACTGGGGTTATTTACAGAAGTCGGTTATTAGGAATCTTCCAATTGTGTTCCTGTCATCACCACATCCGTGGGATGTGTTAGGCACAAATGCTTTCTAAGGGACTTCTTTGAGAAGAAGCAGATGTTCACAGATCATGAAAAGAGTCAAGGAAACAGACAAACAAGAAAAACGATGCTCACAGACATTCAGTTTGACCCCTGCTTGCTGTCACCATGTCTGTACTTTTTTCAGCACATATAAAATAACAAACCTCCCACCTAAGGGCTATGTTAGTCACCACATGTCTTAAGATTTACTAACCATTTAGTTACAATACACAAAGAGCGAGGTGTGTGTTCCCAAACAGATATGATGCTATAGTGTATTTATTTTTTTTAAATTAACGCCGCAGTAAACTACCAATTACAGTGAAGACACAGAACACACTGGCAACTCCAAATCAAGCTGTGGTTTACAAATCATTATTTAAATGATAATAATAATAATAATAATAACATTAAATGAAAGTGAAAACCTCACTTCTATACTTAAGTCAGAGATCCAAGTCAGCCTTATAGGAATTTTAAGATAGACAATTAATGAATGGTTATACTTTTCCAGAAATGAGAAATACTGTAAGCCTTTCCCTACAATGACTGCTTTGAACGTATTTTTTTTTTCCAAAAAGCATGCAGGGACTATTTTCAGATGCTTGATTATGGCAAGAAGGAAGAAAAGTAATGATTTTTGGTGTAAGACAAGCAATTTGTAGAATCGAGCATACAATTTTGCATAAAACATTGCAGGTTAAAATAATATCGTAGGTTTCAAGCCATTGCATTACAGTTGAATAACTGTCACAATTAGGTTTTGTAAAATTTAAAACTCTAAGTTTTGAAGTGAAGCAATAAAACTAAATTCTTAAACGATGACTTTTACCTTCACACAGCACAGAATAGCTATCTTTGTTTGGGTTGAAAAAGTTATTTACAGCTAACATTGATTGAGTCTTGGTAAAAGTCCGATAACACATGAAGAGAAATATCCCCTCAGCTTTCTGAAAGATCAATGGACATGTTTGTGATTAGAGACAGTCATAACAGTGGCAATGCTAGTCTCCTACCATGGCCAAGCATATGGTGTGTTCTTTAACCTAATTCAAAATTCAAAGCACCAAAATACAATTTAGATCTAGAAAAGGGACTTGCTATTTAATCCTCCGTAATTAATGATTAACAATTTAGATGCAGAGACACTGCTAATGAGAAGAGTTTGATTGGTGCTGTTTAGTAGCTCACTTGAGTTGCCTTTTTAAAATCAGAGTTTTGTTTCCATTGAATCCAAGAACTCCATAAAATAGAGAAATACATATATCAAAGGAATTAAGTAAAAGTAGGTTAAAAATAAATAATCTTACAACAACATTTTAAATCCTTTAATGATTTAAAGAAAGGAAGACATAAAACACTGAATGCTAAACAAGTCTTTTGAACTTTTCTTGAGATTTTTAGATATAGATTTAATAGCATATGTGTGTATATATATATATATATATATATATATATATTTTACATTTTGCATGTAGGCCAGCGCTGTCTAAAATATCTCTTCATAGTAGGCTATAGGGATCTATCAGGAGATAGAATAAAATAAGATCTGAGAATATTCTCAGTTTATCAGAGTATTTCTTTCTGCTTTGACAATCAGCAGGGATCATAAATTTGAAGCAAATCGTGGCTTTTCTGTCTCTGGGTCTGTATGTAAGACTGAGGAAGACTCCCTCTGATGAGCGGCTGCTGGTGGAGGGGGTGCCGGTGGGACCCCTCGGCTGGGGGGGATGGCTCCCGATGACATCTGTCGGAACAGGGTGACCCGCTGGGGGACCGTGCCCCTGCTCCCTGCCTGCAGGCCCGAGCCGTGCACCGTGGTCACGGGCGGAGGGATGGACGCCAGGGACTCGCCCACAGTGGGATGCGGTCTGGAAATCAGGGTGGAAACCTCATGGGGCAGCGAGGGCTGCGAGGCCGAGAGGGGCCTGACTTCTCGGGTCAGGCTGGTGTTGTGAAGCGCCTGCGTGCTCTTGTGCACTTCGTTTTTCGGTGCGGAGCTGCCGCCGGGTGTCTGTGGAGCCTGGTTCTGCTGCTTGGTCTGCAGTGTCTGCTGTGCCTGCTGCTGAATGAGTGACAGCTGGGAAGCAGTGGGGGAGGCGTAGTGGAAAGTTCGAGTGGCTAGCGGGCTCTGAACGGGAGGGCTGCAGACCGCGGTGGTGTAGGAGCAGGGCGAGAGGATGGCCGACGGCTGGGGGGTCTGCGTGCTGGGGCTGGGGGAGTGCAGGTTGCCATGAGACAGACTGGTCGCTGTGTACACCGGCGGAGACTGTGTCCTCCCGCGAGGGGTCGGGGTGGTAGCTGAGGACGTGGAGTTCAGGGCTGTCATTTGAGGGTAACTGATGGGAGCGATTGCCTGCACCATCTCCCTGTCGTGTTTCACAATCTGCTTCAGGATCTCGTTCTCCTGATTGTTGAAAACGCCAGTGTTCAGATCCTTCTGGAACTTTTGCAGAAGAATTGAATTTTTCTTTCCTGTCAGCGAAAGGAAGATAGGCACTTAGAAAGTCTGTAAGTGACTGATGACAATTCCAAGCGCGAGTGGCTCCTGCAAACAGAACGATGGCAGTGTTTCATAGAAGAGGCTCAAAAGCCAAGCACTCTCCTTTAGACACCAAATAGACACACGGCTCCCGTCTCTCACGCTTCCTGTATCTTTCTGGGAAATCTTACCTTCTACACGAGTCAAGCTGAAAAGTCTGTAATATGGCAAAAGCCATCTTTACAGAAGAAATGGAGAGATTTGCATGAGGGCTACCTTGGGAGAAGAAAGGGCGTTTGGATCAGGATGGGCCTGAAATCAAGATTTCAGTTTAAAGCTTCTTTTTCAAGAAAGGACAATGGAATACATACTATGTGACAGGCACCCTACCCGAGGCTTTAGGCAGATTTATTTTATTTAATCCACAACTCTTTGCGGTAAGTGTGCTCATAATCCCACTTCACCCAAAAGGAGACTGGAACATAAGAAGGTTAAGAGTAACGCCCAAGAAAACATAGTTAATAAGTGACAGAGCTGGGACAGGAAAACAGTAGATCTGATCAGATTTACAATGGAATATGAAGCAGACACATCTATATCACGTTGAGTGTTTGCTGGAAATGAAGTCTCCTGGGCCTCATCCACTTGCTGCACCAGATGCTGCCTTTTACTATGATCCCCTGGTAACTGTCACATGCAAGTTTGAGAAGCAAAGGCCTTTGCTTTTGACCAGTGCCCTACACCAGTGATTCTCTACTCTACCTGCCTATTTTTGTCATCGCTAGAGCTTTAAGAGTTACTTATTTCCATCTGCACCCTAACAATTAAATCAGAATAAACAGACATGGGTCCAGATTTTGGTACTTTAAAATAAACTTTCCCCAGGGGATTCTTGTGTGCAGCCAGATTGAGAACTATTTCATAATCTTTCCTCTTCTGAGAGGTTGTTGCGAGGAGCCAGGGTCATAATGTATGGCAAGCTCTCAGCTCATTCTAGAACCTCAGTAAGTACTACCTCTCCTTCTCGCTATTGTCTTTGGAGTGGTTTGCAATAAGGAGATATTCTCTGGCAAAATAACAATTAGCACCAATTGTAGGTTGATGTAAGAGGGGAAAATCAGTGACTTTTTAATGGCATCATCACCTAGGTAAATATGGTAACTGAAAAATAAATCAATTTGCCATATCACTAAATAAAGTATCACATCTAAACTAACAAGGAATATTTTCAAATGGAAATGTATGATATAATTTACTTGGCTGCTGGGAAAGACAATCATTTTAAATGACTGCCAAAATGAATAGCTATCTCTCTCCTTACAGAATTGTCCTAATTTCCCAAAGAACAAAGACTTCTATGTTAGTAGAAAACATAAATGCTTACTTTGCATATTCCCTTAATTAACTATAATATATGCATTTATAAGCAATGGCCACAACACTGAGAAGAATAATATTTCTTTGTGATCATGTGAATAGTCAACATTTCATAATCTAAGTATCTGGGACTTTGTGGAAAAATACTATCACTTTTAATGCACTGTTAGAATTTTGTGAAGATTAAAAATGCAAATACTGGTGCTCACTAGCAATTTTATTGCCTATATTATTGATTGCAAACCGTTTCATGCAAACTTTCGTATAAAAAGTTAACTGTAATAAGTTAGATGAAAGTGATGCTCTGTCAGATTAACAGAAATTCTCTATTGAAATATCCTGATTTTGATGCTTTTGCAAAATATGTTTAGCTGGCTTAGGAAAAAAACTCATATTTTTTCCTCTGGCTCTACCATGAACACTCACATACCACAAAGAGGGAAGTTATCTTCAAATTAAGTAAAGATGCTTTTAGGTATACTCGCTTCTTTTATGGGCACTGTCTTCTGGACACTCCGTCCTGTTACATCTCTAAGTTATCAATAAGATTTTTAATATGTGTGCTGTGTCTAATGGTAATGTCCAAATACTACATTTACTTCTCCTAACCTAATTTCAGATCCTTATGCAGTCTGTTGTCCTACCAATATAGAAGAAAAGAAAGACGTAAAGTGCAGAAGAAAAGCTGACACAGCCATATGTCAATCAAAAGTCCTTACCTTTAATAAAAATGAAGCAGTTGAAGTATCTCTTTGTTTACTTTCCAGTGATCCCAACCCCAGTCTCCTTTGAGTTCATTGATTCCTTCATCCCTCCCTAACTCTCTTCAACAATATTCATTGTGTACTAGGTACTGTGAATGTAACAGTGAATTAGACATGATCTCTACATTCATAAAGCTTAGCATCTCTAGAGCAATTTAAATAATAAAAGCAGTGCTGTGATGGAGGAACTTCCCAGGAGTATGGGAGAACATCTCCAGGGTACTTAGACTATTAAGGGGGTGGAAGGTCAAAGAAGGTTTCTACAGGGAAGTGATGTCTAAACTGAGATATGAAGGCTAGTAGAGTTAAGCAGGAAAAGGGAACAGAGGAGGGTAGGGTGCGGGAGGAGGATCTGGGTGTGGAAGATGAATGCATAACACCTTCTGACACCAGAATGTTCTAGCATATCTTGGGAAGTTAACAGCAAGCCAATCTGATCTAACTTTACTATGGCAATTATTCAAATCTTTAAACTAGTGTAACTAGTAAGGTCTAACTTACATATTTTTATTTGAGAGCAGAGAGGATTTTAAGATAAGTTGATATTTGCAAAGTAAAGCATCTATGTGGGCACTTCTATTAAGGCTTTTTCTGCTTGAGTCTGTATTACAAACATTTCAAGAAGTTTCTATTGAGACAATGAAAATGCACACGTTTTCAATTCTTAATATAAGAATAAATGTAAAGTTGATCCTTAAAAATGAAAAAAAACACCTTGTGATAAAATTTATTTTGTAATGTAGACTCATACTATTGCATTTTTAGTTCTATTTTAATGCTGTGTAGAATTTTTAATCATTGTTTTTTACCTTAAGATTCACATTGTTTTGGTATCACTGGTGAAATCAGATTGCGTAGCTAGCAAAAATAGAGATGAATAAACAAACCTAGAATACTTAGAATAGAAAGTTAGATAGAGCCTCAGATCTTTCTAGAAATATGGCTAGAGCAAATTGCTATTTCTATATTTCTATGTTAATTAATAAGCAATCTATATACCAGCATTTGGGACTTATGATTGCAAATATGTATCAGCCCACTAGATTAAAACTGAATTGTGCACAAAGAAGAAAACTGAACAGAGTACCTATCCGGTCTAGTCGGTCAATGGCTACTGTCTCAAAGGCTCTTCTCATCATTGGATATTCCTCCAGGACCTCGTTGAAATTGTCCACAGAAAGCGAATAAAGACGACAATACGTATCAGCTCGAACACTGGCAGTGCGCCGTCCCTTGGTCAACAGGCAAATCTCTATAAAAACAAAGAAGAAAGATTTGTTTGGCAATTTTCTTTAAAAGGCCATTAAGACCTACCACAACTAAAAGAAAAAAGTCTCATGGTGTGAGAAACCAATGATTAGTAACATTTTCTATTTTATCAGGAAATCCCTTCTGATAATTAAAAGTGCCCAATTGCTAATAATCTTAAAATATTCTTTTTTTTTTTTAAACAATTGAGGCTTTTGGTTCAAAGGGAAGGCTGTAACAAAATTATCTTCTTCCAGCTCCCATTCCAATTCACCTGAAACAAAAATATGCAGAAAAAAGAATAATAAATCCAAAATGGAGTTGAAAACAGGAAGAGACTATTCTCAGATAGAAGTTCTTATGAATTCTGGAAGGCAGAGAGCAGATGGTATTATATAGACAGAAACCAAAGCGAGCCCAAAATCATTGGCTTAGAAAGTCTTATGATTAAGCAAAATTGAATCACAGGTTCAGATGTATGCATCATAGGAATGCTTTATGTAGTTCATATATTCCCAGTAAGATCAGTATAAAAATTATATTCCAAATGCACAGAGAGGCTTTTCATTTAAGTAATTTCTAAGGAAAATCTTTTGTTGAAATTTTGATTCCCAATATATGGTAAGCAAATATTTGCAGACTTGGATTTTCTTATTAGCTAGGTAAATAAATGATAAAAGTGAAGATTTTCTATTTCATTTCCCAAAATTTATGTATTAAAATTCTATAGACTTTGCTTCTTTAAAAAATTTAAAATAATTGAAAAACTTTGCTTCAAAATAACCTATTTGAGAAAAGGAATCGGAGAAGTGTTTCTGAAATGCACTATCTTCTAACAAAAGGAAATAAGCAAAATAATTATTGAAAGGGGCCTAAATTCACACTCCTCTGAACTTGTTTAAAGAATTTCAGTTCATGTTGATAAACATAGCGAGTAAATTATGTGGTAGGCATTATGTCCTTGATGTTAGGGCTGGAAACATGAATCAAACATCATATCTACTTCTGTATTACTTATATGCTGGTAGTAAAAAGAAAAAGTTCATTTGAATTAAGATTTCATTTAAAATGTAAGCTGGTGAGAGCAATAATATAGAAGGCAGGCACTCTGGGAGTACTAAAGAAGTGCACCTGAACCAATCTGGCAATTGAGAGGATTTTAGGAAATGCCACCTAAGCCACCAATTACGTTGTTACTGTTCATGCTTGTAAACATTTCAAATTTAATAAACAATATTGTGGTGGGGCCAACATGGCAGAGTAGGAAGACCCTGAGCTCACCTCCTCCCATGGGCACACCAAAATTACAAATACATACAGAGCAACTATTGATGAGAATGACCTGAAGACTAGAAGAAAAGATTTTCTACAACTAAAGATATAAAGAAGGAACCACAATGATAAGGGTAGAAGAGGCAGACACACTGTATAGTCAAGACCTGTTACCCTGGGTAGGTGACCCACAAATGGGAGGATAATCACCATTGCAGAGATTCCCCTTAGGGAGAGAGGGGTCTGAGCCCCACATTGGGCTCCTCAGCCTGTGGGTCCTGCACCAGAAAGATGACCCCCAGAAAGTCTGGCTTTAAGGCAAGTGGGGCTTGCATTCTTGAGAGCTGGAGGGTTGTAGGAAGTAGAGACTCCACTCTTGAAGGGTGCACACAAAATCTCACACCCTCCAATGCCCTGCGCAGAAACAGTCATTTGAAGGAGCCTGGGTCAGACCTACTTGCTGATCTTTTAGAGCCTCCTAGATTGGCAGGAGGCAACTGGGACACACCCTGAGGACACAGATGCTGGTGGCATCCATTTTTGGGAACTCATTATACCCCAAGGACTCTGATGCTGGCAAGCACCATTTTGGAATCCTTCCTCTACCCTATTAACACTGGAACCCAGCCCCATCCACCAATGGGCCAGCACCAGCCCTGGGACTCTCTGCGCCATGCAGCCCGCCATGCTGGGACCCAACCCCACCCACCAGCAGCCAGCAGCCTCTGAACCAGCAGGAATCAAAGGTACATTAGATGATACAGAGGACTGGATCAGTAAATTGAAAGACAGAGTAGTAAAAATCACCCATCTGAACAGAAAAAAGGATTTTTTAAAAAAATTAGGATAGTTTAAGGGACCTCTGGGGCAACATTAAGCATACTAACATTTGCATTATTGGAGTCCCAGAAGGAGAAGAGAGAGGAAAAGGGGGCAGAGAACACATTTGAAGAAATAATAGCTGAAAAACTCCCTAACCTGTGAAAGGAAACAAACATCCAGGTCCAGGAAGCACAGAGAATCCCAAGGAGGATCAACCCAAGGAGGACCACACCAAGACACATTATAATTAAAATGGCAAAAATTAACAATAAAGAGAGAATATTAAAAGCAGCAAAGTAAAAGCAACTAGTTACACACAAGGGAACTTTGCATAAGATCATCAGCTGAGTTTTCACCAAAAACTTCACAGGTCAGAAGGGAGTGGCATAATATGTTTAAAGTGATGAAAGGAAGAAACCTACAACCAAGAATACTCTACCCAGCAAAGCTATCATTCAGATTGGAAAGAGAGATAGAGATTTTTACAAACAAGAAAAAGCTGAAAGAGTTCAGTACCACAACCAGTTTTACAAGAAATGTTAAAGGTACTTCTCTAAGCAAAAAAGAAAAGGACAGAAATAGAAATATGAAAGTTATAAAAGAAAAAATCTCATTGGTAAAGGCAAATATACATTAAAGGTAGTAGCCCAACCAAACATAAATCTAGTAGAAAGGTTAAAAGAGTTGTGCACCTAGAACTAACATAGTGTTGTAGGTTAATTGTACTTCAATTATTAAAAAAAATATGTAGACACTGGGAGGAAATGCGTCAGAATGCTAATGGTAGTTATTTCGGGGGATGGGGATTATGGGTGATTGTTCTTTTTTACTTCATGCTTTTACGTAACTCTAGTTGTCTGCAATGAACATTCATTACTTGTAAAATTAGAAAGAAAAGAATACATGTGATTAAAAATGAAAAAATAATATTGTGGACTGTTCATGTTTGTGTGCATGTTTGTGTGTGTGTGTATTTGTGTGTGTGTACCTTTGGTGTGTGTAGGAAGATAAATCTCTATTGGTCAGTGTTTAAGCATAAAGCATATTATCATATGATGGAATTTGTCAGCTACTCTAATTAAAAAAAAAGTAATAAAAGTATTTTCAACACTACCCCAAAATTAAATTCCTGTGTCACTGTAGTACTAATGCCATATTATATAACTTATGATTGCTAAATTATGTCAAACATACTGATAAGAAATGTTTTTATTGCTAAGTGTTGCTTTCAAATCTGTACAAGTTGTCATATAGAATGGTTATAAGCCTCATGGAATATAATCCAATGATACATAACAAAGATCTTAAAATGTATCCATATACTTTATCCAGAAATTTCACTTGACAATCTAGCCTAAGGAAATAGTCTGTAATCAGAACAATGTTATTTACATGGTGATATACATTATGCATTTATGTATGCATCTGCAAATATGGAAATGCCTTAAATGAATAATAAGTCAAGATTCATAATCAACTATGTGGCAATTATTAAAAGTAAAGCTTTTAAAGTCATGTATTAATATTAATAGTAGAATGGTCACGAAAGTTTAACAGAAAAGCAGGATACAAGGTTTTAATTATAGCATGATAAAAATGATCACATATAGTATGAAAAAAATGACAATAAAATCTACCGATATGCACTGCTTTTGTTGAAAAATATTCCTTTATGTAGATATATTGTTTACATTTATTTTCAACTTTCCTTTATCTAAATTATTTTTATTTGTGGATATATAACTTTTATTTTTTAAAGTTACTTTAAAATTAATATCTAAGTGCACAGAAGAGAAAAAAAACCCAAGATATGAAGGAATATAAACAAACCTAAAAATAGTGATTACTAGTGTAGGAGATTTCCTCAACTTTACCTTTCATTGCTTTTAATGTATTTTTAATTTGGCACTTTTAATTTACAAATGCTTTCCATTTTCCTATATTTGTTGCTTTCTCATTGTATCGTTCTCTTCTGTTGTGGATGTAATATCCTCTATCTTCTGGTAGTTGCTAAAGAGACCTGGTTTTGAATAATGAATATATGCTACAACATGGATGAACCTCGGAATGTTTCACAAACACAGTGAAAGAAGCAACACATGACAGTCCATATAGTACATGCGTTCACTGATATAAATAATCCAGAAAAGGGAAATCTATAGTGACAGATAACATAGTAGTGGTTGCTTGGGGAAGTGGGTGGAAAAGGAGATTACCAATAAGTGGGCAGGAGGAATCTTGTTGCAGTGATGAAAACCTAAACCTGTTTGGTTTGGCTTTCATAGCGTTGGTTTCATAATTTGGGAAATTTCTAAAAAGATTGAATTGTATACTTTGAATTATATATACATGTTGCCATAACACTGTAAAATGGAAACAAAAAGAAGTTTTGTTATTATATTTTATGTTTTAGTTTCTGTTGTGTTTTCTGAATTCTTTCTCTTTACTCTGGAATCATTGTTTCTGTCTCTGTGTCTAGATCTTTCCCTCGTATGTTGAATGTGTTCTTCAAGTTACCTGTTGACGTCCGTTTCTATTGAGGATGAAACCTCTAGTGATGTGGCAGTACTCATTGACCTGCAGTTTCTCTTCAGGGTGAACAGGTGGGAGGTTTATCCTCATATTTCCCTAAATGCCAGAACGAGGAGGGCTGTACTCCAAGGTTACCAACATCTCTCTTAATTGTTCTAGTTCTCTGCCTTGTTCAATTACCTTAGAGAAGAACCACTTGCTTTTTTCTCTCCTCAGGAAAATAAATGCTTGCTTACAGGCTGTTCTGCAATGTCGAGGGAGGGACAGAGAGTCCACTGTACCACACAGAGACCTTCCCTAAGTCACTGTTTCCCCTCACTTTTCAGTTGGCCCCCTGTCATCACACTGTCTCTTAGCTAGCAGTTTTTCTGGAGTTTTGCCAGGAGCTTTGCTCTCTTCTTGGTCACAGCCCTCAGCATTATATTCCAAGTTCCCTCTACTTTTCCTTCAAGTTTCATCAGTAACCACCAGCGTAATTAAAAAAAAAATTGTCTTAAAGAACAGAAATTTATTTTCTCACATTTCTGGAGCCTGGAGGTCCAAAATCAGGGTGACAGTATGGTTGGGTCCTGGTGAGAGCTCTCTTCCTGGCTTGCAGATGGCCAAATTCTCACTGTATCCTCCCATGGCAGAGAGAGCCCCCATCTCTTCCTTTACGAACACTGCCACTAATCCCATCAGGAAGTTTCCACCCCCAGTCACCTCATCTAATTCAACTACCTAAGGCTCCACTTCCAAATACCACCACGTCGGGGATTAGGGATTCAACTTATTGAATTTGGGAGAGACAAGGACATCCAGTCCATAACACCACTTCTCTTGTCTTGAAATACTATTTATGTCCCTCTTGCTCTTTAAAAAAAACTAAGCTAAGAAACAAAAAACAAAAAAACAGCTTTATTGAGGTATAATTGATATACCAAAAATCTGCACATATTTAATGTATACAGTTTGATGAGTTTGGACATCTCCATGTACCTCTGAAACCATCAGCATATCCATCACTTCCAAAAGTTTTCTTAACTGCATGTTACAGAATACCTGAATAATACTGGCTTACCAATAAAATAACTTAATTATAAAAATCTGGGAGGCAGGGCTAGTGTGGATTTAGTATCTCAGTGATGCTGAGGCACTGTGCTGGCATGACTTTACTTTCTTGGCCAACCTCTCATGATCACAAGTTGAAAGCAGCAACTGCAAGAATTTACATCCTCATACAGTGCCCATAGAGAGGGAAAGACTTCCTTCCCACATTTCTTTCTTTTTACTGTGAAAGCAAAACTTCACAGTATTCCTTTACTACTTTTAATTTGGTCTCTGGAAAGGGAAGAGATAAAGACATGTATTGAGGATCATCTTATGTAAAGAAATGGATTTGTATTTACTTTTCTGTATGCTTAAAAATCATTCGAATACTTTTTACAACGAGCCTGTATTTATATATTACTTTTGTACTTTAAAAAATAAATTTAAAAATTAGAAAAAATACAGCTACTCTCAGTACTTATAGTCATTTTGGAGATATAGTAAAAATAGATTTATTTCAGCATAGATATAAATATATTCATGTTTTCTCTAAATTATTCTTTGCAAATGATTTTCTGGTTTCTATTGTCTGGAGTCCTCATATAATGGATATACAATATATGTAGCTAAATGGAGTAGATGGACGTGTGTTACATGGTATAGGTCCCCATAATTAACTGATGAATCAGTTAAATACTGCCTTCGGTATGAGAAGAAATCTTCCTAGAGGATGGTGCTTAAATAATATTTTAGGCCTATATTAAAAAAAATGAGTACATGTTTTATGAGAAAACTTCAGAGGTGTTATTGTCCAGCAAATCTTACTTCTTCATTCAATTCTATTTAAAATACAAGGTACCTATGTAATTCTTTACCTTTTGTGATTTTTTGAATGAAAACTGATATTTCAATTTGGTTGATTTCTTGCCAACTAATGAAGTAGAATGCTATTTTGGTGATTTTCTGCAGCAGTGATGGTTACCTGCTGATTCTGCTACCTTAACATACATCCAATTTCTTAGGTTATTTTAGAGATTATTTTTTTCTTTTTTGGTGTAGTATAAAGAGTATTGGCCTGGGATTAGGAGTCTGGTGTTATAGCCTCAGACTGATTGATCTTGATTGTGAAGATTTGGACAAATACTTATATTCTCTGGACCTTCATCTATTTATCTGTAAAATGTAAAATTCAATTATATCTCTAGAGTTTTATCAACATTTAATCCATAACTTCAGACTTCAGTCATATTTTATATCTAAAGTTCCACTGATTTTTATATCTTTAGTGCTTCCATGGCATCTGGTAGGTGCTTAATGTTTGCTGAAATGAATCATTGAACCAAATAGCAACATGTTCTACAAAATGAGTTTCAATCACCCGTGGAAAAACTAAGGGCTAAATATAGATTTTCACTAGCAAAGTCCTTTCAGAAGTTATCTAGTGAGCTGTGTTCATTCCCAACATAAAACTCTTCAGCCTTTATCTCTCAGCATCTCTTCGATAATTTCTTAGTGAGAAACAGATCAAATGAGGGTATATTCTAGAAATAGTCACTGGTCAGTGTGAAAAACAATTTAAATAGTCCTTTCTTCTTTTAATGCCTCCATACTCTTTGTTTCCACCATGAAGAGAAATAAACAATGCCACACACTTAGCAATGAGAAAAAGTAAACCTGATCATAAAAGAATCTTAGATTTCATGAATTGAATTTCCAGATTCCATATGAATAGAGTAGGTATTTCTTTGTAAATTAATTTTCTCTTGATAATAAGTTATTTTGGGGATCTACTTACTGAGTGAAGAGAGTCCTGTGTTAGGTGTTACAGATTGAGTGTTTGTGTATTTACTCTCTGTGTGTGTGTGTGTGTGTGTGTGTAAAAGACAGAGAGAGAAAAACCAGTTTAGTCATTTGTATCTCATACTATCCTTTGGGCTCCTTAGGAATTGTGTAGATATTAGTTCATCACTATTTTTAATTTCTTGTATTGTGTTTTCTACTTGTTTCCTAACAATTGACCTTATCTCCCTAGCTAGTTTAAGACATTTTAAAGACAACAACCATACAGGAACATTATTTTATCCCTCGAGGTGCCTGCTGCCTTGGGTTCTTAGCCCAGAGAAATTGTTTTAAAATGCTGATGAGTACATCAACGAGAGTGGACAAACCCCAGATTGACACTAAGTTCTAGTCTTAAATTTTAAGATAGCATAACAATGGCTCCCCTGCTGAGTATCTTCTCTTTGTAACAGAACTTGCCGAACACTTCAAGCACCTTCTTTAAGCAGCACAATATATCTTTGAGGTTTTTGTGCAATGTATATAAGGAAGAAAGTATCTAGAAGGTTTGGTAATGTTTTCTTCAAGGTGGATATGTTATTACTCACTACCTAGAAAATTAACTTGCTTTTGGGTGCTCAGATTGACTTCTCAAGGAAAATAAAATAAAATATAAAATGAAATAAAATTGAACTCCCAAAGAACAAGCTGAGTGCAGCTTACAGATATAACCTTTTTAAAACAGAGTCTTCTGGCATATTTTCTAGACTCTGTTGCTTGTTTCAATCTTTCTGCCTTTTTTCCTTGTTTGTCTACTCTCTGAGAACTCAACTAGGAATTTCCTAGTGGTGTAATCACTGCTTTAAAAATCTTAAAACAAATTTACTTGGAAATATATCCTTTCATCTGGATACAAATTTCTAAATGATAATTAAGTGCACAAGTAATGGGAACTTGGCATATTAATTTTATTTCTGCATTATTCTCCTGTTTTTCCTCTACAGGATAAGTTATTTTCTTTACAGGTTAAGTTATTTCACTTACCCAAGAGGGAAACCGAGAGTAATGCATCCCATCACAGGAGTATTATAAATCTCTGTTTCCATTTTTCAGCATCATAAGAAATGTGTCCCGGGAGATTAAATTTGGCCTACCACACACTATATATATACTTTTAATAATCCTTAGGGTATGAGATATATCAACCACCCAATGCTATTTTTGCTGACATTAGTTAACCCTGATTATAAATATTTCAGTCCATCTGTCATTACCGTCACCTATATAAACAGTCGTTTTATAAGGTAGGGCAAATGGCCTCAAGAATTTTGCAATTCAGAAATATTTCTCTGACCTCTAAAACAGAGCTTGATATTGCAGTAACGCAGAGTTAATCGTGAACTTATGACAGAAATTTGTAAGGTAATGAAAGTGTTTAAACCTGAGTTTCCAGAATTTATGGGAAAATTTGTGCTCGGCTGCTCATAGTAACCTAAGCAAGAGCGGCTTCCTTCTTTTGTACCCGATATGATGAACTAAAAGTAATTCTCTGCTGTGCAATAAAATACTAATTTCCTAGAAATTATTTGGGTTTCTAATCCAGTGCCTCATAATAATGTGCAAGAGGAAATATCACTTTTTAGTTTTCTATTTGTATTTGTAATCTTTCCATATTTATATTAGTGAACTAGTAAAATATCACCTCTTACGGCATGGTGAGGTAACATTTGGCTTAAAGCAATTTGTATATCAAGCTTGGCTGGTAGAAGAAGCACTTTAAGTGTCAAATGGATCTAAATAAGGATCTAAAGAAATTTAGAGTAGGATAAAACATAAAAGAGGTGTAAATTTTGTAGTATTGATATTTGATGTATTTTGAAACATTTCACATTTTTATAAAATAATTTTCTGAAAGAGAGATTAGATATAACATATTTCCAAACACAGATATTGTATTTAGTATATTATAGATAGATAGATTTTACAGCATGACAGCTATTCTAATAAACAGAAAACCCAATTCTGCTTTTTTTTCTAAATATCTAACTGAATATTTCAATTCCCAGAGAAACAGTGGTACTTGCACAATTATTAGTGTCCTCTGCTGCAGCTCATGCTGTTATTTATGATTATTTATTCATTTAAAGTTATTATCTTGTCAAACTAATCTTAGCTCTCCCCATATGTTTGGTCAATTTATTTCTCTTAAAACACAAGATTAGGGTGGTCACCTGGGGCTCTAAGTATTGACTCTAGTAGCGACACCTCAGACAACTTATGCACTGGCAAAATTGTTATGAGGTTTACCTAAAAAAGTGCCAGTAAAGTGCCCGGTACAAGCCTAGTACAGTATGAACACTCTCACAACATGAGTTCCTTTTTCCCTTATGTTTCTACTCCTTTCTCCGTATTTTTTCCTGTGATTTTGGCTCTACCTGCTAGAACCAAGGAAAAAGTAATGCTTCATAGATCAAGTAACCTTCCAAATTTGTGAAATATAACAACCATCTCCCACACCCTCCACCCTCTCATAAACAATTTGTTCATAAACTAACCATCCCAATTCTTTAGACTTGTCTCAAGTAAGATGGCTTCACACCGATGGACACCTTTTCTTAGTTACCCCAGGGAGAATTCATCTTGTGCCTCTACTCTACTTTGATCATCTTGCATCTTAGCTTCTACAGCACATTATTACACTTATTTGTCTATATGATATTTCTCGATGCTAAACTACAAGGTATTCAATGAAAAGTACAACAATCACATTTGCAATGTCTAGCCCTTACCATAGATTTAGTCACACAATATCACTTGGTTCATGGAACAAGGAATGAATGAGTCAATCAACTGATGAGAAGCAGAAAGACTTACACTGGATTGTAAACATTCTTCATAAAACAAGGTGCTCACATTTGAACACAACATCCCAAATAGCCAGATCTTTTTGAGGAGCATTGGTCTTATTCACCAGATGCTATGTCGCGCTTATCTTTTATCTGGTTCCTATTGATTACAAACACTTTTAGGACGTGACTGTTCCATTTTGTTGGATATGTGGAGGTTTCCATTAAGGTTTATACTTTTCACTCCTTAACCTCTCTCCCCTTCCCCTTCCTTAGGATGTCTGTGTCTTTAAATTCCTTTGTGACTCCTTCAACTACCTAATGTCTGCATAAAATCAGCTTCACACAATACTATTTATAAACTGATATCTACTATACATTTATACTACTTGTCATTGGCAAATTACAATACTTTATGGACTATCACAGTGATTTTCAGAATATCTATGGGGTAGATAAGAAACAATCACTGCTAGCCCCATGTTAGCCCACATGATATACAGAAGATTAAAGGGGATGTGTTATGTGATTGGAACAAAAATCACATAAAAATATCAAAGCTAAGAAGAGTAAGACCACAGTTTTCCTGCTTCTATCCATCTTTAAAAATCTACCAGACCACTCCAAATCTTTCCTTTTGATTTTAAATCTACCAGCACTCAACTCTTTAAAAGTTAATCAAACACCTTGAATTATAAATGTCTTTAAAAAGCAGCCAGCTTTTTAAACATTCATCAAATGATTTTGGCTCTTAGATACCTCAAGTGTGTTTTCTGAAGTAATATCTTGACAGCTCTGTTTTCCTATGTGGTTTAACATAAAATTTAAAAAAAAGTTTAGCAGGAATAATAGTCTAAATAGAAAATACATTCACTAGATAATTATGAGGTGAGTCTACTACAGCAAAAAAGTTGTTTGTCTCCAAAATTTCCCCCGGTTCTCTCTCTTTATTCTCTTTTTCACACAACACACATACACATGTGGATGATAAAATAGAGATTTAAATACACATTTTCTTGGCTTATTGAATGTAAAAGTCAATGGTCAACTGATTCAGACTGGATTCTTTAGTGCAGTGTTTCCCACATTTTAATACGCATAAGATCACTTTATGCACATTAGTGTCTTGCTGAAAAGTAGATTAGGATTTAGTAAGTCTGGAGTGGGGCCTGAGACTGCATTTCTAACAAGTTCTTAGGTAATGCCAATGATGGACTTTTTTTGGAAATGAATTCTTATAGCTGTCAAATTTGCATCTAAAATAGGGTTCTTAGTTTAAGATAAGTTGGGAAAAGGTGACAAAAAGAAATGGAATTTAAGGGATAGCATAAATTCAAGTCAATGAATGATTTCCTCGTACCAGCACGTTGGAGGAAACTATGGGAAATATAAAAGAAATGAAAGATACTGATCCTGACTCAAAGCTTTTATAATTAATTAGAAATTCAAGTACAATATATAACAAAAGCTTGAGAATAATTCCAAAGCTAAATCGTTTGCTAGTGACTTTAAAGTTTATAAAAATCTAAAAATCCAGTTCTGTACAACTTTGGTGGCATTAAAGGCCTTAGGCTCTGAAAGAAGTGTAGAAATTGCACTGCTTAGACCATGAGGATGGAGAGGACAGGAAAAAAAGGAAGGGGGGTGGGGAAACAAAGGGCATTCGAATGAAATAATCATGAGCACAGGTTAAGAGAACAGTTTATAAGGAGGTTTTCATGGAATTGCAAAAATAGCAGCTTCACAGGATTGTAGGATTTTGATTAGGCATAGAGAATATTCCTCCAAAGATAAGAAGTTGGGTCTCAATCCACAATGGTATTGCAGTGCTCTTAAGGAAGAAATTTGTTTATAAAATATTGTCTTAGGAAAGGAGATTATATGAAATAGAGAGGGGAGTTCTAACTTTCTAGATATCATGCCAAATATGGGAAAGACACTCAACCTCTTTTTCTCTTGAAGGCAAATTTATTCTCTTTCAAATCTTTTGTTTTATGACACAAGAATATTAATTTATAATTGGCTTGTAAAAGGAACTAAGAGGGAGGTTCTTACCAGTTAAAATAAAGAGTGGTAAAGAAGTTTTGATAATAATTTGGGATATGAGGTGATGGGAATTTGCCTGAAATAAAGCTATAGCACCCAGAAATGATCTCTTCCAAGAATTCCTGTGAAAAGAAGCTTCAAAAGAGCTTGAAAGGTGATGAGGTATCCACAATTTTGAACCTAGATGTAAAGGAAAACCACTAATGGGTAACTGTGCTGTGAGTGAAGATAAGATGAAAGGTTGTTTTGGGAAAAAATCAAGCAAACCTTTGGCATCCAGAGAAGATCACGCAAAACTTTGGCATCCAAAGAAAATTTCATTCCGCAGAAATCTACCTGACATTAAGCCAGTAGCTCGTGTCTATCAAATTGGTTAGAAGCAGTATTTATTTGTGTGTACAAGTTTGTAAGCTTTTATCATATGACTCTGAATATCTGTGATAACTGATTCCAAGATTGATGCCTATCTCAGAAACAGTCATCTGTAACCTGGTCAGCAGCCCATGGGATGGCGTGGCTGGAGAACTCTTCTCGATGGGGATGCTTTATATTGGATTGTGACTAACAGGCCTAATTATACCTTCTCATGGGGAGACTGAAAGTAAGGTATGAACAGCTAGAAAAGCCAAGGAGTGCATAAGTGTACTGGTGTATCTCTAAAGTGGTTCTTGGACCTCAGGAATCACTGCGTTTCCTAAGGGGCATTCCTGCTTGCCACAAAGTTGGCCTCTGACTGTCTTGAGGTGGTGTGCTGTGCTTCCTTTCTTCATGTGCTCCCTTACAATACACTCTGTCACCTCCGCTGACCTGAGCTTGACTCTGCCTTTCAGCTCAAAAGCACCTCACCATCCACGACCTCCTTCTAGATGTTCACAGCCGTCCCTTTTATTAAAATCCTCTACCTTTTCTTTTCTTTCCCGCTCTTGAGAGACTGCAGTGAGTTCTTCATCCATAGAGAGGCCTTGAAATGAGTTGAAAACTAATATCCTACCGATGGAGTTTTCATTTCCTACTTCTGAGTAATCCAAAGTATCAGAAGAGAGGTCAGCTGGAAATCTCTTTTTGTGCAAGATAATAGCAACAATTTATTAGGCAAAAAAGCAATCCTACTAACATCTCCCCTCCAAAAAACCCCGAAAAACAAACCAAAAAAACAACCCAGGTACATTCAAAAATTCATCCTAACAAAAGCAAATATCTGTTTATCTTTTGTCACCCCAAGAAACATTACTCTATGTGACAACAAATGAGCAAATTTAAGGTAATAATTATAATCATAAAAATGACACTGAAGTTCTGAATTTAAAAGTTTGTGTGTAGGTTCAAGTGTGTACTGAAATAATCTGTGTCAGTAATTAGTTGGTTTAGTTAGCAGCATGTATTAGTTGACAGGGGTAGAATGCATTAAAGGGATAATAATAGTAAGTAAAGTATGTTTTATTGAATGCTTTTACCTATATTATCTTATTCAGAATGAGTTAAATTTGGAAGAAAGGTTAGTTTTAAAATGAGAGGTTATATCAGGAGTCCTTCAGGAAAATCCAACCATCATGTTTTTTTGCTACTGCGTTACAAACTTAAAGGTTTGTAAAACAGTAAATAAATAAAAATACAAATACGTGACAGAGAACACACATGGCCCACAAAGCCTTAAATATTTACAATTTGGCTCTTTTCAGAAAAGGTTTGTCAACTCCTAGGTTAAACAGATTGTTTTCCCTTCCACATGGATGACCTTTACTATATCTTAACTTAGTCAAATAACAAAATCTGGAAGGAGTAGAAATCAGTGGGCTAAAGATGCATGAACCATGTTTTAGCTTGTTATTTTAAGCAAAGTGAACTGAAGAATTGGGTCAAATGCCCCAAAAGTTTAACTGAACTACGTTTTAAAAAATTCCTCCCTGACCTACTTGGTCAGTATGATAAATGGACACCAGGACAGTCTTCCACCAGAGATGGTCTGGCTCTCATCCTGGAGAAAAGTTTTATAAGCCTAACTGAGATGTGATTCCATCCTTTTCAAACCATATCCAATAAAAGCTTCACTTAACCAGATACTCAGTCAACCAGTATTTTCTTCTCAGGTTTGTGGAGAAGTTTGGGGTAGAGGGAACACATCTAAAAAGATGAACGATACAAAAAGGGCTAATTTTTTCTTAATATTTTGATTGTTAAGGTTTTTATTTTGGAATATTTTAAATATATAAAAGAGAAGAATAGTATAATAGTATACTATTAAATACTAGTAGGATAGTATAATATCATAGTCTAATAAACTTGTATAGTAGTGTAAATAATAACAGTAAAATAAATCCCCATATGTTCATCACCCAGCTTAAACAATTACTGACTCATAGCTAAACTTGTTTCACTGATATCTCACATATTTCCCATCTCTTTTATTATTTTTAAGTAAATTGCAAATATATTAATTCAACTGCAAAATTTCCATATGCATTACTAACATATAATCCTTCAATAAAAATCACATAAAAGTTAACAATAATTTCTTAATATTATCAAGCAATCAATTAGTGTTCAAATTTCTAAACAAGAAGAAATTTTGTATGGAGGCAATTTCCATATCATGTCACAACTCTCTCCCCTTCCTAGAGGAGCCTAAACAGAAATGTATCCTAGAACCTATACACTTAAAATAATTAAAAATACGTTTTGTAAGATGAAAGATATGCAATCCATTATAATACCATACCAGCACAAAAAAAGTACATTCATGTGTTTCAAAAAAAGGATATTAACCTATTTTAAAAGAATATCAATTGAAAACAAAAAGGGATTTTGTTGCTGTTGAACACGAGTAAAATATAACTAAAATACCTTATGCCTGGAATGTTGACTTATCAAGGTATATCCTTATTTACTATTTTTTTGCGTCATGATTATGATCATTAGCAGAAATCCATAAACAGAAGGATGGATGACAGTTGAAAGTTCAGAGGTCATGTGAGAATGAAGGAAGAGCTGAAACGACCTCAGGAGAAAAAACAAATGCAAGAAACCTAGTTCTTCTTGTTATTGGACTTGTATTTAGTATTGGACCTGTGTTCTAATATTATAATCAAACTGAATGAGAGTCTTTAGACCAGGGTTTCAGGGTTTCTCGGGTTTCTTTGTCCCTACTGGCATTTGGATCTGGATAATTATTCAACGTTGGGAGTCATCCTCTGTGTTGTAAAATGTTTCCCTGAATCCCTGGTCTCTGTCTACCAGATGCCAGTAGCAAACCAATCACACTAGAAGCGCCATTACTACTGGATTGACAGTAGTGTTGATGAGGACATAATTTTGGTCTCACATCTCCATAAACCCTGCTCTAAAAATCTAAGGTGGCAAAACACTGTTGCTTTGTGTCTCTGTACAACTTTTACATCATCTCTACAACAGAAACTTAAAATTATGTTTTAGATATCAAAGTATTCATAATTAAACTCTTCGGGACATTTGCTTTCGTTATGCCATCTTTTTTGTATAATCTTGGAACACTGTAAAGGGAATGCTAATCACTTTGTTAATGAGAGAAATCTATTTAAACATATTAAAAGTGCTTTTTTGAAAGCTCCATCGATTTTCCTTTCCCATTCAAGTCTCCAGTAACTCCAGTTGGTTTACTAGTTTAGTTAAACAGGATAAAAGAAATCTGCTAAAGAGTCCATGACATTTAGATACAGAAAAAAAAAAATAAGAAAAAGGATAATAAAATTTATATTAGTGTCAATAAATAGTAACCAATGTGCAAACTGTTTATTGCAGATAACGTTTGATTAAGTTGGGGCTTTCTGACAGTGTGTGGGGATACAAAAGCATTTTAAGGTATGCAAACAAAGAAGAGAGGGAAGCTCTATTATGTGCACACAGCTCACATATGAAGGTGTTTCTTTACTGTTGGGATGCCTGGTTAAATTTTATAGTATTTTCTCTGATATAAAGGCAGAAACTTTATTTTTGGTAGGGAAAAATGAATGAAATATGTCCACTATGTATCATGTAGCACTATCATATAATACCACGAGCAAGAGCCCCAGCAAATTGCTTATTGTCATGGTGATGACTGATTCCATGGAGTAGATGGGTGGGTAATCTGTGTTAGCCCAGTTAAAAAAGGTGCAGTGTTGGTGCAATATCTGTCCATGGAAAGCCCTTACCCAGAAACTGGTTTTTTGTTGTTGTTGTTCTCAATGCATTTACAACTATCTGGAATTATCTTACTTACTATTTCCCATTTTTATTGTCTGTCTCCTTTGATGAGAATGTAAGCTGCAGGAAAGCAGGCTATTGTTTCTCTTCCTCACTACTGTATTGTCATTACCTACAATAGTAACTGACACTTTGCAGATGTTCAAAACATATTTGTTGAGGAAATAATTAATAATTTAACTAATGAAGTGGTTATGATATATTTAGATATTATGGACCAGTAACATTAAGAATTGTTTAATTAGGATGAAGAAATTGTCAGTATATGTTTTTTTCTAGGTTTGGGCACAGATTAATAAACAAGAAAAATCAATAAAATAACCATCTACCCAATCACCATCAGTGCATAAAAGAAAAAATATTTTAACATAGAAATAGCGAGAGTAATTTCAAAATAAAAAATAAGCACAGAATAAAGGAAAGGACAGTTAAATAAACTCATCTTTAAAGGATAACTCACTCCATTGTTATTATATTACTTATTTCATCATAGACCAGTGATGTACGAGCTTGTCCACCGGGCTTTAGGGAGACAGCTACAAAAAGTGGCTTTCCATCAAGAAACATGGAGATGAAATGAATAACTATTAAGTGTTATTTTTATCACGAGCGTGTATGTTTCTTCTGAGCCCCAAACTACTGAGTTAGTCTAACCATAAAATGTCAAAATATATATATGGTAAAGAGTGCTCGGTAATTGGTTTTAGGGTCAGAGGTTTGTCTTCATTCTCCTTGTTCTTAGGGTCAGAGGTTTGTCTTTATTCTTCTTGTTCTCATTGCCAAAGCCCCTTTTGCTGAATAACTTTCCCTAAGGTCTGGTACATCATCTCAGCTCCCTTCGTTCTCCTACATAAAGGTTTAATGATGGCCTGTATCTTCCCACAATAGGAATAAATTGTCCTTTCCTCTGCAGAGACAGAGGCATTCTATCAAAAGTGTTTTCATAGCCTAATTGACAATTAGCATATTAGAGAGCATAACTGGATAAGGACCTCTGTTCCCTCTCTCCTATTATGTAACTTCAGAATTTTATATGAGAATTCTGAATGTTGTAAAGTTCAGGTATAGACTTGGCCTCTTTGAGAACAGAAACTTCTAGTAATATATAGAATAATTATAGAAAAAAAGATAGTGTCATAAACGTGGATCCAGAAACTCGCAAGAGGTGGATAAGGAAACTGAATTGTACCCCTAATGATAGGTACATCAAAAGCTTCTTTTGTTTTCCCTGTCAATAGCTCAGAGCACTTCCTATGGGAACTAGGTTGTTCTAATATTAGGGGGAGGAGGAGAGACTTTTTCAGCTAGGGCTTCTAATCTAAACCATACAACACAGAAAATCATTTCAGTGACTATTTTATTAATTCTCACAAGGATGGTACATAAGTAGTACCATTCTAGATACATAAGTGCTAAGTTAATTCATTACTTGTGATACACGCTTTAAGACAATAGGGCTTGATTCTGTCTAGGCTCTGGTTCAGAAGGGCTGGAGAGTAGTAGACTAAAGTGGGAGAGGAGTTAATAAGTTACAATAAGTTGGAGTAGGAACAGAGACACACTTATAATTTTGTGAGAATTCCTCATGTTTATGAGGCTAGTGATCATCTTTTCTGCTCTCATGTTAGTGGCAGCTTTCAGAAGGGAAATTAATTTTCCTAATTTATTGTGAACCAGGTTCATTAATCTTTATTACGTGATTTCAGGCCCCTGGCACTGCAAACAGACTATTGATCCTCCTGGACATTTACAAGCTGCTTGTTCCACAGGCATTCATTCATCAACTCAACACACAGATATTGGGCAAACACTTGTATTAAACAGCTGCAAACACGGCAGATGTGGCTGATATACTATATGATGCATTCTTAGAATGTGTAGTCTACCAAGCCCAAAACGCAACTCATCTCTTGTTTCCTCTCACTGTAACCTTGCAAACCTGCTTTATCTATACTCACTGTCATGGCAAATGACATCACATCCACGCAGTCATCCAAACCAAAAATATGCTATCATTTGTGAATCCTCCCTTTCTCTCATTCTCCATAAAAAGCAGGACTGCAAGTTCCCCTGATTCTTTTTCTTTAATATCTTTCCTAATCCTCTGCTGAAGATTAATTTAAATCCTCATAACTTCTTGACTGGGTTATTTTAAGACCTTTCTAACTATCTATTTACTTGTGCAAGTGCCTTCCTCTATGAGGATACTTATTCCCAAACGCAAATTTGACCATTCCAGTCCTCGTTTTAAAGGGCTTCCATCCTTGTCCATTGCCTGTAGGATGAAATCCTAATTTCTTGCAGAGACATAGATCCACAGTCGCTCATCTGCTGCAGCCTGGCTCCCACTCTACGTCCCAAACAGTACGACTACTGCACGCGCATTTCCTTAAACCGCTGTGCTCTCGCCGTCCTCTGCTTTTACACTCGCTGCTCCTTCCCTTTGGAACGCTCACTCCACAAACATCCCCTCAATCTGCCACCTCCTATTCAGCCTTTGGAACTCACTTTAGGTGTCACCTCCTTCAGAGAGAATTTTTAAAATTTTTTACAGATTCCTCCATCTTAAGTTGTCATTTTATCTTACGCTCTTAATGCACTGAATTGTGCTGATCTGCATATTGGTTTGACTTCTTACATGTTGACTTTCTTGAAGGCACACTGATTACAGGACACAGTGACTGGCATAAAGTAGAGTCTCCATAAAGCTTGTTGAACAAATGAATATTAGTTAAATCATAAACTGTTAATATTCTGTTGATTATATTATTCATAACATAATTGGTATTTAATTTTAATGATTATTAGTATGTAATAATAGGTGGAAAATAATTTTATGACGATAAATCAGTTAGGAAGATATTGATATGGAATGGGGAAGCAAATGATGAATGAGAAACAAAGTACATTTGTATGTATGTATGTATGTATGTATATGTATGTATGTGTGTGTGTATGGTTAGTCCAACACACATTATTGAAGATCTGCAAAAGCCAGGGCCAGGGAATAGAGTTACAAAGTTTAAGAGGATCTAGTCCAATAGTCAAGCACAGATAATTTAATTGTAATATCTTCAGTAAAACAATAGAAATACGCTGAGAATACTATGGACCAGTCTAGAGGTTCAGAGCAGGCTTGTTGGGAGACTGAATATTTTGAAGAATACATTCAAAGTAGACAAGTGAAAAAAGAGGAATGACAAGTTTGCACCACATCTGAAATGTTACTAGCTATTACCTTTGACCATGAAATCTATCTAAAGAATTTCTCTGGAAAGTGTTATTTTTTGGAGTTACCCAGACCTTGGGAGAATGAAAAGACATTGAAAGATAGGGTCAATCATAGCAAGCACACCACCCTATGGCAAATATTTATTTAATGAAATGGATATTCAGATACATGTGAATATGCTGATAGAGATATGGACCATTATAACAAACGAATGTTTGAATTTTATGTCTGTATCCACTTGCATCCACTTTACCAAACCATGTCTGGTATTTTACACACACATACACACACATACACACACACAGGTATATACATACTTATTCCTTGCAACTGCCCTACAAAGTGAGTAGTATTATCCTGATTTTACAGACTACTGTGCTCAGCTAAAAGAACTGAATTAAGCTACTTCAAGGCCAAATAACTAGTTGGTAACAGGGTCAACATTTGATTCTCTGTCTGTGTGAGGTCATTCCTGTTCCATCATGCCACCTTGACAGATATTTTATTGGGCTGATTAAAATGGCACTAATAAAGAAAAGAATATTTTAATACATGGTCAGCTCTTTCTTTCCCTACAAACATTTTTGAAGTATCTTAGAGGAGGAAGACTGCATTCATATAAATTGCTGTAAAGATGAAAATTAAAAGGAACTGCAACAAAAATATATTTAGTTGATAGCTAAGTAGGAGCAAAGTGATCCAAAGCATAGCTCCAAAGAGACTTAGCATCTGTGCACTGAAACACTTGTTTTAACAAGTCTAACTGTGTTTCCTAACTATGCCAATCCTTTCCCTTGGCTAATGCAGAATCCAGTTTATAGAATATATCAAACTGCAGCCTGCTTGCTGAGAGGAGCTGAATGCTGCTTTAATTTCCCAGCCAGGAGCTGGTATTTCATCAAGAACCAGGCATATTAAATTGTTGTGTAAATGGAAAGACCACAATGTCGGCCATATGGCAGTTTCTCTTTGTGGAAAAGGAGAGACCTTCAAATCAAACTGTTAAGTCTAATGTCACAGTTATTAATTTGGAGATATGGACAAGAGATTTCTTTATCTCTTCTAAGTGTTCTTTCCTCCTTCCTATGCCCCCAAAGAGTGATGGGTCCATTTAAAGTTGAAAAAGCAGTGTAGGTCAACTTTAAATACATTACATTATGAATAGGACTTTCGGAAGTTTCCATTCTATAACAGAGGGAAAAATGCTTCTTTAAAATCAATTTTCCAAGTCTATGTTTAGGGTTGTACTTCCACTGGAATGAGCTGGATAGGTTTCAGACTATCAGAGAAGGGTTTCCTGAGGTGAAAGGGCAGAAGTGGGTCCATATCATTTCATAAAACAGGCCATCCTTTCTTTTAATTTTGCTCTCTCCATCCCAACTTTTCCTTGGCTCAGCACACTACTGTCCAGTTTTTACAACTCAGCTCAGAAATTACTTCATTTATCCATCCAAGAAATTTATATGACGGTCTAGTATGTGTCAGATTTCATTCCAGGTGCTGCAGGTGTAAGACAAATTCCTTATTCTCATGGAACTCACACTCTAGAGAAGGAGATGGAAAACCTTAAATAAGTAAGGTGACTTGAATAATGATGACTGCTGTAGAAAAGTGAAACAAGGCAATGTGATGGAGTGATAGTGCTTGTCTAAGAACATGATAATCACAGGATTGTGGGTGTTTTAGGACTTTTGATATCTATATTAATCATTTTTATTTGTTTTAATGATCAGATTTTTCTTCAAAGATTTTCTTCTCCTCAGTTCAAAACATGTAGAAGTTTCTGAATCTTTGATCTAGATCGAAAATTCCTCACTGACATGTTCACAACCTCACCCTCTCTCCCCACTGCTGTCGTAGCAAATTCTAGTCCAAATCCCTGCAATGATGACGATGCCATTACAGTTACTGATGGGGATCTTTTGAGAGAAGGCAAATCCACTCCTTCAGAGTCACTGCAGAGTCAAACCCATGAGGGTCATCTCTTTCACAGAATAATCACTTCTCTCTCACATGGGGCTCCACCTCTTCCCTCTCCTGGATCCTCTCAGGCCCTCAGGAATTTGGTTCAGGCACAAGTGAGCCAATGAAAACAGCAAATGCAAAGAACTGAGCATTAAATCCAAGATCTCTTTCTAAATTGTTATCCTCTGGGCTGGAAATGAAATTTCACATCCCCTGGTACCATTTGTTTCTCTCATTTTCACTCTTCTTATATCATTATAGACTTCTCACTCAGAAGCTGATAAGAATTAGGTTTATTCTTAGGTATTCCTGAAGCCCTATAGACTTAGACACTTTAAAAACACTAAATTTAATTAGGAAGGGTATTCCACTAAAACATTTTTACTGAATCTTTTCAGCTTTCAGTTATTAAAGGTGTCTATATTTTGACTTCTTACTTGTTGCTGTGGTCTCTGAGAAAAATCTCAAGACAACAACCTGAAAATGTAGCCAACAACAATTATCACCTGTTTCTCTTTTTTCACAGTTTTAGTGACAAAAGGTTTTGGCTCGAAGATGTTCAAATTAATGATGGCAGGGATGTTGATTTTTTTCCCCTAAAACAATACATACCTTCCAGCAAAACTGCAAGGTATAAGGCTATATCCACACAAAAACATGGTAATTATGACAAACGAGTGATTCAGAAGGGCTCCATAAACCGGAAATGACCTAGGATTTGTTCAGCTGGATTCTGTGATTCCCTTATACGTGAGATATCAGACACCAACCATTCCCAATTTTCTCTGATAAACTCTCTTTATTGTTTTGGGAAGACCTACAAAAGGCAAATTTAAGTTTTTAAACAACTGCATAGTTTAGAAATTTATAACAACTAAGGTTTTGGACAACAGCAAACTTTTACTGGATAAAGTTCCTATTTAAGGGGGAGGAGTTATGATTCAATTTTTAAATTTTCTTTCTTGATCTCTCAATAATATATTCTTCAGTAGAAGCCCAAGATGCAAAATGATACTTTCAGAATGTATTTGCTCAAGTACAGTCATTTTCCCTAATTTAGCTTGCCGGAAATTTTCCATGTAAGATTATCTGTCTGGAGCAGAAGCATTTTGAAATCCTGTAATATATATTATTCTTTACTGTAACACTCTCCTGTCCTTCCACAGCTGATCTTATTGCAGCTCAGAGAAGTCACGTCTAGTAAGAAAATAAACCTCCATCTATGGTTCCTTAAAAAACTAAAAATAGAACTACCATACACCCCAGCAATCCCACTACTGGGCATATACTCTGAGAAAACCATAATTCAAAAAGAGTCATGTACCACAGTGTTCACTGCAGCTCTATTTACAATAGCCAGGACATGGAAGCAACCTAAGTGCCCATCGACAGATGAATGGATAAAGAAGATGTGGCACATATATACAATGGAATATTACTCAGCCATAAAAAGAAACAAAATTGAGTTGTTTGTGGTGAGGTGGATGGACCTAGAGACTGTCATACAGAGTGAAGTAAGTCAGAAAGAGAAAAACAAATACCGTATGCTGACACATATGTATGGAATCTAAGGGGAAAAAAAATGGTTCTGAAGAACCTAGGGGCAGGACAGGAATAAAGACGCAGACGTAGAGAATTGACTTGAGGACACAGGGACGGGGGAGGGTAAGCTGGGATGAAGTGAGAGAGTGGCATGGACATATATACACTACCAAATGTAAAATAGATAGCTAGTGGGAAGCAGCCACATAGCACAGGGAGATCAGCTCCGTGCTTTGTGACCACCTACAGGGGTGGGATAGGGAGGGTGGCAGGGAGACGCAAGAGGGAGGGGATATGGGGATATAGGTATATGTATAGTTAATTCACTTTGTTATAAAGCAGAAACTAACACACCATTGTAAAGCAATTATACTCCAATAAAGATGTTAAAAAAAAAAAGAAAATTAACCTCCATCTATAACACAATGTCTTGGTAAAGCTGTGTTCACACAATGCAAGGACGTGAGCAGGCACCTGTGTGTTTAATTGAACCCACGATAAAGTCAAATCAGATAATTCAGACTCTAGAATGATCAAATGGCTTAGTTCAAGTCCTTTCTTTACTCTGAACTATGCAGTTATAACCAGAATGCCACGGTACTAAAGGCACTGAAGCCAAAAAATAAGCTAGACCAGGTCAAGATTCTCAGAAACTAGGAATCAACTTTTCTCTAGCTCACTTCCTTCCTAATTAGATAGGAAAAGGGGAAGATATATAGAACACAAGATATGGAAGTACTATTTTGGTTGCTTTCTCACTGGTAAATTTATAATGATAATAATAATGATACATTTATCCATTTATATTGTTTCTTTAAAAGGAACCTGTCAAAAATTATGAGTCCAAACACTGATATTGTAGCATCTCTCTTCTCCAATTTATAACAATACATGTACATACATGCATGTTACTCATATAAAAATGATTTCAGTACCAATATTTCCAGTTTCTTGTTGAGGCAGGAAGCATTGGTGATTGTTTTACAACTGCAAGTATCTCATAAACTCCAAGGAAACAAGAACTTTTAATGTGCTCATATTAAGTCCTTACAATTAGAGGATAAATAAACACAAACTGAATTAATAAGTGAACAATTGCATTGTGCAATAGATTCAATTAAGATTTCAGATGTTCTTCCTTTAAGGAGTCTGATCTGTACTAGAATTTTTTTTTTAAATTTTTATTTATTTTTGGCTGTGTTGGGTCTTCGTTTCTGTGCGAGGGCTTTCTCTAGTTGCAGCAAGCAGGGGCCACTCTTCATCGCGGTGCGCGGGCCTCTCACTACCATGGCCTCTCTTGTTGCGGAGCACAGGCTCCAGACGCGCAGGCTCAGTAGTTGTGGCTCACGGGCCTAGTTGCTCCGCGGCATGTGGGATCCTCCCAGACCAGGGCTCGAACCCATTAGCAGGCAGTCTCTCAACCACTGCGCCACCAGGGAAGCCCTGTACTAGAATTTAATTCATGTTCTCATTCAGTTCAGTGTGACTGTGTAAGTGTGGGTGGCTGTTAGTTGACTCGCTAACATCAAGAATATTTAGACACATCTTTGGAACCTTGATTCCTTTCTTTGGGGCACCCATACATATCCCAGCAAAGGGAACCACTCACTGCATGCCCCTGAAACATCAAGTGTTGTTAATGTGTTTATAGTATGAGGTACAAAGAAACTTTCTAAATACTTCTGGCATTTTTAATTTGCTAAGGATATTAAAACATTTCAATAAATTTACTATACCCTGCAAAATAGGTGATGAAAAGCAATTTAAAGTGACTAAACTTTTCCCACCTCCTTATCTTTCTGCTGAACTATTCTGACCGGTAATTTCACTCTTCCCTTCTAAGTAAATTTGACCATGGAGTAGTATCTCCACGGATAACAGATAGGTCAAAACAATCACACTTAAGTGGAGCATGCTTAGAATTAGTAAATGCAGATCATTTAGCAATAGGCTAGGAAGAAGGAATTGTAGCTGTGTGTGTATGTGTGCAATGTGTTTCACAATTCAATCTAACAGGAAAGAATTCTTGTTTTCTGAAATGCTGTAAAGTAATAACATTGTAACAACTTGCAGATAACGCACCTGTTACTGTGTGAAGAGCAGTGGCCTAAAGTGACAGTCCGTCCCTGTCACCACCCATCTCTGTGGCCCATGTACCTCTTAGGCTCCTCATTTGCACAAGGGAATGACATAATGCATCCCTCCTAATTCCAAATTTTACAAAAACATTTCTGAATAATTTAGTTTTTGAAAAATATATGTCTGTTCTTCCATTTCCCTTCTAATGCATTTGGGAAATTCATATTGAAAATGATAAAGATTATATACTTTTATAGTTATGCTAATCTCATGTGGAGTTATATGATACATTTGAAATTGGTACAATGCCTGGCAAATTAAACTCCGGTTATTTGGAGAATTTGGATGTTATGAAATCTTAAGTATTATTTCTTGGGTGTGTGTGTGTGCATATGCACACACACACACGTGTATATACAATGAGGGAATTAGGATTTTCCGAGTTGAGGTTACCTTTAATTTGAAAAGGCTTTCAAGGTTATTTATTTCATCCTCACATCCTCACCCTCCACCATACACACAAATTGATTTCTCATGAATTTCATTGCTTTTGCATTAAGACTAACTAACAGTGACTCAGGAGAATATACATGTTGATTATTAGATTCCCTAGTGTTGATTAACTTGACATGAGCACCTTTTCAAGAATACCTCAGTAATGCTGTACACATGTGTCTGCTGCTCTATACGACACAAGCCCGGTGGCTTTTGTTGCTACCTAACATCATAGCACACATTATGTTCCAGGTGTCATTATAGGCATTTTGTGTATGTTAAGTTACTTAGTCTTCTAAGCCAGCTAAATGAGGTAGAAATTATTATTATCCTGATGTTACCGATTTGGAAACAGGGACATGGAGAAGATTGGAGACTTTCTCAAAACCCAACAGCATCTCAAGACCCGACTCTAACACCTACACTCTTAAACAGTATCCTTCTGTCACACTTCAAAGAGCTTCACAACCAGTCCCTTACACTTTCTATTTTTTCACTACTCATGAAAAAGAGTTGTAGTTAATTTTCATCCACTAGAATATGAATCATCACAAATATCACCTGCCTCCATTTTTTTAATGCTGGGGTCTTGTCCTAAAAAATATCCTCAGTGATAGTACTTCAAAAATACTGTGGACTCTAGAATAAGCAAGAATATATTTTAGATACTCAGAAAGCTATTAAAACAAGCAAGCTGGCAAAAAAGGATATGCTTCCCAAAGTCATCCCATTCCAACAGAATCATAGACCTGGAAGGCTGCAGATAGTGTCTATTTTAATAACCTCATTTTACTGATGTTGATCCCAAGCCCTAAAATGTTAAACAAGATGCCTGGGGACATGCAGCTGGGTTGGGTCTTATTGACAAACATCTGATTAGTACCTGGTTCTGTGGATGTTGAGTACTCTGCCAGATCATATTGCTTCCTAATCCTCTTATAGTTTTGTTCCTAAAGATAGAATTTGATCATTTGATTCGCAATATTATGAGAGGGGAACAGTCAAGCAATGAAATATGCTTAAGCTACTCAGACGTAACCTTTTAAATTGCATATCATGTACAGTTCAATAGGGGATGCCTAGTTATATAGTAGTTGTATAGTTTCAGCAATGTGGACCTTCAGACTTGAAGGGAGGGTCTAAATTTAAGAGTAAATAAAACCTGGGCACAGAATAAAAGGCCTCTGTTATCAGCCCAAGTGGATGGTCACATAGAAAAGGAGCAAGCTAGAGACAGAGTTGAAATGAGGACACAGTGAGAACCTATCCATCTGTCCATCCATCTGTCTGTGCATGAACTAACCACAGGACATCACTCCAAATGACCCTGTTCAAAGAATGGACTTTTTAAGATCATAATCACTATGTGTTGGGGGCATTTATCAAATAAGACCTCAACAATGTTTTACACTGAAATAATACATTATGATAAAGAGCCCAGCATGTTTCACATGCATACCTGTTAACTCTTTCATAAGATAAAAATATGACTTTGAGAACGTCATAAAATTTTTAATTGCTTCCAAATGTATACCTAATGCCTCAAAAGATAGCACTTATTATTTCTACAGAAAGATGGTCTTACTTCACCTCACCCCACTCTGGGCTGATAGTATAGAATAGAAAAGTTGAGAGGAAAACAAGATAATGTTAAAAATAAAAATTTGAACTCCAGCTCTTTCCATGCTGTTGCTACACTTTTATACTTTATTGAATGTGCCTACTCAAAGACACACTTCTCTCTCGTTTTCTCTCCTAGACTCCACAAATACAATGAAGTATGATAATGATCCTTAAAGAAAGTGTCACAACAGACTAATAGTTTGCACAACTTTAATCCAAAGAACTCAAAGTACTTTACTAACGTTAGTTCATTCATCACACCAGGTTGGGACAGGGGGTGAACAGATCTGCTGAAGTAGGGCAAGAAGATCTTAGCGATGTGTATTGAGTCTCTGAAAGCTAAATGTGAGGCTGGAGAGCAAAATAAAAGAACAAAACCAAGAGCATTGAAAGAAGTAACCAAGAAGAAATCTTGCTACTCTATTCAGCACTAAGTAAAGTATTACCAAATACGAAGTGTAATGACGTGGTTCACATTTATGACGTCTGTTACAAACTGATAGGAGAAACAAAGAAGAGCAGACACCATAATTTTATGTTTGAAAAATTGAAAAGAAATATGAAGAGAGATCATTTATTAAAAGCTTGATCACCGACTTCGTGATATAGAATATTATTCAATTAAAGATGACTCCAAAATTAGACTCAATGCCACAAATATTTATTCAATAAAAAAGATATATCAGGGAATGTGCTAACGATGAAGATACAAATAAAAACATAAAATGATTAGTAAAATTAGAATCTTTATGTCCTGTAGTTTCTGTGCATCTTTTATATAAACATCGTAAGTAAATCACAGAGAAAAATTTGAGATGGAAAGAAAATAAGGAAATGAGTATAAATAATATATGAAAGAAAAAAGGGTATTAAAATTATAATATCCATGAATTCTAGCGTTTTTGTCTTATTTGATACTCTATGACAAATACTTAGAATTCTGTCTGGAATGTTGAAGATTTTCAAAATCTGTATGTGAAAGAAAAAAAGGAAGGAATGAAGGAAGGAAGAAAGAAAGAAGAGCAATATAATTTATTCCATTTATGGGATAAATTAACCTTTAGGGATATTTGGGGATTAACATA
Organism: Balaenoptera acutorostrata; assembly: GCF_949987535.1. NCBI lineage: Eukaryota > Metazoa > Chordata > Mammalia > Artiodactyla > Balaenopteridae > Balaenoptera > Balaenoptera acutorostrata. The sequence goes on from NC_080065.1 coordinate 40,787,360, forward strand.
AAATAAAGATTTTTTGGAAGACTGGAAAATTTCTAAGAAGATAATAATAGAGGAGCGATAACACCCCTATATATTGTACTATTCTAGATACAATTGCCTTGTAAAGCCCTTTCACCCCATCCAATACAGTGGGCACTAGTCACATACGGCTATTTATATTTAATTTAAATTAATTGCAAGAGGAAACATTAAATTCCTCAGTTGCACTAGCATCAAATGCTCAATAGCTACGTATGACTTGTGGCTACTTTTTGAACAGTATTAAGCAGAGAAGATTTCCGTCACCACAGAAAGTTTCTACTGGATGGCATTACTCTAGATTCTATTGTTTTAAATTCTAGAACCATATTATCTGATCCCTGATATGGTGAGATTCATTTAAAATTAGACAGAAGGTAATTTAAAATATTAACACTGAATTTCTCAGAAATAGGTAATGCCTTGTGTTTCATTTAGTTTGGTTTATAATTTATCATTATTATTTGTATTGGTTTCCTATCTTGAGATAAAGGTAATGAGTTTTAGGACAGTATAATACCAAAATGAATGGGATGTTTGACTGCTTTTCTTATTCTAGGGCTGGAAACACAGCAGAAGAGATAGAGATAAAGAGCAGGGACAAGGGAAAATACATTCATCCATCTGTCCATTCATCCATTGACTCCTTGTACAAGTTCTCTTTGAGTTTGTGTGAGAGTTCAAGCACTGTTTTTTGGTGCTGTACATTTGAATTGGAAAAAGTTATAGTGTCAAAGCTCAGAAAATTCATAATCTAATATGGAAGACTGACATAAAATTATAATAAAAACAGCTCAAGGTAAAAGTGCTGTGAAAGTAGAAAGAACAAAACATCTGCCTGGGAGAGACTAAAAAACTAACATTTGAGTGGTGTCTTAAAAAAATACGAGAAGCAAAGTGTCAGCCTGAAAAGTGGAGAGGGTTTTTTGTTTTATTTTGCTCTGTCTTGTTTTTTAAACCAAGGGGATCGATCTCTGCAAAGGCAACTTTTGTCCTTTGCCAATATAAGAACTAGTAGTCTTGGGGGGTTGGTTTAAGGGTATCTGGAGGGAAAGATATGCATTGAGATTAGGAAAATGAATCGGGCCAGATTGCATAGGGTTATGGAGATTATGTTAAAGATTTCGTATATTATTCTTCTTCATATAAAGGGCAAGGGACACAATTCAGATGAACCTGCTTAAAAGAGGAATAGCTGCAAATGAATGAAAGCACAAAAAGCTTAGGGTTGGAGCCTCTTCTGGAATCCTGGGATACAGGCATGAATGGGAAATGTTGGGCTTCAAAATAAGAGGCCCATTGGTCACTCTCAAATCACTAATGCAGATTTACTTTAAGGAGAACCCTTAAAGAAAACATCAATCCAGGAGATAGCTTTTTCTTAGACTATCCTTATTGGTGATGTATATTCTGCTTTAAAAAGTTTTTCTTCCAGTTATGCTTGATAGAAAGCCCTGCTTCTTTCTACCCCCTGAGCTATGCATACAAAGTGAAAAAAAAGTCTTCCATCTGTTCTTTATTACCAGAAATTCCCTTAATAGCATTACAGAGTTCATTGTTACAGAAGTTAGCATTTGAATAATACAAGTAAAATGTGAATACCAGAGAGTATTGGTAATCAAAACTTCACAATTTTTGTTTTCAAAAGAAGGAGAAAGAATATTTTAAAATATTCAAAACAATTTTATATTCTAAAGTGAATCATAACCTGCTAGATTTGTTTTACCTTGCAACAGAACCCCATACTTTTCACTAAAATCATTTACCCCAGTTTTTGATAGATATTGAAATTTAGGAACTAGGCAGAGGCGCATTTTAGAAATGAAGTGCATGGATTAGAATGACACATTAGAAATTAGAATTAGAAAGTACACTCGCCTTATAGAGTTTTCTTTTTTTTGGACGCGGCTTGCTTGTGGGATCTTAGTTCCCTGACCAGGGATCGAACCCATGCCCCTTGCAGTGGAAGCATGGAGTCCTAACCACTGGACTGCCAGGGAATTCTCTGCCTTATAGAGTTTTTATTTTAGTAGGTTCAAGATATGGTCTGGCCTCTCTAATTATAAAAGCTGCAAAGGTGGTGCCTTGTGAAAAACCACAAGAATACAAGAGAACCCAGAATCATAATAAGGACTTTTTCGTTTTCCTTTTCTTTTACCTCTTCCTCCTTTTCTATTTTATTAAAGAGGGAAAGACTTTATGACTTCAAAGTAAAATGTCTTAATGCTCATCCTGATTTTCATAAGTGTCTCAGACATTTGGATTTAATCCTTTATTATGCATTGATGTATTTACACATGACTATAGAATCATAGCACAATAAGGCGAAGATATAGATGGGGATTAACACCCCTCTCAACCCAATGATTTAGCAAACGTTCATCCTGTGGTTGTACATTATCTGGTATTTCTAGGTGGGATAGGACCTGCAAAAAGATCCAACAGAGTTGTCTTATCAGTGTTGAATCAAATATTTCATTAGCCTGCCTAAGGAGAAAACAAATGGGGAAGCAAAAGAAAACAAACAAACAAAAATCTTTAAGAAGATTCATTGTTTTTCTCTGCTCCTGCCTCCTCTTCCTCATAAATATAATGCGAGAACTGAACTAATCAAGTTGTAACTTATTATCAACAGATTCCTCACATCTTCTAGAAAATCAGTAACAGCTTTTAGAAATGTACAATGGAGTAGATGTGGAGTCAACTATGGATTGGCAGATGTTTTAGTCCTCTTACAAATAATGAATAGTCACCAAGACAGGCATTGCCGGTGGTTTTCCAAACCTGCAGCTCTTCATTTAAAAATGCCGGGTGATTGTAATCTGGCCAAGTGCATTTGGGGCATAAACATCATAAATATGCATTCTAACTACATAAAGTAACTGGCAATCTCCTTAAACTGGCAAAATGTTAGACGTGATTAAGCAGCATTTAATACCAAATGATTGAATGGCAAGCATCATGGGAAGTATTTTCTTTCTGGTGGCTTTATTGTACACTACTATACTATAAGAAGAACTTATGGGACAAACATTTGGAAAGAAGCGAAGTCAAGAGATTGAATCAACTGGAACACTTTGGTGTGGAAAGACAACCGCTATGAGGTGAGTGGACAGAAATATTAATGATGAAACATTATATTAGAAAAACAAAAGCTCTTCTTTAAAATCATGAACTATTGAATACAAAGATACATTATTTGAAATTTTAATATGTATACTAATGGCATTTTATCTTAGTGGATAATATATTAATGATATGATTACTTTAATAGGAGGGTCAGGTGGAACATATGAATAGATTACAAACTGGCTTAACGAATGCATGTATAAAAGGGCCATGGATAGCTCTGAAGAGAAGACAAGGTGTACTCATGTTTAAAGGTTATATCCTAGGGGAGCATCATGCCCTCTCTTAGGAAGCAGTGAGGTACAGTGGAGAAAACACAGGCTTTGGGTTCAAGATTCATAGCTGAGTTTGGAACCTGGTTTTGTCCCTTTTCAGGTACATGGCCTTTGCCAGGTTAACTTCTCCGAGGCTCATTTCCCTCATACGTAAAAAGAGAATTATAAAAACTTTCCTCATAGGCGGAGACAAGAAGGAGACTAGAAACGCCTTTTCCTACAAGCAAGACCCTCACTTCTTAAGCACCCCAAACTCATCGTCCACCTGGCCTGAGCCATGAGGACCAATCTCATTAGGTTTTTTAATCCCCATTCTCCATCACTCTCAATAGGAAGTCTAGAACTCCTATGTAATCCCACATGCCTGAATGCTAATCCCCACCTGGCTGTATGGGCAAGGAGGACTTCCATATCCTTCTTCCTTGCTTTAATTTTCCAGGAAGCATTTATAACCATCTGGTAATGTGGTTTACTACTTCAGTAATTTCTAGGTTTCCTTATTACATTCTTGTTTCTAAAATACAAGTATCCAGTAAAATATAAGCTCCATGACTGTGGATAATTTGGCCTATTTTGCTCAGTGCTGTATCCCTAGGACCCATAAACCTGCCTAATGCACAGCAGGCAATTATCCTATATTTATTTTCTTCAACTCTGTCTCCTAGAACATTACTTGGGACTCTCTGGTAGTGAGAACACTGAATACAATGATGCATGGGTTAATCTAACACATTCTATCTCCCACCTCCACAGAAAAAGGAAAAAAAAAAACCTTTCTGGGTTAATACATATGTATATATATGTGTATATATACATATACATAATATACTAGATATATATACATATATGGATATATACGTATATCTAGAAACATAGTCTTATATTATTGTAGAAATAAATCAAGTCAGGAAGTTAGGTACAGAACACAAGACTCTGAATTTGATCTTTGAATGTCTCCTTATCTCAATATTTTGCTTGTCATTTAGCTGGGAGTGTGTTCTGTGCACTGATTATGTTTACTCAGTTCAGACACTTTAGAAGATTGGAAAGCATAACTCAGTTGATCCCAGGCTCTTCTGCTTAAAAGTACTGTGAACTTGCCATGCTCAGCTGACGCAAATGTAAAATTAGTATAGTACAAAAGTCTGCTCTATCAATTTCAAAATTTCATATTAGATACTTAAAGAGGTATAAATTGTAAACCCTAACATGCTAAATAAATACAAGTTATTATTATTAGATTCTAACAGCCTTTCTTTATCTTCTTTGGTGTTTAAATTGAACAAATATCCACTGTATGTGTAAAAGAACTGAAAGTAATACAGACCTATTTTTTTTTCCATTAACTGTCCATCAAAGGACAGGTCCACTAATAGCCATTTCAGGTCACCATAGTAAAAATATGAATAACACTAAAAGCACTGAGCCCAAACAGAGTATTATTTTACAGAATTTCTTACTGAAGTGAGTTGGGTTGAATAAGTAGATATTTGACTAATAGGAATAAACTATAGAGAAAATATTTGTTAAATGGTTAAAATAAGGGATAACTTCATCAGTAATTTTATAAAGCTAAATTTAGAACTGATCATTTATGTCTTAAAAATTTAGAAGGAGGATGGAGAAAAAATATATTTTATATAGAATTACATTTTGGTATTTATAATTACATTTAGCAATTGAAGACAATCTCTTTCCTCTTTTAAAAAAAATCTCATTTAATCTCTTCTTTCTTACACATCATGTATTGTCAATACAATTTATCTAACATCTTTGATATTCTGTAATTCTCCTATTCAAACATATTATACGTGTTTCTTTTCTCTCCACCATTCCATCCCCAAATGTTTCCATTTAAAATTTTTAAAAAGAATTTAAATAAAAGATAACTCATGTACTATACAATGAATCCAGATGGAAAGTGTAATCTATTTTTAAAAAGTAATATTGAATCACTGTATTAAAAATGCAATGGAATTTAACCAAATCAGTATAGCCAGATTTATGTGTACTATAAATTGCAGTCATCAAACATGAAGAGTGGTTGAAAATAAATACACTAGTTTTTAAACTCAAGAAGCTAAAAGAAAAAAAGCAAAAACTAAAATGAAATGAAAGAATAGATTTAATACAGAAAAATATAGAAATTTCTGAAATAAAAAACAAAAGTAAAAACTCTTTCTTTGAAAAAATAATAAACATTTAATATAAGTAATCTGAAAAAAAATTTTAAAATAAAAAAGTACAATATTAGGAAGAGAAAAGGCATAGAGATCTAGAGGAGATTAAACAAATAAGAACGGACTTCTGGTTTTAGTTTCGACATGATTGGAAGATATCACTCCCTTCTTTCTGACAAGAAAAAGCTGTACAAACCTAAAAGCAATGACATCCTGGACCCATCAGAGACTCAGGCTTCAGAGAAAATGACCAACCGAAAATCTGGAGAGACATGAATCTAGAGTGTCACAGCAGATCTGTTCACTGGAGCAGAAGCCAGTGGAGCCATAAAGTGGGGCAATTACAAAAGATGTGACACATGCATAATTTAAATTCTATAAGGAGAAAAGAGACCAAAGCAGAATAAAATTTTGAAGTAATAATGGTTGAGAATTTTAAAAATTAATGACAAACACCAAACGCAGATTCAGGAACCTCAGACCAAAAAAAAAAAAAAAGTACACCTAGGCTATCATATTCAAACTGCAAAAAACCAAAGAGAAAGAGAAAATTGTGAAAGAAGCCAGAGGAGGGAAAACATCTTACCTATGGAGGAACAAGGATAAAAATTACAGTGAACTTCTTGCAGGAAACCATACAAACCAAAGGTAAACAGAACAAAATATTAAAATGTTGAACATAAAAACTCATCAATCTAGAATTCTATATTCAGCAAAATTATCCTTTAAAGTGAAGGAGAAAAAAATTTTCTCAGACAAATAAAAACTAAGCTAATTCATTGTTAGCTGACCTGCACTGTAAGAAATGTTAAGATTTTCTTGAAGTGGTTGGAGATAATATAGATCAGAAACTTGGACCTAGAGAAAGAAAGTAAGGTTGAAGAAGGAATAAATGAAGGAAAAATAAAATATATTATTGTTCTTTTCCTTAATTAATCTAAAATATAGTTGTTTGTTTAAAGTAATAATAGTAACAATAAATAAAATAAATTAAATGAAATTAATGAGAGCAATGCTCCAAGAGATAGGAGGGAAGAATTGCTAATACTTTAAGGTATCTGAATCACATGTGAAGTAGATAGATGGTTAAGATGGTGAATTTTATGTTTGAGTATTTTACCACACTCAAAAAAAAAAATTTAAAAAAAAGTAACTGTCTATAAAAAGATATATCATGCTAATATTAACCAAAAGAAAGCTGGGGTAGTTATATTAGTTTCAGACAAAGCAGATTTCAGGACAAGAAATATGATCAGGAATAAGGCAGGGTATTACATAATGAAAAAGGGTCAATTTTCCAAGAAGATATAACAATCCTAAACATGTACGCACCCAACAATAGAATGTCAAAATACCTGAGGAAAAAATTGATAGAGCTGCAAGAGAAATAGACAAATTCCTTACTATAATTGGAGACTTCAACACCCTTCTTTTACTAATTAGTAGATCAAGCTGCTGAAAATCAGCAAGGATGTAGTTGGCCTGAATGACACCATCAGTGAAACTGATCTAATTGACATTTATAGAATGCTCCATCCAGTAACAGCAGAATATATATTCTCTTTAAGTTCACATGGAATATTCATCAACATTCTGAGCTATAAAATTTATAATTTAGCAAATATAAAATAATGGGAATCATATAAAATAAATTCTCAGGTCACAGTAGAATTAAACTAGAAATTAACAATAGCAAAATAATTGGAAAATTCCCAAATGTTTAGAACACTTTAATAGAATACAGGTTAGGGGAAAAGTCTCAATAGAAATTAAACAAATATTTTAAACTAAAGAAAATTAAAATATGGCATTGAATTTGTAGGAGACAGGAAGAGCAATGCTTAAAGAAAATTTTATAGCATATAGCATTAAATATGTATATATTATGAAGAAAGATATTAAATCCATGATCTAAGCTTCCACCTTAGCAAAGTAGGGAAAGAAGAGCAATTTAAGCCTAAAGCAAAGAATAAGGAAATTAGAGCAGAAATCAATAAAATTGAAAACACAAAACAATTCAGAAAATCAATAAAAGCAAAATCTAGTTCTTTAAAAGGGTTTAAAATTTTTTCTAGGAAAGCTAGCTAAGAATAAAAGAGAACACACCAATTATCAACATAATAAATGAAAGAGTAATCATCACTACTGATCCTGGGAACATTAAAAAGGATAATTAAGGAATACTGCAAACAACTTTACTCCTAAAATTTGATAATTCAGATTAAATGGAGCAATTCCTGGAAAGTACAAACTAACAAAATTCACACAATGAGAAATAGATAACCTAAATAACCTCATATCTATTTTTAAAATTGAAAAAAATAATTAATAACCTTGCAGAAATTAAATCACCAGATGCAGATGTTTTCACCAGTACATTCTACCAAATATTTAAGGAAGCAATGATACCAATTCTCCATGACTTTTTCTAGAAAATAGAAGCAGAGGGAACACTTTCTTATCCCATTCTCTTAGATGAGAATTATCCTAAAGCAAAAATCCATAAAAATACATTACAGGAAAGAAAAAGTACACAGCACTATCTCTCAGGAACACAGACATAAAAACTGTGATCAAAAATTTAGAAAATTTAATCCAATTATTTTTGCCTACTTTAATACATTTTTATACATTAAAATTATTTCAGGTGTGCAAGGCTAGTTCAATATTCAAAATCAAATTCAATCAATGTAACATACCACATCAATAGGCTAAAAAAGAAAAACCATATGATATCAGAAATGGCACAGAAAAAAATGATAAATATACAAAATCCATTCATGACTAAAAAAAAAAAAGCTCTCAGAAAAGTAGTAATAGGGGAGAACTTCCTCAATTTGAAAAGGAATAGCTATAGAAAAAAAACAACACTTTCAAATAGCATCATACCTAATAGTGAGAAAGTAGATGCTTTACTCCAAAATCAAGGGGAAAAAATTCTCTAGGAAGACTAAGGATCAGGGCAAAAATCTTCTCTATTTCCACTCCAGTATAATGTAGTACTGTAAGTCCTCTCCAGTAAAATAAGAAAATAAAATAAAAGGTACATAGATTGGAAATGAAGAAATAAAACTCTATTTGTAGATGACATGATTGTAAAAGAAAATTTCAAATAATTGACCAAAAAAACTCCTATAACTAAAAGCAAGTATAGGAAAGTCACTGCATAAAAAGTTAATACACAACTAAATTTCCTATATTACAGTGATTAACTATTGAAATATAAACAATTTTCAAAACTAATACCATACTGTATGATTCTAATTATATGACATTTTAGACAAGAAAAAACTCTTGAGATAGTAAACAGATGAGTGGTTGCCATGAGTTTGGTAGTAGGGGAAGGTTGAATAGCTAATAAATAGGGGATTTTTTGAGGGTGATGAAACTATTCTGTATGATATTGTAATGGTGAATACAAGACAGTAAGCATTTTTCAAAACCTGTAAAACCTTACAACACGAAAAAGTAAATCTGATGGTATGGAAATTAAAAAAGAAATAATTTAGGTAGTCATGAGTTCTCAGGATGGAATGCAGAATGTAACAAAAGAATATAAATATATTACAAACATATGAAACAACCTCAGTGAAGGAGGTGGGGGAATAAGATGCTGACCTAAGTATCTTTGCAAATGAATGAAGAGGCAAAAGGAACTGTACATAAGACCTGTACTCTAGTTGATAAAGTTATTTCCTATGGATGTACTGGTTAACAATTCTAAAACCACTATACATCTATACTAGAACTGAACAATTAAGTAACTGGATGGTGGATTGTGGGAACCTGATTTCTTAATTCTGAGGGGTGTACTACAGATAAACAAGGAAAGGAGGCTAGAATAATCTATGTGGTAATGCATTGGAGTTGGAAATATCAGTATGAACTCATATTTAGCTTAATTTAGAATCAGATGGCTACACATAAAATATATATATATATATATACACACACACATGATAAATATATATATATATATATATATATATATATATGGTAGTATGTACATATGTATCACTTTGATTTGTCAGCTGACAGACCTGGAAGAAATAATAACTCAGTAGTAATGAGTGCACCTAGTGTCCAGATCATGGTTTCTAAAACCATTCTCCAATGAAAGGAACCAAGGACCCTTGGAAAAATGGCTGATTCTAAGACTGAGTAAGGAAATATACAAGATGAGCCTGGAGCATCATCTAGTGCTAGAAACTAAGAAAAATCTCAAAACAAAACAAACAAAAAACCCAAATCCATAATAATGGGGTATTTCAGAGGGACACAGGGGCCAATTGAAAGAGGTCCAAATGGCCAAAGCTGAAAAAATTTGAGCAAAACAATAAAGTAGTACTGGATTATAACCCAAATTACAAAATAAATATCCTGGTGTTCATACTGATATAAAAAAGGGCTGAATAAATAAATAAATGCAAGGGAGTAAATAAATTGCCTGTTTAGAAAAATTTCAAATAATTTATGTACACACTCTGCCCTTTTGCAGCATTACTCCTCAATTCTTAGTCATGAACTGTGCAGACTGGCTACTTTCCAAACAGCAGAGTATGGAATGGGAGGGAAAAAAAGAGTAACTTTACAGTGGAGAAGTCTGACAAACACCACCTCAATCTAGGTGATCAAGGTCAACATCAATAGTGGAAAGACATATTGATCGTATATACCACGGATATAATGTGAAGAGAAAGGCACTTTATGTCTAGGCTCTTGCTCATAGACAAGATCAAACTTACCCCAATCTAATCATGAGAAAATCACCTGGCAAATCCCAAATGAGAAACGTTCTATAAGATAACTTACCAGGACTCCTCAAAACCGTCGTGTTCATCAAAACCAAATAAAATCTCAGTAACTTTAAAAACTGAGAGCAAACTAGAGGACATTACTGCCAAATGTAACGAGGTATTGTAGATGGGATACTGACAGAAAAAAGACATTGAGTAAAAGCCAAGAAAATCTGAATAAGGTGTATGCTTTATTAAGTATTTATTAATAATACTGTAACAACATTGGTTCATTAATTGTGACAACTGTATTATAGTAATGGAAAATAATAACAGGGAAACTGGGTGTTGGATACATAGGAATTCCCTGTATAATCGTTGCAATAATTTTGTAAATCTAAAATTATTCTAAAATTAAAAGTTAAGTCTATTGAAAATAAAAAATAAAAATTATATGTACAAACACATAATTTGAAAATTATTTGGAATCTTCTGGGGATTTTTGTTTTTTTACATGCTGATGTTTGGATCTCAACTTTACTCAATTTCATCAGAAACTCTAGGGTGCAATTTTGGCTCAGGCATCAGTTTTTTTTAAAGCTTTTCAGTGTTATGAACAATGGATTTAGATGAACTGAACAATTACTCATAAAGAAGTAGAAAACCTGATAATTCTAATGCCTATAGACGACAGAATCAGACACAAGTGGTTTTACTTGTGAAACCTAATAAACCTTCACATAACAGGTAATGCCTAGATTATTTCAACTTCCTTAAAAAAGAGAATATATTTCCTCTAAGATCAGGAACAACATATTATTCAACATAGTTTTGCAAGTCCTAGCCATGGCAATCAGAGAAGAAAAAGAAATAAAAGGAATACAAATTGGAAAAGAAGTAAAACTGTCACTGTTTGCAGAAGACATGATACTATACACAGAGAATCCTAAAGATAACACCAGAAAACTACTAGAGCTAATCAATGAATCTGGTAAAATTGCAGGATACAAAATTAATGCATAGAAATTTCTTGCATTCCTATACACTAATGATGAAAAATCTGGAAGAGAAATTAAGGAAACACTCCCATTTACCATTGCAACAAAAAGAATAAAATACCTAGGAATAAACCTACCTAGGGATACAAAAGACCTGTATGCAGAAAACTGTAAGACACTGATGAAAGAAATTAGAGATGATACAAACAGATGGAGAGATATACCATGTTCTTGGTTTGGAAGAATCAATATTGTGAAAATGACTATACTACCCAAAGCAATCTACAGGTTCAATGCAATCCCTATCAAATTACCAATGGCATTTTTTACGGAACTAGAACATTTTTTAAAAAGTTTTCTTGCTCTCTCTAAGAAGTGAGGAAAACCTTACATCCAAAGTCATCTAGGTAGGGGATCACAAAAATAACCACTATAACAACAAAATTACAGACCAATCTCACTTACAGATAGAGATGCTACAATGTGTTAAAGAAAGAATACATTATGACAAAGTAGTTTTTAATCTCCCAAACGATCTTATGGTTCAACACAAGGACATTCACTAATGAAACTGACTTTACTAATAGTTTAATCCATATAAATCCAGAGAAGCACATGTTCCAGTCTTTGTCATATTAGCAAATATAATTGTCTAGTAATTAAAGCTCCTTTGAATTCAAAAAAAACACATGCCAAATGTAGAAATATATTCTTAATGCATAATAACAACTTTCAGAAATTCCTTTCTAAACTTTTTTGTATTTGTCATACCTCCATTAATTGCCTCAAAAACCTTTTCCCCAAAACTACCTTCCCACAAAGCTGGACTATACTTTTATTTCTTACTATCAGCTTTTATTTATTTCCATCAGCTTTCAATTTTTTTTTTCTTCATTCAAACACTAATTCTCTGTGCTTTCTAAAGTAGACTTTTTAAAGTTCTTAGCTTTTCCTAATTTTCTCTTTTTTTTCTTAGCATAATCTGCACAAAAATGTAATAGGCTGATGAGGCAATGCAGAATCATGACAAGGAAGAAGAGGAAAGATGAAAACTTCAAAATTATCCTTAGCAAATGAGGAGAAAGTCAAAGAAGCTAATTATTTTGAGCTGATATGTTTACTCAGCTGCAATAGATTAATGGATAAGAACCTTATGGTCATTTTGATAAATTTCAAAAAAGCATTTGATAAAATTAAAACCTTTCCCAATAAATTTTTTCAGCTGTTACTGAAGAAATCTTCTTAAACTCAGTGTGTTATTGTTGTTACTATTATTATTATTTTAAAATCAAAATGAATTTATTGCTTGGTTCTCAATTCTTATTAATTTGATTTGAATACTTTCTTTCTATCATTAACCAATTTTTAGCGGATCAGATATACTGGTTGTTTATTCTCTAATGAACAAACAAATAAGATATTATCTCTAGTCTGGATTTATTGAATCAGAATCTCTGATGGGTGAAGCCTGAATTTAAACAGCTTCTCTGGTGATTCTGATGCACACATTGTTTGCCATCTAATATCAGAAGGAAGACAGGTAACTAACTACAGTGTTAATTTCAATATGAGATCGACTGAGACCAGGACCCTGGAAAGCTGTGAGAAGCAATGGAGACACAGGGCTGGGAGCCATTAATTCTGACTGAGAAGCCAGAAGGCATACTATAAAGTCTGTGAAGAATGAATACAAAGTAATAAGAACCATTTCTTCTCACTCATGAGAAGAAAAAGAGTTTCACTTGAATTCCTCTTGTAGGATAAACCTGCAAATATTTGAAGGCAGATTTCCTGCCTTTTTTCTAAAGAAAACATTTCAGTTTCTGGCTATTGAGTAATATTTAACTATTAAGCTTGCCAATGCCTGACACTGTGGTATTAATCACTGTCTTTCATGTTGTAACAGAACTGGCACTAAGAAACATGAATAGTTGTTCCCCATCACTTCCTCTAACTTGTTCTAACAAGTTAAAATAGTAATAAAAATGTAGTGAAACTAAATAAAATATAGAAGAAACAGGGGAAACATTTTTACAATTTTGCAGTGTACAAAACCCAGTTAAGAAACACAAACTCTCTAATGCCTTAATGCAAAGGAGAGAGATTCAGATGAAATCAGCAATAATGAAGAACAGAATGATGAAAGAAAGTTAAAAAAGTAGTAACAGTTTTGGAGAAAATAGTTACAGCATATCAAAAATACATTAAGGATGTTTCTGTAAATTGGTTTTAAAAAGACAAACAACACATTAGAAAAATATGCAAAAATAGAAACAGAAAAATAAAATACAAATGATCCATATCTATGAAGAAATGCCTCAACATCACCATTAATAGTGGAAGTGCAAACTAAATATTAAGGGGATGCCAATTTTACTTATTAAGAGGATAAAAGTAAAGATCAATGAGCAAAGCCATGTAGAAATGGGCAGTCTCATCAAAGAAATAATTTGATGTCTATTTCAATTTGAACATATGCATAGTCTTTGACCCAGTAATTCAACACATAGGCAAGTTTTGTACATTTGCACAAATATAAATATATATCTTATTAGAGTAAAAAGTTGGAAACAATTCAAATTGTCAGAATTTTTAGCAAGGCAAATTGCCACTTGTGATGGTTAATTTTATGTGACAACTTGACTGGCCATGGGGTGCCCAGAAAAATATTATTTGGGGTTTGTCTGTGAGGGTATTCCTAGGTATTGGTATTTGAATCAGTGGACTCAGTAAAGTAGATTGGCCTTTCCAGGGTATGTAACCTCCAAATCCACTGGGGGTCTGAATAGAAAAAAAAGGAGGAAGGAGAAATATTTTTTTCCTGTCTCACTGCTTGAGCTAACGTCTCATATTATCTTCTGCCCTCAGATTGGATTTACACTGTTGGTTCTCAGGCTTTTGGAATCAGACTGAATTAAACGACCAGTTTTCCTGTTCTTCAGTTTCAGATGGCAGATCATAACATTTGTCAACCTCCATATTCACGAGTCAATTTCTCACAATAAATCTCCTTTTGTGTATATATATCCTGTTGGTTTTGTTTCTCTAGAGAACACTAATACACCACTCAACTAGAAGCTATATTTCCCAGCCTTCCTTATACCTAGAGGTACTTTTGTAACTGAATTCTGGCCAATCAGATGTGAATAGCAGTGATGTTGGCCATTCTGGGCACACATCTAAAGAGAAACTGCTCACTCTTCGCTTCCTCTGTCCCCTCCTCCCCATACTGTGGTCCATATTGTGGAGAGAAACCAATTCCTCTCGTATAAATGAGGAAAACACTCTAGAGGATGGCAGACCAGCAAAATAAATGAAATCCGGGTACCTAAAAACTGTCTTGGGGAGCGCCATCTAACCCTCCTGGGACTTTTGTGTGAGAGAAAAATATACTTTTGATCTGTTTAAGCCACTGTTATTTGGTTCCAGTTTAAGAGGATGAAAGGATACTCTAACTAATACAGTAGTAAATGCACATGCACTGAATGTGTGACACTGAAATGTGAAAACATACCACTTATCAGTGAAAAACTGTTGCCTGCCATATCAGTAAACAAAGGATTTGCAGCCATCGAGCCATCACATTACAGCCGCTCACATTATGGTGAGCTCTGAGGGAACTCAGGATAGGAAAAGGATGCCTGCCACCTAGCAGTCAACTGCTGCAGCCACCCTAGATGGTGCACCCTGAGGAGACTCAGGATGAGAAAGCACAGGATACTGGCTCCAGACAGCTGAGGTGCACATCAAAGGCATAATTTCAGTGAGCCCAGACTCTTGCATTTTCCCATACATAGAAAAGCACTAAATTCCTTAACTTGAGATATCTGGTTTTCTTTAATTAACAGTAATCTTTCAATGTTCCTACTACCTGGTCTTTGTTACAAAAACTCCTATATATACTGGCTACTCCCTTACCTCTTTGGAGCAGTCTCTCAGAGCTAACTGTGATGCTGTGTCCTGGACTTAAGTCCTCAGTTTTGTCTGCCAAATCAAACATGATTCTCAACTTTTAGGTTGTGCATTTTTTTCAGTTGACACACTATAGACACTTTTATCAGAATTCAAATACAAGTCCATATTCAAACCCAAAAAATCAACATTCTGACGTCTCCAAAACTCTGATAAAGATAAATATTGTGAGCAAATTAGATTTCATCTCAGTTACATTTTCTTTTTTACTAACCTCCAAAGTAAGAGCCATCCGTCAGCTTCATTTCTTTACTGGATTTTGTGATGACACCAGCAACACCGTGTTGAATGAAATACATTTTTTTACCCACAGCTCCTTCTCGTATGATATAATCTCCAGGTTGAAACACCTCAAATCTCAACTTGCTCAGCATGGCAGTCACAAAATTAGGATCCGCATTAGCAAAAAGAGGCATTGTAGCCACTAGTTTTCGGCAGTTGAAGTTGACTATCTCCTAAAGATGGCAAGAGTAAACAAATATTAAGAGAGAGATTAATCATATCAGGAAGAAAAACATGTGCTGAAATTAAAATCTATACATAACACTGCAATTTAAATTAAGAACCAACAATACATAAATTCTAATAATCTATGTATCTCTTCAAAACCAGGGATCATGTTTTATTATTGTGTTGAAATGTTGTATTCCCAGCACATAGAGTAGTATAGGCATATATTAGACATCAATAAATATGACTTAAATATATACAAGTTTACCTTTTATAACTTCCCATTCATTTATTATTCTTTATATAAAATTAGAACGAAAATGTGGAGAGTTTTAGTCTCCCTTTTATCTGTTTTTATGAAGAAAAGAAGCCAGATCACTTCCTATTAGCCACGATGTTACCACTTCTGTGGTCCACTGTGTTAAACAATCTAATTTGTACCTACTGACTAAAGTTCTGAAACCGGGGCCCAGCTGCCAACAAAATGCCAACAGTATTTTGATGTTTTTTCTTAATGTCATTCACATTAAAGCAAGGAGACTTGATGTTGTTCACATTACACAAAAGACACTCTAACTATAACCTCTAATTATAAATTCAATCCGTTTCTGGGTTAGATCAGAAAATTACTCTTTCCAAACCTCCTGGGTTTCCATTGGAAGTTTTGGACTGGACAGAGGTCATATTTTCCTTTTCCTAAATTGTTTGTTTGTTTTATTTCTGGGATCAGGCCAACTCTAAATTAGGAGATTTATATGTTTGATTTCATTCTGTGGATTCTAGTCCAGATTAGACACAGTGCTATCACTATGAACCAAAACAGGGATATGGGACCAACCAATTTTAATCCTGAAAGTTAGATACAGAACAGAATAAACAATGGGAATCTAAATTTTACCACAATGCCATTTCTCAGAAATATCTTCTCCAATGAGCCCCTAAAAGAACAGGGTGGGGTCTGAATTTGTGAACTTGCTTAAGAGACACAGAAAATGAAGTCACCTCTGCTAAGAGATGGGAAAAGGGCAAAAAGATTCAGAGGTATTAAAAGAGTCTGAGATCTGAATTCCTGCTTTGGTAATACAAACTTCTAGATTCCAAGACTGGGAAAGGAAGTTTCCTCAATCTTCCTCATAAAATAATCTGATATTATTCTAGGATAGTTAAAAAAATTCCAGCTGATGCAGAGGGCACAGAATTTTGGGTCCAACATGGAAAAGAAGGTGTTTCATCCTCAGCAATATGTTGTGAGTACAGCAGAGCAAAGAAGTATCTCTAACAGTGGAGTTTCATGGAGACTGGTAAAATATTTAAAAATCAGCAGCGATAACCAGCAAGTGAACATAACAACAAAAAGAAGAGAAGGATATAACATATGGTACTTCTTGCAGCATCATCCAAGCCCTACAATGCACAGTTGACCCGATGGGTAGCTATATCTAGGGCAATCTGTGGTCAATTTTAACTGGTGCTGAAGAGCTGTGGTGGGAGTGGGGGACTACAGTAAGTGCTCAATAAATATGCATACATGTATGAGTAGACCGAAGGAAGGAAAAAAGAAGAAAAGAAGGAAGGAAGGGGGCAAAAAGGAAAAGAAGGAAGATGGAATTTTGGCATTGGAAAAAAAGTGTTCACAAAGCCTAGTTTATATTCCTGTTGGGAAGTGGCTATTTAAATCTCTTAGAATGCTCTCTCAAGCCAATACGTTGAGAAACAAGTCTTACATGTAATATAAAAATGTGTTTTTTACTATTCAAAATACTTCCATATAAAAACCACATGAAGATAAAAGGTGAACCATTCAAGGTATCCAAGGTAAGCACATGAGTTAAAAGAAGACAGAAATATGTCATTAAGATGATCAGATTTGTTGTTTCAAAGTTAATGATTTCATGTGTAAAATGACATAGAAGGATCCTGCGTAGGAAATTGAAAATAAATCATGTTGCAGAGAAAACAAGAGTTTTCAAACAAAAATAATAAAATAATCTTTTCATCTATGTTCTTTGATTTGAACTATACAAGTTTTTCTCTTCATTGTTTTCTTACCTTTTATTTTAGAAAATAATTTTACAACCAATTAAACTGTTTTTATTTATATGAACAATTCTTTTTCTATGATGCATCACATATCCAGGTGCACCTTGGAACTGCCTTGATTATATCACTGCGAAGATAATTTCGTATTATTGTTAACTTGAAGGAATCCATTCATTTTTTTCTGTCTCTGTGGAACTTTTACATCCACTTGAATACTTTCTGATTTAAACTGTAAATTCTAACAAATATTTGACAGAAAAAGATGTGATGGGACAGAAAGTTATTTGCATTTAAAGGCTCTCCCTCTTCCCATGAAATCTGCTTGCTTTGAGGGTGTATAGTTTAATGGAAACAATCAAGTGAGCCTAGAAGTTAAGCAAAACTTTTAAAAGCTCTTCTCCATCAATCACATTTCTTTATAGCACATTTTCTTAGGGAGAACATATTTAGTTAAGTTATTAATATCTCTTTATTAGTAAAACAAGACTTTTAAAGCTCTTCCTCCATCAATCCCAGGTCCTATAGCACACTGACTTAAATAAAACACACAGTTAAGTTATTAATATCTCTACTCTCCATCCAGATTCTTTATGGCAGTTGCTATAATGAGCTTTTTTAGCGATACGTCTGGCCTGAGTTAGGAGTATTGTCTATATGAAATAAATTGAGGAATGTTCACTCCCTAAGGGAATCAGACACGTGACTCTGACCTTAATAATAAAGTACTCCCAATTACCAGGTTTACTTCATAACTTAAAAATAGACAGTTATTTCTCTCCTGAAGCATCTTATCATACCAGAAAGTATGGCAGTGTTAGAAAACAAATAAGCAAACAAGCAAAAACACCAACAAAAAACCCTCACAATGAAAAGGATATTTCAAAGAGGCCAACTGAAAGAGCTACCCGACTAGTGTTGTAACAATTGGAGTAACAAAACAAGTAATGTAATATTGGCTTAACCCCAAAGCATAAGATAAATATGAGCCTATACTTTTATAAATAAATGATTGAGTAAATTAAAAAGTAGGGGAGGGCTTCCCTGGTGGCGCAGTGGTTGAGAATCTGCCTGCTAATGCAGGGAACACGGGTTCGAGCCCTGGTCTGGGAAGATCCCACATGCTGCGGAGCGACTAGGCCCGTGAGCCACAATTGCTGAGCCTGTGTGTCTGGAGCCTGTGGTCTGCAACAAGAGAGGCCGCGATAGTGAGAGGCCCGCGCACCGCGATGAAGAGCGGACCCCGCTTGCCACAACTAGAGAAAGCCCTCGCACAGAAACGAAGACCCAACACAGCCATAAATAAAATAAATAAATAAATTTTAAAAAACTAAAAAAAATTTTTTAAAAAAAAGTAGGGGAAAACAGACAAATCTCCTATTCAAATTCCAAATAAATCAACTTTTACCTACTAAAAACAGCATAATACAACAATAAAACAACAACAAAGAAGAACCCTGCGTTTGATCTTACTTTGACATAATGTCAGTTTATTTAAGATGTGAAATTCTTTTTCAGCAGTCCTTCCCATGATTTTGCTAAAGTACGACAGGATTATTCACATTCATTGTTCGGTCACAGTGCAGAGAGTATCTCTGTAAACTATAACATAGATATAGTAAAGTACACAAATCTTAAACATACACAGATCTTATGTGAGTTTTTCAAATATGTGAACCCATATAACCTCCCGGATCCACATACAGAACAGATTTCAGAAGGCTTCCTTTTTTCCTTTCCAATCAAGCCCAGAGGTTCTAGCTCTTCTGACTTCTATCACTATACGCAGTTTCACTTGTACTTGAAATTCCCATAAGTGGCACCACACGCTGCAGAGTCTTCTGAGTCTTGCTTCTTTTGCTCATCATTATGTCAGTATGATCCATCCATGCTGTTGTGTGGTGGCAGTTCTTTCTTTTTATATTTCAGGCTGTATTTCATTTTAGGACTCTACCACGGTTTATTTCTCCATTCTACTCTTCTTGACATTTGGTTTGTTTCCAGTTTTAGGCTAATAAAATAAGCCTGTTATGAATATTCTTGAAGTGCCTTATGCACTGATTTCTCTTGCATATTTACCTTATGTTGGAATTGCTGGGTAATAGGATAAGCATATATTTAACGTTGGGAGATACTGCCAAAATTTTTCTAAAATAATTGTATTATTTTTCTCATACACCAGCAGTATATAAAGTTCCAATTGTTCTACATCCTTGGAAATTTTTGATGCTATCACTCTTTTTTTAATTTTAGCCATTAGTAGATATGTAGAGATACCTTACTAAAATTTTTTTTCTCATTGTGGTTTTATTTTACATTCCCCCAATGATTAATGTTGTTATGCACATTTTCATAGGCTTATTGGTCAGATGAATATTCTGTTTGGTGAAGTGTCCAGTCAATAGTTTTCCCTGCTTTTTCTATTGAAGGAGTCCTTTTTATATTCTTGACATGAGCTCTTTGTTGGGATATGCATTGCAAATATATTCTCCTCATCTGTGGCTTGCCTTTTCACTCTCAATGGTATCTTTTATTGTTATTGTTTTGCTGGTAATTTGATTTCTAGTTTGTTTAACTTTATGACAATAAGAAAAAAATGGGATTTGATATATTTAAATTGCTTCAAGAAGGATTTGTTTTAACCATAAATCTGTGCTTTGGAATCATGCATATTCTGAAACCCTGGGAAATTTTAAGCAACATCTTCTTTGTTATTAAAAAGAATAGCAATATTTTAACGTTCCTTCTAGCACTACAATTCTTTATTGATAACTTAAGTTTCATTGTGGAAAGTTCCACTTTGTGAAACATTTAGTTCTCTTCCGTTCTACATTATTTTATTCCACACAGTATAGTTCTAAAAAGTTTTAAGCGTGGTCACTATAAATATAATTATCATCATTACAATAATGAATCATAATCTTAACAAAACAGAGCTGCTGTTACATTGCTAAATTCCTACACCCAACACACTCTGTGTATTTTTAGACTCTGCGGAGCACGCAAGCGCTTCCTTCTAAGAACTTAAATCAGACATTCAAATGGCATCCAATGTTCAGACTTCCATGTTAACTTCAGAAACAAGTAAACAC
Organism: Balaenoptera acutorostrata; assembly: GCF_949987535.1. NCBI lineage: Eukaryota > Metazoa > Chordata > Mammalia > Artiodactyla > Balaenopteridae > Balaenoptera > Balaenoptera acutorostrata. Next base: position 40,808,247 of record NC_080065.1, read on the forward strand.
ATATAGTCAAATCTATATCAAATGACACTTTATGACCTAGAACATCTTATAAAACGGTGCTGCTGATGTTGTCCTAGTTTTTTTTCAGTTCTGTAGCCTGGGGTAGTTAGAATCAAAACAGAGTCACTGGATATGCTAGGGATTTCTTTAAGGCAGAAATAATTTTAAGAATGAACACAATAAAAATGAGGCAATATTTATTGAATTCTTGTTGGTTCCAGGTATTGCTTTAAATAAAGCTCTACAGGTATTAATTTATTTTATCCTCACAAAATCCTATGCCTTAGGTATTATTACTACCCCACTTTATGGAAGATATTGAGTAATATGCCAAAGACCACACACTTGCAAGAAGAACTATGGTTTGTTGGCCCAACTCCCTAACGTAGGGTTTTGACGGATTCTAAGAAGTCATCTTAACTTTGCACATATCTAAAATCACTACAAACCTGAAGATTCTGATGTTAACCATAAATTTGTTCTTTCAAACTTTACACATTTTCAGAACCTGACATGTGAGGTGGCAAACTGATAGCTACACACTTGGCTGTTTTAATTTCCCCACAGCAATTATTTTTAGAGATCTGAATATTACGGTCTTTACATTGGCATCCATGCTCCAGGTTGCCACAGTTTTTAAAACGTGCTACTTCATACAATTAGGCTATCTGACTGGCTTCATAGATCAGTAGCATCTGAGATCTTTGAACCGTAAAGCAAGGGAATGCAAGAAGAGAAAGAGAGACCAGTATTTGATGTTGTTGTTTGTGCGGGTATGTCTTATGTTACGGGGACAGGGTCAATGTGTGCCCTTTACTTCTCCCTTTTAAGAAATGTTTCTTCAATGATATCTCTGCTTCTCCCTGCATAGCCCCCAAAGAACATTGTAATTTAATTTGACAAGTTAAAGATGGCATGTGAAAGGAAAAAGAAAGGGAACAAGATTTAGTGAGCAGCCATTTTAAGCAGGTACTTCACATATGTCTCACTTATTCCTGGAGGAGAATAACCAAAGAATAAACTTGAATTTGGTTTTATTTCCCCACGTATACAAAAGAATGAAGATAGTGGAGCTTAGAGAGAGGAAATACATTGCCCAAGCCTCAGAGCTTGAATACATCTAGAGAAACTCATCATTCTATTTGACTTCCAAACCATTGCTCATTCAACCCTACCATGGGACCTCCCTATTACCTGGGTCAAAGTCACAAAAACTTAGCACTAAAATTAACCTATGCCCTTATGTTTTGCAATTCCTTGTGCTTTGGAATGAAAATAAAGTCACTTTTGGTATTTCATAAATTTTTAAATCTAAAACTTTCCCCATTTCAGACAAATATCTATTTACCTTTTTGCTTCAATACATTTCTAAGAATATTTACATTTTTAACTAATTCGAATGCCACATTTTATGCAGTGTATGTATTTTCAGGGCAGATTATTACATGGTAATATATTTACTGTTATGGAATTCTTCAAAAACACAAAATTCTAGTTAAAAAATATATAAAAAGGATCTTGGTTGTGTTTATTATATGTGACCCAATTGCTATGAAAATATATCTGCTTGAACAATAATTAGTCAAACATTATTTTGAAAACTAAGATGAAAGCTTTTATTTTGAAAACTAAAAACTAGTTTCAAAAAAACTAATTATTTTGAAAACTAAACTAAACTATGTACTAATTTAATTTTATCTTCAATTATCAACCTTCATTTATATGTCTGGTAAATAAGAAGCATTTCCTCTGTACCAGAAATTAGGTAAGACGTAACTATGGAAGAAAACAAGTGAGATCTTGAAGCATAACTAAATGATCTGGAGTGATATTGATAAATAAGCTTCCTAGTCAACATGAACTCAGTTCCTCAAACAACCCCATGACAAATGATGAAGGGAGATAACGGGGTATTGGTGGCTGAATTTATACAACAGTTAATAAGAAAGTAAGCATTGTAAACCTGGGGCCTAAAGACACTTAACAAGGGTGTTAGGCTTCAGGTGGCTGTCCTGAACCTGTTGCAGTTTTGTGTGAACAGGTGTACACTGTGTTAGTGTCTTATGTGAGACAGATGGAGCTTTCACAGGATTTTCAAAGGAGCCATTATCAGCAAGAGGGTAAGTACCGCTGGTCTTAATGTAGTACAATGACTGTGATGATGCTGATAGCTAATATTTATTGAATGCTTTGTGGTTTTGCCTTTAATTATAACAACAACCCAATGAAATAGCTATATTATTAACGCAGCAGTATAGATGAGCCAAAGCAGTTTCAAAGAGGTTGTCATGTCGCAAAAATCACAGAGCAGGTAGGAAGTGAGCCCAATACTTAAAAGTATATAGTCTGTTCCTAGGACAACATTGTTTAACATGGCAGCCATTAGCCACATGGAGTTATTGACCACTAGTAAACCTTTAATTGATTTAATTTTAACCATTTAGGTTTAAAGTTAAAAGCTGATAATTCAGTTATTAGAAAATGTTAAACTGGAAAAACTTGCATAGGTGAATATACTTTTCAACTGTAAATTTTATGAAATCTATATACAGATCAAGCAGTTCTAAAAAAAATTAACATTCCAGTCTAAATGTTCTGTCAGAATAGCCTTTGTCAAAAAGTCTACAGATAATAAATACTGCAGAGGGTGTGGAGAAAAAGGAACCCTCCTACACTGTTGGTGGGAATGTAAATTGGTACAGCCACTATGGAGAACAGTATGAAGGTTCCTTAAAAAACTAAAAATAGAGCTACCATATGATCCAGCAATCCCACTCCTGGGCATATATCTGGAGAAAACTATAATTCGAAAAGACACATGCACCTCAGTGTTCATTGCAGCACTATTTTACAATAGCCAAGATATGGAAGCAACCTAGATGTCCATCGACAGATTAACTGATAAAGAAGATGCAGTGTATATATACACACACACACACACACACACACACATACATAATGAAATATACATATTTATATTTATAAATATGTATATATTTATATACATAAATATAAATATGTATATTTATATTTATAAATATTTATATTTATATTTACATATTATATTTATATTTCATTATACATAATGAAATCTACATATACACACACACATATATATATATACATAATGAAATGGGAAAGGAAGGGGAAGGGATAAACTAGGAGTTTGGGATTAACATAACACACTACTATATATAAAATAGATGATCAACAAGCTCCTACTGTATAGCACACGGAACTATACTCAGTATTATGTAGTAATCTATAAAGGAAAAGAATCTGAAAAAGAATATATACATCTATATATTTATATATGTATAACTGAACAACTGTGCTGTACACCTGAAATGATCACAACATTGTAAAGTAACTATACTTCAATTAAAAAATACACCAGATTCTTAAGACTTAATATAAAAAAATGAATGTAAACTATCTCATTAATGATGTTTTTATATTGATTACATGTTGAAATTATAATACGTTGAATATATTTAGTTAAAATTTATCATACTTAATTTCACATATTTTTTTATTTTTAAAATGTAACTAGAAAATTTAAAATTACACATGCAATGTGATTCACATTGCATTTATACTGGACCAAGAACACTGCTGCAAAAGAAACATGATGTAATATGTGAGGGGATATGGAAAGTAGAATGCAGTTCTGGATTTTTAAAAAATCTTCATGTTAAATATATTATTTATTGAAGAATCCAACAAAATAAACATAAGGTATAATTTTTTGATATTTATTTATACTTTGAAGAGAGAGGTGAAACAGAATGTGAAACTTTCATAGAAGACTAAAATGAGGTTTAGTTTGACTCTTGGAAAGATTAGATTTAGATCCTAAGACTTCTAAGAAGAGTAGATCAATATCTGGAAATTGCAACCAGTTTTTTAAGTAACCTCACTGAAAAGCTCTAAGGAAGTCATCTGCAATCATTACCTTTAAGACCACTACATGAAGTTTGTGAGGCAATAAATAAATAAAATAAAAAACATCCATATAGGCTTCTGAACAGTCCTTAGTGTCCTAGGAGAGGGCACGTCCAACTCCTAGGAGAGGGAGTGTCCAACACAGAGCGGGCTGCATAGAAAATGCGCAGAGTGTGGTAAAGTTTGGCTCTGTGGGTATGATGTAGAACGATTCTTGGGAAATAACAGAACATACTTAGGATTAGACTGTGGGACCTCACCCTTATCATGGCTCTCAGGATGACAGTGTCAATAAGGGGGAAAAAAATGGTTTTGATGACTTGCCAAAGATGGCATTCTCCTCCCTGGATGTATTTATGATATTTTTCTAAGATACAGTTTGCCAGGCTCCCATCCAGATTCAGAGAATCTGAATCTAAATCTTCAGGGGATATGAAAAAAATCTCTGTTTTTAAAAACACATTTCAAGTCATAAGCAGTCAGATGTGGAAACCATGGTTCCTAAAATAAAGAAGTATCTGAAAGTTTACATCTAGTTGAGGAAGGAACATATATATGTATATATTCAGTATAAGATAATGGTAAAAAAATAAAATAAACATGGGTTAGACTCTCTCTCTCTCTCCAGTGTGTGAGAGTGTGTGTGTGTGTGTGTGTGTGTATCTGGGCTCAGTCCCTGATACCAAAACTAATTGACTCAGGGCCTGTAGAAAGTGACTCATACTCTTCAAATCTTAATCTTTTTGCCTGTAAAATGGAGATAACACTAGCAACTCTATCATAGATAATTGTGATGATTAAATTAAATAACACAAGGAAAGCATTTAAGTTCACTAAATGTTATCTATTATTTACCATTATAACTACAGTTGTATTATAAACCAATATCTGTTAAAATCAAATGAATGGTAAAGACTATATATTCAGGGGGGAGGGGCAAGATGGTGGAAGAGTAAGACACGGAGATCACCTTCCTTCCCACAGATACAGTAGAAACACATCTACACGTGGAACTGCTCCTACAGAACACCCACTGAACACTGGCAGAAGACATCAGACCTCCCAAAAGGCAAGAAAATCCCCACGTACTTGGGTAGCGCAAAAGAAAAAAGAAATAACAGAGACAAAAGAATAGGGACAGGACCTGCACCAGTGGGAGGGAGCTGTGAAGGAGGAAAGTTTTCCACACATTAGGAAGCCCCTTCGCGGGCAGAGACTGCGGGTGGCAGAAGGGGTAAGCTTCAGAGCCACGGAGGAGAGCGCAGCCACAGGGGTGCGGAGGGCAAAGTGGAGAGATTCCCGCACGGAGGATCAGTGCCGAGCAGCACTCACCAGCCCGAGAGGCTTGTCTGCTCAGCAGCCAGGGTGGGCGGGGGCTGGGAGCTGAGGCTCAGGCTTCCGTGCTAGCCGGGAGGGAGTCCGGGAAAAAGTCTGCAGCTGCCGAAGAGGCAAGAGACTTTTTCTTGCCTCTTTGTTTCGCGGCGCGCAAGGAGAGGGGATTCAGAGCGCCGCCTAAACGAACTCCAGAGACGGGCACGAGCCGCGGATATCAGCGCAGACCCCAGAGACGGGCGCGAGCTGTGGTTATCAGCGCGGACCCAGAGAAGGGCAGGAGACCCTAAGGCTGCTGCTGCCGCCACCAAGAAGCCTGTGTGCGAGCACAGGTCACTCTCCACACCACCCCTCCCGGGAGCCTGTGCAGCTCGCCACTGCCAGGGTCCCGTGATCCAGGGACAACTTCGCCGGGAGAACACACGGCGCGCCTCAGGCTGCTGCAACTTCACGCCGGCCTCTGCCGCTGCAGGCTCGCCCCGCCTCCTCTGTACCCCTCCCTCCCCCTGGCCTGAGTGAGCCAGAGCCCCCGAAGCAGCTGTTCCTTTAACCCTGTTCTGTCTGGGCAGGGAACAGACGCCCTCAGGCGACCTACATGAAGAGGCGGGTCCAAATCCAAAGCTGAACCCCGGGAGCTGTAGGAACAAAGAAGAGAAAGGGAAATCTCTCCCAGCAGCCTCAGAAGTAGCGGATTAAAGCTCCACAAACAACTTGATGTGCCTACATCTGTTGAATACCTGAATAGACAACGAATCATCCCAAATTCAAGAGGTGGACTTTGGGAGCAGGATATATTAATTTTTCCCCTTTTCCTTTTTTTCTGAGTGTATATGTGTATGCTTCTGGGTGAGATTTTGTCTGTATAGCTTTGCTTTCACCATTAGTCCTAGGGTTAGGTCCGTCCGTGTTTTTTTTTTTTTTTTTTTTTTACTTAAAAGAATTTTTTTTTCCTAATAAATGTTTTCTTAATAATTTTTTCCTTATTTTCTATTTTTAGAAATTAAAAAAAAATTTAATAAGTTTTTTCATATTTTTTATTTTAAAAAATTAAAAAATTTTTTTCTTAGTAAATTTGTTCTTAATAATTTTTTTCTTATTTTTTACTATAAAAAAATTAATAAATCTATTTTTAAAAATTAAAAAATTTTTTTTTCTGAATACATTTATTCTTAATGTTTTTCTTATTTTTTATTATAATAGCTTTATTTTATTTTATTTTAACCTCTTTCTTTCTTTCTTTCTATTTTTTTCTCCCTTTTATTCTGAGCCGTGTGGATGAAAGGCTCTTGGTGCTCCAGCCAGGCATCAGGGCTGTGCCTCTGAGGTGGGAGAGCCAACTTCAGGACACTGGTCCACAAGAGACCTCCCAGCTCCACATAATACCAAACAGCGAAAATCTCTCAGAGATCTCCATCTCAACATCAAGACCCAGCTTCACTCAACGACCAGCAAGCTACAGTGCTGGACACCCTATGCCAAACAACTAGCAAAACAGGAACACAGCCCCATCCATTAGCAGAGAGGCTGCCTAAAATCATAATAAGGCCACAGACACCCCAAAATACACCACCAGACGTGGATGTGCCCACCAGAAACACAAGATCCAACCTCATCCACCAGAACACAGGCACTAGTCCCCTCCACCAGGAAGCCTACACAACCCACTGAACCAACCTTAGCCACTGGGGACAGATACCAAAAACAACAGGAACTACGAACCTGCAGCCTGTGAAAAGGAGACCCCAAACACAGTAAGATAAGCAAAATGAGAAGACAAAAAACCACACAGCAGGTGAAGGAGCAGGGTCAAAACACACCAGACCTAACAAATGAAGAGGAAATAGGCAGTCTACCTGAAAAAGAATTCAGAATAATGATAGTAAAGATGATCCAAAATCTTGGAAATAGAATAGACAAAATGCAAGAAACATTTAACAAGGATGTAGAAGAACTAAAGAGGAACCAAGCAACGATGAAAAACACAATAAATGAAATTAAAAATACTCTAGACGGGATCAATAGCAGAATAACTGAGGCAGAAGAAAGGATAAGTGACCTGGAAGATAAAATAGTGGAAATAACTACTGCAGAGCAGAATAAAGAAAAAAGAATGAAAAGAACTGAGGACAGTCTCAGAGACCTCTGGGACAACATTAAATGCACCAACATTCGAATTATAGGGGTCCCAGAAGAAGAAGAGAAAAAGAAAGGGAATGAGAAAATATTTGAAGAGATTATAGTTGAAAACTTCCCTAATATGGGAAAGGAAATAGTTAATCAAGTCCTGGAAGCACAGAGAGTCCCATACAGGATAAATCCAAGGAGAAACACACCAAGACACATATTAATCAAACTATCAAAAATTAAATATAAAGAAAACATATTAAAAGCAGCAAGGGAAAAACAACAAATAACACACAAGGGAATCCCCATAAGGTTAACAGCTGATCTTTCAGCAGAAACTCTGCAAGCCAGAAGGGAGTGGCAGGATATACTTAAAGTCATGAAGGAGAAGAACCTACAATCAAGGTTACTCTACCCAGCAAGATTCTCATTCAGATTTGATGGAGAAATTAAAACCTTTACAGACAAGCAAAAGCTGAGAGAGTTCAGCACCACCAAACCAGCTTTACAACAAATGCTAAAGGAACTTCTCCAGGCAAGAAACACAAGAGAAGGAAAACACCTTCAATAACAAACACAAAACATTTAAGAAAATGGGAATAGGAACATACATATCGATTATTACCTTAAATGTAAATGGATTAAATGCTCCCACCAAAAGACACAGACTGGCTGAATGGATACAAAAGCAAGACCCATATATATGTTGTCTACAAGAGACCCACTTCAGACCTAGAGACACATACAGACTGAAAGTGAGGGGATGGAAAAAGATATTCCATGCAAATGGAAATCAAAAGAAAGCTGGAGTAGCAATTCTCATATCAGACAAAATAGACTTTAAAATAAAGACTATTACAAGAGACAAAGAAGGACACTATATAATGATCAAGGGATCAATCCAAGAGGAAGGTATAACAATTGTAAATATTTATGCACCCAACATAGGAGCACCTCAATACATAAGGCAAATACTAACAGCCATAAAAGGGGAAATCGACAGTAACACAATCATAGTAGGGGACTTTAACACCCCACTTTCACCAATGGACATATCATCCAAAATGAAAATAAATAAGGAAACACAAGCTTTAAATGATACATTAAACAAGACGGACTTAATTGATATTTATAGGACATTCCACAAAAAACAACAGAATACACATTTTTCTCAAGTGCTCATGGAACATTCTCCAGGATAGATCATATCTTGGGTCACAAATCAAGCCTTGGTAAATTTAAGAAAATTGAAATCGTATCAAGTATCTTTTCCGACCACAACGCTATGAGACTAGATATCAATTACAGGAAAAGATCTGTAAAAAATACAAACACATGGAGGCTACACAATACACTACTTAATAACGAAGTGATCACTGAAGAAATCAAAGGGGAAATCAAAAAATACCTAGAAACAAATGACAATGGAGACACGACGACCCAAAACCTATGGGATGCAGCAAAAGCAGTGCTAAGAGGGAAGTTTATAGCAATACAAGCCTACATCAAGAAACAGGAAACATCTCGAATAAACAACCTAACCTTGCACCTAAAGCAATTAGAGAAAGAAGAGCAAAAAAACCCCAAAGCTAGCAGAAGGAAAGAAATCATAAAGATCAGATCAGAAATAAATGAAAAAGAAATGAAGGAAACAATAGCAAAAATCAATGAAACTAAAAGCTGGTTCTTCGAGAAGATAAGCAAAATTGATAAACCATTAGCCAGACTCATCAAGAGAAAAAGGGAGAAGACTCAAATCAATAGAATTAGAAATGAAAAAGGAGAAGTAACCACTGACACTGCAGAAATACAAAAGATCATCAGAGATTACTACAAGCAACTCTATGCCAATAAAATGGACAACCTGGAAGAAATGGACAGATTCTTAGAAATGCACAACCTACCGAGACTGAACCAGGAAGAAATAGAAAATATGAACAGACCAATCACAAGCACTGAAATTGAAACTGTGATTAAAAACCTTCCAACAAACAAAAGCCCAGGACCAGATGGCTTCACAGGCGAATTCTATCAAACATTTAGAGAAGAGCTAACACCTATCCTTCTCAAACTCTTCCAAAATATTGCAGAGGGAGGAACACTCCCCAACTCATTCTACGAGGCCACCATCACCCTGATACCAAAACCAGACAAAGATGTCACAAAGAAAGAAAACTACAGGCCAATATCACTGATGAACATAGATGCAAAAATCCTCAACAAAATACTAGCAAACAGAATCCAACAGCACATTAAAAGGATCATACACCACGATCAAGTGGGATTTATCCCAGGGATGCAAGGATTCTTCAATATACGCAAATCAATCAACGTGATACATCATATTAACAAATTGAAGGAGAAAAACCATATGATCATCTCAATAGATGCAGAGAAAGCTTTCGACAAAATTCAACACCCATTTATGATAAAAGCCCTGCAGAAAGTAGGCATAGAGGGAACTTTCCTCAACATAATAAAGGCCATATATGACAAACCCACAGCCAACATTGTCCTCAATGGTGAAAAACTGAAACCATTTCCACTAAGATCAGGAACAAGACAAGGTTGCCCACTCTCACCACTATTATTCAACATAGTTTTGGAAGTGTTAGCCACAGCAATCAGAGAAGAAAAAGAAATAAAAGGAATCCAAATTGGAAAAGAAGAAGTAAAGCTGTCACTGTTTGCAGATGACATGATACTATACATAGAGAATCCTAAAACTGCCACCAGAAAACTGCTAGAGCTAATCAATGAATTTGGTAAAGTAGCAGGATACAAAATTAATGCACAGAAATCTCTTGCATTCCTATATACTAATGATGAAAAATCTGAAAGTGAAATTAAGAAAACACTCCCGTTTACCATTGCAACAAAAAGAATAAAATATCTAGGAATAAACCTACCTAAGGAGACAAAAGACCTGTATGCAGAAAATTATAGGACACTGATGAAAGAAATTAAAGATGATACAAATAGATGGAGAGATATACCACGTTCTTGGATTGGAAGAATCGACATTGTGAAAATGACTCTACTACCCAAAGCAATCTACAGATTCAATGCAATCCCTATCAAACTACCACTGGCATTTTTCACAGAACTAGAACAAAAAGTTGCACAATTTGTATGGAGACATAAAAGACCCCGAATAGCCAAAGCAATCTTGAGAACGAAAAATGGAGCTGGAGGAATCAGGCTCCCTGACTTCAGACTATATTACAAAGCTACAGTAATCAAGACAGTTTGGTACTGGCACAAAAACAGAAATATAGATCAATGGAACAGGATAGAAAGCCCAGAGATAAACCCAGGGATAAAGGAGGCAAGCATATACAGTGGAGAAAAGACAGCCTCTTCAATAAGTGGTGCTGGGAAAACTGGACAGGTACATGTAAAAGTATGAAATTAGAACACTCCCTGAAACCATACACAAAAATAAACTCAAAATGTATTAAAGACCTAAGTGTAAAGCCAGACACTATCAAACTCTTAGAGGAAAACATAGGCAGAACACTCTATGACATAAATCACAGCAAGATCCTTTTTGACCCAGCTCCTAGAGAAATGGAAATAAAAACAAAAATAAACAAATGGGACCTAATGAAACTTAAAAGCTTTTGCACAGCAATGGAAACCATAAACAAGACCAAAAGACAACCCTCAGAATGGGAGAAAATATTTGCAAATGAAGCAACTGACAAAGGATTAATCTCCAAGATTTACAAGCAGCTCATGCAGCTCAATAACAAAAAAACAAACAACTCAATCCAAAAATGGGCAGAAGATCTAAATAGACATTTCTCCAAAGAAGATATACAGATGGCCAACAGACACATGAAAGAATGCTCAACATCATTAATCATTAGAGAAATGCAAATCAAAACCACAATGAGGTATCATCTCACACCGGTCAGAATGGCCATCATCAAAAAATCTACAAACAATAAATGCTGGAGAGGGTGTGGAGAAAAGGGAACACTCTTGCACTGTTGGTGGGAATGTAAATTGATACAGCCACTATGGAGAACAGTATGGAGGTTCCTTAAAAAACTAAAAATAGAACTACCATACGACCCAGCAATCCCACTACTGGGCATATACCCTGAGAAAACCATAATTCAAAAAGAGTCATGTACCAAAATGTTCATTGCAGCTCTATTTACAATAGCCAGGACATGGAAGCAACCTAAGTGTCCATCATCAGATGAATGGATAAAGAAGATGTGGCACATATATACAATGGAATATTACTCAGCCATAAAAAGAAATGAAATGGAGGTATTTGTAATGAGGTGGATGGAGTTAGAGTCTGTCATACAGAGTGAAGTAAGTTAGAAAGAGAAAAACAAATACAGTATGCTAACACATATATATGGAATCTAAGGAAAAAAAAAAAAAAGGTCATGAAGAACCTAGTGGCAAGATGGGAATAAAGACACAGACCTACCAAAGAATGGACTTGAGGATATGGGGAGGGGGAGGGGTGAGATGTGACAGGGTGAGAGAGTGTCATGGACATATATACACTACCAAATGTAAAATAGATAGCTAGTGGGAAGCAGCCGCATAGCACAGGGAGATCAGCTCGGTGCTTTGTGACCGCCTGGGGGGATGGGATGGGGAGGGTGGGAGGGAGGGAGATGCGGGAGGGAGGAGATATGGGAACGTGTGTATATGTGTAGCTGATTCACTTTGTTATAAAGCAGAAACTAACACACCATTGTGAAGCAATTATACTTCAATAAAGATGTTTAAAAAAAAAAAGACTATATATTCTACAAAATTTCAAAGAAACAAGACTTCAGGGTAATTTGGTAAGAAAATATTAGGTCAGATTTTTAAAAAAGGCTGAGTGGGGAACTGGTTATTAAAGCCCAAAGTCAAGGTAGGTGCAGGGGTTCAGAAGATAAAAATGACAAGACAGTGTTAGGGCATAGTCAGTGAAATTCCCTTTTGGCCAAACTCAAGGAAAAAAATATAGGATTCTTATAATGAAACTGCCCTAATGATAAAATAAATTTGGAAGGTGAATTGTAAATTAAATACACATTCTATTTTTTAAAAGGAAGCACATGGGGGAAATTAAAAAAAAAATTCCCTCAGCATTTCCAACTGGCTTATATTGATCTGGTGGTTTGTCTTCTAACTTGCAAGATAGTTGCATGTATCAGTACATTAGCCCATACAAATCTTAACGCTTGAAAATGTTTTAAACATTTTTCCAAACATTGACTAACAACTTAGGTACCTGCTTCAATTTCTTAAACTCAAAGCATTTCCCTTGATTTCTGTGTCCCCATTAGGGAGAATTTATGTTGAGCTGTTTCTCTAGTTGGGATAATCTGTCCTATATTTTTAAAGAAAACGTTTAACTCTCTTTATAACTCCTAAGTAATTTGAATATAAAAAATTATGCAATAAAATTCAAAAGTAAGAAATACTTACTTTTAATATTTATTTTGGGGAAGTTAAAGGAGTTAGAGATAAGATAGTGAAGACTGATGAATTAATATAGTGTGCCTCAATTTTAGTTTATTGTAGTTTTCCATCTCATTAAAGAAGAAAGAGTAATCAATTTTTGTATTCACAAATTGTATTTTTAAAAATCTTTAAAAACAAAATGAATATACACACATCCCTCAAAATATATAAAAGAAAAAAATCTCTACAGTTTCATCACCTTAATGAAAGTAATTTAATATATTTATGTATTCTTTTAATATAATTTCTTATTCACCTTAACATAGTTGTAATCATAATATACATTCAATATTTGTTTCTTTTCCCCCCACATTTATAACATAAAATATTTCCTATTTTGATATATGATCCTCATTGCCATTCTTTTTAATGGCCACACAATATTCCATCTTGTGTTAATCATAGTTATATTAAGAAAAATCCAATAGAGATAGAGAGAAAAATAGTCTGCAATGGCCTCTTAAATATTGGCAAGCTTTAATATTTTTTGCGATTTCTTATTTTGAAACTCAGCTATAGCATTAATTGCTAGATTCATAGTCTCTTCAAATTATGAGTTAAAAGGTAATTAGCCTAAAATCTCTGCATATACAAATGGCAAATTATCATTAAGTGGCTTAAGTGAAATCTGCCTGCTTGTAAAGGACAGACCAGAACAGGATGGATTTTGAGAGATACAGATTCAAAAATTTAAATGTTTTCTGTAGTTACAGCTATCACATCCATCTAATTTGGTTTTCAGATATTAAATCACATTTAAACTTTACAATATGAATGCAAATGAAGCTTGAAATTAATTTGGTCTTATCATACTCCTACTGTTTTGCCTTCCTAGAATATAGGAACATGTTACTCTGTTAGGTATCATGCAGGATGTCAGCAGATGACATGAAATTCTCTTAGCATTCACTTAAATTTGATTGTACATGAAAGAAAAGACGTAGAAACAGACCAAAAAAGCCTAAATCAAAAAATTGTATATTGACAATGACAGTGTTCATTAGCGACTTAGTATCTCTGCCCCACTTTGGAATCCCAGGTTTGAAGCTCACTTAGGATTTGTGTAAACACCAGCAGAGTGCAGCTCCAGTGGCCTGCAAACTGTAAACAAGGTGTAAGAGTGGTTTGCAGAATAGGAATGAAGCCTACTTGACCGGGTAAAAACAGATTAATTTGGACTGTCAAATACAGCAAATATATCAAACAGCTAAACTAAAAAAATATTATTAAAACAGGACCAGCAGATAGTACAGTGAGTTAGAAGACAATTCTGAGAGGTGATTTGGAGAATTTGATAAAAACCTATATTTGAAATTTTATAATAGAATCCACATAAATTCCTTTTCATCATTAACTGGTCAGCAATAGAAATAACCCCTGCATAACAGTATGTGTACATGTGCAATGGACATGAGGAAATCAGGCCACACCCTAAAACCAGGTAGTCATTCTAAGATGCATTAAACATTCATTTATCTGTCACGTTAGTTAGATTTGTATGGAGCACTGCATGTGTTGACAAGCATTATGGGCTGAATTGTGATGCCTCAAAATTCATATGCTGAAGCCTTAACTCCCAGTACCTCAGAATGTTCCTGAATTTGGAGATAGGACTTTTAAAGAGGGGATGAAGTTAAAATGAAGCTGTTAGGGTGGGCTCTAATCCAATCTGACTGCTATCCTTATAAAAAGAGGAAGTTGGGCACACAAAAAGAAAGGTGGCCGTCTGCAAGCCAAGGAAAGAGGCCTCAGAAGAATCCAAACCTGTCAACATCTTGACCTTGGGCTTCCAGCCCCCAGAAGGGTGAGAAAATAAATTTCTGTAGTTTAAGCCACTGTGGTATTTTGTGATAACAGCCCTAGCAAATTAACATAGCAAGTTAGGCTGGACAAAGTGTGGCAGGAAAGATGAAGCTGCCCCCTCTATCTGTCAGGACATAGCAGCACCTCAGCTCTGAAAGTAAGGTGGTGGCAGGAGTAAGATATGTGAGCCAGCTAGGCTCGCTCTGAGGAGGTGTGGAACACATGCACACACTGCAACAACTTCTGAGCTCTTCAGTCTGGGGTGAAATGAAATAAAATAAAAAACTTAGCTACATGAAAAAAGGATTTTGCTTTATTTTTGTATTGAGTGTGAAGTATCATGGGCATTTAGTTGACAAGAGCTACAGGCAGATGGAAATGGCTTTAGAGTCAGGACTGGAGTTATAAGACTGGGTGCTCTTCTACAAGATTTTTTTAGATTTTTATAAAATATATACAGAAATATTTATAGTTTTAACCATTCCCAAGTGTACAATTCACAAGAATATTCACAATGTTGTATTACTATCACCACTATCTATCTCTACCTAGAACATTTTCATCGATCTCGACAAAAGTTCTGTAGCCTTTAAACTATAACTCCCCCCTTCTCCCTCCTCTCAAAACTTTGATAACTTCTATTCACTCTCTGTTGTTATGAATTTGCCTATTCCAGGGCCCTCATAAGTACAATTATGCAATATTATCATAGGACTAATTTTTGAAGTCCTAGAAATAAACATTGCCTCCCAGAAAAATATTGGGTGAGGGGGGAAGTAGTGGAGCAATGTTAGGAAAAATCAAGGAAAAGGCCCAGTAATCTGGCTCTTGTTCAATGACACAAACTGTCTTCTCCCTGACCCTTCCGGTTTCCCTGATTCCCTATTCTCCACATTCTCCCCAGCACTTGTTATATCTTGTCCTTTGATAACAGGTGTGAGGTGCTATCTCATTGTGGTTTTGATTTGCATTTCTCTAATGATCAGTTAAATTGAGCACCTTTCCATATATCTGCTGGCCATCTGAATGTCTTTTTTGGAAAAAAAAGTCTATTCAGGTCCTTTGCCCTTTTATAATTGGACTATTTGTTTTCTTGCTATTGAGTTATGTTGAGTTGCTTATATATTTTGAATGTTAACCTCTTATCAGATGTGTGGATTGCAAATATTTTCTCCCATTCCACAGGTTGTCTTTTTATTGTGTTGATCATTTCTTTCATACTGCAGAAGCTTTTTAGTTTGACGTAGTCCCACTTATTTGTTTTTGATTTTATTGCTTGTGCTTTGGGTATCCTACCCAAAAAAATCATTGTCAAGACCCATGTTAAGAAGCTTTTTCCCTATGCTTTCTTCTAGGAATTTTATGATTTCAGACCCATACATTTGTCTTTAATCCATTTTGAATTTTAGTGTGTAATCTCTGTCTCTGGCAATTAATCATATGTGACTTCCTACATTTCTTGTATTTTTAGTAACGTATTTTAACTTTTTCTTCATAGTTCTTTTCACGTATTTCCATCTTGACTCTACAAGCACACAGTAAGCACTGTGAGACTGGAAACCACATTTTATAATTTACCTTCCCACACTTAAATCAATATCTTGCACACATTAAGAAATCAATAAATGTTTTTTGTCTGTTTGTTTTCTAGAAACAAGGGATGCAGAAGAAGAGAGAAGAGAGAAAGAGAGAAGAGAGAAGAAGACCCAATTTCTTTGCTTGGTAATGGAACCAAGATCAGGCCACTTACATAAATTTTCTAGCCTTTGGTTACTGTGCCTCTTACATGTGTATATGATAATTTATAAGATCCTTGTAGAGCTTTACAATACTATGATTCTAGCTTATTTTAATTAATCTGAACTAAAGACATTTTTAGGAGACATTTCAAAAACCAACAAGCATGTACTTTAAAAAAATTATTCAGAATTGCACTAAATAAATATGCATGCAAATTATGATTTCTTCCCTAACAGTGTTTTCCACAAATTAAAGGTCAGAAGGACAGTATTATACTCTCAGCCCGATTCATGTTCTGTGAAAATGAAATATACTGACACCCTATATTCTACTGGGACACTGATCTGTACCTATTTTCAGTCCGCGGCCCTTCACACTCCATTGTTTAAAAATAGATCAGTTCTGAATTTTGGAGACAGACATAGAAGGGCATTAACCTCTTTCTCTATTGTTAAGTTTACTTTTTGCTGTAATCGAATCAGTATAAATCTGATCATGATAAAAATAGACCTTCTTACTTTGTACACATTCCAACAGGCTCTCATAAGCAGAGGGGTATGGCTCACTGAATTTTTCTAATTAGTTTTTAGTTTTAAATATACTCCTCCTTTTATTAAAGCGTCAGCTGTTTCTGATTCTAACATTTCAATGCCAAGTTTTGATGCTAAGACACTGTCTCCAGAAGGCTGGCTATTAAAACGGAGGAAGGGCTTATTAGCATTATTTATTTGGGAATAAATTCCCAAAGAAATGAGACATATGATAAGGCTAGACTCGGTGCCCCTCTGGTGTATGGCCTAACACCCTCTGAATGACCCACTCATAGCACTTACCTACAGTTATAATTGCTGATTAAATTTCTGTCTCTCACTAAGTTGTAAGAGCCATGAGGGCTGGGACTATCTTTGATTCTTCACTGAATCATAGTTATAACAAGAATCAAATTTTACTGTGTACTTACTATATGCCAGGCACTTTCAAACTTTTAATATTTTTTTCTCACTTAATTTTAAAACAACTCTGTGAGGTACTTACCATCATTCATATTTAAAGATGAGCAAAGTGAAATACATACATGTTATGAAATAGCCCAAAGTTGTACAGATACTAAGTTGTGGAGCTGCATTTAAATGAGGTTGGTGGCACTATGGAGAACAGTGTAGAGGTTCCTTAAAAAACTAAAAATAGAACTACTGTATGATCCAGCAATCCCACTCCTGGGCATATACCCAGAGAAAGCCATACTTTGAAAAGATACATGCACCCCAATGTTCACTGCAGCACTATTTACAATAGACAAGACATGGAAGCAACCTAAATGTCCTTTGACAAAGGAATGGATAAACAAGATGTGATACATATATACAATGGAATATTACTCAGCCATTAAAAAGAATGAAATAATGCCATTTGCAGCAACACGCATGGATCCAGAGATTATTATACTAAATGAAGTAAGCCAGACAAAGACAACTATCATATGACAATGCTTAAATGTGGAGTCTAAAAAGAAGGATACAGATGAACTTATTTATAAAACAGAAACAGACCCACAGACATAGAAAATAAACTTACGGTTATGAAAGGGGAAAGGGGGGGAGGGATAAATTAGGAGTTTGGGGTTAACATATACACATTACTATATATAAAATAGATTATTAACAAGGACTACTGTATAGTCCAGGAAACTCTACTAAATACTCTAATAACCTATATGGGAAAAGAATCTGAAAAAGAATAGATACAGTATCTGTATATGTATATGTATATGTATAACTAAATCACTTTGCTATACACCTGCACCTGACACAACATTGTAAATCAACTATACTCAAATATAAAATAAAAATTGGAAAAAAAATGAGATTGGTGGAACTGGGGCCAAAGAAATGAGACATATGATAAGGCTAGACTTGGTGTGCCTCTGGTTTACCCATGAGGCTGCATAGTTCCTCCATAGTAGGTTTTCACTCATGATTTGAAAGGATACATATAAATATTCATGGCACTGAGAATATCATAAAGGCAATTTAAACTATTCAGAGCAATGAAACTGAAGGCTCCTGAGCAGCCAGGGGAAAACAGGAGCATATTTTAAGTGGATGGAAGGAGAAGAAAAGGAGGGAAAGCCAGGGCAGGTAACAACTGGGAGGGAGAGGAGGTCTCTAGAGATCACTGACGCCCATCTTTGCAGACTCAGAATTTTAATTAGACACAGTCACAGAGCAACTAGAGAGTGAAGATTATATATGATAGATAATGGATGCATCACATAATAGTGGCTCTAATTTAAAATGCCAAGTTTCTGAGTACCATCATAAGTATTTTTCTCAGAAAACTGTAGTTGTTCCTTTACTTTCTGGTTCATGTATATTAGTTCACAGTGACACGAAGATAATTTTTTAAGATGACTTTACAATCACTTCTCAGAATGCTGATAATGCCAGTGGGGTCAGTGCTCGGGTCAGATGGTCTAGTCCGAGGATAAAGAACACACAGATTTATCTGCTGCACTGAATCTTCTACATCCTGAGGTGGCTCACTACTTAGGTTTGGACAGGGAATCCAGCAACTTTTGTTTTATGTGCCACTGACAATATGCTAGGCACAGCTGGCATAGCAATGTAAGAAAAATAGTATTTATTTTCTATCTATCCCATGGATATTATTATAGAGATTGGACAAAACATTTACATACTTCTTATAATGGTACTCTATTGGAATATTCCCCCATCCCCCAGGTTTACTCTGCAATAAATCACTAATGTGTATAAACCTTGAGAAAGTTAAAAAGAAAATAAAAACAACCACATGCAAAATAGGTCCTTCTGGCTTACAGTGTATATATCAAAACAAAATCACAGAGGAATCTAAAGATGCCAGCATCCTTTTGTTATACATTAGAAACCATATTCTCCATAGTATAATCTAAAGTGATACTAAGAAAGTTCTGTGCCCACAGTACTTCATAGTTCTGGGCATCACCTTTCTTATGCATGCCAGCATCTCTGTTGTGTCTACAAAATGCTCTCTCCAAGCTCTAATAATCAATGATTCTTTGAGATCCTTATTTAATTTGCCTTTGTTTATTTATCCAATAAGTAGTTATTAAATATGTACTATCTAGGGAGTAGAGCTATCATGGAAATCAAGAAAGATAAAGTCCTTGCTTTCTTGGATCCCGAGTTCCAAGAATGGAGAATTAACACATAAATAAAAAGGGACAACAAGGCAACAGAGTGATGTGTACACAACAACAAGGATGATGTGATAGAGAATGACTGCAAGGAAATTAATTTAGATGAACTTCTCACGGAAGGCCCCAGGTAACATTTGTATTGAGATTTGAACAATGAGTCAGGTATTTGTTGAAGGCTTTTCAGCAATTTGTCTCCAATTGATGAAAAAGATAAATCACCTAATTTCTGCATAGAAATGCTTTCAATAAAGTAGTGCTTTCAAAATATCTACTAGCTGAATTAATTTGCATATGCATGGTATGAGTTTTTGGTAAGAGCTTTCAAAGGTCACACAAATGATATTCTTCCTGCCATTTTACATCTTAGAGATTCTTCATATTTAAAAATATTCAAACACATTGAAAAAAAAGTCTGGGGAATAAACCGGATATAACATAATATAGATTTAATTGATTATGAGTAAGGAATAATTTTCATATTCATAAGCATTTTACTTTCTTTCTATATTTTAAAGCAATGGGTTTTTTGCATAAATTTTTTAGAATCTAAAGTTTGACCTGCCCTTCACTTTTGTACATTCCTGAGTACCCAGACTTGTGTTAGCAGAAATCACTGCTCTTAAGTATACATTAGCATCTCAAATTATGCAAAATACTTTCTTAAAAATGAGCCTTTTGGACAATGAAGTATTTTAAGTTAAAAGTCTTGTTAAAATGTAAGATGGTTGTTGGCTCTAACGTGAATATATGATTAACAATTATATGTGGTGTGTGTATGTGCACACAATGCAAGTCTTACATCTTTACCTTTTATTATAAAATACATATCAAATAATCTAGCTTTCCCTTTCTAAGTATCCTAGTTTCACTCATTTTATATTTATTGTAGCAATCATTCAATGTCTTCTGTTGTGTGCCTTCAGAGTGCCAGGCACTTTGTGGATACTAGAGGCACAACTGGGACCAAAATACATCTTTGCACAGATTAATGCCTCATCTTCTAAATTGGAAGACAGCTTTTGAAAGGTGGAATGATGTATTTTACTACTTTTAAAATATTTCTGTATATGTATAACTGATTCACTTTGTTATAAAGCAGAAACTAACACACCATTGTAAAGCAATTATACTCCAATAAAGATGTTTAAAAATAAATAAATAAATAAATAAATAATAAAATAAAATATTTCTTGTGATCTACCACTATGACCTGAATATAGCAGGTATATAAGACTACAATTTAATAGGGAGCAAGACATATTTCCCACTGTTCTTACTGAACTTTTCTGCATAAAACATGTCTGGCTTTTTTACATCTAGGTTTCATTTTGAATAATGGCTTCTGTTATCTCTCTGCCTATGTCTTTGCTTACTTTCCTATTCTACTCTTCCTGTTCCCCTGAAGTCTTAATTCACATTAAATTTAGGCTTTTGTGTGACTCTGATGCCAGAAGAGCAACAGCTGAAGAGCAGATGAACAAATGGAGAACATGGTTTTCACCTTTTTAAGGTGTTAAGTGTTTGAGCATCTCATGCTTCTACTTCTAGGATCTCTAATGTTATTAAGTAGCCATGATTCTTACCCTGTTTTTCACTCATAATTCTGTTAAAGACCATTCACTCAATAAATATTTAATGGGCTCCCATCAAATACTAGTCATTAGAGATACACAGATATTACGGCACGGTCTCTATCCTCAAGAAGCTCACAGTCTTGAAAGAGACAAACAGTAAACTGACAAATGAAAATACAGTGATAGACAATGGTCAGGGAAAATGTATGAAGGTTCTGCCTGGTAAGACTGTTTGATGGAAAGCTGAAGGTAAGCTGGGTAGAAAGGATTGAAGATAGAGAGGGTAGCATGAAGAAAGGCAAAGAGGCAATCAGCAACATTTCTCCCCACCCCGCCAGGAAATTATCAACAATTTTCTGCTGATGAAGCACGAATGTAAAGAAATGAAGATGGAGGCAGGCCAGGGGGCATCTCAGGTGCCATGTCAAGCAGCTTGAACTTTTTCTTGAAGGGGATAGGAGGTCATGGTTAGGCTCTGAGAAGAAAGTAATGTCAAACTAGTGTTGTATACCAATCAATATGGTAGCCCTGAGATGGGATGCATTTGAGCTAATTGACATCAAAGGAAGAAAAGTGGTGAGTGCACTTCAGAAGTTGAGGTAAAAGATGTTGAGACCCTGAACTATGGCATTTGCAAATATAAGGAAAACATTAGTCTAACTTAATGATAGAATAGTTGTAGGAATTGAGGAAATTGGAGGTATGTCTATTGATGGCTTTAAGGGGATAAAAATGAAAAGTGGAATTTTTTCCACTGAAGATCAGAGTAAATTAAAGTATGGCAAGATAAAGCAGTTAATAACATACACATGATTAAGAACATTTTCTCGTTATCCTGATTTCACATTACACTGAGCATTTTTAGCAGGGAGGAATGTTTCCCGTTTAAGCATGCAGCTTCTTAGGGTTCATTTTTATGTTCACTTTTTCTATTGGTTTTCTGTATTCCCTCAATGACATTTTATGCTAGAATCCTTACTTTTCTGCTTCTTTGAAATAAATTTTTAGCTTTACTGTGTCCTCCTGCCTATTGATTCCATCTTAATCCCTGATACTGTCTCTTCAATTACCTTTGTCTCCATGCTATGGTCTGTCCTACCCTGCCTTTGAATCCCACCAGGACCTTTAGAACCCAACTTGGTTCTAGTGTCCTGAACTTCTGCCTCTTAGTGAAAGGAATTTGCATTTAAAATAAATTCTGTCATCCTACAGAGAGATAAAGCAAAGCATATTGATAGATTTTTTTTTAAAATGATGCATTACTTTTTTTAAACATCTTTATTGGAGTATGATTGCTTTACAATGGTGTGTTAGTTTCTGCTTTATAACAAAGTGAATCAGCTATACATATACATATATCCCCATATCTCCTCCCTCTTGCGTCTCCCTCCCACCCTCCCTATCCCAACCCTTTAGGTGGTCACAAAACACCAAGCTGATCTCCCTCTGCTATGCGGCTGCTTCCCACTAGCTATCTATTTTACATTTGGTAGTGTAAAAAATACAAAGTTTTGATTCTATTTCTCAAAGCAAAAATATTTGTACATTCTTATTTGACTGAGGACTCTAGAGAAAATAAGCTAATCAATAGCAGATATTTAGCTCCTTCTATTTCCAAAACTCTTAACTGATGTCTTAAGGCTTAAAAAAATACAAATAACTTTTAATGGATGCAGATACTTAGGGATGGTTATAAATGGTAAAGATGTTAGTTGAAATAGAAATATTTATTGACTCTTTAACATATGCTACATGTAGTAGGAATTTCAAAAAAAATTTAAAATATAGATTAAATGGTCTTTGCTCTTAAAGAACTTTCAAGACAAAAGTGGAGGAAACTAATGTGGAAAAATCGTGATAATAGACAAAATGGAAAGTAGCACACAAGCATTACAGACTCAGTGCACTGGGGGTTAGGGAAAAGAGAGACCAGATCTAGTCTGGACAATCAAAGGAGGTATAAATAAAGAAATATTATTTATTACCTTTGCCAACAGATGAGAAATATCTGGAAAATGTATAATGCAAGTTGAGAAATTAGAATTGGTTTTTCAAAACAGTAAGTTGCACAATTTGGCTATAGGCCACTTTGGAACGTGTACGGCAACAGGGAAAAATAAAGCTGGAAATTCAGCAAGGATCAGAGCATAGAAGGTCTAGAATATGAGCCTAAGGAGGCTATAGTTGATTTAATTTGTAATGTAAAGACTGAACATTTCTGAGCAGAGACATGACTAGCTCTTACACGTAAAAGAAGATTAATCTGGCATCGCTGCTTTAAATGGTAGTTAGAGAAAACAGACCAAAGGTTGGAAGGTAAACTAAGGGGATATTGCAAATAGTCCATGTGAGAGGAATAAGGTTAGGGTAAGGGCCTTGGGAAGGGAGACAAGGGCATAGGTGTAAGATATATTGTCACAGTGAATTGACAGCATTTGGTAATTGACTGGATGTGCAGAGCAAAGAAAGATTTTTTAAAAAGACAAAAGTCTTACATTCCAAATGACTCGAAAGAATAACTAAAACATTTACAGAGAGAGAGAGAGAGAGAGAGAGAGAGACTTCAAAGGATAAATGGTTTAGTGATGGAAGATAATGACTAACACATAGCTTACTATACATAAATACGGCAAAGGGATATCATGTAGCTTTTAAGAAAACAGAGGTTATGGCAAGAACTTGGAGCTCAAATTTATAGAACCGCAGAGTGAGATGAAATAAATATGAGACTAAAACTCAGAAATTCAAAATGAAAAGCCAATGGCTCAGTAATGGCTTAGTGTTAAAGAAGCTCCCAAAAGAGGTTCAGGATATGTGTTTTATTGAGTTTAAAAGAACCACCAATGGCTCAAAGACAAAGGATTTGATGCTTAAATGTTCACTTATAATTTTCAAGGAAACAATTTTGGTAAAGAAGTGGAGATTGAACCACAATGCAATAATTATAAAGCAATCTTTCGAGAAGGTTGGTAGTAAAAGAAAGGAGAAAGAGAAAGACAGTGTAAGAAACACAAACACTCAAGAGAATGTTCTTTTGATCTAGGGGTGACCTGTACATTCTAGTGGGCAGAGGGAAGGCTTCTAGGGAGGGATGGAAAGGAGATGCAAGGCCAAGAAGTGGTTATTGATGTTGCCAAGTGTTTTAATGAGGCAATAGGAAATGAATTACTCCCAACGGGTCAGGTCAGTCTGTGATCAGGGTCCAGGAGATGAGTAAGGAAAATGAAGATAGGAGGAAAGCAGAAATCAAAAGGAAGTTAACGAAACAGTTTGACGAGCATGAGATGAGAGAGTGGAAAACTGGGAAGATATGGGCAATGAGGACACAAGAAGGGACTTTGTAACTAGGGACACAGAAAATAAAATGATATCCTGAGAATCATAATTAGAACAATTTCCAGTCTTTTTTCAACATAAGTGCCTGTAAATGGGAGAACCTAAGGGCAAAAACCAAGATGTTTTAACATTACATTTTAATTTTTCTTTTAAGTAGTGTCAACGCATGGAATGGAGGATTTCCCAGGAAAGGAGAAAGTAGACAATGATCTTGCACACGGAGACTGAGGACTGTAAATCTTACCTCTCTCAGAGGATCATTGAGTTCATTGAGAATATTTTCCTCATCAAAGATTTTGCCTTGGTATCTGTGTTCATAGTAATCATGTATCTTCTGACGCATATCAGCTGGTAACTTATGGAATGACATGTATTGTTCCACTTGCTTATACTGTAAGGAAAGGAAAAAAGGAAATTAGAAAACATTGTTAGGCTGTATGAGAAATCGTCGTGTTACTTTGTGGTGCTATATTCAATAATATTTGAGTAACACTAACAAAAAGAAGAAATCCTTTAAGGGGAAGGAAATAATGTACTAGGTTGTAATGTACCTACTCTGTGTCACAGACTGTAGAAAGCATTTGTTTAGTTGAACATTTCCTGTAAAGACCTGAGATGTTATAGAGAGGAAGCATGGAAGGAGCTCAGAGGTAACTGGGTGCAGCCCCAGAAAAGCCAGTGATGAGGCAAGAAAACAAAATGTGATGCTATTATTTTTTTTTTTTTGGATTTTTTTTGAGCTGAGTTCTAAGAGAAGTATGAAGTTGCTGTTTAACTCTTCATTTGGAGAAAGAATCTCATAACTTTGGATAGTACAAAAGGTCTTATCTTAGACCTTTATAGCAAAAGATCAGACCTAATTAACAATTGAATCTGGAGGCAGAAAGCTTGGCAGCTATTTGCAAGTCATAGATACTCAAGCAACACTCGTGCCCTGTAAATTAAGAGACTGTGTCAGGCTTCAATTTAGGACGTAGCAAAATATCAGAATGAGGCTAGATCCACATAATTTTATAGCTGAAACTTAATTTAGACATTTAATTTCATTTAAACAGTAGTACTTAAACTTGATTGTTTATAAAACTTGGGGTGAGGGCTTCCCTGGTGGTGCAGTGGTTGAGAATCCGCCTGCCAATGCAGGGGACACGGGTTCGAGCCCTGGTCTGGGAGGATCCCACATGCCGCGGAGCAACTAGGCCCGTGAGCCACAACTACTGAGCCTGCGCGTCTGGAGCCTGTGCTCCGCAACAAGAGAGGCCGCAATAGTGAGAGGCCCGCGCACCGCAATGAAGAGTGGCCCCCGCTTGCTGCAACTGGAGAAAGCCCTCGCACAGAAACGAAGACCCAACACAGCCATAAATAAATAATAAATAAATTAAAAAAAAAAAAAAAAAAAAAAAAAAAACTTGGGGTGAGGTTGTCTTTTGGGAATGCAGATTTGCATTCTTAACTCCAGATATTGATTCCATTGAGGTACCTGCCTTTGTAAATTTATACACATACTCATATACATATACATACACATACACACTTAAAAAAATCCCTGCAAATCAAACAGGAACATAGAAGCATGGAGATTACTTGGAAGCTTATTAGAAGAGAATTTCAGGCTTTACCTCAGAGCTATGAAATCAGAATCTGCATCTTAAGAAAGATTCCCAGATGATTCATACACATTTAAGTTTGAGAAATATTCCCTCAATGTTTCAAATGCAGGTGGTCATAAGATTATACTTTGAAAAAATTAGTTAGACCCCTAAAATTAGTTTCATTGTATGGATGATAAAACTGAGTACAAATTAAAAGGTAGATAATAAAACTGGATGAAGATACTGGAATAAAAATCTTTCCTTAAACACAACACATTTGACATATTATCTATGAAAAATTTTTTTCAAATCTTTTCCTGATAACAGAGCTCAGACTAGAAGATCTAGGTGACTGGACTCCTTGCCCATAATTACCATAATTATAATTGGTAATTGATAATACATATATCTAATGGGAAACAGCAACCCATTGTATTGTATTTCTTCAAATTTTTTTACATAATTTCCTTACACATAACATTCATATTTTTGGACATTCCCTTTTAGAGTTTAGTATTCTCAAAGGAAATACAACTTTGTCATGAGATTCCTTTATTTGGTCACCAGACTGTTCCCTGAAGTATTTAAAGCCTGCAGGCCTACATATATATATCTCTGAAGCAACTTGATTATGATTTAGGCATTCTGAATTTAGGCACCAATGCTGTCACTGTCATTGTGTGTAAGTGGCTTCTAGTATATACTTGAGAAGGACTGGGTTAATTTTTCCTGAAGAAGTCAGAATCTGTATGCCAACCTTGGTAGCCCACCCTTAGCTAGAGACCTCAGATTCAGCCTGCTTTGACCCCTCATGCAGCTGGTCCAAAGGAAAGACGCTTCAGTGGCCCTTTCTACAAGATTGCTGTGTAGGATAAAGTTGATTTGCAGCTGGACTGGAAAAGCTCTAACTTTATTTTTAGAGACATCTTTGTATCTGATTTTTACTCTTAGCCAAGAAGAGGGCAGTGGGATATTTGAGGTACTGTTTAGGTTTTGAAACTCCACTGGAGACCCACAAGGCTAACTCCTGCACTAATGATTTGCAAATAGCCTGCTTGGTTTGACTAGTTTGGATGGACTATTTAAAGAGCTACTGAGAGCTTTGTTGGTGAGCTCTCCCCAAAGCAAGACTCCTTGCACAGATCTTGGTGGTTCAGGCCAGTGAGGCAGCATGTTCCAGGGTCCCAGAGATTGAGCCCACAGGGAGGGTGCTGGGGAAAGGCCCTCGGGCCTCTGATGCTTGTTGGCATTCTCTTTCTCTGTTGCACTGACCTTTGCCTTTAAACGAATGCCTCATAGGAGTATAATCTATGGAGTCTGGTGAGCTCTGTCAAATATCCGAACTTGGGAAAACAATAAAACAACTTCAGACAACAGGGCTGTCACTTAACGGCATTGATGAAAAGTCCTTTCAGCTCTGGCCAAATAAAGGATTCAGTGTGTTCTTCAGAACCACTAGGTATCAAGTAATCTCTGCTCACTTTTCTCAATAGAGTGCTTGCCCAAACACTGCTTGGGGTGGTGAGAACCTTTAACTGGCATACTGAAGCCCTAGATTTCTCCCTTTTTTTGCGTGTATCTCAGGGTTATGGGAGACAGCATTAAAACTCAGTAGCATTTTAATCATTTTGGGGAAATTTGTGCCTGTGTTTGAGGGAGAGTAGGGGAAGGAAAAGAAATTCAGTTTCTGACAAGTTAAGTTTAAGAGGCCCATGACGCATCCTAACGCTTATATGTAGGTCAGGCACTTAGAAGAGAAAATGTACGCATAGCCAATGACTAAGGGATCACTAAGGATGCGTCAAGTGAGGACATAAAAAGACAAAAAGTGGAACTTATATTTTAAAAGCAGTTGAGTCATGGAGTTTGACAAGTTAAGGGAACTCACCTTAGCCAGCACGATGTAAGAGCAGGACCAGAAAAGCTAGATGAGCAAAATCCAAAGAAGGATAAAGTTTCAAAGGGGAGGGGGCCACTCAAAAGCAAAGAACCAAGTACAACTCTTTCCTGAATATATAAAATCAAAAATTCATTGTATCAGATTTAAAAGACTATAAAACAAGTACCATTTAAAATTCTAATGTACTATTATTTTTTAAATGTTCTCTGCAATTAAAATTTTATCTATATCTATATCTATATATAATGTATGTACATGATATTTTAGGGGTTCAGAACAGGCTTCTTCAAGATGTGACACTTTGGCATGTGGGTTATTATGTGCTAAAGGCAGTGGAGACCCTACAGGCTCAAGAGAAACTACTGTCCCTCCCTTAACTACTTAGGATAATTTAAATTGGGGATTTTTCCCAGAAAAAGGGTTATTACCAGAGATAAATTTTATCTAAGTCGTCCCATCTGTATGGCAGGACAAACATCTAATTACCCAACAACTGCTCTTCTTTTTATCATCCTATGAATCGTCCTCCTGTTTTTGAGAGCTCCAGGTCCCTCTCCCATTCCTTAGCCCAGGATGGCATATATACCTTATTTTACCTCTTTGTCTCTGAATCTCTCCTGTATGTGGGGTCTCTGACCCTATCAAGTATGTGGGATTCATGTACATATGAGAAATGAAATTTGATTTTCACCTGTTAACTGGCTCATGTCAATTTAATTCTTAGACTGGACAGAAGAACCTAGAAGGATAGAGGAAAGTTTTCTTCCGCCTTGACAATATTAAAAATGTGCCCTAATAGAGTGTTTATAACAAATGGCAACATTCCATTGTCAAACCCACCAGTCTCACTTCTCCCATGTCACCATTTTTAAAAAGGTGTTTAGTTGGTATCACCAAGCAATATGCTTCTGTCTCTATTTCTTATATGGATTAATAATAGGCATCATTTATTGATTCTTTGCCATAACAAAGTGGTTTAACTACTTACAGCTCCCTGTATCTTCTCACCCCCTTTCTCGTACTATAACTGTGTCACTAGTGCTAATTGTTCCCTTGATCTCCTTTGTAACTTTACATAATCTATTTATACCTTTATTTCTTGTTCAGAGAACTCTAGACAAACTTACCAGATGAAAGCAACAAAATCCCTCCTTCACTCCTACTTTCTAACTTCTGTTATCTCTACTTTTATGATGTAAAGGTGGATTATAATTTTGTACCCGTAATTAAACCTACCAAACCCATAAAGTGTTTACATTACTTTGACCATGTATCATGATGCCAAGTGGAACATTTGATGACATTTCCTTTTGTTTCATGGATTTTTAATGATTTTCATTTCTTGCATAATTAGCTCTTATTTTAGTTTCATTTATTTTTTCCAGCCTTCTTATCCTACCCAATATTTGTTGAGTTTTCTTTAGAGATTTTTCTGTAGGATTTCTCTTTACAACATCCCTGGTTGGGTTCACTATTCTTAGACCCTATGTTTTTCCTTTGGTTTAGTTATTCATGTTGCTGGAACCAATCCCTAAGTAAACAACTATGAAATATTGAGTGGGATATAGTTTTTTGGAACCATTTCTTCTCTGAAAATGTCTCTGTTAAACTCAAAGTTGATTGATAACCTGACTGCATACAGAACTCTAGGTTGAAGTCTAGTTGGATGCTGAGCCTTTGGATAATTGATGCACTTTGCTGGATATGGTCCCTGTTTCTCATCACTTATTTCATATATTCTTTCCCTGCATTTCCCCCTACGTTTCCCTAGATTTCCCACATTTTCTCTACATTCCCCAATATTTCCTGAAACTCTTAGAACTCATTTTAATTCCAAATATCTTCTCAATTCTTTGAGCTTTTATCTTCATAATTTTATTGCATTCAGTTTAGAAATATATTAATACATGAAGTTAAAAAATAATTTTAAGGCATCCTTTTATTCCTGAAAAACCTGGATGTCTCAATAGAGGGGAATTGAAAAGTATCCACTGGATTTAGGTTCAGTAAAATTTTTGGTGTCTTTGCACTCAGGGCTTTCATTGGACTGTATGTGTACATCAGGAGTGGGGGCAATTCAAAACAGTTTGCAAATGTTTAGAAGTAAGAAGTGAAAATGGAAATAGCAAATGTAACCATCTCTCTGACGCACTCTAGTTAAAAGCAGAGAGCTAAAATGATAGCATGGTAAATGTCAACAATTCCAAAAATCTAAAAAAAAAGTTTTAATCACATTTATATTGTTTTTATATTCATGAAATGATACCCTTACCAGAAAACTGAATCACACTTACTTTAATATCCCCTACTCCTTCATCCTAATCCTCAAGATAATATCAAATCATGTAAATTCTACCTGCTAAATGTTTCAATAATTTTCCTTTCCCCTGCATCACCATTGTTATCAATCTAGTCAAAGTAACTTTATTCATCCTCTAAACTAATTCCTAGCTTCCTAACTACATTCTCTGTGTCAATTTGCACATGTCTTCTTACAATCCTAATTCATTTTCCATAATCCAGACAGAGAAATCTTTTTTTTAACATCTTTATTGGAGTATAATTGCTTTACAATGGTGTGTTAGTTTCTGCTGTATAACAAAGTGAATCAACTATACATATACATACATCCCCATATCCCCTCTCTCTTGCGTCTCCCTCCCACCCTCCCTATCCCACCCCTCTAGATGGTCACAAAGCACCGAGCTGATCTCCCTGTGCTATGTGGCTGCTTCCCACTAGCTATCTATTTTACATATGGTAGTGTATATATGTCCATGCCACTCTCTCACTTGATGGACCTAGAGACTGTCATACAGAGTGAAGTAAGTCAGAAAGAGAAAAACAAATACCGTATGCTAACACATATATATGGAATCTAAGAAAAAAAAAATGGTTCTGAGAAATCTTTTTAAAATGCTAAGCTTATTGTCATTCTTTTCCTTAAGGCCTTTTAATAGCTTCCCATTGTCTTCAGGATCAAGTCCAACTTCCTTGGCCTATGTGGGCCTCTCCTGCTCTATCACGTGCATTTCCCCTTTGTTTGCTATGCCCTGGTGTATTAAATGTCTTTCATATTCTTAAACTTACCCTGGTAGCTGTATGCTCATGTTGTTTCCTCAGTCTGAGATGCTTTTGCACCACATAATTTCATGACTAATATCTATTCATCCTTTAACTCTCTCCTCAAACGTACTATGTCAAGGAAGTATTCCCTGACTCCCTAGGCCATGTAAAGTCGCTAGGCATACACTTAGAGACAATGCTGAGTTTACCCCTTAGTTATGCTAAGGGCACTTGCAATTACTTGTTACATGTCTGTCCTTGCCTATCTTGCTCACCACTGACTCTGCTAACATATTTGCACATAGTAAGTTCTCAAGTATTCACTGATTGAAAATCTGGTTTGTTACACACTTTCTGAAAATTCTTCCGATAAAGGAAACAAAAAATGTGATCTTTGCCTTCTTTCAGTAATAATAATGGTATCAAATGGAAGATGCCAGATAGGGAGGTTCTTCCACATGGATTGAAATTGTGGATTTGTATTTTATTATTATTGGTTTGTATTGTTTATGATTCAGAGAAAATTTATTAAATGTGAGATTCTTAACTCTAACTTATTGCAATTAAAGTGGATTAATCTGTTCTTTAAAGAATCTGTGGTTTCTGTCTGAATCTGTATCAGTCTTTATGTCAAACACAGCTATAAGGAGGAGGAAATTATTGACTGTGAAAGAGAAACTGCCTTCCTATAATTCCAAAATGCTTATAACAATTAGGAAATAGCAGAAGTTAATAAAAACATGTGCAAAGTATACGTATTTTGATATTAAGTGATGAAATACTTGGTTGACTGCCAGCACCTCTCATGTTTTTTTTTTGAAATTTTCCTCTCTATCAAGATTTTGAAAATGTGACAGTTTCTTTAAGTTGGACATTATTCAATAAGCTATTTTTTTGGAGCTATGGAGAGTAACTAAGAAGTATAGGCTAGAATCATTGTCTTAAGCTTAATGGCTAATTAATTGATTAGAACATAAGCAGTTATTTAGAAAAGGGAGTGATTTGTTAAGACACCCTGCCTATTAAATAAGTATTCTATTAAAAAATAAAAGGAGTTTTCTTCATCACTGAGACAGCCATGTGTACACCTAAAAGAATAGATAGTCTTCAGGTATCCGGGCATTGTTTTATGTACTGAATATTTCTGGGAGATAGGAATCAGAAGTTATACTTTTCATTTTAAGAACAAATTACATAAAAATGAAAATTAGCAAGTAATTCATAATTACTAATCAAATCAAGTGGACCTCTCAGTTTCTGATTCTAACTCTAGTCTTCAAATCTATAAAACACTGCACATAAGTAGTTGACTTTTTACTGAAATCTCTCAGGAAACACTGAATTACTGTATAGTAGTGTGTTTTATGATAGCTCAGGACATTGTTTAAAATGTAGCCCATGCCCACGGCAGACTCTTAACCTGTGGGTGTCTATGTGTAACTTAAGATTGTAATGATAACTGTCATTTCATCACTTTTTAAAGTTTTTATGTAGGGAGACTCCAAATGATTCCGGAAACAATTGTTAATGGTAAGATTTTGCCACCAAAACTCAGCTTCCTTCCTGCAATGCAGCACAGTCTTTGGAGATTATAGTAAATGCTCCCAGGTAGCCTAAGACAGGAAATCTGAATTCCTACATTTCATTCTAAAGTCAGTTTATTTATGCATTAATATTTAAAAAATGATACAACCTAATAGCCTGTTTATCCAAAACTCTACCAATTTTATGACAGATGGCTAAGAATATACTTTTCTTAATTAATATTAGCATATACAAACACTACATTCCTCAAGACATTTATATGGAATCTCATTAGATAATAAATTTAGCTTTAGTTTAATAAAATGTTTGGAAATAGCAGTACTTCAAATAGTAAACTTATTATGGATAATTATCAGTAGATATTTGTGGATATATCTATATATCTATATATCTATATATACATATATGTAATGAGTTTCAAAAACATATGACATCCAAAATAAGTTACTCTGTTCTTTTTAGAATATATTTGATCATAACTATTTTACCAATACGTTCAGAATATTCTACTTTACTCACATAATTTATAATGTTCATTTAATTGTTTTATAAATAGGCAAAAAAGAAAAGTATTACATAGATTATTATACCAAATATAGCCAAAATAAGAGATATTTAAAGTATTTACTTATTATTAGGTATACTTTGTATTATGCATTTCCAGCATACATCAAAAAGAAAATTTTAATTGAAAAACAAACAAGAGAAAAACAAAGGTGTACTCACTAAACACCTTTTGTGTTGCTTCCAGAACTTGTTAAACCACAAGGGCTTTTTGCAGCCCTTATTTCCTGACCTTAGTACAGGTTTGCTACAAAGATAGATGTTATCATTATCA
The DNA here is from genome assembly GCF_949987535.1 of Balaenoptera acutorostrata. Classification (NCBI taxonomy): domain Eukaryota; kingdom Metazoa; phylum Chordata; class Mammalia; order Artiodactyla; family Balaenopteridae; genus Balaenoptera; species Balaenoptera acutorostrata. The sequence goes on from NC_080065.1 coordinate 40,841,725, forward strand.
TGAGACCTTTTTTAAAAACTATATACTTATTGTGATTTTCAAAATAATATGGCTGTAATTCTTATTTCTAAAAACGTATTTTTCACTGTCTTATTTTTGTAATAGTTTTATTTTAAAAAATACAAGAATAAAACATCTTTGTAAATGAAAATAGAGGGCAAGGAACAACAAAAAAATGAATTACATGTTTAGTATAAGCCATTGCATAATTTAGTCATGCTATTAAAACATTGCTCTACTTATAGGCAATTATTGGGAAAATCATTAAATAGCAAATAGTTTAAAAAACCAGTTGAATTAAAATACATCTCATGCTCAATATAAATACAACTTATAAAAATGGTGCCTGGGGCTTCCCTGGTGGTGCAGTGGTTGAGAATCTGCCTGCCAATGCAGGGGACACGGGTTCGAGCCCTGGTCTGGGAAGATCCCACATGCCGCGGAGCAACTGGGCCCGTGAGCCACAGCTACTGAGCCTGCGCGTCTGGAGCCTGTGCTCCGCAACAAGAGAGGCCGCGATATAGTGAGAGGCCCGCGCACCACGATGAAGAGTGGCCCCCGCTCGCCGCAACTAGAGAAAGCCCTCGCACAGAAACGAAGACCCAACACAGCCATAAATAAATAAATAAATAAATGGTGTCTGAAATGATGTTCTTCTTACAGAATAAAAAATTAATGTAAGTTTTATATTCAAATGATTATACGTTGTAGATTTTAACCATAATTACAAAATAATAATAAAAATAAAATATTTAAAGTTTCCTTTCAAAGACCAATAATCAATCAATTACTTTTTTCATTTTTAATGTTTAAGCCAATCATCGTTGGATTTATGACTAAGCTATCTTAATTTTTACAAAGATATTTTTAATATTGCCATTTATTTACATGGTAACTGAAGCTATTTTGATCCTACATTTAAAAATAAATGAATCCCTTTTTATATATACATTAAAAAGCTAGGTGGTATGCAAGTGAGTTTACCAAGTACTATTTTTTTTAATTAATTTTTATTGGAGTATAGTTGCTTTACAATGTTGTGTTAGTTTCTGCTGTACAGCAAAGTGAATCAGCTAAATGAATACACATATCCCCTCTTTTTCGGATTTCCTTCCAATTTAGGTCACCACAGAGCACTGAGTAGAGTTCCCTGTGCTATACAGTACTATTTCTAAAATATTTACAGCAGATTGAATCATTTTCAAAAACAATGTTATAAACAGCAAAATGTTCAATTCATACTTACTGAGGAAAAAGTTTCTTTTAGCAAAAATGGATTCCTAGTTATTTTGTGAAATTCTTTTAAGCAGCATAGTCATATCAGATTAAGTCATATAATAATAAAGGAATCCAAATACACCTAAATTTGACTTCCAACATATTAAATGGAAACAAAATTAAAAGCTAATTGTACATGAAGAAAATTCGATGGTTGCAAAGTTATTTTTTTCTGCAGAAGCTTGAGTGGGATAATTCCATTTTTATCTTCATTCTACTTTGTCTTTTTGGAAAGCTGGGTAATCAAATATGGGTTTCTTTGTAAGACAGTGAATTCTTCAGCTGTCAGGATACGGGGAAAGCTTTTTGTGATAGTGAATATGTATCTATTTGACCTGGAAAACTATAAAAATTACAACCTAACAGGTGATCTTAAAATCCTTACAGAAAATATTACCAGATAAAAATGGTTATTCTTCCATCCAGAATGATCTCTTCCATAATAAACAGACACTTGCTATCTTATTTATGGAATCTAGCACTCACTATCTATTTAGATATTTCACAAAATATATTTGAATATAAAAGCAAGATTTTTTAAAAGTTGGAAATTGTATATCATAGCTCTTCCTTCCTCCCTCCTTCCCTCCCTCCCTTCCTTCTCTCCTTCTCTCTCTCTCTCCCCCTCTTTCTTTCTTCCTCTCTTTCTTCTAATAGTTTGATTTTAAAATGGCCAGATTTCAAAAAGTTTTCCAAAAGTCAGAGTAACACTGTTTAAGACTTAACTAAGTAATTGAAAACCATAATAGTAATGAGAGTTCAATGTATTTAGCAATTAGGAGAAAATGCATAACTATAAAGTAAATAAATTGTTCATATAAAACATTTTTAGAAAGTTAATTTTAGCAATTATAGAATAAAGGTCGGGGGGATAGATGACTGCTGGAAATTGAAACAGTCATTATTATCATTATAATAGAGTTAAAATGTGTACTTGGTTACTTTAGAAATCCTTTAGAGTGTCTTCCTGCTCTGAATGGCTTTGATCTCTATTATTGCAATTTTTCTTGGTGTGTGTGTGTGTGCACTCACACCTGTGTGTCTGTGTGTTTGCAAATAAGAAAGTGATTTTGATCCTTAATTCAATGAGTACAGATTGACATACCATGATCACCTAATCACTCGTTCATTTTTCAATAGGACTATTTAAAACATACTATGCTGTTTTATTTCCCTCCCCCAACAAATACTTTCATTCATAGATAATGACCTTACCTAAAATTTCAAAGAGGAATAGAAGACTTCACACAAGCACATCTATTAACTCATTTAGAAACTCACCTATTTTTTCTCCCTCTTTCCTTCTTGGTCTTGCAACAATGAAAGAAGTGTCTTTTCTCTCATTTGAAACTAATCTTTCAACTGGGTTTGAATATCCTCTCCTCATCCCTCCACAGAACCATTACCCTATCCGCTATACTTTCTATCTTATATCTTCAGTGTTCTCTATACATGTTGGCTCCAGCCAAATAGCTTTTAAATATACTCATTATATTTTAAATAATAAAATATATTATTTTATTAATAATAATAAAAAATAATATCTAACCCTCAGATATTACAAACTATTTTCCAGGAACTCAACTCAACAGTTTACTCATATTTACTTGTTTACAATCTTATGAGTTGTTACCATTATGTTTATGTTACAGATGATGAAACTGAGGCACAGATAATTTAAATAATGTGCGTAAAGTCACGCAGCTAATTAGTGTTGAAGCCAGGATTCGAACCCAGGCAATCTGGACCCAAAGTTTGTGCTGTTTACTCACTACATGACATTCCTGTCTTCAAAAAATGGCTCTCAATTGAGCACAAGTAGTCCTCCATCTCCCACCCTATTTTTCTCCTTCCTTTTGTCAATCAGTTTCTTGAAAGAGTGGTCTACAGTCATTATCTCATTGTCTTCTTTACATTGAAACTTTAAATATTGAATTATAACTTCCATTCCTTCAATTCCACTAATAATCCCTTACATTTCCATAATTTCCCAATGGTTACCAATAACTAGATATTTTGCAAAGATTTTCTTATTTTTATATGAACAGCACTGAACACTAGTAGCAGACACTAATGATTCCCCATGCAACCCCTCTATCCTTGCAAGCTGGCCAACTCTGATGTCAACTATAATTATGGTGGAGAGTCCATCTAAGGGTTTCTGTCTCAGGGCTTTCTGAGAAGGCTAGAAAACTTGCTCAGCTCCAGCTAGAGTTGCATGGGAGTTTGGGGATGGAGAGAGATGTAGGTAACATTCAACCAATGAGGGACTTGAGTCTAATGATTAATGTCACAGTCTCCCAACCTTCGAAAAGATGATCATAAGGAGAACTCTGCATGGTTCTTCAGAGGGTCTCAGTAGGACTAAGTTACACTTGCCCACATTAGAAAACAATTCAATAAAAATACACTTCATTGGTTTTCCTTTTTCTCTAGTCTTACTCTTCCTGTTTCCCCATTTTGCCTCTTGGAATTACTCCCCAATGAATTACCTACACCCAAATCCTTTTCTTAGGCTTTTGTAGGACAACCCAAACTAAGACATTACTCTTGATCCCTTCCTTCTAGAAAAGCATCTTATCCTTTAGCTTCTTCATCTGTATTATTTTCCTGTTTCCTCTCTTCTCATTGACTTCCCTCTGCGATCTTATCTGTTGATATGTCTTTCTATGTTGGTGTTTCCAAGAACTGCGTCCAAGGCCTTTTTAAAAATTTTTCACCTCACATATTTCCTTAAGCAATCCTTCCCACTTGCATGACTTCAGTCACTATCAATATACCACCAGTCTCCAAGTCAATGGCTTCAGTAGAGAACTAACTACTGATCTCTAGACTCATACGTCTACCTTCCCCTTAAGCATCTACCTTCAAAACATGGCTCAAAGGCACATCAAATGCAACATACTCAAAATTGAAATCATCTCCCTTCTCTCCCCACACCTCCTCTATGTAACCATCAGCCTAAGCTATAGATCTGGTTTATAGGGCAATCATCTTTCTGTTTCCAATACATTTTACCTTTATCCTCCACAAACTAACCATATTGCCACTGGGGAGTTCATTTTTAATCACTTCCTCTGAGAATTTTCCCCTAATATCTGGCTCAGACTTTAACGCACATTCAAGTAACATGGGGATCTCACTAACGAGAGATGTGCATACGGTATGTATGGGGTTGGGACTGAGATTAGGTATTTCTAATAATGTCGTGGGTGATGCTTATTCTGGTTAACAGAATATCACAGTAGTAAGGATCTAGATTAGACTAGATGGGACATTTGTGTTCTCATAAAACCAAGCCCATACCCTGGCTATTTCCCCACTATCACAATTGCTTATTGGGACTTCCCTGGTGGTCCAGTGGTTAAGACTCCACGTTCCCAATGCAAGGGGCCCAGGTTCGATCCCTGCTCAGGGAACTAGATTCTGCATGCTGCAACTAAGACCTAGTGCAGCCAAATAAATAAATAAATAAATAAATAAATAAGTGCTTACTAAATTCTCTGTGTTCGCTACTAGACGGTAAGCAACTTGAGGTGTCTGCTTACCATTGTACATCCAGTCTCTTGTACAGTTACTCACGTACAGTAAGTGTTCAATATTTGATGAATTGATTAGTTATATACATTCAAGAATATCCTTTTTTGTAAAATATATTGTTCAGTTTTGATTGGGTACCAGATTTAAAGTATTTTTTAAAGTACTAGCAAAAATGTTATTTTTCTTTGGTAAGGCAAATGTATGTTAAACAGTCAAACTGTTTTACTTCTTTTTTTAATTTTAATGAAAGATTGCAGAGGAAAATCAAATACCTATTCACTGTGACAAAATGCCTAGTCTTCTCGTTTTTTTTTTTTCATTTGAAAAAATGCCTTATTTGAAGCAGCTGAAAGATCCATAACATAGTTCTTCAACTTTTAATTTAAATGATTTGTCATTTAATTTTTAAAAATTAGATGGTGAAGGACAAAGTGTTTCCTAAAATATAAAGCCTGTTAATCATAAATCTAGAGGTTCTATTTCACCCCAAGGTTGAACCTTACAGGCTACCCATGATTGCAGCTCTTATACTAATAATTTGGGCTAAAGTGATTAAAATGGTATAAATTTAAAATATATTAGGTATATTGATTGTTGTCACATTATGTCCTGTGTGTGTATGTGTATGTGTGTGTGTGTGTGTGATTCTTCAATGGAAAAATGAAAGTTTAGTTATGTTGGGCCTCCATGGAAGATCTAGTCACCCTGCAATGAAGAGTTGAACATTTCTTTTAGTAGTGTATTTCCAGTATCCTGGTTCCACCACCCTCAACCAATTTTTTAAGCTTTTACAGATGGGTAATAAGTTATTTCCAAAAGCCCTATATAAGTGCATTAAAAAGATTAATAGTTTGAAACTAAGGACGTTGTTTAAATATCACTGATATTTTTCTTCATTATTTCTGGTCAAAATATTTCTTAGCATTAGTAATAGCTTGATTTACATTGAAAGTCTCTCTAGTTTGTTTTTAATACAAGTGTTTCCATTTCACTGTACATAGTTTCCAGATTTAAAGCAACTGAATATCTAAGGAAACACAACAATTACTAAGAGTAAATATCATCTGAGAATAAATAAAAGAAGACAATGAATTAATGACCCACCAAGAAATTACCATGGAGAAGCAACATATTTGGTAAAGGAAGGAGCTTTTACAATGCTTAAAATTTACACTCCTTTGGATTAATTTGTTTTTCAAAAGTGAAAAATTCTGGCAAAGATAACATTCCTCCTGTACAAATTAAAAGCATAATATCCTTTTCTTTTTTTTTTATGGATATCTTTTTTTTTTAAACCCCTTTATTGGAGTATGATTGCTTTACAATGGTGTGTTAGTTTCCGCTTTATAACAAAGTGAATCAGCTATACATATACATATATCCCCATATCTCCTCTCTCTTGCGTCTCCCTCCCACCCTCCCTATCCCACCCTCTAGGTGGTCACAAAGCACAGAGCTGATTTCTCTGTGCTATGCGGCTGCTTCCCACTAGCTATCTATTTTACATTTGGTAGTGTATATATGTCCATGCCACTCTCTCACTTCATCCCAACTTACCCTTTCCCCTCCCCGTGTCCTCAAGTCCATTCTCTACGTCTGCATCTTTATTCCTCTCCTGCCCCTAGGTTCTTCAGAACCTTTTTTTTTTTTTTTAGATTCCATATATATGTGTTAGCATATGGATTAAAGACCTAAATGTAAGACCAGACACTATAAAACTCTTAGGGGAAAACATAGGCAGAACACTCTATGACATAAATCACAGCAAGATCCTTTTTGACCCACCTCCTAGAAAAATGGAAATAAAAACAAAAATAAACAAATGGGACCTAATGAAACTTAAAAGCTTTTGCTCAGCAAAGGAAACCATAAACAAGACCAAAAGACAACCCTCAGAATGGGAGAAAATATTTGCAAATGAAGCAACTGACAAAGGATTAATCTCCAAAATGTACGAGCAGCTCATGCAGCTCAATATCAAAAAAACAAACAACCTAATCCAAAAATGGGCAGAAGACCTAAATAGACATTTCTCCAAAGAAGATATACAGATTGCCAACAAACACATGAAAGGATGCTCAACATCACTAATCATTAGAGAAATGCAAATCAAAACTACAATGAGGTATCACCTCACACCAGTCAGAATGGCCATCATGAAAAAATCTACAAACAATAAATGCTGGAGAGGGTGTGGAGAAAAGGGAACTCTCTTGCACTATTGGTGGGAATGTAAATTGATACAGCCACTATGGAGAACAGTATAGAGGTTCCTTAAAAAACTAAAAATAGAACTACCATAAGACCCAGCAATCCCACTACTGGGCATATGCCCTGAAAAAACCATAATTCAAAAAGAGTCATGTACCACAATGTTCATTGCAGCACTATTTACAATAGCCAGTACATGGAAGCAACCTAGGTGTCCATCGACAGATGAATGGATAAAGAAGATGTGGCACATATATACAATGGAATATTACTCAGCCATAAAAAGAAACGAAATTGAGTTATTTGTAGTGAGGTGGATGGACCTAGAGTCTGTCATACAGAATGAAGTAAGTCAGAAAGAGAAAAACATAATATTCTTTAAGTACATAATATAAAACAAGATTGAAATGGATGTTACAGTACTTATCAAGTCTGACATGATGTTGTATTAAGAAGCAATGAAGCAGCACACACATAAATAAGCACAACCCATCAAAATCCATGTTTCAGACCTGAGTGTTGATCAGTTGTCAGTTTTACCAGGGAACAATTTAAATATCTCTTTTAATCCAATGGAGAAGTTACATTATATAATTACTATCGTAATTTTTGGTAAATACCTATCAGAGAGTAAGGAGATGTTATTAGAAAAAAAAGTGCTAAGTATAGCACTGCAGAATGAGAAAAAGCATAGAGGTCTTGTTTCAGCAAGGACCAGCCTTTAACCAAAGGTGCGTATTGGTGACTGATATTAAAAGAAAATACATGCACATATGTATGTGTGTATTCTGCATATATATATATATCAACATGCAGAAATATGGATTTATGAATATAAGTTTATATATGTAATTCACATTGAACAACAGTAGTTTAAACTGGCCATGATTTAATAATATCTATTGACACTGCTTTGAGTCTGATAGCAAACCAACATAATGCATAATAATATCAAGGGAAAGGAAACACTTTCAGAAAACCAGTCATGGAATTTATAAAAGAAAAGTTTCCAAACTTTATTAACTCTAACATTATGAAACTAATACTCTTTGGCTGATATAAAATTTGACTAGCTTTCCAGAACCAAGCCAACATCATAAGTTCCAAATTGTTTCCTGAAGTGGTGAGAGATGACAAAGACTTCCAATCTAACTAGCATAAATTCACAAGTGCCCTATTAAAGTGAGAACTATTTAGCAGGACACTACAAAATATGCTTGCCAGGGAAACATCTTAGTTGAAGATGAAAGCAGCTGATTATTAAAATATTGGACCTACCACAAGGCCAGTGGCGTCAGATACAATATGAAGATGAGTCAAGACACATGTGTTAACAGGCTTGCTATTGGCCAAGCAAAGTGAAGAAGTAGATCCAATAAATGGACCTATGGGTCATCAGATAACCATAGTCAAAGACAGGTGAGCAAAGCCAGCAAAGTGAAGCAGTTTCCAATCCAGTTCTACTCAATCATAAAGGGATCAGGGGTTTGCATTGTTCCTAATAATCAATAAGATTTTTTGGTAATTTATTCTGATAGAAGTAGATTCTGTTTCATTTGGTAAGTATTACTGGCCTCAAACGGTAATTACTCAAAATCAGCTGAAACTTCAAGATGATGAGACTAGTTTGATCTTTTTCTTTTTTCTTTACTTCTCAGTGCTGAATGATCTTAAGGAGGTATATTCATTCAATCAGTAGTCATTGCTAATGAGTATCTTTTTAGCCAGGCATTTTCCTATAGTTTAGCTGGGCAGCTAGAGTGGGTTATAGGCATTTTAAATAGAAATGACAGGTGATAGAGGAATTTGGAAATTATTCTAGTGTCCCCCTTCTCGTTTGTATCAACATTCATTGACAGAGAAATTGTCTTTTTTCTAGTTTCCTGGCTTTAAGTTATATATATAATTTATACAGAGTGAAGTCCTCAAAGTATACCTGCAGACTAGATTTCTTTCAATCCAGATTTATATGTCCAATCGCCTAATTGTCATCTCTACTTGGATGTGTAATAAGGATCTCACATTTAACACATCCAAAGCTTAAAATCTCCCCCAAAATCTCATTTTACTATATATACACCTCGTCTCTGCCTGTTAGATAATGATGACTTCCTACCGGTAGCTGGGACCAAAAACACTGCAGTTGGCTTTGCCATATTTTTTTCTCTAATACACCACTTCTGTAGGCAAATCTTATTTGATGCACATTATTTTTCTTTACAGATTTACAGAAGTATAATTTACATACAATAAAATTCACACTTTGAGTGTACATTTCCATGAGCAATCATTGCCATATCCACATTTTAGAACACTTCCATCACTCCTAAAAGTTCCCTCATTCTCCCTTGTGGTTATCCTACACTCCCACCCCTGGTCCTAGAAAACTACTGATCTGTTCTGCATTTATTTTGCTTTTTCTATAATTTTATACATAAATGGAATAATAACATGCAATCTTTTGCATCTGGCACTTTTTCACTTAGTAAGATGTTTCTGAAATACATTTCTGTTGTTGAAGATATCAATAAATATTTTTTAAATTGCTGAGTAATATTCCTGGATCTGCTTTTTTAATATATTCACCTATTCATCCCTACTCCTACAAACTTAGTCCAAGTCATCATTATCTTATGTAGTTGACTTCAATAGTCTTCTAACTGGTCTCTGCTTTAACTTTTGACTATGATTTATTCTTAAGCCAGTAACTAGTACTGTCCTTCTAAAAGGTAAGTCTGACCATGCTTAAAACCTGGTTTGTTTTAAAACATTAAAACATATTTAAAGTCTGGTCTTTGTTTAAAACCCTCCAAGTACTCCAGTCTTAGAGTGAAAGCTGAAATCTTTCAGTGATCTACAAGTCCATATGTGACCTGGCCTCCTGCTGCTTCTCCTAGTACCATTTTCCTTACTCCCTGAACCAATCTGATGGTACCTTAAACCTGGAAATACAGGAGAGAGTACAAGAGTATCAGAGAAGACGTGGAATTATATATCATATATTCCTGAATCATTGGTCTTCTTTAGTGGTGAGAAATTTAAAGCCTTGTAATACTAAAATAAGATAAATTGTAGAATATACTGTAAAATCTGAATTTTTAAATAAATTTTCATATTGAGACAAGTGGCTTTAGTTTATACTCCAAACATTCTAGTGTATGTGTTTAAATTTCTCTGTACTTTAATTGTACTTGGAAAAGAAGTGTGAAAATCATCGACTTAATTGATCATTCTGGATCATGAGCATAACAAAATTTAATTATAGCTCAAGTTGAGCTACGGCTGATGTAGGAGAACCTCCAGGAGTGGATAATTTTAGCTCTGAATTTTGTTAAATCAAGTTTTCAAGTTAGTAACAACAACAGTGACAGCAACACAATATACTATGCTAGAGGATTCAATGTTTGACTAGAATTTTACTTTCATTGGGTGGAATTCAAACAGCATCAGCTAATTTTTACTTGAGAAAAATAAAAATGGTATGAGATTCATCTTTCCTTTAAAAATATAACACTGTATTCATGTGGGTCTATTTCACTGCTAATGGAGTATGTTAAAATACCACAATGTGAAAAACAGAACTATTCACACATTTATTTAATAACAAATATATTTTCCTAATATTATCAAATTAAAAAAAAAACAGAATGGAATAAGACCCCTGAAAATGAAAATAAACTTGGGATCAGCAAACTACCATAAAATAAAGTGTTAACTATAACACATGACTCATTTGGACTCCCAATTTTCCCAATTTAAAAATAATATTCCAAAAAATAAAAATAAAATAAAATAATATTCCAGCACTTTAATATTTTTCTATAGTAAAGCAGATATTTTTAGTGCTTCAGAAAACACTGAGCACATCTCCAATAGCATATTATAGTTCTGATTAGGAAAACTGTTGAAATATAAATTGTTTCACATCTTTTCTGCACTTTAGCATCAAGTCTTTGAAGAAGGAAGAGGAAACTGGAGGTTATAAATAAATGAGAATATAAATCGAATGCTTAAATATTAGAACCTCATAGATTTTTCCGGGTATTTGAAGGTGTTAATGATTATAAATGGTTCTTTTCCTAAAGCAGACTAATATTTACTATTTATTAAATTTATACACCTCATTGTTCTTTTCCAAGTACTTGCTCTACAACTCTGTCAGCCCACAGAAGATTGTTAGTGACAGAGCAAAGACTCGAAAAATTTTCTCTTGACTGCGGAATGGTGCTCTTAGCTACATACAAAACACATAAAGATGCAAAAGATAAATATTGTTTCATGTGTATATAGTATGAAAAAAATAAAGAGACAGTAGAATGATGACTAAGCCAAGTGGTCCATTTAATAACTTAGATTCTCCATTTTATTCTTTTTACTGACTTTCCACAAATGTGTATATCTGTTGAGTAGTTCTGTGGTTGTTTGATTTTCACTTAAGTAAATAATGAAGAGGGGAAGACTATCTCAAGGCTAGAAAAGAAAAGGCTACAGAAGTCAGAGAATCTACTGAGTCAGCAGACATGTGGACAATAAGATTTATTAGAAAGCAATCTACGGTTTTAAAATTTACTGGGTGATAATAAGAGTGATAACATTTCTATGATGATTTACAGTTTACAAAGAACATTTGTTCTTCCCAGCTACCACATGAGGTAGGTGGGCAGACATGGTTATGTTTATATCTTCATGAAAATATTGAGACAGGAGGGAAAAAAACATGCCTAAGGCCATACAATAATTTCATTGAAGAGCTGAAACTCTGAACCATGTCCTTCAGACACAGAACATGTGTCCATGTTTTCTGTGGATTATGTGTTCCATAATGTTAATGAAGCCAGTGACGATATGTTGCAGCTTCCTGACATTATTATTTCTAAAAGGAAGATGTGGCACATATATAAAATGGAATATTACTCAGTCATAAAAAGAAATGAAATGGAGGTATTTGTAGTGAGGTGGATGGAGTTAGAGTCTGTCATACAGAGTGAAGTAAGTCAGAAAGAGAAAAACAAATACAGTATGCTAACACATACATATGGAATCTAAGGGGGGAAAAAAAGGTCATGAAGAACCTAGTGGCAAGACGGGAATAAAGACACAGACCTACTAGAGAACGGACTTGAGAATATGGGGAGGGGGAAGGGTAAGATGTGACAGGGTGAGAGAGTGGCATGGACATATATACACTACCAAATGTAAAATAGATAGCTAGTGGGAAGCAGTGCATAGCACAGGGAGATCAGCTCGGTGCTTTGTGACCACCTAGAGGGGTGGGATAGGGAGGGTGGGAGGGAGGGAGATGCAAGAGGGAAGAGATATGGGAACATATGTATATGTCTAATTGATTCACTTTGTTATAAAGCAGAAACTAACACACCATTGTAAAGCAATTATACTCCAATAAAGATGTTTAAAAAAAAAAAAAAAAGGCTTCAGTTGATTCAAATGTTCAGCCCAGGTTGAGAGCTACTGGTCTAAAACAAGAAGAAAGTAATCAGGAATTTGTAATGTGAGAAAAAATATGCATACTAGGACTTGTTGAGAAAAGTGGGCATGCTTTCCTGGAAAAGAAAATATTTGAAAGAAAGGGTTTGATTTAGTCTTGTGCTCTGCTGTCCCTGGCAGAACTAGGGCCTGTGGCTAGAAGCTAGAGAGAAAGAGAGAGAGATGCCAAATTAATAGATGGCTTGATGTTCATAAAATTAAAATATTTCAAAATAAATGTGTGCCTTGTGAAGCTGTAACCTCCCTGTCAAGGAAAGTGCTCAAGCAAAGATGAACAATTATAGATCAAGGAAAATGGCAGAAACCAGGAATGAATAAATTGAAACACATAAGAGATCACTCAAAGACTCTTAAGATTTCAGGATACTTATCCACATTCTCGTTTATCTTGAACCTAATTTCCATTCTTCAGTTCAGATTAGTTGAAACTTTGTGCATTGGTTAATTTGTTAAAAACAAATGTGTTCAATTTAAAAATGGCTTCTGAACTCGGTCTTGTAAAATTTAAGGAAAAAATGTGTTCCCATGGACTAAAGAGAATGCCTTATGCCCAACTTAATTAGTAACAATTTCCTGCACTGGCACAAACAAGGACACTATGAAATATGGCCAAAGAAGTTCAAATATAAAAGGGCACAAAATTAAGGTACTTATATAAACATATTAAAATTTTAACTACAAAGGAACATGAAGATATTTCTCTATTGCCCCCCAAAATCTCAAATTTAAAGGTCTCTGCACAAACAACATTAGAATTCTGCAATTCTAAATCTTTCTCAAACCCTTTACTTCATGACCAGAGTAAATACAGCACACTGAACATAATTTAAATTGTTCTTGATGAATCTTGGTAATCATTATGAATAAATAACACTTCCTATACTATACATAGTACAGTAGTTACTGCCAGGATTTTTCCATATTTCTGGATTGCTTTTTCCCTGGGCTTCTGCTTCATTTCTCATTTCAGACGCTCATTATGTGGTACTGTTGGCTTTCCACTAAATTGTCCTTGCCTACTGCTGTTGGTGTTTTTCTAGCTCCTTTCTCTGTGATCTAATATATTTTAAATGATAACTTGCTAAATAGTTAGGGGTCTGTTTTGCACACGATCACCTGCAACCTGACCTTTAAGGCCTTACTTGTCAGACTGCCTGCTCAAACTAAACTAGAAACAAAGGCTTTTGGTAAAACCAGCTAAAAAGGTATTAAGTATTTGAGAAGGCAAGAAATGCAAACACTTCTTTTTTTAAAAAAAAAAATTATTTCTTTATTTGAAGTATAGTTGATTTACAATATCATGTTAGTTTCAGGTGTACAGCACTGTGATTCAGTTATGCCAACACTTCTTATACCTATATGTTGACACCTATTTCCCTAAGACTCAGTAGTGTTTTAGCTTAATTATTTTTTGGCTTTGTGAATGACCTACTTAAGATAGTTGGAAGTCAGGTAGCTGTGTGATTGGGTGTTACTATAAATGTGTAATGCCATAACAAACTAGGTTGCAGCTACAAACCCAAAACTAGTGGAAGAAAACCTCCCAAGAGCACTATATAGAAATATAGTATTCAATATTAAAAATAATTGTTAGCATAAGCCCTGAAAGTCATTTACATAGAATAAATATGTCATATAATTTTAAGAAAGAGGATTTCCTTACCCTATATCCCCAACCAGTACAATACGTTAATGAATTACGTTTATAAGGGTGACCCAACAGGCAATTAAAGTGCCTTTTGGATCATCCAAGGGAAATTAACATATATTTAATCCAAAGGGAGACACTCAGGTCTCAGGGCACCACAGAGATAATAGTTTTCAACCCTCTCATTTCACAGATGAAGAAAAGAGGCCTAGAATGGCAAATTCATTTATACAAGTTTCACAACTAGTCAGTAAATGTCAGGAATAAAACCAGGTTTCTGAATTCTTAATGTAGTGCCGTTTCGATATCTCCATGGCCACCATACTATTCAGAATGTTTTATTATTCTTTAGTGCTTTGAAAAAGATTAATTCTTGGGTCAAATTTTTAAAGTTCTAGCTATGGTTTGAATATTTGTGTCCCCTTAGAATTCATGTTGAAACTTAACCCCACAAGGTGATTAGGAGGTGGGGCCTTTGGGAGGATGGAGTCCTTATGAATGAATGGGATTAATGCCCTTGTATGGCCCAAGAAAGCTCCATTGCCCCTTTCGCCATGTGAGATTACAGCTAAGAAGGTACCATCTATGAACCAGAAAGCAGACCACATAAAACATTAAACCTGCCTGTGCCTTGGTCTTGAACTTCCCAACTTCGAGAGCAATGAGGAGTAAACTTCTATTTCTTATAAGCCACCCCATTATGGTATTTTTTTAATAACAGCCCAAACAGACTAAGATAACCCTGTTAACTACAATAATTAATAAACTAGAACACCAACTTCATTAACAACATCAGATAAAGAGACATTTAGAAAATGTTCCTTGAAGTAGAGAATTGTTCCCTCTTGGTGCAACAGCTTGTGTTTCCTCCTGAGCTTGAAGATGAGGCTGGAGCCAGGTAACATCAGAACATGTTCTCCAGCCCTCACTGTGAGCATAATTACTCTTCTCTCCATGTGGAGCTCTATAAGTAACTGGTGTCTGTCCATCCATCCATCCATCCATTCATTGATTAATGTTACAATGTTGGATCACTAGCATTTTTTTTTTCTATTATGTACACTTTTCTATGATATGCTCCTCTTAATCTGCACATTACTTAGGAAAATATTTACTAACACAGTCTCTAAACTGTGTATCTGAGACATACACCTTTTTTCTGAAAGTAAAACATTACAATGATTTTATTTCTGTGTTTTTGAAGCCACCTACAACATATTTTTATTTTATTATCTGAATATTCTCCAAATAAAAGTTAATAATTTATTGAACCAATTTAGAAATGTTACTAGCTAATAGATTCTGGGTTAATACTTTAAAGTTATTTTTTAAGAATAAAATCTTTATTATACCAGCAAAATGTGTATCTCTTTCCTTCATATTTTTGTTGTTAAATTGTAAGTTAAAAATAATTCATCTCTATGAAATAAGAGGGAAAGATTTCAACAATAAGAATGATAATAGGCAATAATTGGTTTCAGTCTTTAAGCAAGTCTCATTTGAATAGGAATAGATCAATCTTGACTAGAGTTAAGATAGAAAAGAGACTTTAAATTGATAATCTCAGTGGCCAAAGGCAAATTATGTAGATATCTGATTAATTTTTATTCATTTTATTTGAGAAATAGACTAAGCTGTAACTGTG
This sequence comes from Balaenoptera acutorostrata, assembly GCF_949987535.1. NCBI lineage: Eukaryota > Metazoa > Chordata > Mammalia > Artiodactyla > Balaenopteridae > Balaenoptera > Balaenoptera acutorostrata. The sequence goes on from NC_080065.1 coordinate 40,857,552, forward strand.
CACCAATGCCATATTTATTTGGTGCTCCAGGAATTAAACAGAATTTAAAATCACTCTTTCTGGAACGTTCAATACAGTAAAAAAATACTGTGATGGCATAAATAGACTGAGAGGAAAGAAGCCCTAACTCTAGTTAAATTTGAAACACTAATATTTTATGTATAATTGATTAATTATTTGAAATCAAGTTAAATTTAGAGATGTTTCTTAACTATGGCTTCTATATCTCAAGTGAACTCATTCTTTAACATAAGATGACAAATTGCCAACAAATAACAGTCCAAAATAGATAAAAATGAGATTTTGTTTCATACTTATAATTTCAAACAACCTATGAGACAATAGTCAAAGATGGATTAATCAAAATAGCCTTACATTTTGGTTAGAAATGAAAGGGAATATCCTGGATAAAGTCTAAAATTATATTATAACAAAAATAAATATACTTTTATCTTTATAATTAATCCAAAGTAACAAGGTATTTCTTGGTTGCCATGAATATCTTATAAAAAGTCCCTATATTTTTACTTGCCTTCTCAAGGAAATAAAATAAATTAAAAAATCATGATTACCATAAATCTATATAAGATCTATGAAGAAAGCTTAGACCAACAAATATTGCCCTGCAAAGCATAACAAGGATCTTGGGTAGCACTTTAAGGCACTATAAAACACAACCTTAGGTTCCATTTTTTTATTGACATATCTACTAATTTATTCAACTACTACTTGATAGTAAGCAGAAGTATAACAGTATCTAAAAGTTAATAGTAAAAACAAAAAGGAAGGATGGGAGTTATTGTTTAATGGGTATAGAGCTTCTGTTTGGGATGATTAAAACGTCCTGGAAATGTATAGTGGTGATGGTTGCATACCACGATTAATAAAAAAAGGAGTGAGGTAGATTTACAAAGGACTCCTACAACCCAACAGTAAATAAAACAAAACATCCCCCCCTCGCCACACACACACACAAACCAAACAAAAAACCTAATAACTCACTTAAAAAATGGGCTAAGGGCTTGAATAGACAATTCTCCAAAGAAGAAATACAAATGGCCAAGAGGTATATGAGAAAATGCTTGAAGTCACTAATCACCAGGGAAATGCAAATCAAAATCTCAAGGAGATATCACCTCACACCTGTTAGGATGGCTATTATCAAAAACAAACAAACAAAACAAAACAAAAACCAAAAGAGTGGATAAATTAGAACTCTTGCATCCTGTTGGTGTTAATTCAAAATGGTGCAGCGGGCTTCCCTGGTGGCGCGGTGGTTGAGGGTCTGCCTGCCAATGCGGGGGACACGGGTTCGCGCCCTGGTCTGGGAGGATCTCACATGCCGCGGAGCGACTGGGCCCGTGAGCCACAATTACTGAGCCTGCGCGTCTGGAGCCTGTGCTCCGCAACAAGGGAGGCCGCGATAGTGAGAGGCCCGCGCACCGCGATGAAGAGTGGCCCCCACTTGCCGCAACTGGAGAGGGCCCTCGCACGGAAACGAGGACCCAACACAGCCATAAAAAAAAAAAAAAAAAAAAAAAAATGGTGCAGCCCCTATGGAAAACTATATGGAAGTTCTTCAAAAATTTAAAAGTAAAACTACCATATGATCCAGCAATCCCACTTCTGGGTATTTATCAGAAAGGACTGAAATCAAGATTTGGAAGAGATATTAGCTCTTCTATATTATTGTGTCGCTATTCACAATAGCCAAGAGATGGAAACAGCATGAATGTCCCTCAACAGATGGATGGATATAAAAATGTGGTATATACATACAATGGAATACTATTCAGCCTAAAAGAGAAGGAAATTCTGCAATATGCTAGAACATGGATGAATCTTTAAGACATAATGCTAAGTTAAACAAGCTAGTCACAGAAAGACAAAAACTCCATGATTCCAGTTTTATGAAGCATATAAAATAATCAAATTCACAGAATCAGAGAAAAGAAAGGTGGTTTCCAGGGGCTGAAGGGAGGAGGAAAAGGGAAGTTACTAATCAATAGGCATAAAGTTTCAGTTAAACTAGATGAATAAGCTCTAGAGATCTGCTGTACAACATTGTATCTATAGTCAATAATATTTTGTATACTTAAACATTTGTGAAGAGGGTAGATCTCATGTTAAGTGTTATGACGATGGAATAAAAAATTTTAAGTCTGGCTTCTTTTACTCAGCATGTCTTTGAGATTCACACATGTCATTGCATGAATCAATAGTCTATCTCTTTTTATTGCTGACTATTACTCTATAAATTTAAAAAATCAAAAAGTAAAGTATTAAAAAAAGAAAAAATAAAATAAAAAAATTTAAAAAGGACATATATGGAAATATATACAGATATATTATCAAGTGAAAAAGCAAGAACTCAAACAAGTTGAGGTGTATGAATTCATTATTTTCTGCATATATTATGGACATCTAGGGCATGCTAAGAAGACATTCTGGAGGAAATTAAGTTACATTGGGGGTGATGTTATGAAGACATTAATGTTCTAAATTGCTGAGTCCTGGATTATTAAATATGTTTATAACACGTGAATCGAAAAATATGGTTAAAATAGTCAACTTTATGTTATGTACATTTTACCACACACACAAAAGGAAAAACTAAAGAGTGTAATATTTCATGGCTCTAATACCTGGTAAGACACTTATGAGTTCCTTGTACATCCTGTGGCCTTGCAAGACCTGTACCTCCTTTTACATACTACAGATATATTAATATTATATTTTGGAGTCAGATGATTGTAAGGAAATCTTTTTTGTTATTTACAAAAAAGGAAAATCTCTGGGACTAAGAGATTAAGACATCCTGTTGCTTGTTCAAATTGAGGTTAATTTCCTTACTCTTTGTAAAACTAGAAATTATTAAATGTTATTTCTTTTCTAGAGAAAATGGCACAGTCAATATAAGTGTGCTGTGAGCACAGTAATTATTAGCAGCTATCTTCAGCTACACTGAATCATACAGTGTTTCCTTTAGGAAAGAGTTGTTATGATGTTGCAAAGCTCTTTTCAAGGGAACAAAGTTAGATTCCTTACACAATTTCTTAAAATTAGTTTATATAAGAATCTTAACAAGTGTAGGATTATCAGATGCAAAAAATAAGATAGCTTATTAATAAGGTACATTCCTCATAAAACTTGATACCTTTGAAGATAATTAAATATTTTTTTCTGAAAAATCTTAAGAGAAAATTTTAGAACTCACAGAAATCTAATCTATAATGTAAGAATTTCAGATAAATTTCTATAGAAACAATAGATCATAGGGTGACCTTTCTATCACTGTGGAAATGTCAGGGCCAACATTATCACTCAAAAATTCTAGTAATTTTTTACAGATTACTATGCCGTGATACCTTTTGTATGTCTAATGCCTCTATGTCTTCTTTTGAATTATTGTAAACTTTTGGACTAATTTTCCTGGAAAAACAAACCATTATTATTTTAAAACATGAGTACATAATTTCAAAATCTACAACTAAGTTTCAAATTCCATGAGGAAATTTAAAAAAAAAACTATTAATTTTCACTTATTTAAAATAATGGATTATTTCCAGCTGATGTCAAAATACTTAATATTTTAGCAACACTTTAACAGTAAAATATAAAATAATAAAATACTAACTACAGTAATATTTCCATAGACTTAGCCAGAAAAAAAGTCAGCTTATACAATATCTGAGAAACATGTACTAAGTTGCTAGCAAAACCCCTGGAACTGACTTATTAATTTATATTCTAAAACAGTGAAATGCTCTGTGTCCTGAGATAAGTTTTGTAATCCATTTCTACCACCGTTTCTCCAACCATTAAAAAAGAAAAGTAACTCCTCTACAGGTTTGTTGGGAGATTCTAATGATAAATGCTTAACAGCCACAGCATGCACTGTTTCCCTTTTTCATCTCTATATAGTATTTCGGGTTTTTGTAAAGCTGCTTGTAATGCCAAGTACGTCTTCTTTTAGATAAATGCAAGGTTTGTGTATAAATTTTATTGACAAATGTAATAAGATATTAATAATCCTCATAGGCATCTGAATGTGTATATTACATCAAATTTGGCCAAAGAAAAACTTTGGAACATATGAAGTCTGTGGGATACTATTTTATTGTCAATAAAAACCACAAAATCCATTTTCTAAAGTGTAAATTCACTGTTTATAAAGCTGACTGCACTGGCAAAATAATTTTTTTAAGTGAAAAGTTATTTATATTTTGATATAATGCCCACTTACACTCTAGCTCACCAAACACAAGGGCTCAACCAACGAATAATGTAATTAATCTGCTTATCAAATGTTTGACCTAAGCATCTCTGCCTTTTTCAAAAAAATTGTTTATATAAATGCTACAATCTTAGAATAGTAATTTCAGCTCACAGTATGGTCGTCTTTGGATGTTATGGTCTGTTTTTGGAGGTTGAAAGAAAAGCCCAAAGGCTGTCCTGCAAAGTGCTTCTGAAAATGTTATCCTCTTTAGTTACCTATGCACCCCTCCAAAGCACAGTGGATTGAAAAATAAGAATGATGTTTTGTCCATTTGCTACTCTGCTAGTTAGATGTGTGAATGTGAAATGTAATTTAACCTCTCTGGATCTCAACCTTATCTCTAAAATGTGAACTGATTGAGAGTAAAATCATAATAAAGATATCTAAATAGGAAAATCTTCCTTCTTTCCAGTTAAAACCAAAGAACTTTACTAAACAGCTTTTAAGCTAAGAAAATGTTTATGTTAGTGTTGTCTAGATAGTATTAACGATCTGGATGATAATCTAGCGATTTAAAAATGCAGATATGTCCTGTTGATCAGAAATACTGCCAGGTATTTCTCCAGGAAAGATGGGTATATTCAGGATCAGCAGAGAATTGCAATTTGGTGTCTGCAACCAGGGCGAGCCACGTGCAAGTCCCTGCACAGCAAGGGGAGGAGAAGGCTTTTATAGAGGGGAAGAGGAAGTCCTGAGGGCTAAACAAAAAGTCCATGCTTTTCATGGCTGAGACCTTCCCAGGAAAGAAGAGTAGTCTTTCTTCTTCCTGTTGGACTCTGTTACTGCTGTGGCGTGTCAGAGATCCCACCTCTGGTCTCCCAACTCTACTTAATTATGGTTTTGATTTATTAATTTTGTAAAACTCCTTATAGATATGTTGTAATACTGATGAGCCCCATTGCACACTCATTCACAGAATACTATTTTTTTGTTATGATTCTTTAGAATTGTGTAGATTCAGCTTCCAGTTATTAATATCTAAATCCGAGATGAAAAGGGCATGCTATTTTATAATATCTTTATAAAATATGGTGATATAGCATTCTTTATGCTAGATTTTTCATATTGCTAATAGAAGGGATTATCACTGTGACTGCATAAATACTAATGTTTTAAAGTTTGGAATCTAGTCATCTGACTCATTTCTATAAAGAAGAGAGAACTGGTTTGTAAATTTAATTTCTTAAATTTTGTGATTTCTCCAACATACAACTTCCTGGAGCTTATATGACTAGAACGCTATAATATTATTGCCAAGAAGATGGGAAGAATGAGTCATTCAATCAGGGAACAATGTTCCAATAAAGAAAACTTCCAGACAATTAAGGCTTTTACCCCTTCACCCTTTAAAAACATTTAAACATATTTCAGAATAATCATTCTTCATATCAATTGTAAATTTTCCTGACATTTCAAGTAATGTTTGCCGCCTTTAAAAAAGTGTCTTCAGGTGTTTTTCTGTTTGTTTGTTTGTAGAATTTCTGATTTTGGGTTTTTTTTAATGTATTTATTTATTTTTGGCTGCATTGGGTCTTCATTGCTGTGCACGGGCTTTCTCTAGTTGTGTCGAGCAGGGGCTACTCTTCGTTGTGGTGCGCGGGCTTCTCATTGCGGTGGCTTCTCTTGTTGCGGAGCACTGGCTCTAGGCATGCAGGCTCAATAGCTGTGGCTCACAGGCTCTAGAGCACAGGCTCAGTAGCTGTGGTGCACGGGCTTAGTTGCTCTGCGGCATGTGGGATCTTCCTGGACCAGGGCTCGAACCCGTGATCCCTGCACTGGTAGGCGGATTCTTAACCACTGCACCACCAGGGAAGTCCCTGTTTTGTTTTTAAGTACTAAACATTTTGGCTGAAAAATCTGGAGGAATTAAATGGCAAATGCAATTAAAAATAAAAAGTAAGGTTGGGCAAACTGGAAAACAAAATTCCACAATTACCTTCTTTCCCTTGTGCCCCATGTGGCTGTCTGAGAATGTTCACGGCTATTGGGAGCAGCATAAACTGTGCATTATTTTCTGGGCACTGCCATTGTGTGATTTGGAACTTCCTCACCTCTAACAGCACCCGTGACCCCAAATTCCCATGTCTGTAGGACCAGCTGAGCTTTACAATCTGCCTGCCAGATGCCAACCAAACAGAGGGAACTCTCTTTGTAATACACATTTTATAAATCGACCAAAATTTGGTGGAGCCCAGATGCGGGATGGGAGTCCTCCAGCCAGAGCCTGATCTAAACCAGTTGAAAGCTACCCTCACAGAGAGGCAAGGTGTGGTCTTACACTGCATTGTGCCACAGGGCTGGCTTAGTTGCTGAACATGGTTTTTATCATTTTCCTGTTCCTGCTCGTGCTTATAGATTCTTTTCCCCATTCCTCTCTATGCATCTACCTTTAGCAGCTCTGCATCTACTGCTAAGGTGCTGCTTTTCCACTAAATTCAGGTGTGGAGCTTAATACAGGAAGTCATGATTACTAGCAATTTGAGCTCCAAGTAAGTGAGACATTTCTGTTAATAACTGAAAAATAATTTGGTGCTCTAATGATCAGCCCACCACCAGGAAATAAAAGAAGAAATCATAACATTAAAACGAAACTCAGTATTTTATGTTCTCATTGGGGAAAAAGTTGAAATAATCTATTTTCATCATTTATTAGACATCTTGGATCCTCTCTAATTGTCACTTAATAAAACTACAATACTAAAGTTGAAGATCACTTTTCATTAAATATGCTAATGCTAGGTATTTCAATAGTGGCTCTTCCCCAACTGCTTAAATAACTTTCAAAATTTTAGTTCATTACTTTTAATAATAACTTGGTGAAAGTAGGAGGACAACAAGAAATCTTTTAAAATGAATATACTATTCTAAGATAATTTCACTTGGCAAAGCTTAAGTAGCGAATGTGGAATATAATCATTTATCTTATACTATCATCTGAATTACATTATGTCATATTATCACCTGATAATGGTCATTATCCTATCATTATATATTCAATTGATAAAAGAAGGTACACTTTAAGTAAAATTTGTGTTATTGTATTTTGTTATTGTTAACAATAGGATAATAAACACAATAATCATATTGTATTTTGTTATTGTTAAATATTGCATTTAGGTAAAATATTGTTTAAGTAAAGTATTGCTATAGTCCAAAAAAAGTTGAAAATATTTTGCATCAAAGAGGTTTATACTTGCTTCATTTGTATATCAAAGTTCTAAATTTGTATTTCAAGTTCAGACTATCAATATACTCAGTTCTAAATTCATGAGTTATTTCATTTCATATAATCTTCAGAAAAAAAAAATCCTACTTCAGAGAGTGAATAGTAAATGCTATTTTATGACACATCTGGTGTAATTCTGTTTTATATGAACTGTTTTTCATTGAAAATGACAGAAAAAAATCCACAGTGGTGATTCAGTATGATCAGATCACAATTGAAAAGCAAGGGAAGATAAAATTATTGGTACCTAAGTTTTTGATATAATAGATTTTTTTAACAGTAATATCTTTTTAAATGAAGAATATACATCCCACTAATGTTTTATTTAAGGACACTTCATTACCCCTGGTAGATAAGACACAGTGCATTAGAAGCATTCTAGATAACCCATTTCAATTTTACTAACAGATGGCTTAATGGAAGACATAAGTTCTTTCTTCCATTTTATCCTTCTATCATCTCTTGTTCCATATATCTCCCCACTCTCTATCATCTTTCTTCTTACAGAGTCAGGATATATTCAAAATCTCAATGGCTCTCCATTACTTACCAAACCAGTACAAATGGCTTTAGGTCTTGTATCTACTGTTGTTTTTCAAGTATGCTATAACCCATCCAAAATGTATGCTTCCTAGAAAATCCCAAGCATTTTCCTGACCCCTCATTTTCACTCTAGTATCTGTGGCAGAGGCCACCAGTTTTACACCAAATCCATTCTCTGCCTCTTCTATATTGTATAGAGTTGCTAGTTGGTCACAAAGTTGCCCAGCTAGACTAAATTTCTCAGCCTCCTTGAGTATCAACAGGTATAAGTTCTCATCAACGGAATGTGAGTAGAAGTGATGTCTATCTCTCTCCTTCCTCTTGTCATGAGCTAGAAGGCAGACATGTCCAAAGCATAGCTTCAAACGTGCAGACAAGAACAATACCCTAGGGAAGTGGTTCTCGAAAGGTGGTCTCTGGGCCAGTAGCAGCACCTGAGATATTGTTGGAAATAAAAATTCTCACGCCCTACCCTAGGCCTAATGAATCAGAAACTCTGGAAGTGGGGTCCACAAATCTGTTTCAACAGGCTCTCCAGGTAATGAAAATTCATATAAAATGTTGGAAAATACTGTTCCAGGTGACAGTAGAGGAACAACTTGGAAGAATCTGTTCTGAAAATGACCACCTGGAGCAGTGTCATCCCGCTGACCTGGCCTCTCATCACACAGAGTTTATTAGCAAAATTATACAGTTCTTTAGGGCACCGACTTGTTGGATCTTCTTCTTATAGCAGTTCAGCATTTGCCCTGAGTAGTATTTATTCAATGTGGAATGGCCTGCTTAATATTTCCACCCAATTTAATATTTCCACCAATCCTAGCACTGGCCCATTTACTTAATGACAAAGAACCCTAGGCTATTTTTGCTATACTTTAATCTATTATGCACACTGTTGACTGAACACTCTTTTAAAAAAATCTTATCTAATTGTACCGCTCTTCTGCTTCAAATTCTTACCAGACTCTCATAGCATTTAGGCTAAAATACAACATGGTTAAGTAGGCCTATGAGGTGTCATCCACCCTGACCCACGTCAGGCTCTCCAGTCTCATCCGGAGCCATTTCACTTATCTCGGCTCTCTAGTCGCACTTTCCCTCTGTCTGTTCCTGAATCACGGCAAGCTTTCTCACACTCAGTGCTTTTTCTCATGCTGTTTACTTCACTATCTTACCTCTATTCATTCTTCAGGTCTCTTCCTAAATATTAATTTTTCTTCTCTCCCACCCCCACCACATCCCATATGAATCAAGTCGAAGACTAAAAATCTCTTAGCAGACCTTTACATTTCCCTTCTCAGCACTTTAAAATTTTTATAATTTATTGCTTTCTGTGAACCTTGTTACTGTGTCATGCCCTTCCCCCACCCCTACTGTACTACGAGAATCATCATGAGAGAAGGTACCATATCTGTTTGCTCACTTTGTATGCGTAGCATCCAGTACCAGGCCTGACACATAGTAAGCATTCAATAAATATGCATCAAATGGATAAAAAGTGGATTACTTGAGACTCAACTCACATGACATCTTAACTCCGAAGACTATTCGGATCCTACTTCTTTATAAAAGACTGTTGTTTCCAGCAGTTTTATTGATCAGAGTGTCCCTATCTACTTAAAAGGCTGGCATTCTTGTTCTGTTAATATATTTGTGCTAATGATTCTATCGGTAAGCATTTACGAAGTGATCTATTTGCTTTTGGACCCTTACAATCTAGGTTAGGAGTGCCCCATATTTCACGCACTACTGTGATTTACTTTCTTAAAAGACAGTTTCAATGACTACCTCCCATTGCTAAAATTTTGCAAGCGTTATCCTTTTCCCAACGCAGAGTCTCATCACTCCAGCGTTGAAAGCTATTCTTAGGTGGACCACAACCTAAACTAATTTCACACTTTGCCCAGCAAGGTAGTTTTCACTTCATTCAAACTAGACAATTCAATATTCCCCACACAGAGCCACCTCTGGGCCTTTGCACATTTTGTTCCTGTCTGCCAGGAATCTTCTCACAATTAGGGCTCTTTTCTGGGACATTTCTCCAGTGGTGATCATCTCTGCCTGTTGATCTCCTCTATATTCTTCAAGGCCCATTTCCAATGGATCCCAGTGATCTAACTAAACAAATCCAAGTACATGCAGTGATTCTTGCCCATTGTGGGTTCTTGCCAGATTAGTGGATCCCTGGTGACAAGCTTTTGCCCTGTAAAAGTGCTTAATAGTGTATTTATGTCTTATGACATATAAGGGACACAAATACAATACAGCAGAACACTTGAAAAAGAACTTCAAGGAGGACATTCAAATGAAAATTCAAACATTCCTAAAAAATTATATCCATACATCAACCAATAAAAGAAAATAGTAGAAAATACAACTCTACTTTAGAGCCATTAGAAGCAGGTATCAGATGTGCTGTCGATGATAAATGTAAACTGCAAAGAACTAAAGAAGGATTGGTGAGGACAAATCTTTAGCAACTCGTACAGTCCTGAAACCATGAATACCCACAACAAAGAAGCAGGAAATTTCAGCATATACCACTGAGTTTTGGTACGGAAAGTATCACCCAGTGAAAGGGATACCATTGGGATATATTAAAATACAAAGATTGAAAATCATTAGTATAAGAGATTTACAATAGGCAAAATTCTGTTTTTCTCCTTGGTTAAATTAACAGCCTCAAGCTCTCTCCCTTTACTTGTACCTATCTCTATAACAGTACTTAGTTAATGTAATAATACTTTTCCCAGCTGATCACGTAAAGTATTATTCTGCCAGGAGCCCAATTTGTCAGCAGCTCAAGTGGCCACATGAAGCTAACCCAAGGGCTATGGCACTGCTATTTTTCTATGAGAAAATCTCACAGATATTCCCAGTCTGAGGTTGCCCTGGCCTGAGAATGTTTGGCAGTACTACCACTTTAACATACCAGAGTATGTAAAATTCAGCTCCTGGGAAGCAAAAGTATATAGTATAGCTGAATTGGAAATCTTTCCAACTAATTAAGGAACCATGTGGGAGTTTTGCTCATGGCATTCTCATTTGTAAAGGAAGGAAGAAGGCATTTACTAATAACGAAGAAAACCCATGAAACATTTTGCTGAATGCATATTGATTTTAGAGCTACCTCTTCCCACGAAGAATGTGCTCAGTGAAAATGAGGACATCAGGTCAGTTTTCTTTTAAATACCGGGTTGATATGATTTTCCAAGTTCAAGATCATTATAACTTCAAAGCCCCTTCGTTTTCTGAAGACAAATATTATTATAGCCTGCAAAACTATTAAACCAAATTAGAAGCTCAACTGACTAATTTCTTGATATAATGAAGATGGGTTGCAAAATAGGATGTAACATTTTTTTTCTTTTTAACTGAATAATAGTATTATGTATAAACCATCATGGCCAATGAACCATTACTCCAAAAAGTTCCCCTTTGATCTGCCATTAGTCTGGTCATAGAATGCTTTTTTTAACTTGAAGACTCAGAATTACATTGATAATCTCTCCCATCTCTCTTTTTGAAACAAAGGGTTCCATCATACCCTAAAGCAGAACACATTCCTGATCAACCCAGCAACGAAGAAATGGCTTCAACCCTGATAAAAGACATTTTGATAATATATCTTTTACTTACAGGAAATCAATCTCAGAATTCCAGAAGGGAAAGCATACTGAAAATTTAGTTTCCAAAAAGTGATGTGTGTTTGAGCTAAATGCATACATACGTACCTAAATCTGTACCTGCTATAACACCTGAGGCAATATGTTTACATACAGGTAAATAAAAACAGGATAAACACTTTTAAAAAGATGCTCTCATGTATATTCAAATGACAGAATTCAGAAAAGTTCAAAGGATGAACTCTTATTCCCATTTATGTGCTAGAAAAAAGGCTGGACACCTATAAATATTCTTAATCCTCACTGCCCCCTCTGAGCATCACAGCACTGAGGCTTCTACGTGTGTGGCTGAAATACACAATAACAAAGACACAGGTCTTCCCATCATGGTGTTATATTCCCTCTGAACAGATAGAATATACACAATAAACAGATTATTATAGCTTGGGATAATCAGGGAAGGTGTCACAGTCTTCCAAAGGGAAGGGCAGAACCTGTGTAAACAGTAAAAGGGGTTAAAGTATGTAAGGGGGGAGGATGAAAGGTGCTGGAGGCAGGTCAGAATCATTTGGTTTGTTGCGAGAACAATAATTATGTGGCTGGAAGAGAGATTTGGCCGTGAGATCCATAAGAGTTTAAAAGTTGGTTTGGCATCATTCCTCCTCCAACCAAATTCTTTTTGAAGGGCATATTACCATGAAAGTATACATATTAGCCATAATCACTTTATTTTAAATGACCTGAAATTTGCTTTCTTGCAAATGGGATTTAAGTAGCTTGAAAATGAGAGCAGGTCTTAGTGTCCAGTCTTTTGTCTCTGGTCATAACCTTGCCTTATACAAATTTGGAAGATTAGACTGATTAAAAATATTTCTGGGGAATAAGAAATTTATTTGACAGTCCTGACTATAGCCCTTCATTTACAAGGAAAGAATAAGTATCTATGGATTATGAATTAAAACCAAGGAAATAATATTTGTCTGAACTGACTTGGTTTAGGATATAGTGTTTTTCATATGATTACATAAAACTGTATAACTCAATATGGTTTCATGCAGGATTACATATAACTCACCTGTATGGTTGAGAGACTACTTACATTAAACTGTACCTCCTTATTCCAAAGGGATTTTAGTGGACATCATATAAACACTTGCCAACATGATAAAATTTTGTCCATTTGGATAAATTTAGAATTTCAATCTCTTATCATTATTAAATGAAGAATCAGTACTTTTTACAATTTTAGGCAACATAATCAATATTTGAAGCCCAAGGCAGCACTGGCTCACCGCCTTGTGCCCTATCATTAGAAAGCACAGTCTATTTAAACAAATCATTCCTGCACCTGCCTTAGATTTATATACACTCTGCTTCCTGGATTCAGAAGCTATTCAGTGTATAAAGTTACTTCAATTTGATCATTTCCTCATACAATTAAATATTTGTCATGTTCAAATTTCACACTAAAAATCATTCATTTACATCAGGTACACCAAGGTGAGTTGAAAACTTCTTACTCTAAATTCGTAATGTGTTTTGTGTTAAAATTCTTGCTTATTACAGAAGGAAAATTGCACACCTAAAAGCTGCTATTACTATAATTATTTGACAGGAAAGAGTGACAAGTTTAGAAATAATAGTAGGCTTCCCAGGGGTGCCCAAGTGTAAGGACTAAGACACAACAGTAGAAAGACACAGTGATCTAAAGCAGTTTCATTTCAAGACTAGATGAACTGTGGATATATCTAGAGAAGGTAGTAACTACCCAAGGTCAGTTTAAAAAAAAGGAATGGTCACTGTGAGGAATATTTCTAGATAGGTATCTCCCAAAGTGTGCATTAATTACCTAAAATACATGGGGGTTTGTCATAGAGGGCAGAGACAAAATGTTCAATGTTCAGGGCACACACATTTATAGCAAAAAACCTTTTCAATTCATTGTTTCAATCAACATTTCCAAACTTATTTGACCAGGGAACAATTATATATGTAATTCAACAACAAACCATATATATACATGTGTAGTATATATGTATACATATGTGTATGTTTATGATTTATTTCCATTATCTGTGGAAGAGGCTTTGAGAAGAGCTGAGATTTTTTAAAAGGTCTAAAAAGCTGCTATACTAGGACTTACTCTTCCTTCCTCATGTTCACTGAACTGCTCATCTGAGATATCAGAATGGTGGTTATGCAAGAGGCTCCTCTCTCCTACATGGGTTTACAATTGTAAGCGATGATCCAGGGATCAAGACTTCTGGAGGTCTACAGAGGTCAGAGAGTAGAGTGAGAATTTTCCTGACAACGATAGGGAACCGATTTCTTTGAAGAGAATGATTGCTCTTCTCTGAGTCCCTTTCCCAGCCCGCTTTGGGATAGGGGAGGCTATCTTCTAACACTTGACCTGTCGGGGGAGCTTCAAGAAAATCACTTGGGGATTTTTGAAGTAAGTTCACATAGTTGAGAGACGTGAGTCTGGGGTCTGATTCACCTCCGAAAACATGTAAATAGCCTATGGACACTGGGGCCTGACTCCTGCCAAGGAATTGAAGAAGGCTAGACACAGGCTCTTCATTGCTTTGGTGGAGGAGGCAGCAGTGCTGAGAGATGGGCTAAGAGAGGGATGCATGAGGGCTTCTCTGTGGACCAGACCTGAGTGATATAGGAGGGCCAGCATTACATCTTCGGTCCCGTCCAAGAGTGCCCACTGGCAGAGCAAGGAGCCCTCAGCAGAAAGAGGCTGCAGATGACTGGCAAATTCTCAGGGCCTCTTCTAGGGAAGTGCAGGAGAGGGACTCAATGGGGTTCACCTAAAATGCCCAAAGGATCTCTCAAAGAAAGTGCCAGTTTTAATTATCTGCCAGACCCAGCCAGGGACACTAGTTTAACAGCTCTAACAGGTGCATTCAAACTGCCTCTTCCCTTCCCTTCCCTTCCCTTCCCTTCCCTTCCCTTCCCTTCCCTTCTTCCCTCCTCACTGCTATCTTCCACCTTGATGAGAAGACATAACAGCAGCTCCTAGTAGGCTTATAATAGAAGAGAGAGGTGAGCCTACAGAGCAAGCCCAGCTTCCTCACTCCTGGCCCTTCCAGCCCCAGAAAGTCCTGGGTGGGGATGCGGAAAGATTTAATTTGCCCAGGAAAGATGAACCTCACTAAATAAAAACAGTAACTGGAGATAAAAATAACGAAACAAAACAAAAGCACTGTGTTTGGATATTTCAAAATTGAGCTTGTTCAGTAACCAGTAACAGAAACTATGCAGACTGCTGGTAATCCAGAGCAGAGCCTCAGGAGAGGCACATTTTACACCATAAAGTCTATACCTAAGAGAAGGGGGAAATATAGCTGTCTGAAATGTAAAAGAATACAAAATATGACAGCTCATGAAATGAACAGCATACAATGTGCTTCAAGTCCAAGTTTAACCTGCAATGTGACAATATAAAGATCATCACACATTTTTTTGGTCAAGAGAGAAAATAATAATAACAACAATGAGGATGATCGACACTATAACCCTGTCAGATTATCAGCACTGGTATATTGTGTAGATTAGGATCTCATAATCAGAGGACCTTATTCTACTGCTCGGGATGATAGAACTACTTCAACTTGGGGGATCCAGATTGAAGAGATGTTCCCTGGGAAGGAAGAATTAAATGACTCTGAGATTCCAAACTAAAACAGTGGGCTAGGTGACTTGTAGCAGACTAGACTTAAAAATATGTTCACCTGAGACAAAGAGTGTGGTAAGTGATGGAGAGGAATGAATTCTGGAGCCAGATTAGGTGGTTGAAGACCAACACATTCTGAAAGGCTACTATAATAGCTATTGGTTACAGCTCGCTTCTTTTGCATCAAAAATATGTTACTGGATACATGGCAGTGAAAGTAGTATCACTATTAATTTTGCAGACATCCATGGCAGATGGTTTCAATACCTAAAGACAAATACTAACTACAAAAATAATTAATCAGTTCCTCAAAAAGTTAAACCTAGAATTATTATATGACCCAGCAATTCCACTCCTAGGTATACACCTAAAGGAATGAAAATAGGTACTCAAATAAATACTTGTACACGAGTGTTAACAGTAGCCCAAGGTAGAAACAACTCAAAATCCATCAACTTATAAATGGATAAACAAAACATTAATTAACTAATTAATGGAACATTAATCAGCCGTAAAAAGGAATGAAGCACTGATACATGATACAAACTGGATGAGCCTCAAAAATATTTTAAAAGGTCACATATTATATGATTGTATTTATATGAAATATACAGAATAGGGAAATCAATAGAAAGAAAGCAGACTAGTAGTTGCCTTGGGATGGGGGAGGGGAAAATGGGGAGTGACTGCTTAATGCTTAAAGGATAAAAGTGTCTTACAACTAGATAGTGGTGCTGGTTGCACAACATTATGAAAGGACTGAATGCCATTGAACTGTACACTTTAAAACAGTTACTTGTGAATTCTGTATTATGAGTATTTTACCTAAAAGAAAAACCCAAAGTGGCCAAATCACAAAGGAAGCTGCAAGCCAATCATACATTATGCAGAACAATTCTATAAGACTGAATTGAAAATAAGACATTTATTGTTCATAAAAGTATAAATTTAAAAAAGTAACACAATGTCTTTAAGACCTAAATTATGCTGAGTAGAAAATGGGAACGGTATTCTAGAACCAAACTTCTTGACAGATCTTGGTTTGGAGACCAAAAAAATATATTTCTTTAATCAGCTATTCCTGACTAAATTGCTTCAAATGTCAGAAAGTAACAAAAAGTTACCCCAGTATCCTTGCCCTCTATTAAGCACTTGTAAGATCAAGAATTTGATGACTTGAATTATGAAAAACATCATAATATATTTGCATATAAATGTTTATGACTACATAGTTGAATAAATTGGGTTGCCAAGTTAAACGTGGCTTATAGAGCAGGTCTAAAAACATAAAAATGGTGAATTGACTTAATAGGCAATACAATGCTAATAAACGCAATCCTAGAAATTAAAGATTTGTTTATTTTTAAGAAAATATGTAGCAATGATGTAGGCAAAAAGGAAGTGGGAAACAGCATTTTTATGAAAAGCAATACCCACTGAAAGGGAAAAAGAAATAGTGTAACAGAAACATATATGTAGTCTTATCTCAAATCCCCATAAATTTAGCCCAAATTCTATTGAGCATACAATTTTTACTCAAAATCACCATTTTATGGAGTTTCTTTCCCCTTAGTATGTGCTTTGTTCTTTGCAGTTTAATTGGAGGCTTTATTTTAAAATGAACCTTGAAGCTACTTTGGTGGTTCATCTTTTCATTACTTCAGTAATAAAACATCAGCTTGCTCACTGTAATAGTTGGTGGCAGTGTAATTAAATTCAAGGGAAATAAAGTATCTAGGTTCCCTTTTTTCCTATTGTGTGACTAAAGTGTTGAAAACTTCTGTAAATAAAGCCACAAATGAAAGATCTTTGGCTGTTTTGTGAGTAATTATGAGTCTAAGCTGTTATCACTCACCAGGAGACGTATTCTAGAACTATTTTAACCATTACTTTCAGATATGTTCTTTGGCAAGGTGCATATTATATATTCTGTCATGTTCAACAGAGCTCCCACATTAGAAAGTCTACCTTCAGTTATAAAACATTCTTATCTGTCAGAAAGTTACTGTTATTTGGTGAAGAATATAAGTACTGGCTGATTATCCAAGGTCTAGTCCCAACCAAAGTAATTCAGCATATTAAAAAAATCCGATGAATAAATCAGTGAACAAATTTACTTTTTGTCTCTCTTTTGAGAAAAGTTTAGGGCACCAATCATTTTAATTAACATATTGTGCGTGTGAATGTATGATAGCAGCTGTTATATGCATTTTAAAGAGGGTGTGTGGTGACTTATCTAGCTATAAGGGCAACATATGTTCAGCTATGCATATGGACTTTAATATAAATTATGATTGTAACATGCAGAGAGGCACAGAGAGACGTGCAATGGCTGCCTGTCTGCATTTAATCAGCTAACAACATGTTTTTCTAACTGTATAAGAGAAGTCTTTATATTATCTTAACTGTTGAAAAATTATAGAACATGAACCATGATAATACCTTAAATTAGCTTCATACATTTTGAAACAGGTAACTATTATTTTCTGTGAATGAAAATTCAGAGTTTTTTAAAAAATATGTATTATTTAAGAGAGAAATTGGAAACAAAAGCTACGAGGACCACCTTGAAGAAACTTCAAAATATGGAAACAGATTGTGTTTTCCTCCTTTAAACATTTTATCTCATTGTAGTTTTGATAGAGGGCATAGTTTAGTTATCTGAACACAATTAAGTTTACAAACTAGCCGATTGAACGTATTAGAGATAAAACAACTTACCTTCTCTTGATACTGCCGCCTTGAAGAATCCAAAGACTGGATTAGAGCTGTGGCGTGGCCAACAAACATGGCGTAGCAGGTGGCGCCCACGATCATGCTCAGCATGGTGATCCAGAGGTCAGACATGCTCACTGGGGCCTGGGCTCCGTACCCGATGCACAGCATGTGACTCATCGCTTTGAAGAGTGCGTATGAATACTGCTTTCCCCAAGAGTCATTCTGCAACAGAAGAGAAAAGAGGAAGTAGACTGAACCATTAGGGTAGCAGAAGAAAAACCATGAAACAGTATGACCCGTACACAGAAGCATTATAACATTCTTGTAATGGAGCATTTACACGGGTACTTCTGCCCAGTAGCTAATCAAATGACGATGTTTTTTCAACGCTTGCCCAGCAAAATGAAATAGAAATAGTCTACTGTTATAATACACAATCCTAGTCAGTTGTTGATGTGCTGTTTTAAAAACTAAACATTCCTTTTGGGATAATGAATGAACGCTGATGAGCTCATTTGAAAGTTTCCAGGAAATCTGGTCATTCTCTAGCAATATATTTGCAAGCTGAGCAATGCTGCAGATAGATGTGAAGCATATAGGCCTAAGTATAGGAAATTTTATGAAAACTATGATGTTAGATTTTGAAAGTCCAAATGGTATATTTGTGTAGTCCCTAGTCCTATATGTCTTAAATGAAAAATAAACATAATTTGGAAATACAGATCTGATAAATGAAAAGACTTCCTTGAAGACTTCTCTGAGTAATGTGAGTAATGTTTATTGAAATTCAAATGTCAGGGTTGTTGATGGATGAATCTTGTTGGCTTTCTATAAAATAATAAAATAAAATAGAATAAAATAAGCAAAATAATATCTTGGCAGACACTCTGAAAAAAAACCCTGACTTCAGAGATTAGTTATTAGATGCAATTTCTGATGTCATTTCAAAACTTTATGCTAAGCTCAATTCTACAAAAATAAGCTGTTCAATATGTCTTATATAGTGTCTAATAAAATTTAAAGGACTTTTTTGATCAATTTGTCTCAAACTCCCTAGTCCAGGATGTAAATAATTTATGAGACTCAGTGCAAAATAAAAATCTGAAGCCCTTTAGTGCAAAATGTAGGGAAAAAGGATACTGTTAAAGATAATAATATATAAAGACTTTTCCTTAAAATATTTTATTACTTATAAAACTTAGGATAATAGTGCTAGTTGAGTAACAACACAAATTTGCACATTTCAAAAAATGAAATTTTGCTGTCATAATTATATAAAATACAAGTAATACTACTATACTATTGTGATATCTTGATTGATCATACAATTTTTCTGGCTCAATTTTCTGACAAATTCATTCCTTAGGTCATCAAAACTTATACAATTAATGATTTCATCTTCAATGATAAAATTGAAAATGACATGTTGCTTTTGGCTAATGCAAGATCACAAATAATTTCTGATACATTTTTAATTTTGAGGAAGATCTTTCTGTTGATGCAACTGTTACTGGAACTATTAAGCATATTTTATAGCCTGGGACAACATTAGGATAAATTTTTGATGAATTATTTTAATATATAAATTTTAGTACATCTGGAGCTGATAATTCTCATGGAATAATTTTTAATAAGGATTGAACTCTTCATATAAATCACATTCATGAAACTGAATGTGATTTTTTAAATTACAATTTTTATTTTAAAATAACTATAGATTAACATGGAAATTGTAAGAAATAATAGAGAAATATCTCATGTACCCTTCATCAGTTTCCCTGAATGGTGACATCTTGCAAACTATAGTGCAATGTTACAACAGGAAATTGACATGGATACAATCCACTGATCTCATTCATATTTCACTAAATGTGTACTCATTTGTGTATTTAGTTTTATGCAATTTTATTACACGTGTAGGTTCCTGTATTCATCATCACTGTCAAGATACAGAACAATTCCATCACAACAAAGAACCTTTACACTGCTTTTATACTGAATTTAATGTTAAATGTAAGTGTATGCAATGATATTTTAATATTTCCTCTGACATTTCCTATAACTTGCCCAGGTCATACAAGAAACCAAAAGTAGTTTCATGATTTTTATATAATCCATAATGCCTGTTTATGTATTCTATTCCTGTATTTTCAATTACAAGGAAAATTTAATTTAAAAATTGTCTTTCTTGTTAATAACTGGCTTATTTAAAATTTCATATGAAAATAGTGTTATTTTCCGTTATATGTGATGATCTGTAAATTTAATCCGTATTTCTAGGCTTGTGTACATTTGCTTTGCAATGTTGCAGGATTTTTCAGATCTGGAAATTTCAAACTCAAGAATTCTAATAACTCCCTGATAACCTTTATTTCAATGGCCATGTGAACTCCTTTATTTTGTAATAATTTATTGATAAAGTTTATTGCTTGCGCTCCTCAGGTTCTGTCTTGGAATTTAGGCAAGAGATTTAATATCTGTGTAGATTCTTTGGAGATGGGCTCCTGGGACTGATAGGCAGGTGGCTCTTACCATGGTCCTACCCTTGCTGGCATGGGAAGCCACTCCTATGTCACACTGCTGCTGCCTTTGCCACTGCTAACCTGAGCCCAGTTCCGGCTTGGCCACACTGGGGACATATAGCATCCCAGACTGCTGAGGCATGCATATGTGTGCCTTGCTGCCTGGCCCGTTGCTTGGCTTCTGTACTTCCTGCTGTGCCCTCAGGCCTGGACCTGTGTATGCACAGCTGCCACCTTGCAGCTCCGATGCTCATATTCATGCTTTGTTGTCCCAGTGGACTTCACATACAAAACATAAATTCAAAGATCACATTATTGTGAATTTCAAGATGGCTGTAGCAGAGCCTTAATCCAAAGGAGGTCCCTTTGCAACAGCCAGGTCATGCACCACACACCCATGAAGCCATCCCTGCCTCTGTCAAATTAACTCTTAAATTATCATAAATTTAAGAAATATATTGAATCTATATGGATATTTTTGTTCATTATTTTAATAGGGCTTTCTAAAATCAAATGTATAGATTAAAATAGAACATGATAAGGTTTTAAAACCCAACCTCATAAACTTTGGAACAGCATATGGCTGCTGACAAATGAAAACGAACTAGTCTCTTTTAGTGGAAAGAGTTAAGGTTCTTAAAGTGAAATTTATTTTATTTTTTTATATAACAAAGGCATGCTGCCACAGTAAACTATCCAGAGAGAGAGAACTATAAAATAAAATTTAATTTTAAAGAAAGAAAATTATTTGTATATTATATTATACAATGCAAATTGTATAATGAACCCATGCACAGTTTTAATTTTGGGGAATGAACAGAGTTCATATATATATATATATATATATATATATATATATATATATATATATATAATTACTCTCAGGAATACACTTAAGGTTCCCCAAATTCTAGATGTTCCATGAACAAGAAGTGGAATACTTAATTAACAAGCAATGTGTTCTATAAAAATTTTGAATGTACATGTTATTTAAAATGATATTTAATTCTTGAAATCCAACTCAATAACATACTGATAATACTAAAATTGGATTCATTACAAACCATACTATAAAATAAACAAAAAGCCTTTTATCCCTATGATCCATTCAAAAAATGGATAGAAAGAAAACAAGCTTGATTAATTTCTTTCTGGCTTTAAATCTCTTTGGGGATCCTAGAGAACTCCAGGTATTCACATGTCATGGTGACTTCTATCCCGTATATGATGATCTTCTCACGCACCTGCATCTCCTCATAGATTAGGGCACAGCCATGACACATTAATCATGTTCTAGAGTCTAAACTGCATGATTCAGTGGAGACACTCAACACTTTTATTATTGTCAAAAGAAAGAGTGAATAAATAAATTTTGATTATGATGTTAAATCTAATGCAAGATGTCCTTCCTTTATACAGGGGTATAGAAAAAGCATGTTGTTCATGTTGATGAAATTAGATATAATGCAAATCATTCAAAAGTCCAATGGGATGTCCAGTGGAGATTGCACTTTAATTCTGTTCATATTGTTTAGTTTTGAGGGGAAGCAGCATGTGGAGCTGAAGTATTATTTCACAAAATAATGCAGTTAGATAGTAGACAAACTATTTTAAATAAGAATGTGTATTTATGTTCATTTTCATTTATCTCCTTAGGCACACACAGCAGGCATACTCTCTTAAATGAATTAAAATAAATTTATATCATACATGCTTCATGATCCTTTCAAATCATGGAAAACTTTTCTACTCTTGTTTTATCCATATTTCTCTCCCTTTCTCTCCACCTAAAAATCAGGTATAGATTTCTCTGTACATTTTCCCATGCTGATATAATTACATGCACACACACGCACACACACACACACACACACACACACACATTCTGAGATTCTGGGTTTTTTCCCTATAAAAATGGATTATATCATTTTTTTTTCTTCACATTGCTTTTATCACAGAAATATCCTTCCAAAAATCTAGTCTTCATATAACTTGTTGATGCCATAGTTAATTCATCCGTTTGCCTATTGTTTTCTAGTTTTTTTCCACTACAAACTATTCTGTAGTAAACAACCTAATACATATAACCCTTACATCTATCAATCAGATTCCCAGGAAAATGTTTATTGGGTCAGAAGGTAAAGTTTTCAATTTGATTTTAAAATATATTGCCAGACTTTTTCAAAAGACTGCAACTTTTCCAAAAACAAGAAAAAATATACTGCATCACTTTCTATAGTGAGAAATAGTTACCCATTGTTACTCTTATTTGCATTTCCCTGACTAGGGGATTTGAGAAGATGTTCATATACTTATTAACCAACTAAACCTCATTTCTGATGAAATTCTTATTTCTCCTTATTATTTTGTAATACTGTAATATTTTGAAGACTTGATATCAATTCTTTAACTATGTGATTTAAATATTTATGCCTTATTTACTCTTTGCTATACAAACATGTCATTTTATGTAGAAAAATAAATTGTAATTTCTTTGACAGCTACTGGATTTCCTGTATTGTTTTAAAAAACTCCCTAAATCTGAGATTATTCATATGTCCTAAATGTTTTTCTTGAGATTGTTATTTTTATATTTACTTATAGTTACATCTTTTACTTAAGTGATTTCCATTGGTATATGGAATGAAATTCACATTTTCTTTCATTCTAAAAGGATTCTCTCTTGAGACAGCACACTGATGAACAACCTGATCTCCACAGACAGAAAAATGCCTCCTTTGTTATATATTGTCTACGTATATCATTGGTATTTGTTTCTGAGCTCAATATTTTGCTCCATTGACCTGTTAGACTATTTCTATGCTGATACCATATGGTTTTAAATTACAGTGACTATATATATATACAGTGACTATATATATATATAGATATATATATATATACACACACACACACGCACACACACACACACACATATATATATATCAAACACCCCTCTCAATTCCAACAGGGGTTTAAACTAAGTTACTATGTGAAGAAATTTGAGCAAGACCATGTTTTAAGCAGGAAAAAATCTGGAAAGATGATGCTGGATGTGGGACAGGGTACCTGGGAGAAAACTTTGGTTGAGGACAGTCATCAAACCCAGAAAATTCATCATCTATCTATCTATCTATCTATCATCTATCGGAAGAGTTTTTCATGGATCAGCCAGTCTAAACTATAGCGACAATATGTAAGAGAATAAGGAATACACTAGGAAACACAGTGATGGCCAGATCTGAACGGGTCAGAACATTTTTTCCGTATGACATGAGAAGCCTCTGAAGTTTTTCAACAGGGCATGATATGATTTGAACTATACTTTAGGGAGACTGATCAGGAAGCATTGATGCGCAGTGGTTCTCCACTGAGGATGATTTTGCTGCCCAGGGGACATGTGGCAACACAGAGAGACCTTTCTGGTTTTTACAACTGGGGGAGGAGCTATTGACATCTAGTGGGTAGACGCTAGTGAAGCTGCTAAATGTTCTACCATTCACAGCAAAGTTCTCCCACAGCAAAGAATTATCTGGCCCAAAATGCCAACAGTGGTGAGGTTGAGAAATCCTAGTGTGGACGGTAGACTTAACAATAGATACAGAAGTCAGTTTAAAAGCTATTACAAGTTTAAGGGAGGTGAAATGAGAGCTAAAATACCATAAAAGTATAAAGTATAAAACAACAACAAGAGATAATCTTGAGGAGATAAGACCTATAGAATTTAGTATATCAGGTCTTTGTGAAATGGTAAAAGAAAGAGGATAGTAGAATACCTTAGGGGGTTATGAAAAAAATAGAAAGATTCATGCAATACAGGCTTTTCCTATGGGGGAGAGTGATTAGGTGGAGGGATCTTTTCTGTTATTTCATGAGACCAGTATCATTCTCTCCAGATGCTGAAATTCCTCTACATTGTGTGTACAAGAGCCAACCCAGCCCTCACAGTGGTATGTGAGTATTTAGGTGGCAACCATGATTATGAGGCTGTCATTGAAAGAATCCCAAGTGGAGGAACGGTATTTTATACCACTACCTTCATTGTCTTTTATCCCCTCCTACTCTCCCCACCATCCCCACCCACCATTACAGTCCTAGCAACAAAAGATGCAAGCAGGAAATTTAGATTGACTGTGATAAAAACACACATACAGCGTATTCCTGAAAAACAGTATGATAAAAACAACATGCATGGCTCTAAATTGTTCAAAGCACCAATTATTATATTAAGCACCAATTATTATATTATATTATATTATATTAAGTCAGAATAGTCTTATCATCACACAATTCTTATCATCACTTGATAAATGTTGACACTGAGGCAGAGAACATAGTGACTTGCCAAGGTTACAAGTTTGTAAGTGGAATATTCAGTTTTTTAACCCAGGCAGTTGGGCTCTAGAGACCATATTATTAACCACTGTATGATACTTATCTCAAGTTTACAAACCTATTATATTTATAATTTCAGGCAAAATACTGAGGGTGAAAGACTAACTGACCAGCCCAAATTTCACATTTCAACCCTATTTAACGTAGTAAATTAAAATAAGGCAAAGAGCAGACATAAAGAAAGGAAAGATAGACTCTTAGAGGGTTTTGT
Source organism: Balaenoptera acutorostrata (assembly GCF_949987535.1). Lineage (NCBI taxonomy): Eukaryota > Metazoa > Chordata > Mammalia > Artiodactyla > Balaenopteridae > Balaenoptera > Balaenoptera acutorostrata. The sequence continues at coordinate 40,882,754 of NC_080065.1, forward strand.
GAAAAATCCAGGAAGGTTTCTATTCCCCTATTTATTTTATTATGTAGCTGTTCTCTTTTCATCTTTTAAAAATGATCCTATCATATTTTAGTGTACATCAATAATACCATGAATAGGAGACTGTATACTAATAGTGCCTTACCATACAATCCAAATATTACCAACTTACATATAATTTGAATCCTATTGAAAGTAAACAAATAAATTACCTGTGAGCTCTGATTTAATTAGGGCTTATCTTGTTTTTATTTTAGGTAATGATTTACCAACAAATTGCTCCTTGTAGATTAATTTTTTATTATTCAGAATGTTCACTCATTTAATTCATCATTTCTCTGAGGCATCATTGAAATTGATTATTTTTTTGAGGAAAACGTGCTGAGCCAAGTTAAATGAAAATATATATAAGATCACTTGATTATTCCATCAGGGAAATTTCACATAGAAAAATTATATTTTGAGCTTTCCCTAGGTTTACTTAAAATCCTTTCTAGGCATTTATTTTGACCCCCTGGTTTGTACTGCTACTGAATTTGGGACAGGGTTAAGGGCTATGGCAAAAGAAACGAAAAGAAAAGTTTCTTCTAGAGTGTCCTAGATCTCCTGACACAGGACATTCAAATTCAAACTGAGCCACTTAGTAACCCACCATGGCAACAAAAGTTGTCCAGTTCATCATCTATCACATGAACTAAAATTCTGTTAAATTAGGAGGCCAAAATATTCCATTGTTGAATACCTGAATTAACTCTTCATCTCTCGAAAGCAAATATGAATATGTTAAGTAGGTAAAATCTTAGCAAAATCTGACACATAGAATTTAGAGACTCAAAAATTCACACAACAATTGTTAAATTATTAAAAATCAGAGAGATAACAAAGTACTGAAACTAGAAATCCAGGTGGAGAATGAGTTTGGCTGTGCTAGGTTACCAAATTTTCATCAGTGTGTTCAATTTACTTCTTCAGTCACTGAATACACTTACTACTTATATCAACTATAGCAATGCCAATCAGATTGAAAGTTGCATTAAAGAGTCCTCAAGACAAGGAATATAGCACAACATAATCTGCCTGAAGTCATAAGAAGTGTCAGTAAAACAGGTCGCCAATTCCAAAGATACTGTGTTGACTTGAATATGCCATGATTTTACTTTATCTGCATATAAAAGAACAGAATCAGGGCAGTAAACAGTTGTTCCCCATCAATTTCACAGTGCTGAAGAATGATAACCATCAACAGACTTTGGGAGCAAACTTTATACTGATTAGTAATTGAAATAGAATTATCCCAGTTTTTTAAGTATTAATTTAAATTTTTTTGTTCCTTGAAATACGTCCCCTAGAATTATTGGATTCATATATTTATTACAAACCGAAGCATTTAAACAACATTCTTGAAGAGGTCCCTATCTTAGTTGAATGAAACATAGTGACTTTTTGTTACAGATCATATTAAGTGATAATGTCACTAGGAAGACAAGTAGAAAGCAACTGAATGAGCACATGCTAAATGAATTATTCAGTAGGAATATTGTGCATGCCATTTCTAAGGAGACGTGGTAAAGACTGCCAGCAATGTTGGGTGTAAGGTCAAAATGGAGATAGCCAAAAGAAATAATATTTCTTAAAAAAAAATACATATATATATATATGATGCAGCAATTCCCCTATAGCATAGTGCTGTGCAAAGCGAATATTAACTCTAAAGTGCACAAGAAGGAAGAGACCCTACCAACACCATGCTTATACTGATTCCGTGACTTATCAACCTTGTTACGTAATATTAGCACTATATTTTTAAATGTATTAGGAAGTAGTGAGTTATTTCTCTTCCATTCACATGATAGAAGCTCTTGAATTCTTGGGATATATATTTGTATTCTTGATAGCAATATCTCCAAATAATTTAAAAGCCATGATTTTTGGCAATGACATGGTTACATGTATTTTTTCAGTGGGAGAAATTTATTTTTCTTATTTGTAGTGTTATGATCTGCTTACAAACATTTGCACCTCTGACATCAATGTTTTTGCATTATAGGAGGGTTTAACAGTTTTTAGCAATAAAATATAAAGCCACTGCATAATAAATTGCTGATACTGTAAAAAGAATGATGTCTGGTCATTTTAAGAGCTTGTTCTAGACATGTTCCCTGGTCAATTAATCCTTTGAGTTCTAAGTGTACTCTCTCCTGTTTCAATAATGGTGATAAAATACAAAATTTGCATTAAGTAGATTTATAAATTAAAATTTAATGATACTTGAGATCATGGATATTTTCCCTCACATTTCTTTTAATGTTGGTGCATTATTTTAAAATAAAAATTAAACAAATCAATAAATTATTTTTAAATTTGGAGTTTCTATTAACTCAAACTTTTGTGCTAAGAGTTCCTTAATACTTATAGAAAGGTCCTAAATCAGACATACTTTCAAGATTTTAAGTGTGATTTTTCAATTATAATTAGCATTTCAAGAAAAATATTTTCATGCGGTACCTCTTTGCTTGTTTGTAAAGTTAATATATGGAATTGTATTTTACATATTTTTCTATATATAAATATTAGTAAATATATTATATATATGCATAAATATAAGGGAACAATGGAAGATAGCATACACTAAGCACTTAATTCCTTGAAAAGTACTATTACATCATCTCATTGCTCCTTACAACATTCTTGAAACCTGATGTTGTTATTACAGGTAGGGAATGCAAAGCTTGGAAAAATTAAGAAACTTGCTCAAAGTCACACACCTGTACGTGGCAAAGCTGGAATGCAATCACAGGTCTGTCTGAACCACAGTATAATCCTCTCTATTTCAAAGATCATAGCCATATATCTCATAACCATTTATATGAGTAACATTCATGATAATTATAATGCAGGATTTTCAAGCATTTTAAGAACATATCCATAGTACAGAAATTCTTTAAGTATGTACATATTTTCATTGCAACCAGTGAAAGGAAACCTCTACTACACTACGGGAATTTAGAGGAAAAATTATCTCAGGTTTTCATCAGAGAAGACCTCTGAGGGAAAATTCCCTGGAGTGTCTGAGGTCAATAAAGGTGGCTTGGTCATATGGTTGTATTTCACTTTTATTTTTTCCTATTGGCCAAGAACTCTCAAAGGGCTCTCCTCCTTTCCTCCTATCCCCACAGCCAGGGATGGAGCAAACTATCCTGGTATCTAATAGGAAGGAGTCTTCTGGAAGGAAATCCTTGTCTGAGACTTTATCCTCCAGAGAGCTGGAAGGTGCAGGTGACACCAGGAGGCAAGTTCAGTGTGAAGCACTAACTGATGCTATGAGCTGTCATTCAACACCTGGCTGAAGTTAAATATGCAATTGATGCATATGCATATTTTCTAAGTGCTATTGTTTAATATGCACTTTAAATTAGTTGTATGGGTTTTAGCAAAGCAGCTCTGCCCTGATTATCTTCAAATTAGTAGAACATCTCTTATGATGGCATTCTCAAGTTGTTTAACTCGCTAATTAGAGGTCTTAGCATCTCACTAGAGTAAAAACAACTAAAATTAAAGTGAAATTAAAATGCAACAAAAGACCATAATCTTTTTGCTAAGCTCAAACTTCTGCTCTTAATAAAGAAAGTAGCCACCTGAGACATAAAAGAAGCAGAGAGTTAAGAACATATTTTCAGCCTGAGCATAACCCTTGGGTGGTTATTGTTAATTATTAGATCATAAAATTTATTAAATATGCAATTTTTTGCTTATGTAAATGTTTATGTTACCATATAAAAACAAGCAATTAGGTTTTCTTCCTAGATAATTTGCATATATGTCAATTTGTATGACAGATGGTGGAATGTAGAAAGAATTTGTACTTTTTATGCAGGTTAAATGAGAGGCTTTATACAAAAGGCTGACACAAAAAGTGGCTGCATATGAAAGGGTGGATACCTAATAAGATGTTTATGTGTTTTCCACATAACATAGTCCTATAAACGAGGATCTAAATTTATCAATAGCTTGTGTACGTGTGTGTGTTTTAATTTAACAAGCATGTTTATAGCACTTTCTACTGCTAGGTACAATTCTAACCTTTTTACAAATATGTAAATCATGAAGAATTTTATTAAAATATAATGTTCAGAGACGAGCATAACTAAAATATTTAAAAAATTAGACCATAGAGAAAAGAAATGTGTAAGCTGACAAGAAGCTTACTTAGTAATTGGTTACTTATGTTGAGGTTAAAAAAGAGCTTTGCCATTATCCCAAAAGTCAGGCTCTCACTTATACAGATTCTGAAATCCCATCTTAGTGATGGTTGAATTTGCTCTTAACATTTAACAAATCCACGTAATTTTGATGGTATGGTAAATAAACTTCTCTGCTTTTGCTTTTTATATCTGGATTTGCTACTGGGACAGGGAGTCCACTACCATTGGTAAGAAGGGACAATGAAATAAAACTAAAGCTTCGACACATTAAACGTATTTTTTTATGGTAGACTGCCTTTATGAGATCTGGGCAAAAATTTAGTCTACCCCTGTGAGCAAACTGAGTTTCAGAATCTCCATGATGATAAGATGAAAATGCAGAAACATATAAGTAAATAAACAGATAGTTACGTATATGAAAATATTCAGACTACCCAACTTTATTTTAATCTAATATGCAAGGAACAATATATCTAAGGTCTCACCTGATTTGTCTAATAATTGAAAAGGAAGCTCTCATGTCTCTACATGCTTACAAATATCACTTCCACTGCAGTTGCATAATGACAATAATAACCATAACACCACCAGCAGCAACAACAATAAAAACACTGGGTTCAGTTTATATAGATCTCTTATAATATGAATTTAATTTGTCTTGGTGATTATCACAGCAGCCTTATGGTAGCTAGAACAGCCTTCATTGTCTTCCTTTTACTGAGGAGGATGAAATTCAGAGTTTCATTATCTTGCCCATGGTCTCATGGTAAGAAGCAGTACCTCTCCATTGGCTCATTGCAGATACACTGCATTTTAAGCTATAGCTTAATAATTGCTGTCCTGTACTCTGCTCACATATGGGTATTGAAGAGGAAAATAAAATCAACCATGATCTGGTTAAACTATCTCCATTCTGAAAGTGATAGTTACAAGTCAAATTGTTATTACAGTATATCTGGGTAAAATGATGAGGCCATCCACTCTAATCTGTATTGAGTTATCTACTTGATAACTTATAATTTATAACTTATCTTGCCCTTGCGTTATCTACTTCAGGGAAAAATACTTTTATTAGATCACTGGCTAATTAAATTATATAGAAAACCATTCCCCTACGCTCAAGTTATTTCAATCACAAGTTTGAAAGATAAATGCCACCAGTTAAAATTATTGTGTTACTTCAGAAAAATACTTTTAAAATTCATCTTCTTATTTATAGCAAAGTAGTAACTACACAGATCAGCAACAGTACATGTTATTTAATTCTAAAGGCATGACCTTAAATTGCAGACAAACAAATAAAGCCTTCAATTATAAGTAACGCTAGAACTTGGTGTATTGATTACTCAATCTAATAAAATAAGCCCAGGAAATCCTGCACTGTGTAAGGCTATGCAAAAGGCAGAAAGTATTGGGCACTTAGAGTTATTTTTAGAGCCTAACCCACAACTTAAAGCTCTTATTCTATGACATGTATTCAGTGTTTTCTTAGCATGCAAGGCTTCTGTGTCAGAGCTACTGATCTGAGAGAATATTCTGCTTTGACGTCTAAATCCACATAAGCCTTATACAAATGTAAGTCTTATAATGTGTGGACTCCTTGATGTCACCTACAACTTCACATAAAATTCAAATTCAAATATTTTACTTAAGAAAGGCAAAACATATTTTTTGATCAACAGAATCAAACCAAAAACCTTTTTACTAGTACTACAAAGCTTAAATGCTAGAGTCTCAGTTGTCTGTGATAAATCAATTCTCCACTCACATCACATTTGAGTGTGAGTATGTGTGTGTGTGTGTGTCTATATATATTAGAAAGACCAGAGGGAGGGAAGGAGAGAGAGAGAGAAGAATTTCTTCTTTTCAAGGCTCAGACTATCTTCTTTCAGCCATATCCCTGAATTCAGATACAGACTGACTTGGAAATCTGTAAGTAAACAAACTATAAAACAGAAAGAAAAGAATTTGAAACGATCTGTTTTATTTTCCCCTTCTTTTTTTTCTTCCAGCTTTTGGTTCTATCAGCTTACAAGAAGACTAGGAAAATGGTGATTCAGACATAATTCCCATCTCTGATGAGCTCCTTTCAATTCTCTAAATCAGAACAAAAATACATGGACGATTGCCCCATATTCAACCATGGCATTACTATCCAAAGAAAATATTAATGTGAAGTAAGTTCCCACTGAACTTCAGTAGATTCCTTTGAAATTCTGCTAATGAGCACATTCTAGCTATTTTCTTACAGCATGGAGAAGAAAACTAAGGTTATCTTAGTTTTAGGAAAGAAGCAGGTTTTACTCTATTTCTGCATGATAAAAAATATCATAATAAAAAGGCAAATGCTACCAGAAATGAAGGGTCCCTAAATCCTTTGGTAGAATTCTTACTTGTTTTCAAATCTAATATTACCTAATGCCAACACAGCCCACAATTCTAACCACTTTGGGTGTGGGGCATGACTTAGTGCAATTCCTGTAGAAGACTGATCTATAACATCTTAATCAGGCAAAATGTCAAATTTGCCACAAACTGGCAGACTGACTTTAAGGTACACAGCCAGACAGGCCACATATATGCCTTCCTTAACTTCCTCTGATGCGGAAGAAAACAACGCCATGGCTTACTGGCAAAGCTAGAGAATGCCTTAACAGTTAACAGCATGCATTTCTCAGTCAACAGGGACTGTTCAGAAAAAAGAAGTAAACATTCAAAGCTTAATGATTTCTCTTGTGTATTGCTTCCATGACTCATGCCAAATTTTCCCAAGCTAGTTCTAAAATGATTAATCTGCTCCAATGAGTAAATAGTCTTTCATCCTCAATTTCTTTGGACACTAGTGACACAGGTTAACAAAATCATCTGTGTGTATTTCGGTGTGGGTATATGTGTATGTGTACCCAAGGCTTGCCTAGAAAATGTGTAGCATAGTGTACAGCCTGTGTGCTGTCCCTGGTAGCACTGTGACACTAGATTTTCCAGACAGTGGAGACTGAAGCAGCAGTAAACCACAGTGGAGCCAACTTCTACCACATTGCAGATGAGGTTTGGAAGAAGAGTTCTTCTTCAATTCTCCAATCAGAGAAACAAGACAATGAATGATCTACTCAAAAATCTCTCCCATATCTTCTTCTAAGATGCTAGAAATTACCTTGAGTTTCTCTGTTTTAGGTAAGAAAGTAAAATCAGTGACATTGTCTGGAAGGTCATGATTTAAATGCCTGTACATTACCTAAAGTCAGTATATCCTTCTGCTGTGGCCTGCAGGTTCCTTGTCTGGCCCCAGTAGGGCTCATGGTTGACTCTCAAGACACCAGAACTGGATGTGTATTGGATAGCACCAAGCAGAGAAGGCATGAGGAGCATCCCAAGATGAGTTCTTTAGGGAATGACAAGGCATGAATGCCATAAAATTGAAAGCAAATGTCAGAAGTAGGACCTTTCAATTGAAAAGAGATAGGATTGGAGTCAATGTGTATCAGGTATATATGATGAGGTGCAGGCAGATTGCTGTTGCTTTGGAATGGTCCATGGCTTGCCTTTGGCTATCATTGGAAATATAGTATGTGGTTACAGTGGAATGGGTCAAACTATTCTCTTTATCCTCTATTCTGTTAGAGTGAGGTGGCATGCTGGGTTAGTGGAGAGTCACCCTTGAAGGCTGGCAAAGGATAAAAGGTCAAATATATATGTCTCCATATAAGGAATAGAAAGGATTATAGAAACTTAGAGTAGAAAATGAATAACACCCAAAAGAGTAAATCCCAGAGCATCATTTACATTAAAAGTGAAATCTGAGCAATGGGGTAAGGTGAGTATCAATAGAAGTCAGAAAGAAAAAATTAAAATATTTTAATTTTAATTATTTTTATAAATTTACCTGACATTAACACTGTTGAGATATAGGGCAGCTTTATGAGAAGAGGTAAAATGTATTGACATTCTTTGTAAACCAATAGGTGCCATGAAAGTATAAATGATAGTATTACTGTTATTATTATTATTAGTCAGCACTACACACTGACAATGACATGGTTGCCTGAGGATCTCAATTGTACATGCCAATTTGAAGACACTCAGATTTGGTTCTAATTATGTATTTTTCTCCATATTTTGTTAGCTACATTATGCAGGAGTAAATTGCACAAGTACAATGGACGGATATTTCTACAAAGTTTAGATAGAGAACTTCCAGAGGTAGAAAAAAAGGTGAAGAATACTTCGTATTTAGAATGGTAATACAATCACAGGAATAAGAAGGGACAGGAAAATTGGGTTAAAGTAGTGATCTTGATAACATTATCAAAAAAATTTGTTTCAGAATTCACTAAAACATTTCTAAAGACAAATTCAATAGTGAACTAAGGCATTTTCAAAGGCAATGATCTACCCCTTAAATTAAATCTTCATAAAGTAGGTTCATGGTATATTATCTCTTGATCAAAAATATACCTGTGACCACAGAACACAAGGGATTTAGGCTATACTAGAAACAGAATTCACATATCTAAGAGACCAACAAGTTGTCCCCAAAGTTTAAGAAAAACAACTGAGCCTTGTTGTGTATTATGGATATTAATAAAGTGGACCATTTGAAAAGGAAAGAAGTTCCAGAAAACAAACCTTCATAAGCAATTGACCTTTGTTATCCTATCAACATATAAATCTGAAAGCATCACAGGGGTTCTGATGCCATTTACTAGACTCAGAAGGAGTTGTTCTTTACATATTTTTATTCACTATTGAGTAAACTATGACACGTTTCACTCCAATCACGAACTTATTTATTTGTTAACCTATCTCCCTCTTCCATGCTGCCTCTTCCCATAAAACAAGCATCAAACCCCAAACATATTGATTCATCAAAATAAGACAGACCACTCTCCTGACCTGTAGCCCTAACTATTTATGTGGATGTCCTCTACTTGGCTTTAAACAGGTGTCCCAAACTCTGTGTGTTCAAACAGAACTCATACAAACTGAGCCTACCTGCACTGAAACCCACTGTTCCTGAATCCCCCAGCTCAGTTCACTTCCCCTGTCTCCACTGGGTGGACCCAAAGCATTGGGCAGAAAAGCAGCTAAGCAGTACCTGCTTCCACTTTACTACCCAAATAGTTCTCAGGCTAGCAGGCTTGAAGGTACATATTTATCACAGAACAACCAACCAAACACCCATAAACAACAATTTAAAAGAATCACTCTTTGCCCCCTTTCTTTATTGCATCCAGGCTCCCATTCTCTGCCCAGTAATTCCCTCCAGGACATCTTATGATGTCATTTGGTTTTAGCCCATATTAAGCCCTGGATTTTGTTACTTCTATTATGAAGTATTTATAATACGGAAAATAACTTGGCCTCCTTAATAATCATGATTGTCTTCTGTGTACTTCTTCCAGGATTGTGACTCTGGCCAGTTGTTTCCCCTCCAAGTTTTTAAAAATCAAATTACACTTCTGTGATGAATGCTATGTCATAATTAGATTATATCATCTTGTAAGATACCAGATACTACCATCTTGTAAGTGGCGGTTGATATTAAACTGATTTACATTGGTGTTGTCATTTAGCGTCCGATGATTCTTGTGCATATTAAAAACTAAACACAACCCCCCACACTATTTTTACTTTCCAAAACATAATTAATCAGATATGACTGTTCTCAATATGCTCCGATTTTCTCTTTAGGATCGAGAATAAAATGGCAGAGGTTTCTCCATATAAGAATAAGCCATGCATCTTTGGTGAATAGAGGGCCACTGAATTTTATCCCTTCCTCTATTCATCCCCCTTACCCCCAACAAATTAAAAAAGGATAGAACAATGCAAACATTCTATATTGCCTAATCTTAGAATTTCCTGGGCTTGCCAGAATCATTCCCCATGTACGGACCAAATAACAGAGAACACACTTAAATACACTAAAGTTTGAAGGTGCTTTACCAATATCCCTGAACTAGTTTGACATTGTGTAGGACTCAAAACTCACATGCAGTTTTCTCTTAGATCAGTGTCAGGCACATAGTGTAGAGCCATTAAATATTAGCGGACTGTTTTTGATGGATAGCCTGAGGTATTAAGTGGCTACTAATAATTTAGTATTAAACAAATTACCACTAATGATTTACTTTTCTGCCTACTATGTTAATGTAATGTTTCTGTAACATATTGTTCTCTGGAAAAAATACAGCAATTATCAGGGAACCATTTTTTAATCAGCTTTTCACACTGTTAGATCAAGCTCAGAGCTAGGGGCAGAATCTATAGTTTGAGTTTACTAGGTCCTGTAGTATTTGACCTTTAAACTGCTGTTTTGTTATGCCACAGCTATTGCAGAGAAAGCGGTTGTGTTATATCCAGTTTCATTGCTAAAATAAATACAAGGTCATTGCTTCCAGCAGGTGACTGGAAAGCATACAGTATAATCTTCTTGATTGTGACACTCAAAACAAAACTAAGAGTTTTTCTCGAGGCCTTTTGAACATACTGAGAAATATAAATAAATAAAACAATACATTACTCATAGTCAGCTATGATCAATTTAATTTGGCCAAGCATACAAAAGCAGCTTCCTTAAATAAGAGCTACCCAGGGTCTCATTAGTGCAGAGGAAAAAAAAAAAAAATCAAGGTCATGCTAAAGGTGTATGACTTCATGGTGGAAAATTTCAATCCTCTAAACACCTCCTGGATAAGAAACCAAAAAGCAAGAGGACCAACAACCGTCAGGCGGATTTCAAAATCTCGTTCAGACCATTGGACAAACACTAAGTTGAAAAAAGTAGAAACTCTAAATATACTGTGGTATACATTTTTACAAAGTAAGGTTGACAAGGCTGGAGGTGGGCAGGGAACGTCTCTTATTAGAGTGGCGCAAAGCATTATCTCCACACAAGTGTGCATGGAGAAAAGTGGGCACCTCAAAATTCCAAAGTGACCTTTTCATGTGAATTACATCTTAGGGGAAAAAAACAACAACAATAGTTTGTGAATTGATTTTATGAGTAGATAAAAGCACATTTTTCTATTTATGTTTTAATCCTGTCCTGCCATATTTTGAATGACAGAAGAAAAAGTGATTACAATGTTGAAATGCAAGCAAAGGTGAGAAGACATATTCATTAAACTATATTTATTGAATAATATATGCAAACATAAACATTAAACATGTCTGCCCCATTATACATGCTTCTATTTACTTTAAGATATAATTAACTATATATCATATATATTATACATGAATATATAAAATAAGGATAATTACCTATCAGAGCTCATCTGAGCTAAAAAATAATGCTGAAAGCATTAATGGACTTGTAATCTATTTAATATTGTTTTACATGCAGCTTTTAAACCAAGCAATCTGATCTTTTCCAAATGACGTTACAGTAGGAAAAAGGTCATGGGTGTAGGTTGGCAAGCCCAGGAGGAAAATAATAGTAAGTTTACACTTAGATTCTGATGCTGATAAATCAATATAACTGTCAACAGCTGGATCCTAAGATTAACGCAGATCTGGGAAGAGAAAGCAAATGCAGTCGTGGAAATGGAAGAAAATACTATGCTTAGGGACATCAGCCATCTGTGAATTGCTTCTTTGAGCAGGAGGTGTAAATCAAGCCAGTTTGCCTTCTCTGTAAAAGTATTTTATTTTAATTTGGAGATTTATATCTAATTCTATAAGCCATTGGCATAACTGACCAGAGTAATACCAGAGCATAAATTGCACATTTACACTGGAGTGCCTTATCTTCAGCACAGAATATTAGGAGATAAACAGTGGTGTCCTTGGGCTCTTTTTGCATGTGTCCCTTTGTGCCAGGAAGCCCCAATGATGCAAAACTTATGTTTTGGCCACGTATCTCCTTGGACACTTTAAGGAATTTAGGAGGCACGTCGTTTTGTGGCAGTCTGGGTTTGCTTAAAAGTATCAAATACCTTGTGCCTTGTTTAGGGGAGCTCAGAGTGTGGTTCACTACGACACTATACAAGCTTCCTTTGATAGACAAACTTAAAAGAACTATGAGTTATTTCTTTTTTTTTTTCCCCCAGTTCCAGAAAAGCTTTATTTGTGGACACTGAAATTTGAATTTCATGTAATTTGGATGTATAACAAAATATGTTTCTTCTTTTGGTATTTTTTCAACCATTTAAAAATGTAGAAATCATCTCAACCTTGCGGGCTGTACAAAAACAGACAGTGGGCCAGATTTGGCCCACGAGCCATGGTTTGGCTTGTCAGCTCCTGGCCTAGGGCTCTGGCTATCAAATTCATGCTCTCTACAACATCCTTCCAAATGTAGGAACTGAGATTATCCAATCAGAGTAAAAACTAGTGTTTTTACCAGTGTGAAGTAAAAGTTTGAAATAATCATTGTTTTTCAGAGGAAAAACATGAGTCTCCGTTAGTTTCTATATAATTTTGCATCTTTTGATCCTGGACCAAAAAAGGAAAAAGCAGACTATAATGGGGATTATGTTGCCTATCATCTATTTGTCTTTCCAGATTCATTTTCCACACTGCTCTGGGACCATATGAGCTATTATTTCATATCCTGAAAGAGCTATGGCATAGTTACTAGGATGGGAGACTCTCGCAGAAACACTGGAACAGTTTGCCAAGTGGCTGTTTATCCAGTACTTGCAAGTAGCTATTGGGAGGTACCTCGAATGCAAGAAATCAGCACCCTATGGGAGAGGCTGATACCCTCATATCATAGGGAATGAGAGAGGAAGAAGCCAATAGTAACATGTCAACCAGAAGCCCAAAGGAGTGCTGATAACCAGGATGATAGAAAAATTGAGAGCCAGAAGTCCCCTAAGATATTTGAGTAAATAAGTGAGTGTTTCTACTGGAGATCTCAGAATTAGCTGGAAATCTCCCTGCCCTTCCATGTCTGTCCTTCACCCCTCTCTACCCTATCCTTTGCCCAGAAAACTGACCCATTTGGATTACACAGTAACTTGCTCCCTTGCTTCTGACTTCCAGTTGGATTAAGTCAACAGGAAACCCTGCCAGATGATCAGAGGGAAGAAGGAGAATGTGGTCAGTATTTGGGGCTTCCGCTTTGAAGAGGGTGCACGGGCTATGTCTTCTGTTAAAGGTGACTACTCCTGTCAATGCAGCCCCATCTACAAGACTCCCTTTTCTGGGTTTTAGTGTTGGGAACAGTTCTGTGATTACCATCCTGGGCACTCTGCTATCTCTCGTGGTCCCCAAATTCCACTCACAACTTGGTAAATAGTCCTCTTTTTAAAACTTCCTTCAGCTTTGCAACTTGCGAGTGCCATGTGTTCTCTGTGGGGACCCTGCCTGTGTAGTGCTTCTGGTAGAAAGGGGAGAAATACATGGGGAAACAGAAATAAACTTGCCTGAGAGTCAAGAAATGTTGGCTTAAGAGATCCATCACTAATGATTCTAGGAACTTAATAAAGTCATTTACCTTCTCTAAGCATTTTCCACTTTTAAAAAGCAAATTTGTACTTCTGGAATGAAAGGTTTATTTTTGCCTCTAAAATTTTGTATTTCTATTATTCTAGACACAGAAACAACTTGTTTGATTATAAGACAACGGAAGCCTATTTTACACTCTGTTTGCATCCTGTGGCACACCACTGATCACTTTATCAATATCCATCCCCTTTTCCCCTGCAGAACCCCATACAATTTGGGGTGACAATATGCCCAGCTTAATTAAAGACATTATTTATACTTCCTGAAAGAATGGGACAGCCAAGTGATTCACTACTTGCCAATGAGGTGAAAGTCCAAGTTACTGGGTGGAGTTTCTGGAAACCTAAGAGGCCATCTCAATTGGAGTTGCCCTTTTCTGCCCTTTGCCCTTTCTCTTCTTCTTGCCTGAAATGTGGACTTGATGGCTGGGGTAGGGAAGTCTTCCCAAGAGTGACAGCAACAGTCTTACTCTGTGGCAGATGGAGGCCGGGATCTGATAACATCATGGAAGTGGCAACCCAGCCTTGATCACCTACCTTTCTACCTACCTGGTAGGGCTTACTTAATGCAATCTCTCATGTTTCTGTAACATAAAGTCTTCTGTGTTTCTCTAACTCATAACAGAACGTAATCAAGTTTCACACAAACCATATACTCTTGGATACATTCAGGTCAGAGTTCTACTCAAGTGCCCTAGTAAACCCTGCTTCCCCCTTCCTTACCTTGTATTCAACCTATTCCTTCAAAATTTACCAGGACTGTGCTAAAACCACACAGGGTTCTAATTTCTAAACCCAGAAGTGACAGCTAACTTGTTTAATTCATGTGATTTACATATCTTACAATTTCTCAATTCCACTTACAGTTAGATACCCAAGAGGAACTCCTGCACAAATAAGTGTGTAAAGAAGAATGTTCACAGCAGCATGGCTTTTAATTGGAAAGAACTAGAAACAGTATACATGCATTGTGGAATATTATACTGCATTGAAAATAAGTGAATTACGGTAACATTGTAATGACAGGGATGAATATGTCAACAAAATAATGAGTGAAGGAAGCAGATTCAACAAGATGAATATAAAGCTTATTAAACCTTTCCATAAAATTAAAAAAAACAAACAGTATGCTTTGAAAAATATACTGTTTAGATATGCATGTATGTTTTTACAACTCCTTCTTAAAGGCGAGGATCTGAAAAATATAGAGTTCAATGTTGAATATAAATTTTCTAATTTACAATTATTAAATAATTATAACCACAGGTATATATGTGTAGACAGTCTCCTTATCAGTTTGAGATACCTATGTATGCAGTATGACTTAAATAGGCTAAAAGTCTAATATCTATCGCATAAATATTTTTTAGGCTCACTTTTTAAACTAATCCAATGTCAGCAAATTGTCCTTTCACTTGCCATAATTTATCAACTCGAAAAAATATGTATCCATCAACTATCTTGTCCCTTTTACAACTCTGCCATTCACAAATTTCCTCAGTTACCTTGCAGCCACTTTTGCATTGCTGAGATGTTAGTGGGAGAAACATTAGGCTCAAACAGGGGACTAGGCAGTGATTACTGCAGGCAGTTTAAAAATAAGAGTCTTTCAGTGACTATCTCCTAAACTCAGCTTCCTTCAGCCCAGCACTCAAGGTCCCCTGCAATCAGGCCTCAGTATACTTTCCTATCTTGTCTAACTTTATCTCCATGCTTCTCCACAAATTCTCTATTGCAGCCAAGTTCCTCCTCACTCCCAAACAACCTGTAGACTTTCCTGAATCAGAATTCTTCCCAAGGGATATTTTTGTTCACTATATTCTGTGTGTCTGTGAAGCTCTCCTCCCCTCTTTCTACAGATTTAAAATCTATCCATTCTTCAAAATTCAGCTCAGTCTTTGCCTCTTCTGTGGCAATATTTCCTTGGAACTGCTATGACGATTTGCATTTGTAAAACATTCTCTTGCTAACATATCCATACAACAACTGCTGCTGCCGTCTCCCGTGTTCACCATCATGTGCCTGGACTTATCGCAGGTCTGGCACGTGACAGAGGTTGACTAAAGAGTTTCTGAATGTAAGAACTCCAAAATATCTTCAACTACTCTCTTGGGATATTCTTTAAATTATGTATTTTTATCTTTCTCTTTTCTTCCCAGCTAAACCTCTTGGAGAGTGAAAACTATGTCGATCGCATACTTATTTTCCCTGATCTTGCCAAGTTCACTGTTTATAAAAAGTACTTCATAAAAATTCTGATTTACTTTATTTTTTTTTTTACTTTTTATTTTATATTGGAGTATAGCCGATTAACAATGTTGTGATAGTTTCAGGTGCACAGCAAAGCAACTCAGCCATGCACATTCATGTATCCATTCTCCCCTAAACGCCCCTCCCATCCAGGCTGACACATAACATTGAGCAGAGTTCCCTGTGCTGTACAGTAGGTCCTTGTTGGTCATCCATTTTAAATATAGCAGTGTGTACATGTTGATCCCAAGCTCCCTAACTATCCCTTCCCCCCGTCCTTCCCTCCTGGCAACCATAATTTCGTTAAAAGAATAAAAACATTAGAGTTGTGATTAAGAGTTAACTCTACATATTAATTGCTTCATTTTAAAAAATACACCAAGAAACTAAGTGCTAATGACTTCTATAGAAATTAGGAAATTAATATTTATCTTCTGAGTAAGGCCACCTAAGGTTCAGAATCAAAAGTTATAGGGACAAAAACCAACTCTAAATAAACAAATTTGCCAAAATGTTCCAAAGACTTTGGGAAAAATATTACATTCACTAGTAAGGTGGGATGGAATGCCACTATTAAATTACAAATATTATTAAATTATTTTCTAAACTGCATTTGGGGATTTGTTTTCTTTAATAAACCTTAACATATTCCCAGTATATATATTTTCACTTTGTTTATTGGTGACAATGTTGAAAATTTATCTAAAATACAAAATGTAGTCTCAGTATTTTAGGTCTTCATTAATAAATACATTTATTGAAACGTATAAATAATAGAAGAACAGAATGATTTCTATTGCTACTGTTTATCATGGAAAACATGCTCATTTTTTAAATGTTGTGCATATTGTATATATTATATCTATAAGTTCTATAATATATATACAGATTTATAAATGTATGTGCCATGACTCATAGGAAATTATTTGCATCATCCCTAATGATAAAAGATGTTTGTAATCAAGGAGTCATTTCTTATAATTCTCATGAATGGTCCTTAGTTTGGGTACTTAGTATGTAAACGTAATGAAATCCGGGAAGATGGCATTGATATGTTACTACAATTACTAGCATATAGTTCCTCACACATAATGAGTAATTAACAATGGATGCATGGTGGTTTGATATTTTCTTGCCAAACCTTTAAACTTGTCCATTGTTGATAGGAATAGTATGAAATCATTATCATAAATTCAAATACAGTGAAGCATGCTCTCAGTTAACAGCTTGTATCTTCTTACATTGTGCATCACACAATAAAGCACTTATAAAATTTATATTCACATAATAATGATTAACATCCTCTGTGTGGTATTTCATTTAATACTAAGAAATTCAATTATTGGATAATTTGATAAACTCAAAAATCCTGCATTAAATACTTGGAGATAAATAACAAGAATGCATGAAATAACTATAGGTTAATTTCTGGAAACATATTAGTAATGATGTCAGGTAATACTTTTAAGCACTACAGAGTGATTTAATAATTTTAGCTGGGAAGATGGCAGACGATATTTCATATGAAGATGATAGTGAGAAAGGGAGAGCAAGGACAAGGCAGATATACAGGACAGAATAATCTAATTCCATGTAAGTGAGAGCAAAGGATCAACTAAGCACGTAAGGGGCTAAGTAATGGACCAGTGAGAGATGACACGTTTGAGGCATTTGGGGAAGAGCTTTGAAGTAATTCCATGCTGTAGGATTAAGGTTAGGGTTAGGGTTAGAAATGAATTAGAGTCTGAAATGAATGAGAGTCACTGTGATCTTGAACTGAAAAAGTGATTGATTTTTATTGATTGATTCATGAATTGATTAAGAGATGTGATATGGAATCATGCCAAGAGAGGAGAGGCTGGCAAATTTACTAAAAGATTTTACCTACAATTTAAATATGAAATAATGATGACTTGAAGCAGACCAATACTTGGGAATAGCAGAAGGAACACACAGAAAGCATATGACAAACTAAGATTTAGAACTTGATGACGTGGAAGCAAATATGAGTGATGAACAGTGTTGCTGTAATTCTGTAAGAATGAGATAAAAGATAGTAGACATTTACTTTCCTGAGCCTGGACAAGCAAGTTTCTTCCATTCTTTCTGCTCATCTAAAGAATGGCTTCATCTCTCCCTGCAGTAAATTTTATTTAACTGTTTGGAAAGGGAAAACTTGTTTAGATAAAGTGTGATGGATCTAATAGGTATGACTCTTACACTGCAATATTTACATGTACTCTGAATGCCTTTTCTCTCCATCTCCTTTAAGGATCATTTCTTTGGAACAATACAAACAAATAGATTATGGAGCAAATGAGAATGATAAGTCATAAAATGCTCCTCTTTCTTTTCATGGGAGCACGAATTTTAACAAGATCTGTTCCCTGAAGAGCATACAGAAGCACTTATATCTGCTCACCATATGAACCCTAAAAGTTTCACGTGTTTTTGTATTTAACTACAGAGGAAAAAAACACATTTCTTCTTCAATCACCTATTAACCAAAAGAAAAGGCAATTTTTTAACTACAGAGCATATAAAAGAAAAATATAATCTAACTTCACAAAACAACAAAAACTCAGCAGTGTATATGCCTATTTTATGAAAGGCATAGTTTAGTTGTCTTGCTGTGCTTCATATTACATGCCTATAATTCATTTATATGCCTATAATTTACAATATGAATTACACTATAATATGAAAGGCATATTCAAGTATTCTTGCTGTGCTCCAAATGAAATAAGGTTAAATTGCTTTGGCATAGCAGTATTTTCTATGAATTGACTCCTACACAGCTAGCTGACACTGGTCAGCTCTATATTTTTAAAAATGTTTACTTCCTAAGGTGTTTTTTACAGCTGCCCATTTTCAAAATACCAAGAGTTGAATACTGTACCTTGCAATTTCCTACCCTTAAATGTCAAATAACAACAAAAACAAAAACCCTAACGGCTGTCCCTTGAATGTAGTTCACTGGTTTATCTTTTTAAAAAAAATTTTTATGACCAATGGTCTAAAACCCAGCTTTTAGTTTATTAAAAACTCTAAAAAAAAAAAAAACCCAAAACAAAAAACAAAAAAACCTCCACCCTCCACAATTTTCTGTTTAACATTTAAGCTTTATAATTGCTTTGCTGAGAGAAATCCTTTTGCCTCTTTCTAAAATATCTGAATACTTATGTATTCTCCAAAATCTATTCAGCCTTTTCTTTTAGATAGCCCTACTTTCTCCTGCAAATTAGCCTGCAAATATAGGGGTGTTTTATTAGGTTTGACCGAATTGTGGACTTTGATGGCATCATTTGTGAAGAAAATTTATTGTCTTAACATGGCATTGATTTAATTAGTAGTGGAAAAATATGATATTCCTAATATATGGATCGGTATATCAAATGCATAGTTCCACTAAATTACTTTTATTTTTACTTGTGCTTATTGGCTACAAGTTATTTTAAAAAATCTGTACAATTAAAACAAAGTGTAAAATGCTTATAAAGAATAAAGGTCACCTTGAACTTTGATATATAAACTAGAAAAGCACTTTCAATTTAAATATTAACCCATAAAAACTTTAATTATTTAGCATTGATGAAACTACCTGATTGGATTTATGGTACAATACATAATGACATTGTTTCTAAGTCATTTAAAGTACAGGGAGTATTTCATGTCCTTGCTCAACTAATCTTTGACTCCGGGAACAAATCCTACTTTACTAAGATTGTATGGAGGTAATTCTTGATTACTTCCCATTTTCAAAATTTCAGGGCATTTTCTGAGGAAGAACATTTTGTCTTTAGCCTGTAAAATCTGCAGTGTGGTGGAAAGAGGGGGTATACTTTAAAGTGAGATGGTCCTTAAAATTTGTGTTTGGCTTCTCACTAGCTGTTTTACACTGGAGAGGCTGCTGAATCTCTCTGAGCCTCTGTTATCCTTTATAAAAATGCAGATAAAACTTACAGAATCACTACAAGGATTAAATGAGATAATGAATGCAAAGCCCCTGGCACATAGTAGAAACATAACTAGTAGATATTTTTTAAAAATTGCTCTACGTATTCTCACTATATGTAAATTAAGTAACACTGTACAATTTGATTTTAGACATGATTTTAGTCAGTTTCAAATTTTCTACTCTGAGTTCATTTCTGCTTTGAATTTTCTCCTATTTAAAATTTTGATTATCCATGTCAAGGTCATTTAGGTGTTTATTTTTCCTTCCTCTCTATTAGGATGTCTGCTTTTTGATCATTTTAATGCTAACTTGAAGCAATGCAGAAGCATTAACTTTTTAAAAAATATTCAAGTCACTCTACTTTAGCATGTACACTTTATGAATTTGTAAAAATGAATTATATTAGTAAACTTTGTATTTAAGTGGTTAGCAGCTAATTTGTACACACATTTAATTATTAATTTTGATTTGCTAGCAATAAAGGCAATTGCACATTTTCATATTAAACATTTTGTCTGATTTGTAATGATTTAACATATTTCATGTATTATTAAATTCATACATTATTACCACACTACAGCTTTTGAAAATCAAATTTGGCCTGGGGATGATACAGAAGAAAGATAGAAAGGCAGGAATGAGTAAAACAGTCCATTAAAATGAGAGAGAACAAGCTGAATTAGAAACAAAATGAGAGGAAAGACCAAGAAAAGATTAAAAATATATTATTACAATATAGATATGCAATATATTTTATATATAATCTGAAGAGAGAAAGGAATAGAAGGTTGAGAGAAAAGATGGAAACAAGATTTTATACCCTGAAGAAAATACTTATTATACAAAGTAATAATCACCAAAAACTAATGAGAAATTATTATAAGCTAAGTGACTATTCTAAGAACTTTAAATGCATTATCTCATTTAGCTCTCAAATAACCTTAACAGGTAGAGATTATAATTGTCTTTTTTGCCAGATGATGAAATTGATGCTTGAAGAGTTTAAATGGCACTCCAAGAATCACAGAGTTTCTGAGAAATGACAGCAATTAAATTATCAAGATTTTGTCCCTATAACCAAATATATATTATTACATAACAAGTCATTGTAAAACTTACTGGCTTAAAATACAAGTCACTTACTTTGCTCAGGGATCTAAAATTTGGGCAGAGATCAGCAAGAATGGTTCATCCCTGATCTGTGAAGCTTTATATGGGGTCTTTCAACTGGGACTAGATAATTCACTTCTAGGATGTCACACACACACAGCTGACAAGTTGGTGCTGGTTGTCTATTAAAACTTCATCTGGTGCTGATAGCTGGGGAGGGAGAGCTCTTACCTATTCTGGAGGGACAGTGAGGACATGAGTTGCATGAAAGATAAGGAAAAGAAAGTACAGTCAATTAATTGATTAAAGGTTCCAGTGGGCTGTAAAAAGTGTTGGAATTTTTGGAATTGAGGAAATGTAGTGGGCTGGCAAACTGTGACGTGGTGGTTTGAAAGCAGGATATTTGAAGTTGAGATTGTGAAGGAGACATAGATTGGTAATGAAAATGTTTGCCTAAAGACTAGCTGTGCAAGGGACTTCCCTGGTGGTCCAGTGGTTAGGGCTCCGAGCTTCCACTGCAGGGGGCACAGGTTCAATCCCTAGTCCGGGAACTGAGATCCCACATGCTGCATGATGAAGCCACAAAAAAAAAAAAGACTACTTGTGCATGAAGACTAGCTGCGGTAGAGTGGAGGATAAGTTCACTGGAGGAGATGAGTTTGAGGTGCTGGAAGAGTCATCTGTTTGGATATTGAAATACACAAGAAAAACATCAGGAGTACTGGTGGACACAGTGATAGTGAGCATGAAGCTGAATCCTTCGAGGAACACAGGAAATAATTTGCATGGGAAGGAGAGGCAGTGGGGTAGACTAGAATAAGGAGTGGTAGTTAACAACAGTGAGGACATCAAAGCTGGATATGTTAGGAAGAAGGGCAGGAGAATGAACTGTAAACAGCAATATAAATAAGAATGGAGCCAATTATAAGTCCAAAGTATTTTTTACCTCTAGGCATAAATAAAAACAAACACATAAAAAGTCCCTGGATAAATCTCTGGATAATTAAATGAGTAAATCTCTGGATAATTAAATGAGTATAGAAGAACAGAACATCCAATATCCATCAAGTTCTGTTTTATAATCAGGGAAATTTTCATTACAAAAAGCATAGGTAGCAATGACATCCCCAATGGCATCAGCCATCCAAAACAATTTGCTGATTCGTGATGAGATCATACTTTAGTCAATGTTTTCTTTCCAGGTACTAAGGCATAGTTGCTTGTGTTTCTTTCTCTTCCTTTCTCCTCTTTTGTGGCTAGCCTGGTGAAATGTGCACATATTATGTGCTTTTCTGAAGGTTAAAATGCTCAGGAAATACACCTTTTTCAGATTAGTTGGTTTCCTTTCTTGAAGTGAATCTAAAATGCAAAACGTGTCTTTCCTTTCTTCATTGTTTGCAAGACTTAGCGAATGCCTGATTTATAGTAGGTGTTCAATTAATCTTTGTTGAATGACTGAATTCAAACTGATAAAATATCATACATGGAAAAAATGCAAAAACGGTTGGTACACCCTCAGATCTAACCAATGTGATCTGAGGGGGAGGATTATACATGCACGGTGCACTAGTCAATCAAATTGGAGTGGTGTCCCAGTGTTAGAGAAACATGAAGGTGAATTGCTCTCTCCCTATAAGGTGTTTTCAGTAGAGGTGATTTAATAGCAGGTGTCAGGTTACAGCTCAGAGTCCTTTTCACTTCTCTGGAGAGAGTAAAAAGAAATGAATTTTAAGTTGGTTATGAGGATTTATAGACTTAATATTTGAATCTTGTGACACAAGGTAAGGATTTATGAAGAAAGTGGTAAAATTTGCATTTTTATAAAGGTGTACAAGGTGGTGGGTTCCTAAATATTGATAACATCCCCGGAGAGACACTTGGGGTCTTCCCCCTAAAACATTTGCCCCAGAATTATTTCAATCCAAAAGGCTTACACAGTACTGAAATGAATACCCCCAGGCATCCTTCTGAAATGAAACAAAGACTATTATTCCTTGCACATTGGACAAAGCTTAGTCAGTAGGGATCCAGGAAGAAAATGAAACTGAAGAATTCCAAAAAACAGAAAACAGAAATTAAAGTAGATACAACCGGGAGGGATAGGGGTGACATTTTCCTGATAATAAATTAAATGAGAGTTAGAATTGTCAGTATCAAAAGGTGTAGGCTGAGAAGGTATTTGGCCAAAGACTGAACAATGATGAAGAATATGGATGAATTTGAAATACACAGTTTTGTGAAATTTTGGGACTAAAGACTAAATTGCTAATGGCTAAAATTTTTGAGTGCTGACTATATGCCGCATGTGCTAAGCATTCTATAGACAATGTTTATAAATTTTACAACAACTCAGTGGAGAGAGGGCATCACTGGGTCTTTCGACTTTGAAAAGGAAAATAGAGAGTAATCAAAATAAAGTTTTATTTTCATAATATATCATAGTAATGTTCTAAAAGAATTATAGTCCATATCATCAAAAGAGCCAACAGGGCATTAAAAAATATTGTAATCATAGATTATTGTTTCTCTTAAAATGGGACTTGCCATATTATTTTTAGGTTAAGACTAATGCAAGAGGGCCCAAAATCAAGGCTAATGAAAAATATCCAATATATTAGAGTAAGAATAACATTAATTATATTTTTGGCAAGATGTAAGAAAATATCTAATTTGAGATATAATTTATATTACAAATTTATAAAGTATGTAATGAAATCACTAGTTTGTGTATTAAAAAGGGAAATTTATTAGTGCAGAAAAATTTAAAAAGACATGAATTTGATGACCTAAGCTTAAATATTATCAAGGCATTTTACTCCTTTGATGTATCTTTTGTAGAAAAGAACTAGTAGATATATACATATATATATATATATTTCACTTTAAAAAGTTTTAAAAAGTTGATTTTCTTTTCTGACTTCCTCTGAAAAATTACTCATCCCAACATACAACACTTTTTTTAGTAAAGTGATGTATAAAGAAAGAAGATTAGATAGATTTTGCTTTTTGGTAAATAGGTTCCAGCAAAACAACTAGAAAAATCTATCAATAAGATAATATCATATTTATATTCTAGAAAAGGCTCAGGCAACTAGATTTTATTAATGACAAGGACTAATTTTTTAAAAAATCAAAAGGATCTGTTAGACATAAAAGAATAAACTAGCCATTCATAACACTTTTGGAGATGGGGTGTGGGTTTAAAAATCCATGAAGAGAATAAAAGGAATTACATGAGACTTTGATAATCTGAAATCTACTAATCAAAATTCTCAATGACATTTTCTTTTAACATTCTTTAAAGAAAAGTCAATTCACAACCCCTGCAAAAGATATTAAAGATAAACTCACCCAAACATGATAAAATTAATAATTATGAGAGCTATTGTTTTCTTCTATAGAACATTTAAGGAAAAACAAACTGCAGAAAATGAAATATTCACATGTTTTCAAGAGAGTGTGCATTTCAGATCTGCTTCACAGACCACCACCACCCCTGAAACCAAAATGGAACTCCTGCTCATTAGAAGATTTAATCATACTGAAGATCCCATCATTTGAGCATTTTATCTGGACTTCCTGAATTATCCCATGCATGCTAACAAAAAAGACTAAGCTTCAATTTCCTCTGTATTTACAAATATTTAACATACATATATGTGTATATAAATCCATGACTTGAAGGATACAGAGACAGTACTTGTGTGCAACATGCTGTGTGGCTTCTGTGAACGTCAGCGGATAAGCCTCCTTATGGCACAGATCTGCTCATTCCCACAGTTTTTACTTTATGTTGGCAGTAGATTACTCAGAGTTTCAGGGTTTGTCCAATGGGCTTTAAGCCCAGCACACACAGCCAATAACGAATTTGTTACCTGAACCCAACAGACTATACGAGATGGTCCAGATGTTCTTCTTAGCTCAAACATCTGATGCTTAAGACAGAGGAGGTTCTGCATTTTATCACACCTGTGTTACTTGTCACATTTATTTATTTCACATGGCAGGTTGGTTGAGTTTTGATATAGGCCTATGTATAGAGGTCACTAACTATGATATAATGATAATGAAATGGTAATACTGATTCATAAGCTAGTAAAAAGAAGTGGTTATGAATTGACAAGAGCGCCAAAAGAAAAGCACTTTATTCAAATTTTATTTTCCACGGCAAATAACATAGTTGTTAACTGGTTTCTACTGAATAAAATTTTGTAATATTATAAATACAATAGTGCTAGAGAGCATCTAATCCATTAGGTTGTCACACCATGCTCCCACCAACATTGACAGGGCCTTTGAAGGACTTGGGGAGTTGGAAGCCTAGACTCCAGGGCTCCACCCTTACTTCAGCCAGATCAGTTAGACTTTATTTTCTATACATATTCATGTATTTGACATATTCGTCCTCAGTTTTTCACTGAATATTAAGAATTCTAAGGCTAACTACTAATAGTCCAACTTCCTCATTTTACAGGTAAGTAAAGAGAGTTCACAGAAAATAAGTTCTATTTATAAGATTAAATAGTGCAGAAAGGGAAAACTGGGATTAAAGCTCAGTTCTTCTAATTCTCTATCTAGTACTCTGCTTGGCATGATGTTGCCTTCTCAATGTTAAAACATCAAAAATCCCTACTCTAGACCCAGGTGAGTGTGTTCAGGAGTGTGGGATTAACAGATACACATTACTATACATAAAATAGATCAACAACAGGGACCTACTGCATAGCACAGGGACACAGGGAACTATATTCCATATCTTGTAATAACCTATAATAGAAAAGAATCTGAGAAAAATATATATACATGCACATGTATAACTGAATCACTTTGCTATACACCTGAAACTAATACACTAAATCAACTATACGTTAATTTTAAAAAATTAATGGCAAGTCAGAATCAGCATATTTTAGAAAGAAATGCAGTTTTGATGCCAGTTTAAGTATTAATTGGGAATTACACTAGCAAAGATATGCTCAAGTATACACATTAGGTTAATAATGTAATGCATATGCAACTTTTAGATATAAATAAATGGGATATGCTCAAGCCACATAGGAGAAACAGTTCCATTGTGTTGTAATCATTGACATGAGTAAACTTCCTATAACATGATTACAAAGTATAAATTATGAAATGTTTTTACTTAACATATTTTAATTTATTTTTACAAACAAATGCTTTTGATTTATTTATTTATTTATTTATTTATTTTAACATCTTTATTGGAGTATAATTGCTTTACAAATGCTTTTTAATTTGCTTAGTAATAATTTCTTCGAAGGTAGTGAGAAGACAGATTTTATCCTGGTTCCAAATAACCACAAATTCTTAATTTATAGTGGAGGCATTTTATTTATTTTATTATTTTCAAGACTATTTCCTAATGACCTACATTCACATTCATTGTATGCACATGACAAATTTGTCACATTATGCATTAACCCAGGACACAACTTTAAAATCTGAGAGTATCAAAGTGCATAAAACCTTTCATGAAGAATGTAAGATTTGAGGGATGCCCTCAGTGGAGAAGACAAATGACTTGAAGTCTGCTTTGGCTAGGTTGACATAAAATAAAATAAAAAAAATATAATGCCAAGTGCATCAGTTATCTATTGTTGTGCAGGAAAATGTCCTCAAATTTACCAGCTTAAAGCAACAAACATTTGTTTTCTCATACAGTCTCTGAGAATCAGGAATCAGGGAGTAGCTTAGTTGGGTACCTCTGCCTCAGAATCTCCCATGAGAGGGTCAGTCCAAAAATAAGCCAGGCATGCATCGTCCAAAGGAGTGCTGGAGGACCCACTCTCAGCTACTAATGTCTGTTGGCAGGACACTTTAGTGCCTTTCCACAAGGCATCTCACACATGGCAGGTGGCTTCCCATGCGCACCCTCCCCAGCAAGGGATGAGAGAGACAGAGAATAGAAGATGCACTTCTACCTTTTTTTTTTTTTTTTTTTTGCCTGGGTAACACAGACCAACCCTGGTACAATATGCAAAGTGTGAATATCAGGAGGCAGGATCATCAGCAACTGGCTGCCACGACAGGTGAAAAATTAACATACTGACACATCCAATTTTGATCACCTGAAAGATGTGCCTGGCTGGGGTTAAACTGGAAGGAAGGATTAAAGCAACCTAGATGCTCTGTACTGAATTGTGTCTCTCTACCCCACTCCACACACACCTTGCCCAAATTCTTATGTTGAAGCCCTAACCCCCAATGTGATGGTATTTAGAGATGGAGCCTTTGGGAGGCAATTTGTTTAGATGGGGTCATAAGGGTGAGGTCTCCATGATGGCATTAGTCATGAGACCCTATGATAAGAGAGCAGAGAGTTTGTTCTCTCCTCCACGTGAGGATACAGTGAGAAAATGGTCATCTGCAAGCCTGGGAGAGACCTTTCACCAGGAACCAAAATGACACACACCTTGATCTTGGACTTCCTAGCCCCCAGAACAGTGAGAAATAAATACGTGTTGTTTAAGCCACCCAGTCTGTGGTATTTTTTTCTTTTTATAATGGCAGCCCCAGCTAAGACACTAAATAATCAACAAAGTCCTGATGTTGAGACAGAATGGCTAAGCCATAAAAGAGCTTTTGAGGCATGGAATTAGATAAACCCGACTTAAATCTCAGCTCTACCATTTACAGTAGAGATATTAAGGACTCAGAGCTCAAGTTTCTTTATTATAAAATTGAGATTAGCAATGCACACTTTAGAGTTGGTGAAGATTAAATGAGAAGAGGTGCGCATCAGGGTTCCTAACATACAGTGAGCACAAATATTAAGTAATATGCCCCATAAGATGAAGAATACTCTAATTATTTTGGTCCCCAATAGTGCCAAATATGTTTCTTATAGCCATAGCTACAGAGAGAATATGCATTTAAATTATGTCTCTCTTCCTAGCAACCTCTGTAAAAATAATCATGCACAGCCATCAGATGCTTAATATGACAGCAATTGCACTAAAAGAATTTTGCAATTTTCTGCATACTGCTTAAGCTCAATGAATTGCTTTCTTTTGTCAAAAGAAAATTTGTGACTCTTCTGCAGAACTGGAAGATATATTTCAGTGAATGCTCTGTGTGCATTCTCACTTCATGATTATATTTTTAATAGAGCCCTATCTCCATTTAATAAATTGATTATTTTATGTTTTCAACTACCAGTAGTCAATTAAAATTTCACTGGAAGATCCCTAAGAAATAGTTTCCTTATGAGTTGAATTGCAGCTTTCTCTCTTTCAGAAAAGTGTTAGGTGATGGAGTGAGGAGAGAAAAACAAATAGGAGCCTGAATGTAACTTTTTTTTCTTAAACTGAAGTATATGACTCAAAGAAAATCTCTCTCTCTCTGACATAATTCCATATATGTTTCAGCTTCAGAGTGGCTATCATGCAAATCTGATAAAAAACTATATCATTATCAGAGAAATGGCACAGGCCAAATGATATTTTAGCCTTCAAATTAAATACACAGAGTGATTTAATACTTTCTAGTAAGTTTTTTCTTCTAGGAAAAGAAAAAAATGAAGTATAATGATTAGCTAAAATGAGAAATACTGCAAATTAGTATGTTATCTTTTGTCTTTTTTAGAAGGAAATGAGTCAAATTCAAATTTCTCTTTTATTTAAACAGGGTTTTGTTTGACCTCCGTGAAGCTGTTACTCGGTATCACTACGTAAGAAGAGTGAAATAGAGCAAATGGCTCATAGAGACATGGAAGATGCTCTCCAGGGCTAAAAGAAGATGGCCAGTTAACCAACAGGATATTACTTTTACAATTGTAGCCTAATTTTTTAAAAGGGATTCCTAATGACTTCATTCAATATAAATGCAAGTACACAGAGTACTTTAGCAGAGACTTCCTAGAAGTAGTGATATTAAAGGAGATTAAAGGAAGGTAGAAAGAAAAATCAAACATTAATGTTTGGTGTCATTATACATATTGACAAAGCATCAGCTTCAAGAGGCATACATGTTGAGAATCTTTCAAATAATGAAGACAGAAACAAATCAAAGAGCTCAAGCATCACTAAAGTTCCAAGACTGCCAGAAATCAAACATTTGTTTTGGTTTCTCTTCACTGAACATGATACTTGAGAAAATCAAGCTTACTCCCAATTATTCTTTGTATAGGAACAAGTCAATTAGAATGTAGAACTCCCAAGGCAGGATAACAGTACCTACGATAGTGCCCGGCACAGAGCAGACAATTAATTAACATTCGTTGACTGACTGATATAACAAAAGAACAAATCTACCCAAATTATTCCTCCTTAGAAAAACATGAGGTCAGCTTAGTATTTATATCTAAATTAAGTTCTTAGCCGCTCCCACCTTCATGACCAAAGAAACTCAGGCCCCCTCTTCCACCTGAAATGCTAAGGAATATGTCACATATGTTTCAGATCAGTCTGACCTACTTACGTAGGCCACTGTGCTTCCTTGCTCTCCCCAGGGGAGGGCAGCTGCTGCCCCATGGCCGGACCTCACTAGTCAGGTCAAACTCCCTTGCTGCTGCAGGTTGCTCTGCCCTGCTGCCTGGAGCTTTCATTACACACAGCCGACCTCTGCACTGCTCTGGGCTCCACTGCTGTGGCCCAACCACTTGCTTGCTGTCACCTTACTTAGACATGTTCTCACACTCCTGCCCCTTAGTGCCTGGTGCTGTGACTTGCTCTGTGAAATAGGAAAATAGGACTCCCTTCTCTGCATTCTGCAGTGGGAGGGGTTTTCACAGCGTAGGCCAGTGGGTCTCATTCAGTTCTCCATTTTACAGAGAACGAAAGCCCAAATCTTCCAGCGGTTTACAAGACCCTTGGTGATTTGGCTGGTCCCTGGGTATCTTTCCAACATCATTTTTGTACTCCTCTCTCATGCCACTCCAGCCACACCAGTCAGCTGTCCCTTCATCCAGGCCTACGTGCCTTTAAATAGCTCTGCTTGACCCAGGTCACTGTATTGTGCTCCCTTTTGAGGTTTCTTAATAGGATTTGTGCTGCCTGGGATTATCTTTTATAGCTCTTTATTTTGTTTATTTTCTATATTCCTGGGAAAAAATAGACAACAATTAGGGCAAGATTTTGTTTATCAGTCTATTTTCCCACTTGATCAGTGGGTACAAGAATAGTCAGTCAATAAATAAATAAACAGGTAAGCAGGTAGATAGGTAGACAGGTAGATAGATAGACAGATAGATAGATGATAGATAAATGCTACTAATGCATCCTAATCTCATGCAAATAAGTGGATGCAAATTGATCCTGTGGTGTGGAGGGAGGCGGTCTTATACTTAATTACTGTACGATACTCTTCCAAATCTTATTCAGTACAGCCTGGACACTACAAACTTAAAACTGAAAAACACCTCTAGTGATAAATTTAAGATGCTGGATATGTTTTCGATTTTATCACTAACAGCAGGCTGAGTCACTAATGTGGACAAATTCCCATTCTCCTATGTTCCCCAGGTCCCTTTTACATTAATTGATTTTTTTCCCTTTTGTAAATGGAGGAAAAAGGAGGAGTTCTGTTAGGGCCTGAGTCTGAAAGGACCAATGCATGCAGAGACTAAGCATGTAATCCTGGTTTCAACTGTATGAACTAAATGATTAAGTTCAGAAGTTGGAAACTGATGGCCTAATGGACATAAATCAAGCTTGCTGGCATTTTTCATTTTGGCATACATTATTTTTAAAAAATAATAATGATGTAAAATGATACATAAGTATATATAATTAAATAATATAATATATATTTTGTATGTATACTTGTGTATGTATATATATTTTTTTGTGCTTATAGGCATACCTCAGAGATATTGCAGGTTTGGTTCCCAACCACTGAAATAAATCCAGTATCACAATAAAGTAAGTCACAGGGAGTTTTTTGTTTCCCAGTGCATATTAAAGTTATGTTTATACTACACTGTAGTCTATTAAGTATGTAGTAGCATTATGTCTAAAAAATGTACATACCTTAAGAAATACTTTATTGCTAAAAAATGTTAACCGTCATCCAAGCCTTCAGTTGTAATCCTTTTGCAATAACAACAAAAATCACTGATCAAGATCACCATAACAAATACAATAATAATTTTTAAACATTTGAAATATTGCAAGAATTATCAAAATGTGACACAGGGACACAAAATGAACAAATGCTGTTGGAAAAATGGCACTGGTAGACATGCTCAATGCAGGGGGTTGCCACAAACCTTCAATTTGTAAAAAACACAATAAATATCTGCAAAACGAAATAAATTGAAGCGAAATAAAACAAGGTATGCTGTGTGTGTATGTGTATCTGTGTACGTCTCTGTGTGTCCATGTGTGTATTAGTTGCTATATCTAAAAAATTATGGCATTTCCCATAAAAATCTGAATATCCAGCTTTCCTTGATAGTTCTGGGCAACACTGGGTATAAACTTCCATGTGATAATTATCAGATGAAACTGAGGAGCAGGTGTGTCCCTCAGACAGGATAAGCTTTGCCTAGCTCACCAGAGGCAAGACGTTGCTTTTGTTTTACACTGGCTCTAATTCATGCATCTATAGTACTGTACTGGCTCATTAGGCATTTAAGTTTGCTATCCATTTTGAAGTCAATTTGGTTAGATCAGATAGTGTTTGGGTAAAACCTTTTGATTGAACGGACTGCATTTTCTTTTTTAGTTATTTTTATTTATTTTTCAAATGCTAGTTTAATTTGATAGCCTCAAGTTTTCATGTGATTATTAAAGAATTTTCTATGTGCAGTCAAATTTACATATTAAATTATATGTTTAGAAAACAAAAATTTCTGGTTATTTTTGCTGACTTAGTTGACTCTTACAGTAACATGCAATTTTTGGTTTCAAAAGTTGGTGAAATATTTTTCATTCCTGTCATGTTAAATGTAATATTCTAAAATATATTACATAACTATTTGATAAGCAAGATTTTTTGTATTATGTTGTATATGCAACTGTAGTATGACCCATGAAGTATAGCTTGGGACATTATGCTAGACTGGGCTGAACTTGCATTAATTCCATAGTCAAGAATTATTTTTTAGAATAAACTTCAGATACTTTCCCCATTTCTCCTGCTGTTGAACTCTCTTGCATCAAATTATTGGGAAATAAGTGAAAAAATAAGCCATATAAAGGCTGTGATTAGTTGTGTTCTATTAATACTGATGAAATTGGTTACAGGTGTTTGGTTGATTGCTTGTTTATTTCACGTCCCTTCTCCCAACTTTGCTCTGGATTCTCTAAAGAAATGTAATTTCACAAATGAAAGATGCATAGAGAGAGAATGAGTTAACTTATGATCTATATCTCTTTTATCTCTAAATAAAGAGATAAGCATTTTAAGCCACTGTAAGTTCAATTTTCCATAACTTGGCTGCAATGAAAATAATCAGCAATGAAACAAACAAACAGATGCATCACAATTATATTAAGAATGGCATTATTTTTGGTGAAGTCAAATGTGAAATATGCAGCTTCTGACTTTCTTCCGGCAACCTAAACAATAAGTTATCTTTTGCTCTGATCATGCTCCAAATGGAAACTGGCAAATGACTAATTATTCTAGGAGAATATTTTTGTTATAATTTTAAAGATTTTTCTTATTACAAGTAATAAAGAAAAATAGAACAAATGAGACAATATGTTAATGGTTTGTGGAAGCAGAGCCACATTACTTCTAAGTTTCTCAATCAAGGAATTCATCAGAGTGATCTGTCAAAATGAGTGATATAAATTTATGAACTAAATTCAGCTACAGAGTAAGTGATGTACTACAAAGAAAGACACATTGCAAACAAGGAGGCTTTGTTTCCTGTTTACATAATTGAAAAGATTAAGTGTAAAAATAATGAAATCTCTTTTGTTCAATTTGGCATAATTCCGTTCTCTCAGCTGCACTCTCCCTAGGTTTTTACAATATGTAAGTGTGCCTTAATGCTTTCTTAATGCCTATATACTCTGTTAAATAATAAAGTGAGCTATTTGAGAAAAATGGTTATTGAAAATCAAAGTTAATTATTAATGTGTCACAATGTCCTTAATTTGTCTTACTTACAAATGAATTTATTAATGGGTCAAAATTAGTTTTAAAAGCATAATTTCAGGAATAAAAGATAACCAGTGAGGATTTATATTTCACAGGAATAAAGACGAGGATGTAGAGAATGGACTTGAGGACACGGGGAGGGGAAAGGGTAAGCTGGGATGAAGTGAGAGAGTGGCATGGACATACATACACTACCAAATGTAAAACAGATAGCTAGTGGGAAGCAGCCGCATAGCACAGGAAGATCAGCTCGGTGCTTTGTGACCACCTAGAGGGGTGGGATAGGGAGGGTGAGAGGGAGACGCGAGAGGGAGGAGATATGGGGATATATGTATACGTATAGCTGATTCACTTTGTTATACAGCAGTAAATTACACACTATTCTAAAGCAATCATACTCCAATAAAGATATTAGGAAAAAAAGAAAGAGATAATTAATTGGGTATCTTCTGATCAGAAAGTAATTGCTGGGGCTTCTCTGGTGGCACAGTGGTTAAGAATCCACCTGCCAATGGAGGGGACACGGGTTAGAGCCCTGGTCTGGGAAGATCCCACATGCTGTGGAGCAAATAAGCCCGTGCTCCACAACTACTGAGCCTGTATTCCACAACTACTGAAGCCCGCGTGCCTAGAGCCCGTGCTCCACAACAAGACAAGCCACCGCAATGAGAAGCCTGCGCACTGCAATGAAGTGTAGCCCCCGCTCGCGGCGACTAGAGAAAGCCCAAGTGCAGGAACAAAGACCCAATGCAGCCAAATAAATAAATAAATATTTCCTTTTTTTAAAGAAAATAATTACCTGTAGAATTATCAGATCTTAGAATTTGATACCCAAAATTAATTCTTTTTCTTTTAAAAGTATTGACGGTTAGGATTTTTTAATTTATTTAACATGGACGGTATCTCAATTATTGACATATATTGAAATTATAGTCACCAAAATCCTATGTATTTTTCATATCCTTTACTGAGCCATGTCTGATTCCTGTACTCGTCTTTTTCCTTTTTTTTTTTTTTTTGATTCTTATTATAAGACCTTATGTTTAGCCACATTAAAAAAAAAATCCATTCTATTAGATTCAGTTCATTTTCCTATATAACAAGATCTTCTTAAATACGAATCTATAACATGGTATATTAGCCATTTCTTTTTTGTTCTGTGTTGGCTGCATCTTTGGTGGCTTCAACCAAATTATTGTTGATATGCTGAAAACACCTCAGATCACATTAATATATTGAAAATACATCATATCTTGCAAGCATCCACTAAACATCTTCTATATTGACATCAATCTATTAATCTGCATTTTAGTGTGTGAGAGCAGAAAACATGCACTCAGCCAGCTATTAACCCATCCAATTCTATTTTTCTTAGTCCAAATATTTCATAATAAGATGTCATGAAAAACCTTGCAGAAAGCCTTCTATAAACTGCATGTACCAGTCTAATGTTCATCTCAAAAAGGAAATAGTGGACTTGTATATGTCCTTAGCAAGGTTTTCAACAAATCTTTTTTTTTCATATCTTATATATAAAAGAATAAAAATGAGAAAAAGGCTGCTCTGTTATGACTTGCTTTCACTAAATAAATACAACATTTTCTCAGTGCTCACAAACAATTTATTTTATAATTTAGTGCAGAGTCTTGTTTGGAATTAACATTAAACATATCAGATTGTAATTAGCAGCATCTTTCTTCATTCTCTTTTTGTCAATTCATGCATTATTTACATATACCATGGACAATCAGTGCTTTGCCCATTTTCATGGTTTATGAAAGAACCTATGCAATCAGTCCACCATTTCTTCTCCAAGATATCACCATTTTAAGGTGCAATTCACATGGGCCAGGTGTCCAGCCCATTTGGAGTACCAAAGTATTGACTTGGAGTTCAATTTCCCTAGAGTTTATTTCTGTCTACTCAGTTTAAAATATTGGTATTTCACTTCACAAAAGACATTATTAAACAAAATTGAAAGTATTCCACATTCTGCCATTTATTATCATTTATTATCACCATGAATCCCAAGTGAAGGGGGTATCCACTTCCTGGTCTTTGCTCCAACTTTTATTAATGTCATTAATGTTTCTCTCACTCTAAATGTTATTTACAGCTATCATTATGGGTTCAGACCATTTTCTCTAGTATTTCTGTAGGTGGTAAGAAAATAAAAGCAAGGGTTTACTTTCAGATTGTTTTTTTCTTTTTTTGTTTTTGCCCAGGCTTATGCATTACAAACTTTTTCTTTCCATGCCATTTAATATTTCTAGGTATATGGTATATCTGCCTCTACTTCAAGCTCTCAAATCATTATTTTTTATAATGGGAGGGTTATGCACAAATTTATAGACTAGAAAAATCAACTCTAGTTCACACACAACTACAACTATTAATAACTTATGTGTATTGAGCTGGGAAATGTAACAAAAACTGTTCTATATATTTGGCACATATAAGTTCCTTCATTTACTCCAAACTCTGTGAAGTAAATATAATCACCATCCTCACATTACAGATGAGAAAACCAAGGCATAAATAGGCTAAGTCTCTTATCCAAGGTCACACAGCTGGTAAGTATGAGAGAACCAGTAGATGAATCTAACCAGTCTATTTCCAGAGCTTGACCATGCTCAGCCAGTCTACAATAATACCATTTCTCATATTTAGCTCAAGGTTATTTGCATGCTTCCTTTCTGATTCTTATCACTTATCACTAACCAACAAATTCTTCGATTTTGTTTGAAAGAGACGCTCATCACCGCTGCTTGCTTTAGGAAATAATTCTGTCCTCTAGGCAAGAATCTGTCAATAGTGTGCTTTAAGGAGAGTAAGTGTGCAGTCTCCATCACCGATACCCATTCCCAGTGCTATGATGTGCCACAAACCCTCCCCCATTAACTAGCTTAGAACCTTCTGTATGTCCTTTAAATAATATCTCTTTATTAACGCTTTCTCTATACCTCTTTATTTCAACCTTCTCTGACATACTAGATTTCCAGTAAATGGGCACCTACTTGACACATGGTCTGCTCCAATTAGGTCAAATTCTTATTAAAGAAACCCATATTTCAATCACGTATCTTAGCCCACTAAATTTGATGAGTTACCATAGAATTTGTGTCATTATGCCCTTATCGACACATTAGAATATTGGAAATCCAAGGCCATGTGTTTTACTTATGGCCATCCTTCGAACTATTTCCTTTAGAAGGGTCTGGTAAGCTCTATACTAAGAAAGCAATGAAAAGGAAGGGAATTTCTATTTTACTGAATCATCTGGATGTATGATTTCTTCATTCAAAGTTTTCAACAAGTCTTCATTCACGCATTAATAGAAAATAGGGGCGAGTGCAAGTAAGGAGACTCCTGTCCTAGATGTAGTTCTGTCACCAACTTTCTGTATGAACTTTGCCAGATCTTTTGAATGTCTCCTTTAGTCATGATATATTAATAACATTGGTTATTGTATGTAAAAGTATCTTTAAATGGTAAAGAAGCATTGTTAAGCTATGCCATTGTAATTAATCAGCTCTTCATTCATAACTGAATATAGACAAGTTGCTGAGCATGGTTGTGAATGAATGTCACAAAACCGATAGATGCATAAAGAATCAAATAATAATAATACCTGATTGCATACACTAATTTTTTTTTTTGGCCATGCAGCACGTGGAATCTTAGTTACCCGACCAGGGATCAAACCCGTGCCCCCTGCGGTGGAAGTGGGGAGTCCTAACAACTGGACCACCAGGGAATTCTCGCATATACTAAATATTAGATACCTGGTAGAAGTTATAACTCTGTACTGTAATAGGTTATTATAAAAAAAAGTTGGTAGAAATATACCCATGAACATATTGTTACTTACCAGATGAGAAATAAAAGATCTTAATGAGACTACAGCTCAGCAAAAGAAACCAGCTATCTTAAACAATAGCTGGTGATGATAAAGATATGTTTTCTTTCCTTTGGAAGAAACAGAGCTGGCTTCAAAGACATCTAGTGAAAATGGCCAATGACCTCAATGGTGGAAACAAAGCCTAAAGGAGAAAAGGCTATCTATCTTTATTGTATTAACTATTTGGTTCCTATCTTCTACTTCTGTCTTTTAGTTTTTATTCTTACGTAAAGTTATGGGTTTATCTTCCCCTTTCTCTTTCAAATTTTGTGGCCATTTAATTCTTATAGAACACTAAATTTGTTCACACAATGCATTATGATACAAATTAAATGATAGGGAAATACATTAGGAAACATTAGAACATGTCCTTCTCATAAATTTTCAGATATAAATGGTGTCCAGACCTATCGTTTATAAGGTTTCCGTGTTTATATATTTCATTGTATAAAAATTAATACATGGAATCTTTTTCATCGTTTCCTAAAGAGCTATTTTTTAAAAAGTTCTGATCTTCTGGTAAAATAATAATGAAAACTTATAGACAAATTATAACATCAAGGAGTGAAATGGAAAGTTACCCTCAGGAGAACGACTTGTATAATTGTTATAGAATAATACAAACTTTAATTTGATTTACTGATTACATGCCTATGCCAAATTTCTGGTTTTTTCTTCTTCCTTAAGAATTGATAACCTAGTTAAGAGCAGAATTACAAAAGAGCGAGACAGAATGTAATCATTTAATGGAGCATTAATGCCTTAGTTTTAGTTTGGGAGTAGTGGAGAGCTGGTAATGGGTACTGCCTGAAATGGTATTTTTCCCAATCATGTTATAATTTTATTTAACTAAATATTTTTTTAAAATGTGAATCAATAGCTGACCTTAGAACAAACAAATACATTTTTTAAAAAATCACCTAAAGGACGAAAACATAGTTTACTCCTAACTGAAATGGTCAAACTGAATAATGTCCTCATTTTAATACAATTGAAATTAAAGAATTTTTTTTTTTTTTTTTGGACTAGAAGGCCTTTCCAAACGTGCAGGAATCATGATCTTAGATTACCACATTGACCACAAAGGCAAAGGCTAGCTCAAAATGCTCTGTGTATGTAAATCAATTGCTTTGGTGGATATTATAAATAGATATTACAATTAATATTTATTTCTATCATTAGAATACATTTAGAGAAAAATTTTGTTGGCTTTATGATATGCCCTGGAAGATGCTATTGGAGTATAGAGAGTATATGGGGGTTCATTGTTATATATCTTTTTATAAATTACAAAGCTGTGGTGGTGGTGGATTCTCAATTTTCCTGTGTGATTTTTTCATCGTTATCAAGCTTATACAATTAGAATAAATGGCTACAGTCCACAGATGAATGTGCTCACAACTCTAGGCATGGAATATGAGTCAGCAGGTTGTACAGCAGAATCAGGTGCTAATTAACTCTTGCTTAGGTAGAGCTATGTTTCTGAGGCACCTGGCTGGTAATACTAGAAGAGTATTTAAATGCTGGTCACACTGTACCCATCTCTATATTCTCAAAGCATAAAGAAGACCAGCCAATGATTCTAGTTCATAGTCTTAATATCTTATTTGATAAATTGCCTATGCTCTTCGGCATATTGTAAATATATATATAAAATAACTGAAATAAAATAAAGGTTCACAAGCCAAATTCAATTTTTCATAGGGATTACTCATTTCCAGAATATATTGCATCTTTAAAAACAACAAACTACTTCTCAGAAATAATGGAGTATATAATGGGACTATGAAAATGTTTATGCTAAGATTCAGAAAATGTTCCCACTGTTGTTTTCTTATATCCCTCACTTATCACATGGCTTTCTTCATGTCATGTGATACCTAAGTAAATGAGAAACTCAGAATAAATGGGAAGTTAAAATTTCTTTTCTTTGCCAGATTCTTTCAGTTTTATGAAAGTAGTAAAACGAGAAACCTTAAAAACGAACATACACATACAAAACGCAATGAGTTTTTCAAATATTTTCATATACATTCCAAGTTCTTCCACTGGTACAATCAATTTATAGTTGTTTTCTGTAAACATGAATTGACAATTTATAATGGATGAAGGTCTTTGGGGCGCATGAAGTAAAATGCTATGGTAGGTTCAGCATTAATTCAAGGGAAAAAGTTGATTTCATCATCAGTGCCCATACTGTCTGCTTCTGGCTTTATGTAAATCTAATAACAATTTTCTGGGTCAGACTATTCATTTGCAAAATGGGAATGAATGTGTTTTCCTTTTATTTAGAATAGATGCGATAATGTGTTACATGTACCGTTATATTACATCTGTGACAATCTCCACAATATTCATATATATTATATATATAATCTATATATATAATATACATATGGAGATGGAGAACAAAGTCTAGCAAATTAATCTTCCTGGAGAAAATATTGAACTGTAAGATATTTTGTTTCTTTTCCAATTTTAGTAGGTGTCACTTGTTAGATAAAGTAATGTCATGAATGGACCTTGGTCTAGCCATTGGTTGCTTAAAATTTAAAAGCTAGTCTATATAAGAAAACTAATTTTAGAACTTATGGATTGGTCTTGTTATCACTGAAGCATCTTACTATAGTCATAGCTAATATATAATTTAAGTAATATCCTTTATCCTTCTCTATTATGGAACTATAATTCATGTTAGAGGTTTTCTGAAATGTACATTTCATTTGAAAACAAAATGTGAGATTATGATTTATTTCCATATGTTGATTCCCCTAAAAGAATACATGTCTGACAAGGAAGAAGACACCATGTGAATTGTTTCACTTTTGTGAAGAGGTTGTGTTTCTATCTAATAGAGAAGAGTCACCAGGCTGGCTTTCCTAATAGGCAGAAATAGGACAGCAAAGGAGAATCACAGCACTCAGCAGTCTGCTGACCTACTTTGTTATTATAACTCATCGGAGCTATGAATGCACTTTTTTTCTCAGTAAAGCTACATAGTGACTTGTCAGCAAATTAATTACATCTTGCTAGGGCTTTAAAATATTCTGTTAAGGCAACACATTCTACTTAGAAAAAAAAAATCAGTAATATAATACTATAACTTGTAATGTATAGAATTCAAATCTGAAATACATTGCTAGACCTCAAGAGAGGAGAAATATATTTTTAATTAAGAGATATCTAGTTTCATGTCTTAATTATATTATCTCACTTGTATTATTTCAATCAGTCATTATCTAATTAGTTTATGGGCTTTGTAAACCAAAAAGTGAATCTAATTTTACCTTTATGCATTTGCTAGAATATCAATAGATAATAATATAGTCATCCTAAGTTTCAGTATTCTACTTGTATATGGGGACTTGCATATGAATAATATGTATTCCTTTTTTTTTTTCCAAATCATTCACTTAAAACCAATAAACAGCTCTTTTTACTCTAGCCCCCCAGCACACGTTTATTTTGACTATTACAGTTTTTGAGCTAAAAGTGACTGAAGAGTCTCAATCCCCACTCTTTGTCGAAGGTTCCTGATCGAAAACCAGTTGACAGTAATGGAAATACAAGTCTCCCTATTTTGTGTCTCCACACCCCTTAGTTTATACCCCCTATAGTCTTTAATCTCAATCCACACAAGGCTGCCACTAGCACACTGTCATGTGAGTTAAAAAAAAAAAAAAAAAAGCACTCTCTGGGTGGCTAAATTAGGGAGGGAAAAATTGGAAGAATGACCACATTTTCAAGTGTACCTGTCTTGGCAAGCAGAAAGAGGGCAGTATTTCCTTAGCACTTGTCTCCTTGCTCTTTGGGCAGTGCATACATTACAGAGGCCACAATTCAAATTTATATTAATGACTTTTGTACATAATTTTCTATGCATTTAGATTACAAAATTGAATTATCTAATCTCTGTATAGTTTTCAGCACCTAGGAAGAAGTACTATGAATGAAAGCTCGTTAGAATGTAAGCACTATGACGGCAGGGACTTTGTGTCATTCTCTACTGCTTGTTCAGCGCCTGCAACAATGCCTGGCACAAAGCAGGTACTCAATAAGATGGCTTAAATGAAAGAGTAAATAATATACCCTCATTTCATAGCTGAAATACAGTAAAGTTAATCGATTTGCCTAAAATCACAGAGGTTGCAGTGGTAGATGCAATTCTGGAATGTGTCTCTATAAATTCAATTCTGCCAGTTTTTTTCCCTCTCTATTCTGCTGTCTAGGAGAGTCAGGATAAGCTATAT
Organism: Balaenoptera acutorostrata; assembly: GCF_949987535.1. NCBI lineage: Eukaryota > Metazoa > Chordata > Mammalia > Artiodactyla > Balaenopteridae > Balaenoptera > Balaenoptera acutorostrata. The sequence continues at coordinate 40,923,952 of NC_080065.1, forward strand.
TATGTTGTGGTTTACACATTAAAAGACATGCCTCTGGAGAGGAAAAAGATAACTGGAGGACTGCATAGCAGCTCTTCACTGCTTAGACTTACAAGTAAAATATGATACTGTCACTCAGAGCCCACTGACTGTCACTATCACAGGGCCCCATCCAACTGGAAGGGAGCTAGAAAATGTGCATAGTGTGTGGCCTCTTGGTTATTAGTAAGTGTCCCTGACACATTGTCTCAAATGAAAATAAAATTGCACAGTAATCTAGATTTTTCAATCAAATCTCTTATGTTCTCCACATAGATTTTATTAATTAGACTCTTCCAGACATTTTATATCTTTTTTTTCCTCTGATAGTCTTAGTTAGTATTGTTCATACATCTTAATGTTTTGCTGAAAAATATTGTTATTTATATAGAAATGAAAGACACTAGAAGCTCACTGATTTGGATTTCATGAATTTTGAGTACGTTATATTGCCCACAAGTTGGTCAAGTGATTACATATCTTTGAAGAAATAATTTGATGTACAAATTATTATAACACAAATTATCCAAGGAACAACATTTAAAATGCATAATAGAATAACTCCTTTACACATAATTTTCAAATGCTGCTGTTAATTACCCATTCTGTTATAAATAATTAATATTTATTTAGAAATATGTGCAAGATTGGTACAGGACATGTGGGGTACGCAGATACTTATAAGGCACATTGCTTGCCCTCTAGAATGGCATCTCTCAAGATGAAATAATGCATAGATTCCCTCAAATAACAAGAAAATAAAACATTATAAGGAATGATCTTTGAGTTGGCTTAAATCATTTTGAGGATGATATTACTCAAATAAACACAACTATAAAACTAGATATAAGTTTCTTATCCTTATAGTTCTTGTAAAGTTGAAACAGACATAACTTTACAAACAAAATATTAACAAAAATAAATTAATAAACACATCTCAATTTAAATTTATTGTGATGGATGATGTTTTGTTTTGTTTTGTTTTGTTTGCTGAAACCAAATAGTTGTATACAAGGTAAATATAGTGCTGATTATTATAGAACTCGTTTTTCTAGAGTATGTAGTTTAACACACAAATTATGTACTATGTAATGAATGACTTAGTTTTCAAACCTATTTCTCCATTTTGCCTATGGTGAAAAATTTGTACCATGTCTAATATCATGTCATTAAGCCTTCATTTGGTATAAATGGATCATGTATTTATTAAGCCTATATGCCAGAATTATTTTATATAGCACCTCATGGCACAATGCACTTCAACCACAAAGGTAAATCCAGACGCTGTACTTAGGTTGATACTAAATTCATAATATGCTTACATTGAAACATTTCGAACTATTGCCAACATGTATCCATATATTTACCAGATTGCTGGGAGAAACCCTGTAGACTCCCTGACAGTAAACCTGAAGATTTCAATTAGAGAAGCATTGCTCTAGGAATGTATTATTTAGCTGCAAATCCTTCTTTATTCTGTTAAGTCATTCCCTAAATTATGTCAAGATTAATATGCAAGTTCAGATGCATTGTATTTTTTATTTTCTTAGTTAGATTCTCAAATGAGTATTTTATAATATTTTATAATTTAAACCAAAAACCCATTGCCTCTGATCCCTTGAATTATCAACTGTTACAATTTTAGTGTGTGTGATACACCTAAAACATAGTCACAAAATATCATGGGAATGACAAGATTTTCAAAATTAATCTTATTAAACATTAATTATCTGGCAAATCCAAGATTTTCATTCAGACAGAAATCTGTAATTCAAACATTTCTTGAATGAAACAAAAGCAAATATTACAAATGCAGAGCAAGATTAATTCCTATTCAGGTTGCATTTTCCAAGTCAGTATCTCTTACCTCATCGGTTCAAGTAGCCCACCATGGTTAGTGATTGACTTTTTTAAAATTAATTTTTGTTGAAGTATAGTTGCTTTACAATGTTGTGTTAGCTTCTACTGCACAGCAAAATGAATCAGTCATATATAAATGGAGTGACTGACTTTTTACAAAACAGCATTTAAGCAATTACTTTAGTGGAATTTATAAGGACTGGAAAGGAATTAGCTAAGAAGAATTGAGCTTACTTCTATGGAATAAAATGTAGATTAGAAATAGTTAATATAACAATAAATATATTGAACAAATTACCAGTTAGTGATATAGTATAGTTATGGCAATGCCTCTGAATTTCTCATCATAGGGCATATATGGATAACTAGCTAGTAATGTATAAATATAGATAAGGATATAAATACAAACGTAAACATCATTAAGGAGGATTTAAATATATAGAGAGATAAGGGTATAGATATACATGCAAATGTGTTTAAGAAAGATTTAAAATATATATATATGAAAATAAGAATATAGATATAAATGCAAAAATGGTTAAGGAGGATTCAAAATAGTATTTAAAAATATAAATCATTTAAGAGCATGATATGGAAAAGAAGGAAGGCATAAGGAATTCGCTGCACACTCTACCTAATCATTATCTTAAATCATTTAGTACCAATGTCAAATGTTAAAGCACAATTGTCAAGCCCATACCCCAAAATGACTAGCATCAATCATGTCCTGCATCCAAATTGGCTTCCCAATTTGATTTTGTTTTTCTACATCTACGTCTCATATCAGTCTTGCCACTTTTTAGTGTCAGAGCTCAAATGCTGATTTTCAAGTGACTTTTTACTATAATTGGTGTGCTGTGACTACAAGTTTCTTTTTTTTGTAACTACTTTTTTAAACTGTTTTCTATAATCTGTGCAACATAAGGTATTCTAATGTAGTTTAGAACAGAAATTATAGAGTCAGATAGATATGCATTCTAATCTTGATTCTACAATCTACTACATGTGTGACACTGAACAATTAGTTTAACCTCTAAAAATCTCAGTTTTCTGAACTGCAAAATGGAGGAGAATAGTGCATACCTCATTTTTCTGCTGTGAGGACCAAATAAGATAGCCTTTCTCAAAGCACTGGGGTTTGTATACAGTAAGCATGATATGTAAATACAGAGTGCTTTTTTTCTTATATTGGATTTTCATTTCTCCTTTATAACCCTCTTTGTATGTAAATACACTTTTCTCTGTTTTGTTGTGACGGATGGAAGTTTTTTGAGAACTCAATAACTTTAGGATAGAAAATAATATCTTCAAGGTCAAAAGATACTGTTGAGATTCTCTATTGATTAAAAATTGTCTTTTTTATGGTTATTCTCTCCTTCATATCACTAATATTCACAATATAGAAGAATTTCTGGTCCTTATAGTTGAATGTAAGACTTAACTCTTTCCTACGCTCTACGTTAGAGTTAGACGTGGAAATAATATTAAATAAATGTGAAAGAAAATAGGAGCCAATTTCCTAAGTAAAACTGCAGCCTAAAAGAAAAAAACCCAAGAAGCAAATTGCAAATTCAGGAAAGGTGTTTTGTTCAACATCAGAATATAGCAAAGGTTTGACTATGTTAGATTAAAAACAAACACAGACACAAATGGGCACATACGGAGGCATTTAAAGAAAAATGAGCAAGACGTTAAAATTTTTCTTCATTAAATGTGTTTACCACTGCACATATTAACTAGTATATTTCCTAATATTATAATTATACAATTATATGCCATTTATGGATACCTAATAACAATTCCTTTACTCTTTCAATAATGACAATTGCTATTTTTTAAAAGATACATAGGGAAAATTTAAAATAATAATTATTTGCAAACTTAAATATTAGTTGGTGCCAATGATGAATCATCTTTTGGCAGTGGTGTTAGTGTTTTTTATAACTATTCACTCAGTCAGCAGTGAGTTTATAGAGCTGTTGTTTTTTCCTCATCCCCAAATATCTTGGTACTGTCTTTATGTTTGCTTCTTCAGTGATAAGAAAAGTGACAGATCTATTATCAATGAGACTACACAGATCTGGAAAGTGAGTTGATCAAAGTCCTTGGTTTGTGTTTTAGATACAGAAAGTTCCATATAGAACATTTCTCAAACTTTTGATGATAAGTGACTAGGTTACAACAAATTATGTGTTTGGCACTGTTGTAGGCAGTGGAGATAAAGTATAGAACAAAATCCAGACAAATTCTTTGACTGAATGGCATTTATGATCCGGTGTGGGGAACACAGAAAAATATAAATAACAAATAAGTGTGTGTGTGTGCATTCCCATGTGCGTGTGTGTTGCTAAATTCTTTTAAGATAAAATATAAACCAACTGGGTAATATATTAGGGTGGTTAGGGAAGGCTTCTGTGAGGCAGTGACATTTAAGCAGATATGAATGAAATGAAGGAGAGATCCAGGTGAATATTGGGCCTCAAAGAAAGGAGTGAAAGGAATAAAGAATGGAGGAAAGGAGGGAAGGAGGAAGGAAGGGAGAAAAATACGTTGGCAAGAAGAGACAAAAGAGAGAAAAAAAGACATTCTTCTCAACATGTGTTATAAACCCCTCTTGCCTTCAAACACAAAGCCTGAGCTTCATTGGTTAGGAGACAAAAATGTATATTCTTAAGATGTCTATGTTATTTTTACAATAACAATCTATGAAATTAATAATAGAACAGTCCAGAAAAGAAGAGGGTGTTCGATTTATGCCAAAGTTAAAATTCTGTGAAAGTCTCATAAAATTTACCATCTATAAAATGTGAAACATAAGAGAAGGCTATTCTGATGTGCAGTTAACTTAAATAACATTTTATTAAATATAAGGTAATTAAAGTGTAATGCAAGAAGAAAACATGAGAACTTAAAGAGAGAACAAATATCTGTGAATATATATATTAAAAATATTCACAATTGTTTCAATTCCTTTGTGAGTGTTGCACTATGTATATCAAAACGTATGCTCCTTAAAGCAATTATACTCTAATAAAGATGTTAAAAAAAAAAGTTAAAAAAAAAAGTATGCTCTTAAAATTAAATGTGAATATAAGTACACCTACCTATGTAAATCAAATTTCTATTTCACAGACATTTTTATATTTACATGTCTTCTATGGTAAAGTTTAAAGGCTATCTTTCCCATGATGTTTTCATTAGAAGGAAGTACTATCTGAAATATCATTGCCTGTCATACGTATCTCATTTGCATTTACACTGACGTAATGTGTCTGCATGTTTACAACGCCTAGAATTGCATGTCTTGAACACAGTAAATGCTAAAATCATGTTGAAAGAAAGAAGTTATTCTAAGCAGTAGGCATTTTTAAAAGAATGTTGTACAATACTATGACTCTATGTGTGTGTGTTTGTATGTGTACCTTTGAAATAAAATATGTCTCAATATACACAGAGTGAGATATCTAAAAATAGAGGCTGTAACATATACATCTCCCGGAACATTTCATGTAAATAAACTTTAGTTGTAGAAACAGAAACATCTGATTTTATATCCATAGAAGCAAAATTAAGTTTTCTCTCACCATTTATGGAGGCTAATTAGATCATTCTAACATAAATATTTAGAACTTTTTGGCAAAACGTAGAAAACACCGTGTAAAATAATACGAATTACTTACAACCATCTCATTTAGAGACACCCAGCAATCTGGTGGGAAGTCCTGCAGCAGTGGTACCAAGAACTGAAGACAGCCATCCCAGTGGCACAGGAGCAGCATCATGCCGATGAGGTTAAAAATTCTCACCACGGCGCTGGCGAGATCATATGTCATGTGGAAAATCTGTTGACCAAAATATAAGATCAATTCTTATAATCAAATTTTTAAAAGTCAAGAATACTACCAATGTCAGTAGACATTGACATTATATAGTGCAAGTATCAATTTAATAAAAATACAGAAAGAACTTTTACAAATAGAAACAGAGATTGCATGTCTTTATCCTTACATTGAGGTCTGGCACTCTATGAGTATTACCACCAACTGTGGGTTCTCCATGAGGAGCAGAGGTGACATGACTACATTAAATCGATGAGTCATGTTTTAAAGAACATTGGTTTTGCCAGTAGTTTTCACTTACTGTCCTTCCAAGCATTTTAGCAAAGGTGCCTTCAAAGAAGTTAGCAAATTTGACAAATGATGGGCACACGCTTCTCTGCTTCTCATTCCTTGTTAATAGATTTGTTGAAGAATCAAAAAAATAACCCAGGGACTGAAAATCATTAGCAAAAGTAGTTTAATTGCAAAACATAAAGGAAGATTGACAATTAACTGCAGTTAACTTTATAGCTATATGAGTTAGAGCTACTTCTTTTATTGTGCAGATTGAACGTGAATAGTGGCTTTTGAGATAAAAGTTCTCTGAATGGTTAGAAAACAACCGTGCAGCACTTTTTAAAAATTAAAAGTGTTATTTCCATTGTATTATCTGTAGGTTACAGGTTTCCCTTTCCTGTGAAACTTCATTTGTATTTTCACAAAATCCGTTATGATAGGTTAGATTATTTCAGAAAGCACAAAAAATTATGACAAATGGACATTCTCCATCAGAATTTTACAAGTGGAATCTTACATACAGCTTTATATCTATAACTTCTCATTCAGAACTTGAATCCTTTCTTTAGTAGCTCATATCACTCTTCCATTGCTAATACAGTTTCTGCTTATATTTTCACCTAGTCTAGAATACCAAAACCCACTTGGGAGCTGATCTATAATTGTTAAAGGGTTACTGAGTTAATAAAATTAACAAATATGTATAAATACACAAAGAAACGACACCTTGAGATACTTAGGATCACATTTGGTATAATTCACCAAAAGAATGGTCTATTTTTGAAGTAATGAGGACACCATGTATTGAGAAATTAACTGAGAAACAGGAAAAAACTCACAAATTTAATACTTTGATTTAGAAACTATATCTTGGTGAGGAAACTTCTATAATTCTTAAGAAATGCGTACTGAAGTGTGTAGAGGTAACATGACAGCACAGCTGGGTTTTGCTTTTATAAAATCAGAAAATCTATCTTTAATTAAATGTTTTTCACTTTGATATATTTCTATTAGCCATTAATTCCTTCTTTAAACAATATTCCTTTTGACACAGTAATTAGAGCGAGCAAAAAAAAAAATCCTTCTTTGTGGGAATGTACACACTGTTCTGAATTTTTTTTAAAGTAAGATTGGGATCCTGGATTTTAAAGTCAGCAGATCACATATTTTGATATCAGACAGCTATATGAGTAGCAATTTATTTTAAAGCATTAAGAATTTTATTTCCTTTAAAATATTTTTATTTTATTTTATTTTATGTGACTTTCAAGTCTTGTTTTTTGTTTTTTTAAATTTATATTGGAGTATAGTTGATTTACAATGTTGTATTAAGTTTCAGGTTACAGCAAAGTCAATCAGTTATACATATTTTTAAATTTGGTTTTGTATTTGGCAAACCCACAGAAAAGTCCTTTTGATGTTATTTCCTCTGATATTTCTTGGTCACTGAATTTGAAAATAAAATAGTACCAAAATTTTTATCAATAACTTTTCATTAAAAGTAACACAGTAAAATACAATAAAAAAGTTTTTTACTACTAAAGTAGGGAAAGAAAATCACCATGGATTTCATTTTTTGTTTAGTAATAGAATTCTATATTTATATCTAAGCATTTCCTGACAAAATGGACATATTGAACAATATGTCTTTTGGGTAAGTGTTACATAGTTGAGAAATAGGGTAAAACTGCAGAACATAAACTTCTGGATCAAACAAGAAACCAATCTCCTTTCAACCTTATTATCTGAAATAAACAATATCTGAAACTGTCTGCCAATTATCTGTAAACTATAAACATATGGGCAGCAACCGGCATTCAACTATAAGAGTTTAGAATGAAGTTTGGGATGTTACAGAGAACTAGGGCCCATTCTCAGTACAGCTGACTTTTATGGATTTTCTACTTTCTTTATCAGGAGTTAGATTCTTTTTGTAAGATCTTAAGTGATTATTTACTGAAATAAGATAACATATTCTAACAGTTATTCACCAATTCCTTTAATAAAACCCTGTTATTTCTAAATTGTTTTCCAGAGAAACAGAACCACTATTTTCATAAAGGAAGTTAATGGGGTTATAAGGCCTTTCATAATATATTAGAAACACATTTTTTTTGTTTTGCTTCCATGTGATTACTGAACTCCTATTGTACAGGATAATCCCTAGAATTAAGCCTAACATCTACCCCATTTCTATTCCTAACTTCACAATGTTAGTATACTATACTCATGCTAGATTTATATACTAACTCTGCTGTATAGCGCTCACATAATTAATTTCATAAACCGTCTCCCTTTTTGGCCTTTAACATTATTTGTTCAAAAGTGATCTCACTTTCTGGAGCTATTCCAAAATCTAACATTGGAAGAGGCACAGCAAGTTGGCTATTTTGACACTGGTTAATATCAAAAGCTAATTACAAATAGTCAAATCCATGTAGCTCCATCCTGATTTATCTACCTGACAAAAGGACATCATAGTGTATATAGTATTACTTTTGATGCATACATAAATGTGTGTAGTTGCTTGGGCCTGATTTGATTGTCTGTTGAGCTCTTATAATTAATATACCCTGGAAGGCATAAACTTCACATGTGACCAGTTGCTGAGATATTTATTTATTCATTCATTTATTTAATATTTATTATTTTTTAATTGAGAAAACCTTGGTTTGTAACATTATATAAGTTTCATGTTTACAACATTATATTTCTACTTCTTTATACACTACAGCATGCTTACCACCAAAAATCTGGTTTCCTTCCATCACCATAAAGTCAATCCCCTTTACCCATTTTGCCCACCCCCTGCTGTTTCCCCTCCGGTTACCACTACTCTGTATCTAAGTGTTTGTTTTTGTTTGATTTGGTTTCTTCATTTATTTTGTTTCTTTTTTGTTTCTTTATTTTTTTATATCCCACATAGGAGTAAAATCATATGGCATTAATCTTGCTTCATCTGACCTATTTCACTTAGAATAATATCCTCAAGGTCCATCCATGTTGTTGCAAATGGTAAGATCCCAACTTTTTTTATAGCTGAGCAGTATTCCACTGTATTTGTATACCACATCTTTTTTATCCATTCATCCATGGATGGTCACTTAGGCTGTTTCCACGTCTTGGCTATTGTAAATAATACTGCTTGAATATAGGGGTGCATATATCTTTTCAAAATTAGTGTTCTTGTATTCTTTGGATAAATACCCAGAAGTGGGATAGCTGAATCATATGGTAGATTATTAATGGCCCTGGTAAAACCTTGCTCATGGAAGATTTGGAATGAGAAGACTACTTCCTTATGGAGCATATACATCTGCAGATAGTCACGCTAACCAAAGAAGGAAACATCTGGTCTACTTTAAGCAAAGCCATAACTTCTTACTGTCTAAGGGTAGCTTGTAAGATAAGTCTCAGTGCAACTTTACTCAACTTCCTGATCAAGTGGCCAACATCACTGATTAATTAATTAATATTTTCAGCTTTTTTCCATCTATGAGGTAGAAATCCTAAAGTGATAAATTCCTATCTAAATCTATTATCTTAGCGCTCCTCCATGTAAACCTGACAACACAAAAACAGCACTGTAGATGACACTCAAATTGTTAAATGAACTGTAGTTGTAAATTGTTAAATCAATTGTAAATTGTTAAGTAAATTATTAAATGAATGAATGAGACTGTTGCGAGGGTTAACAATAACAGCAAAAGTAACGTTTTATGATCTTAAGAGTGGAAAGTTTTCACTTTTGTGTTTTAAACCAAGGAATTAAAAAAAGAAAAACAACTTCATTATTTTCTACCTTCCAAGTAATCTGAACTTGAAACCTGATTTGAGTGCTCAGAGTGTGGGTAACAGAAAGACAAACCATTCTTACCCCCCAGCAATATGTTTTAAGTGGTACTTACAAGAGTCAACAGAAAAAAAATAATTAAAATAAGTTTGAAAGGTAGTGCTTTAATTTTATTTTCACCAAAACTAGACTACAAAATATGTCAGTGGAAGGCACTGTGCTTTACATTCGCCTAGCTCAGAACATTGTGTTTTTCATATGACTTCAAGGAGAGGAAAGAGCTGGTCACAGATACTCATTGAATTACTTTTATAATATTATAGTTCTAGAATGCTGCCCAGATGGAGTCTAATAACTCCAGATAGAATTGTTGGAAGAATTATCTGAGTAAGATAATTTGATTCCAAATCCCAAATCCTGCCCTAATATTTGCAGATTTGTTCACCATAAGTATAATTTTTTGTAATATTTTTCCCAGGAGCAATGTATAAACTATCCTGTTCTTAAAAGGTCAAATCCCTAACTGTGTTATATGGAGATATCCATAAATGAGCAGAGTGATTCCAAAATGCTTCCACACTCATTCTTGATAAGCTGGATTCAGGGGTCTCTCAATCTAATAACCCACCTATGAAATCGGTGAGACTTAACCAATCCTTAACTATTTGGTTTACTATGTTTTACTTAACCAAAAAATGGTCAATTTAAGACTTTTCATGGAATGCATTGATCTGTCCTTAGTCTTTGATTTCACAGATGGGAATCATTTATAGGTTAGGCTGCTTCTATGATCTCAGTATTGATTGAAGGCTTCAAATATGCTTTCAGAATTCTTATCAATGTAACATTAAGAAAATCAAATGGGTCAGAAATGGCTCTCTTGACACAGAACATTCTTATTTTTAAGGTATTAAAATAAGTTCAGGTTCTTTGGTTTATCTTTATGTATTTGTACCTGCATAACTTGATATATCTTTTAGATGGAGTATCTCTATGCCATGTTGACACAGAATACAAGAAAACAAACATTTAGCAACTCAGTCCATTTCATAGCTAACACATATCCAGAATTCAATATGTAGTAGTCCTAATCAATAGTAAAATAAATATTTTAAGAGTCCTTTTGCACCTTCTACAATTCTTACCTTGAAAACTATCCAGATTATCCTACCATGCTTTAGGTAAAGTGCAGAAGGTTTCATCTGGTATATGAGAGAAGAGTATTCTTCACAGCGGTCTCTTTGAACACTGATAATGACTGCACTCATTGGGCTAATTTTATCAGTCCCTACTCTGTCTAGGATCTCATTCAAATGGCCAGCCCATAACCTTCAGAAAAGTCAACCAACTGGGCATCTCATCTTTATCAGCCTGTGTCCATAGTCAAAATGCAGTTATCTACTCCTTTGCTTCCCCTACCTATTATCAGATCCTCTTGCTGTGGAGTGCTTCTTGGAGGGTTTCTCCTTTCCACTGTCACTTCAAAACTCCTCCTACATTGTCGATTAATTCTCTTGTACCCTCAGCCTCATCATAAATTCTTCCTCTCCTTCTCTGCTTTTTCCTGAGACTTATGACTGCACCTTGTCCTCTCCCCAAAGACTCAGTTTCTCTGGTAACTTTCTCAAACGGAGTTGGTTCAATTCTTTCGTACTTCATAAGCCTTAGGTTTTGATGTCAATGCCCTCATTTTCTGAGGTCCCCTTTGCCACTTTCAGACAATAATTTGTCTAGCTGTAACAGGAAAATTCCTTCTCTTCAGTGTCTGTTCTATTTGGCTATTCCACCCATAACTTTCTCTCACTCCTGGCATCTTACAACCTCTCAATCCCCACCCACCACACATCTCCATTTATTAAGGACTCTGTATTTTTCCACTGCCCTTTTCTGCAAAATGTCAACTTCTGAGTAATCAAAATGGCCACTTTCTATACCTGAGCTAATGAAAATTACTGGATAGGAAACCGTAGATTGTGTATACTCATTTTTAAAAAAAAACAGTAACCTATTTGAAGTCCTCAGCTCTGGTCTATGCATTTCTCTATTCTTAGTACCTATGATTTTCCCTCTTACCATCTATCCAATATTTTTTCCTCTCTTCTCACGTCCCCAAAGACCATGACTATCCTGCTGAGTTTCAGCTTAAATGTTACCTTTTCCAAAGGAAACACATTCTTATGTTTGAGTTCCTTCACCTGTGATCCCTCATGCTTTCCAGCAAACATATATCTGCAGCTTTTCTTACTGGCTTTTTCCTGGTATCAAAAGATGTGTCTTTTGATATTAATCTGATCCTCTTTTCTCCTCCAGGAACCTAAATAATTAGTTCAGAGCTCTTCAATCTGTGATGAAAACCAACTCTCTCCTTTGTCAGTTGTGGACACTTTTGTAAAGTACAGCAAAAATGAATTAATACAAAAATGAAAGTTTAAAAACCAAGACACATGTAATACAAGCCTTCTGCTTATCCCTTATCCTCTTGGATATGGCGGCAATATCAAATTACTATAATTACTAGATTACGTTTTCCTCAGAACTGTTAACTTCTTCTACACTAGTTTTACTCTGTATATTTAGAAACGATAAAATTTCTCACTTCCTCCAAAGTGTTTTAATTTGAAAAAGAATCTTCACTTCCTAGGTACTTTCCTAATTTTTTTTCCTTTATATTCTTCTCAGTTTAGCTTCTCAAAAAAACTCTCCTCACTGGAACTTTGAGACAGAAAGAGAGCAGGCCTGCCCTAATGGGTAAAGTGGTTTTCTTTTCACAGTTACATGTGCAAATTACCACCTGCTACAAAATCTGACTTCCTGAAGGACGTATGTGTCATAGCTACCCTGTACTTCTTTCCTTCTCCCTCCTCCCCACATATTAGGGGAATGTAGAGATATTTAAGGCTGACTTCATTTCCTGAAATGTGGGAATGAAACTTTAAAAAAAAAGTGCATCTATTTGAGCATTCTTTTTGAAGTGGCACAGATATTACATCATCGGAACTATAGAGAAGGCTATGTTTTATCACATAACTCTGCAGTAAACTAAACAGTACTTATAAGGTCATAACAACCACATACTTACAGAAGTATAGTTATGGAATAGAATATACTAGTTATCAATCATGACTGTCAAAGATATATAGCTAACTATGCATGTGTTATTTTGATCATGCCCATATAGTTCTTTAACAAAAAAAAAAAAAAAATATATATATATATAATAAAAAAGAAATGAATTTTAACTATTTTAGTTGTAAAAAAATTGTCATGTTTCTTAACTATGATTTATCTTGACTATCACCTAGACTTTAGGAATTTGTTTCATTACTTTCATACTATAAAATATATCAGCCATTTCCAATCATACATATTTTTACATAGGATTTTAATTCCTTATACTAAACATTTAGAAAAAGTATCTCTTCATGCAAAAATTGCTCTTTGTTAGCCTTACTAGCCTGAGAAAAAGCAAAGATCACGAGTTATGAAGAAAACATAAGAAAAATGATAAAATAATATGGATTCTTTGAAGATTTTTGGTAGGAAACAATAGGAAACAGTTATAGTGGAAACTATAAAAGTACAAACCTTGAAAACTGGGAAGCACAATGTCTGGTGGTACAGAGTTTTGATCAGCAAATGTTTTTTCTCCCACAGAGGTTACTCATCTAACAGTGAATTTGCATAAATGGGTCAATGTTAATGAGTACCTAACTGAGATGAGCATTTCTACTAAGATCACTCATTTTCCTTGGAATTTCAAGTCAGTATCATCTGACGAATGGCAATAGGTCAGAAACAAAAAATGCTTATGATAGGTTACATTTTGTTAACTGAATATACCCAAATCGTCACATTTTTAAAACTCCTTAGGAAAAAGTAATACATCTTTTTAACTTATATGAGGACTGTGTAGTATAACAGAACATCTAATTATTGGACAGTGCCCTAGAAAAATGAAAAAGCAAGCATAAACCCCATGTGCTTAATTTACTTTAAGAAGTAGCTTACACATGGGGAAAATAAAATTACAAATGAATATTGAAAATGGTCCTATTAAGAAGAGAGTTGAATGGATTAGTACTATGGAAAAAAAAAAATTAATTAAATTAAACAATTTAAGATCGTTGTCTATGCCTCTATTACAAATTTCAAATGGCAGTAGATGTAGACAATATATACAAATTGTGCAACTACTAAAATATTTAAGTGAAGAAAATAAAAACAAACACATATTGTATGATGGATCTTTAAAACTTATTTTAATGATGGTTGTATGAAGGCTATCTGCTGCTTAACACACACTTAATTTCACTAAGTCAGCACTTACTTTCATGCAGTTAGCACTAAGATATCGATTTAATGAAATATGATTAATTTTCTTTTGAACTTTTTTTTGCAAATCTTGCCTGGAAAATTCAAATACAGTTATTTTTAATAAAAAAAACCTAAATATTCTCTTTTTATTGTCTAGTACACAGGCATAATGATAATCAAGAAAACAATCGTTAAGTAGCTATGTAAGTGTGTGTATGTGTGCTTGTGTGTATGTGTAGAGAAAGAGGGTGAAAAATCAAACTAATTAGCAATATTCTATCAATTCTGCCTAGCTCTTGTGAATTAATTTCAAATGATATTTCTCTAACATTGTACTTTTTGAAGAGGATTGGGGAATATTTCATTTAAGAAATAACATAATGCTAATAATACTCCCATTTTTATCTTTACAGTTTCATGTCAATCTTTTGCTTGCTCTGTCTCTTTTGTATAACTGCTCTCTTAGCATATTTGTAATATGTTACATGCTCCAATAAGTACAAATTTAGTTATCTCTGCATTTTGATCTACAGATAGTAAAAGTATTCTAGTTTTTATTACTATGTAGTTCATTTCCTCAGTATACAAAATCAATCACATGAATTTATGCTTTTTGAATTTATGCTTTTTTGAAAAATACACCATACAAAGAAATAGAGAAATGTACCTAATGTTGTTAAGAACAGATATTTTATTTTGGAGACTTCAAGTCAGAAATTTGTATTTTAAAATTCATCTAAATAATGAACACTCTTAAAACAGAGACCACTTCAGTGTACAATCTCTGGTAACTGAACTATAAAAGCAAATCAAGTAGAGGATGTTTAAACTCATTTTATATATTCTGTAAACTGTTTTCCCATAGATAGTATCTTGTAGATATTACATAGTCAATAAACAACTGTTGAATTGCTTTGAAATTATCAAGTAAGAATATGACATATTTTTCCATTCTATTCATATATCTATCCAGAAAGAATTTTTGTACTAATCTTCAGTTAATCAAGTTCCATTAACTTGTCCACTAGTGGTCTCTTGATACTATATTTTTAAGTATACCCCCAAAATAATATTATATATTGTTATATCTTCCATTTTCTATACATTCTGTGAGAAAGAATCTACTTCAATATTTTTGGTCTCACATCGTGTAATTTGTTAAATTCACAAGTGATGATAAATGTTTGGCATCTCAACCAATTTATTTTGGCTGAAAATATTGAAAATTGCAGTGTTTGCAGTGTGGTAAAAATCTTTAAAATTGTCATATACATTTGCATGGAACATTAAATTGTTTCACACCTAATATATAGTTTTCAAATCTTTGAGCAATTATTTTGTTAAGTACCAAAGTTAAGATGAAATCAAAAGACACTTACTAACCAAAAGTTTTGCCATGTAAGGACTTAAGAAACTTGTCTATTGGGGAAATGCATAATTTTAAACCATAAGACTGAAGTTCTGCATTAATCAGTTTCTAAAAATTTGCCTTGGTTTTTCAACTAAAAGAAAGAAAATGCGGCAAGTGAACTCTGAAGTACATTCTACACATAAAATTCCATAATACCTTTACTTTAGAAATAAAAAGTACAAATTTTTAAAAAGTGAAACACACAAGCCAACATCTTGCACACACACCCACTCCCACGCCCACACACACACGCCAAATGGAAGAGAAACCAGAGGTAAAACATTATTTTATATAAGTAATTTCCCTACGCCTTTGTTGATGAAACAAATAAATAAAAGTATAATAAAATGAATGGTAATATAAACGCATGGTAAAATAAAACGTGGTAGAGGCCATCATATTTAGATAAATTGCACAGTGTCTTTCTCAACATCCCCAGCCTCCATTCATCATGCATGAATGGTCATGTGCAACCAGCACATTCTACCATTTGCCATAAGTCAACAGGGGAAACAAGAGAAAGGGACGCTGACTTCTGAAAGAGACTGTTAAGATGAAGATGCTTCTTCACAATTTTTTAGTAGTGGCCATCAGAGTTACATCATGCACTGGCATGTCAGCTAGCTGCTCTGGCTAGATGAGCCAGTCAAATTTGAAATATTAATTTATTTGAGTGGATTTGTGTCAGTGATGCTCTGGAAGAGGAAGTGGTGCTGGTTCACTGTCTTGGCAAATGCCTTGGAAAGAAAGCACTAAGTACATGATTTTGGGTATGAAGCCAGTAAAATAGAACTAAGAATCTTAGTGAATAAATCACCCTATGCCATTTGATGAAACCTAATAAGTGAGAAAGATATATTATTATTGCAACCTCCTAAAAAGAAACGAAAACTTTATTATTTTGGGGTTTTTCTGGCCACGCCATGAGGTTTGCAGGATCTTAGTTTCCCCACCAGGGATTGAATGTGGGCCCCCTGGAGTGGAAGTTCAGAGTCCTAACCACTGGACAACCAGAGAATTCCCAGAAACTAAAAGTTTAAAAATAAGCAAGAGTTGGAAAAGTTGCTAGCGACCCAAGAAACATTTGAGTAAGATTTGATCTATTGGAAAATGGCATGGTTTCAGATTCACTAGTTGGACACCTTCCAGAACTAAGCATGCATTATAGTGCTTCATCAATTCAGATAATGGTGCTTCACGGTACTTGGCAGACCAACCAAAGTGTTGAAAATACTTAAGTATCAGAATTATTATAAGAAGTACATAAACTGTTATATGTGGAAGGACTCTTAAAAGCAGTAAGCCATTTTTGTATAAATCTGATTTTTCTTATCACCAAAACCCACCTATCAAATAATGGCTCTATGCAAAATACAATGTTAGGCTCAGGATTCTTCAGTGCTTATGGCATCACCTTCACCACACACTCACACACACAAACTCTTTTTTCTCCAGAGACCACCCACCTGTTTTAAGCAGGATTCATTTTTCTCTAGACCTCCTGCAGAACTCTCATAATTGTTGTTTCCTTTAACACATCTTGTAGTAGTCATACTTAGTCTCAGTTTATACCTTTATTTGGGGTGGGAATATGGTTAGGGCAGTAGGGACATGGGTGAGATCATCTTTCTTTTCTACTCCTTTAACAATAGCTTGTCTGGGTATAGAATTCTAGATTGAAAATCACTTCCTTCACTTTATTTGAAGACTTGACTCCATTCCTCCCACTGTCTAGTGAAACTGTATTTTTCCCCAATTACGAGTTTAATTTCTTTAGTGAAAAGAAGAGAAATTTTACATGGGGATAAGTGAAAACTGCCCTAATTCTTTGTGTGTGTGTGTGTGTGTGTGTGTGTGTGTAGGGGGGTGAGAGATGGGTTATGAGTAATGACTCATAGAGTTGTCATTTGACCTTAAATTAAGCACCCTTCCTGTGTTAGCCCTACTGCTCAATTACATTCTGCCTTATGCATTCTAACTCCAACTCCAAATGTCTCAGAGGTTTCACAGTACAGATTGGCTCTCACTTCCTCTGCAGACCCTTTTGTAGCATATTCCAGAATGTGATTTTCTCTCCTTGTGCCATCCTTTGTTCTGTTCCCTTTGGTTTTCAATCTTTTAAAAAATTTGAGGACTTTCTCTTCTAGATAAGAGTCTCCTGCTCTTGTTCCCTTCTGTTTTATACACACATTCCTTTTTTCACTTTGATTCTTTAATCGTGCTGGAGTCTTAAGAGGGACAGAAGGCCCACCTACGTGTCTTATCTATCTTCTGGAATCAGAAATCTTTATTTTATAATGTATCCTTTCTGTAAACCCCTAATATAAAAGGACTTATACAACTCAAATTCATAGTTACATATTCTTTCTGGACTGACTGATTTGTTCCAAAGAGCTGTTCATCTATTCAAATGCCAATAGGTCATTGATTACTTTATCTCTGTAGCATATTTTTCAGCCTCTAAGTTACCCACTCTCAATAATTCTCCTTGTAAATAGTTTGTATTTCATGCACATATTTAAAAATATATTTAGAATCACGTTGTCAAGTCCCTCTCCCATTCACAAAATTATGTTAGGCTTTGTTGTAATTGATTTAATTCATGTTTCTCGTTGTTTTTTCAACATTAATTACCTCATATCTCCAATTTCCAGTCTCATCTTCTTTGAAAATATAGTCTACTTGGCATACAGAGCTACCATTTTATGACTCAAACTTCATCATGGAAGTTCGCTGCTTGAACTTTTGTTAGAAATCCAGAGAATCTTCATGATGTCCAAACTCCAAAGGCCCCTTGTGATCTGCCCTCTGTCTACCATTTCACTATCACCTCTCACCCTTCCTCTGTAGGTATTCCATACTGCAGGCAGACCAAATTTGTCATAGTAGTACCCTTTACACAACATGATTGCATCCATTTACATAATATTCTCTCCTGGTATAATTTCTTTCCTTCTATCCCCTTTCTGACTGATGAGCTTATTCACACTTCAAAACTTGGCTCAAACATACGTTCCTCAGGAAAGACTTGTTTGACCTCTCCAGGGAAAGAATTAAGAGCTTCCTCCCATAGGGTCTAGTCTATAACTCTTAAAAGTGTTTGATACTTGACTATAATTATGTGTTTATATATTTGTGTCCTCGCTGGATTGTGAGCCCCTAGAGGTCAAGGACTGCATTCACAAAGCAAATACTCAATGCATGTTTACAAAATAGAAGAAAGTGAACAGGGAGGAAAAAAGGAAGGAAGGAAGGAAGGAAGGAGGGGGGAGGGAGGGAAGGAATTCCCAGTTTAGAAATAAGTGACACAGTTTACTAAATGGAAACTTTGGGATTATTATATATTTTTCCAAATTCTTTTTTTTTTGTGGATAATAGAATGGAGATTTTGATTTGAAGAGAATTCTTATCATGTACCTGTAATGAAATAAATGTATACACAAATTTTGTTTGTAATTTTGGTACCTAGTGATTCCAGAATATGTCATCATTTGTCACATCTCAGTTACATGATCAATATCCATATAGACATTGTCATCATTGTAGCTTGTCCTTATTCAAGGTTTTAATTAGCAAAATTAATTCTCTGATGACATCTTTCTATCTAGTTATTTTTCATTGTCTTACTCTCACTGAACTTTTTTTTTCAATTGTCTGAGATGAGTAGTCTTTGAAAAGTTCTGTTTTCTTCCACTTTCTACTCTGCTCTTCATCATTTCCTTCATTATGCAGTCTGACACAAAAATCCATTATTTCAACAAGTATCTTATCAAAATTGTCAATTCTCTTCTCCTCTGTTCTATTCTCATGGTAATATCCTGTTTCAAGATTAACTGAGGGTCCACATGCTCACTCTTATATATGAGCTTCTATATACTGCTAGAGAGAATCCCACAACTGCACAGCTAGCTCACGGTTTTAAAATCAACTAGGTTTTCAGTGCTGTTTATGAGATTGGCATGTCCCTAGACTGCACCTATCTGATTTGCAAACTTTCCCAGGTCTCCCAAAGTCTACCACACCTTGCCTGCTCACTTCATCACAAGAAAATATTTAACATCCTATTTTATTGAAAATATACTGTCATTTACAAACACATTTGCATCCTTTCTCCTTCTTGCTTTTACAGCATGACATGTCTCTTTTTTCTGTTTTTTTTTTTAATCTTACTATATGCTCAGTGACCTTGCTTTATTAATTATCCCTTCTCTTCCTTCTCAGACTCTTCTCTATATTTTTCCTCATCAGCATTTAAGCATGCTTAAATCTTTACTACATGTATTTAAAAAATTGTACAGTGTACGTATATTCTACTCCATCCACTTTAATAACATCTACTTCTCAAATATACTAAAAGTGTGTTAATACGTTCTTCACGTTTTCTCCTTATATTCAACTTTTAAACATTTTGGAACCTGGTGTCACCTATCTATCAACTGAAAACATTCATGGTAAAATTGGCATAGATCTCATGTTGCCATCCATTGAACAATTTCCAAATCTCATTTGCTTGACCTTCCTTCATATTCACCAAGTTATATTTACTCCTTGACACTCTGTTTTCTCTGTTTCTGATAATTCAACGTTCCTCATTGCTCCTTGTTTACTCCCATTTCTCTGGTCAGTTCTATTCAGTGTCCTTAAGCTACACATTCTCTGCTTTCTCTAGGAGTTGAAATTACTCAGTTTCCACTCTACACACTTTCCCTAAGGGATCCTTCCACGTCCATAACTTCAACTATTACTTAGAGTCAGGGGACTCCATTACCTTGACCTGTACTGAAGACAACCCTCTTAATTTTAAAACCCACAATCCAGTTACTCTGAAGATGTCCAAAATTGTATCTCCCACCTTCCACATCCCAGCTGAATTCTTTGCAGGGACTAATGCATATCAAGCCTCAAAGTAGCCTTTCATCAGTGTTATGCCAGACTTACTCTGTTCCCTCACCCTCCACATTCAATTAGTAACTACATTCTATAAATCTTCCTCTGTAGAAGTTCTTAAATTTCAAAATCCTTAATTCAGACAATCTTCATCTTTCACACGGGTTATTTCAAAACTTCCTAAATTATTTGCATCTCTCTAGATTTGCCTTCCTGTACCCTGCAACTAGAGTTTTCTTTCTAAAACACAAATATGATGACATCACTTTCCTGGTTAGAAATCTTCAACAATGCTCCAATTGCTCCTTTGACTTAAAGGCGAAAGTCCTAAGTGTAGCATATATGGCCCTTCATGATTCAGCCACTGCTTACTTCTCAAGCCCCCTATATCCCTTTCTCTTAGTCTCCACATCACTTACTTCTGGTCATCATATTTGAACACTTCTATGATTCTCTCTTGCCACTGTCTCCATAAACTTGATGGGGAGGATCATATCTTACTGTCTTAGTATCTCAAAGTCTTTGGTACACTGTTAATTATAATAAACATGTTGAATGACTGGAGAATGGATGAGTGATATTTACTACCTGTTAATATTAATTTAGTTTCAGGTCTATATAAAATAAATAGCACACAAAGATTGCAATACAGGTGTCACTCAAAAATAACATATCATTTTTAAAAATCTGAATGATTTCAATCTGATATTTATTTTCCTATTAATTCCAGTAGAAACTAAGTGAAATATATGTTTCTCTGTTGTTATTTGAGTATCAATAATGCAGTAGTGGCTTGCATAATGAGTGTGTAAAATAAACTAGTAATTAAATTTTGATTATACATAATAAGTGTATGAAAATAATTTAAATTACATTTATGGTCATTTTCATATGTTCTATAATCATAAAATTGTTATTAAACAGAAGAACTCGGTTTCTTTGGTTTGAATCCATGCTATGCTTGCAGAATTTTTAAAATATTGCAGGATTGGCAGTATTCTTTTTATGATGGTGCAGACTGTTTTGAATTTTTGAGACTGTTTTGAATTAACCAAAAATATTGTTCTCCTCTGATATTGGATCCAACAACATAAATCCCACTGTGTTTTAAGGCATTCCAGAACCATTATGAATTTGAGCTAATGGGCTAACCCTGTAACAGACACCTAGGCTGAGCCAAAATTCACTCTAAAAAACTGCAGATTTGGATGTATTCCTATCGAATTGGCAAGAGTTAAACTCAGTAGAATTCAGTATTTCTGACAAGTTCTAAATGGAGGAGTCCAAAAGGTTTTTATTATCTGGGCTTTCACCCAGCATTCAAACTCACAAATCACTGTCATGTTTTCTGCTAAAATCATCATCGATTCTGGACTCCACAGTATTTCATTCATTTGGTATATTTACGTAGTATAAGAGTTTATAGAAGAGATTTTTGTATTATGCTCAGTAGTTTATTTAGAAAGAAAAACATGCATTTTTATTTAAGACTAACAAGGGTGAAAAGTTTTAATATGTCTACCTCTATAGATATATTTCTGTAACCCCTTTTCCTAAAGCTCTTCAAAAAGAATCAGCATTTCCTAAAGGAAATGTTCTAATCTCATTCAATTACATGTAGATGTCCAGTTTTCCCAGCACCACTTATTGAAGAGATTGTCTTTTCTCCATTGTATATTCTTGCCTCCTTTGTTGTAGATTAATTGACCGTAAGTGCATGGATTTATTTCTGGGCTCTCTATTCTGTTCTATTCATCTAGGCATCTGTTTTTTGTGCCAGTACCATGCTGCTTTGATTCCTGTAGCTTTGTCTTAAGTCAGGGAGCATAATATCTCTAGCTTTGTTCTCTTTTCTCAAGATTGTTTTGGCAATTTGGGATAGCCAAAGAGAATAAATGCCTTGACCATCACAATTATCAAAATCAAGGACTAGTATTTCCACCACCTTAGATGATTTTCTCATTACCATGATGAATTTCTCTGACTCTGCAACTGGCTTTTACTTTCAAAATACTCTGAGAGGTGTGTCTGTGCATGTGTGTGTGTGTATATTTGTCTTTGTAATACATCTATTTATCTTTGACACCCTGATCATCTTGAATAACAGAGACATTTGGGCGTTTATATTTATATTTTGTTTAAACCAGTTTAAATTAATCTAAAATCTGCTAACTAAATCTCTCACTGTGCCCTTACAATGATATGTGTATATCTTACCTAGTCAGGCAGTAAAGTATATAAGGGAAAAGCATATTAACACATTTTGGCTTTTGCACATTTTTGAATTGAAACCTGGATTTATTCACTCTTTGAAGTATCAAAATTAAAATGCACAAACTCTAAAGACTGTCAAATTGTTCATCATAATTTATAAAAAATATTTTTAAAATATATTCATTGAAGTTAATAGAAAAATGCTTATTTTCTTGGCAATTAAAGTGGATGATGTATTTTTGACAGAAAATTCAGGTTCTACTTGTCACTATGAAAGATTAAAAAACAAATATGTTTTCCACTGTGACATAATTGTAATGATATTATTAAATATACACACCAGAATTTACTGCAAAGTATGATTCTGTTTAATTCTAAGTGCCATCAACATTCTTTTAGATAAAGATAAGGCAATTTTGCATTAAAAAATAATTCCTTGCTCTTTATGAATAGTTTTGTCTTAATTTATAGTTATTTAAATTTACTATACAAACTTGTCCTTAAATCTATCATATCACCTTTACTAAAACTAGGATACAATGATAGAAATGGTTTGTGATGCATACCTTTTATTACATTTTGGAGATTATATATATAAATATATATAGACATATTTATACATATATAATATATATATTTCCCTAAAGACAGAGACAATAGCTATAAATTAGAATGTGCAGAAAACTTAATTATATTTTTCAGCAAAACGTTTTTTTCTTTATTTAACAGAAAAGAACTTTATACTTATATAAAAAATATAAGCTGGAAAAACAAAGTAGCTTTTTACTACACTTAATAACATAGAGTTTGAATCTTTCTAATAGACTTCTTTATTAATAATGAAAAGTGAAAAGGGTGCTAATCTGTAATATTCACAAACAGAAATGTAATTTTCAAATGACACATCTATGCATATAGAATGAGCTCAAAAATAAAAACAATAAATAGTGCTCACCATGAGTCAAGTTTTCACCACCACTTATTTTTTTAAACTTCTTTAAAATATCTCATCATTTCATCATTTAAACAAAAAGCTTTAAAGTGGCCATGGTGGCCTGTGAATTTCTTGCCCTTTTTTTCATCTTCTCTACAACTTCGTCTAACTCCTTTACAAATTTGGTCTCAGCATAGCCTTTACTTCCTCTAGATAACCTTCCCTGTGTCCCTTGGGATTGTATTGGAAATTCTTCCTTATGTGTTTCACAGCACCCTATGCTTTATTTTAGCACTTATCATGATGAGACATAATTGAATTTGTCCTCTTCATAAGACAGTGTGTTCATGTACAAAAGGACTATGATTTGTTTTTCATTATATTTCTAGTACTTTATATGTATTTTTAGCTTTGCATACAGCTGGGTAAATATTTGTTGAATTGAAAATAATAAGAATTTAAACAAATTTGCAAGATCATGTATCTAGCTGATTTTACTCCACACTGTTTCCAGGATGCATTTATACCACCCTAAGTCATACTCAAATGAGCCATTAGAAACACATCAGGACATGACATCCAACCTAATTTCTAAATCTTACCGCCTAGAATAAACCCTCACTGTGTCAATGACAGCACTTCGTATTATATCATCATCTCTCAAAACCAATTAAACCATTCTTTCCAGAAACAGAAAACCTCTGTTCTCTCACTTTATTGAGATCTGGAAGTGACAAAGAGAGGTGGTAAGTAGACTATGCTATCACACCAATATTGCTCAAGGTTATGGGCAAAGGCACATTGTTCATGGAGCGATTCTTGAGGAAAAACTTCTAATCATTCAGAATGGTGATCTAAAGTTAGTCTACAGAAGAAATATGACAAAAGTAAGTACCTAAAAAAGTGCTTTGAGAAATAACAGGAAAAGCCAAGACTAATTCTTTCAAAGTCAAAAGCAGGTTTTGTACAAAAGAACAGTAGAAAGAAAAGCTCAAAGAGAAAAGATATACCCCTTAGTTTTGTTGGTGAGGAGGTCAATAAACTTGGTAAAAAGTATTTATGAAGCTAGCATAGGCAATAAACAAACAAACAAAAAAGGCAGAAGACAAATTATGAGAAAAGTAGCAATAATTTTTAGTCAAATATTTTTAAGTTAAAGGGTTAATATAATTAATGTGTAAAAATGTATTACAAAGATACAAGGAAAGTGCCAAGATTCAAACAGAAAATTATGCAAAGATTATAATTATGCAAAGATTTTTCCATGAAAGAAAAACTTTATCTGATAAAAAAAATACAAATAATGTTCAATCTCTGAATAATGAAAAATTATAAAATAATTTTGAAATGAGATGTCATGTCTCACCAATAATATAGGTTAGTTTGTAATATTTCTTTTCTAATGAAGACTTGGAAAAATGGATTCATTCACTACTGATTGGAATATAAATTGGTATAACACTTTTAGGTAAAAAATTGACAACAATGCATCAATATTTCAAAATATTCCATATACTTTGAAATAATAACAACATGTAAGGGTCAGCTGTGTGAAAATACTCAGGTCTGTGTTCAAATATTTATCTGTGGCTCTCAGGACACATCAGTGAACAAAACAGACAAAGATGTCCACTCTCATGAAGCTTACATGCTAATGGTGGAGAATGGGGTACACAGAACACAAATAAACAAAAAAAATACTTAAATCATGTAGTATATTAGAAAAGAGATTATACATTTTATGGCAAACAAAGTTGGAAAAGAAGAGCGATATCAGAGAGATCAGTAAATGCAAGTGGCTTGGCTAGAGTGGGGCAAAGGTTGAGCAACTGCAGTATAAATTGGGATCATCAGGGTAGGCAGGCCTCATGGAGAAAAGGCTTGAATGAAGTGGCAGAGTTAGTCAATTCTGGAAGAAGGAATCACAGTGAGAGAGCTCAGCCAATGCATGTAAAGGCCCTAATATGGTTGCATATCTGGCACGTTCAAAAATTGCTAGGCTACTAATGTGGCTATAACGGAGGGAGTAGAAGAGTTTTCCTCAAAAGTAAAGTCAAGGAAGTAATGATTGTGGAGTGTGTATGTGTGTTGACTTTGTGGAGGAGAACAAGAACCTGACTGATGTCAAAAAGTTAGCTAATCCTAATGGCGGTAGGAATGGACACTGAGGGAAAACTGAGGACAAATGAGCTAAGCATAGAGATGAGCGGGTAAAGAGCCTGGAAGTGAGAGACCCTGGTATGCAAGAAACTTTTAAAGAAATTCAGTATAAAGTATCAAAATGCTGAGTGATGAAAAGGAGAGGAAATCGGGATGGAAAGGATGGGCTGTGATGAAAGATGATATTGAAAGTCAAATATGAATGGCTTTAGAAGCCTTATTTAGGAAAATAAGAATGTTATCCTATGAGTTTTGAAAAGGGGAATGAAATGACCAGATACCAATTTTTAAAAATATCACTCCAGTAACGACATTGGAGAATGATTTGTAAAGGAGAATATAGAGCTAAAATGAAATCGACTTCAAACTGTCATTGGAATAACTCAAGTTTGAGATAGTGGCAGAGGGATTAAAAGCAATTTAAGAAGCAGAACTAACAGTTCTTGATGATGAATTGGATGGATGCAGACGACAGAGGAGAAAAGAGGGAGGCATTTAGGTGTGTGGAAGTATCTAACATCTAATATAGAAAATATAAAGCAGTTTTCAGAGGGAAAATAATAGAATTTCAGTTTTGTACATTCCGAGATTCAAGTGCCCATAGCTTACCCCACTGGAAATATCCAAGGCAGTTGAAAATGTGGATATGACATTCAGAAAACGGATTGAAAAGAGGTAAGAATTTGGAAGGCACTGGAGTTTCTGTGGTCAGGATCATTGGTAGCCTATAATTCATAATTTAAGGGGAAAAAACCCAACATTTCGGGACAGATGATCAGACAAAGTCACCCCTCCGTGAGGTCTCAGCCTCACAGGTGTGAGATTTGGAAGCTGCAGACACCTTTGTGCAAAGAAAACAGCACCCCTCCTCTTTGGCTGAGGGAAACTGTAACAAGGCTCATGACTTTGGAAATGGAAGAGGCTGGATTTTACTACTATCACAAACACCTAACACCTACCATGTAATTTGTGGTACCCAGTGAATAATAAAAATACAAGGCCCCTTGGTCAAACATTTTTAAGAATTTCAAGATGGTGTCAACAGAGCATTAAGCCAAGCACAGGACCCTTCAAAGCCTGGGCCACGTGGGACTGCACAAGACACACTCCATGAAGCTGGACTTCCAACCTCCCATCCACACCTAAAATTGTGAGAACTAATGAGATATCCACGAGGAGAGAGTAGAATGAGAAAAGGTAACCTAAGATATATCCCTGTAGATTAACAACATACTGTAAAATGTAAGTGAATTTCTAGAAAAAAGGACTGGAAAACACAAAAAACGAGTATGATATGATTAGATTGATAGTAACACTTATTTTCTTTATAATATTTTTCTACATTTATAGAATATAAAATGCTTTTAATGTCATATTTTATAATCAAAAAAATCAATAAAGTTTTTAAAAAATTTCTACCTCTTTCCTTTTAGGAAAAAGTTTAGAACTGAAGTAGCATCAATGCAATAGAGTGAATTTATAAACTAAAACTCTTGGTTTATCATATTGCTCAGGAAGCTGAAATGAGGCTAAGATTATCAAAATGAGAATCTAACAAAAGAGACATTTTTCCCCTCAGGTAATACAGCAGTACAGTTTTAGTTCTGTGGTCATTTAAATTATGAATCATTCTATACATTTAAAAAAAAATTCTTCAAGGTAGGCTGAAATGTGTGACAAATTATCAAAGTAAGCTACCATAGCACAGCAACAATTATCTTTAGCCTGTGCATATCCTGCTTATAGAATAGAAAAAAATAAGACAACTTAACTCTGACCTTCCAGATAACGCTAGAATATTTTCTAAAATACGAAGTAGACAATTGGTACATTCATTGTGAATAAAACTTAAGGCATTCTAAAATCCCCTTTTTAAAAAGCAAAATGAATTAGCATGGAAAAACATCCATGTATTCTTTTTTCACCACCATTTTCCTATATTGGCTTGGTCACTATTCTCCCAACTTTTCATTTTCAGAGTTGGTTTCCTCAGGAGAGGATGTTGTCCTGACCATATGGAGGAACCCTCCAGTACAGACTTGTGCTAAATGAAATTGCCAAACACTCCCAGCTAGCAATAATGACACCCATTATGAAGGGGAAACAGTCCATCATCCATGAAAATATTTATCTTTAGAAGGTAAAGACAGAAGTTGATCTGAAAATCCAAAAAGCTCAATGTTTGATGGAGCTTATAGAAGTTTATTTTGTTAAATGTAAACCAAGTGTTTAGTCATAACAGGAGTTAGATTAATGGCTATGTTGGTAACTTTCTCCTTGTGATATAGAAAGAGAGCAAAAAAGTGAGTCTACTATGAAAAAGCATGTTTTCCCCTGTGATATTATACTACACTCAGATTTTCCCTTATTGGTCCACTGAGATCCAGAATTCATGAATTTATTTGAATTATTTTGAATGTAGAGTTTTAGGGTATGGCCTAAGATGGTATATTTCAGAGTTAATGTAAACTTCACATTTTGTATAGATTTTTGGAGTCTGTAAAATCACGATTTGACTCATAACACTGCCACTTCCTGATGAGAGGTGGTAAGTTACTTAATCTCCCCAAACCTCAGTCTCTTGACCTGTAAAATGAGAACAAAATCCCCTACTTAATTAAATTACGGTGATTAATAAATGCAATAACACTTTAGCAGCAGTATGCATTCAATGAGTGGTAGTGATTTTTATTATTGACTATATTTTTTAATATGCTGAAAAGAATACTGGCAGACAGTATTTAACAGAATTAAAATACTAGTGGCTTATTATTATTATTTATTCTACAATGATCTTGTTAGGCTAGTTTCTAGCAAAAATTAAATAATTCCATATTCATTTCATATTTCCCAGATACTCATTGTGATTTAATAAACCATTTTTTTCAAGGGCTTGTGTGTGTAGTATGCTGCAGTACCTAACTTTTGAAATCCATATTTAACTGCCTAAACATTTTACTTCTTTTCTCTGAACCATTACTAGTTAGCTCCAGTGCGTGTAGGTTTGTGTGTGTGTACACATACATATTTACATGTATATACATACATATGAAGTCTTGTACACTTAAACATTTTCTTAAACATGTTTTTATTTATTACATAAAAGCTTATAACTAATATTAAGTTTATAATTTTCACTATTATCAATAAATACATCATAAATATCTACTCTTAGGGATATAAGGGTAACAACTAAAAGATGTTTTACTTAGTTTTATTTGCTTAGAAATAATGAACTGTTCTAGGGGAAGGGGCTTCCTGCCCAAACTGGATGGGACATGCCCTGGGGAAGGAGCATGGAGGAGAGAGAGGGGATATTTCCAAAGTTAATTCCACAATAATTTAGATTCATCTCTGGCAAAGGCAAAAAACGAAAAACAACAACAAAAAACTAAAATGTGGTTCTTATGTAAAACAGCTTAGATATGTTCAATTTTTACAAATCCAAGCAAAATTATAATAATAGTAAGAATAAGAGGAAGAGGGAGAAGAAGAGGAGGAGGAAGAAGAAGAAAGCGGGAGGATGAGGAACACCAGCAAGAGTAAAAACTGGAGAAGACGACTCCCCAGATACAGTCAGATTGATCTACTTACACTGCCAATATATTGATATGAATGAGGAAAATTAAAGAAAATGAAATTCATTGTAGTGTCAATAAAAATTACATTATATTTCATAAAACATGAACATCCATCAAATCCTGGCACTGCTAGAACTTTCTCTAGCTTCTAAAATTTCTTAGTAGATTTGATATTAATCACTAAGTTTTCTACAATAACCAATCAGTTATGAAAATAGCTATTCCTGGGAAACTGGAGTTTTAAAGCTCTCTTTCTACAGCATGTGGTGAAGAGAATGCTTTCCCATGGTATTCACTGTATCTGGAAGTGCTATAATTGTTAATAATACACTTAAATATTACATTTAGTGCTTAGGGTTAGGAGAAATAGTCTTCTGAGTCTTATGATTTTAAAATGCAAAATATTTGCACTCTTTACTGGCCATTTTAATTGACCATTTTATACCTCATACTATGTCAAGAGTCTTTAATAGCTAAAATAAATATGCAAAGTATATGGGTATGATGATCAAATTAGTAGTAAGAAGTTGTCAACTTCAGTTTCACTACAGTAATTTAAAGGCTTCTTTCTCTGTTTCCCATAGAAATTGCTTATCTATTTTTGACTCTTCTAGCTCTTGGGACTCTGTTACATCCTGTCCGTACTTATTTTATAAAACCATCTTTCTTTTCATTTTGTAATCAATTTAAGGGCAAGATTTTCATCTTAATTGTCCTTTGATCCAGATTGCCTAGCACAGTGGATGAATGGCTGGTTTGTATACTGTAAGTACATCATATCCCAGGAGTGATTTTAACACGAATAACATTTTAACATTAGTAACTGATTTCAGTATGGTGATATAAACATGAATGGTTTAAAGATAATGACAAAAGGTAATAATTTCATAATTTTTTAGCTGTCATACTATTCACCCCCTTTATCCCCAATCTTAAGTCTTTGTTGAGACTATGCTCTCGACTTGGTCTCATTCCAGCCTCCATTTAGTTCTCCACTGAGAAGATTTATGGATTCCTGTCCCTTTCCCTCACTCTTTGTCCCATTCCATACTGCCTGACCCCTCGCCACATTATTCATAACTCACACATTCTTCACCTAATTATTTGTCAATAATAACTTTAATGCTCTGTGGTGACCCAGATGGGTGGGATTGGGGGTGGGGAGGGAGGAGGTCCAAGAGGGAGGGGATATATGTATGCATATATAGCTGATTCACTTTGTTGTACAACAGAAACTAACACAACATTGTAAAGCAACTGTACCCCAATTAAAAAAAAAATCTTTAGGATATGCTATATATCAAAGTTCCTTGTTCAAACTATAAAATGCCTATTCCAATAGACATAAATACCAGTGATCTCACCCTGTGGAAAAGTTTGATAAAAATCTGTTTCAATCTCCAAATCATTTCCTTCTCCTAATTCCCACTAACTAACTGTCGCTAGAATGATACTTCATTAATGGGTTGAATTTAAGTTAAACAAAAGATAAAATCCAACCAAATTCTCAGTTTGGCATGCATTTGGATGTGTGAAAAGCTTGTCCAACATAGAAAATGTTCCTGCCTTGTGGACTTACACAACTAAAGTGGCCCTTATATTTGTTGGAGGAAAGATACTTTAAACCTGGCTTTTTAAAAGTGTGGTCAACAGACTGCTTACATTAGAATCATCAGAATCTCTATATATGGTATTTATTTATTTATATATTTACAACTGCTTTCATCCTAAAAAAATTTAAAGTGGTTTACAATACGAGGTAAGTTTAACAACGAACTAATTTAGGCAACTGGGGGGAATCAGAAGGGGAGGAAAAAATTTTAAAGTGATGAGTACAGTACATAAAATATCATACTCCATGAGGGGAGTAGCTTTGCTAGAGGATGAATTACATATATGTCTACACATTTTAAATCACCATTCCTGAGAGCAAATGAAAAAAGAACAATATAAAGTCATTCAAATAAATTTTAAAAGTTAGCTATGTAATGAATGGAGTTTTCATGGCTACATATGATTTGCTAATCTCATAACCTATCCCTTCTTCCAGTCTCCACTCATGATTTTTAAAATTAGAATTATCCAAATACCATTTATATTTAACTTATTTCTATGACACCTCTTTAGCCAGTATTGGACTGAAAATCATTTAGATCAGTGTGAATTTTGTTGTTGTTGTTCATTTTGTTTTTCTTTCAGTTGCCACTAAATTTTGGAATTGCACAAATAGCACATGAACACATTCTCTTTATAAATGTTCAAACAATACAGAAATATGTAGAATAAAAAGCAAACGTTTTCTTCCTCCTTTATAGCTGTCTTACATTTTTAACTTGTCAGTTCACACACTCATACATTTTACCTCAGTATATTCTGGAAAACAGTGACAGAATCAATGACACATTAAACTTCCTAAAACACATCTCTGGTCATCTGATCCCCCAGCTTCCATGATTCAGCATTTTCTTCTGGAATAAGTAAATTGTCCTAGCCTATCAATTAAGGCACTCATGTCTCAACTTCTAAAATGCCAAAATAAACTCTTAGATGTCTCTTTGCTTAAGACTAATTGAGTGATTTGTATTCTCACAAAAATGCTTACACACCTTCCCACATACTTACACCTTCCCACAGTTTATACCTTTCCACATGCGGTTCTTAGTAAAAATCCACATCACCAAACCTTACTTATTAAAAGCCTGCTCATTCTTCTAGGTCTAGCAACCTCAGCCCTAAAGCCAACTATAATACAAAGATCATCAGTGGTTTCCCTCTTGAACTTTTATTCTGTAGTCTTCATATGCTGACTTGTATTCCAATTTTTTAAATAAACATCTTATATATTTCTCTAAATTTTAATCACTTGGCATACCTCTAGCTCTTAATACATATTTGTTAAATAATGCATTGCATAAAAAGGATAGAGTTTAACATCCACTGAAAACTCTGACAAGTTAAAGCATGCAAGAGACAGCTGGGAGAGACAGCATTTACATGCCAGCCTTCAGAGAGAGAGAAAATGGACAAGTCAGAACTGGTGATTTGTTCTGGGACTGAAAGTCTCAAATGAGAAGAAGGAATGGAGATCATGCCTTAACTCTTAGACAATATCTGTAATGGACATAAAACTGTCTGGGAAGGTCAAGAATAAAAGTCCAAGGATGAAGTAGGGTAAGTTTTTAAACTTGAATGTGGTACTATACAATGTCATTAACAACGTGCTTCCTAACTCAATCTTGAGGGAACTTGCCCCTGATTTTTTTCCACAATCAGTGGACTGTACGAAATTTAGAAAGGAAGGTAATTAAGAGAGATCTGCAACATTAGGAACGTTGGGTTCAATGCCACCTTTGGAAGTATCCTAATAAAATTACAAAGTTGGCATGGGGAGAGTTCTTGTAATATAACTAGAATTTTTTGAACACTGTCAGATGGGTTTTGAGAATTATCCTTCTACATATTCAGAAAACTCCAATCTCCAATGTTATAATGTTTGAAGATAAGGCTTAGAGTTTAAATAATGTCCACAAATTTATGCAGTTTGTTAATGTCAGAGAAAAAAAGTTTAATAACCATACTATACTGCCTTACTAGGGTCTGAAAGCTCAGGTTAAAAAAAATAAAAAAGATGAAGATGATAGAAATTATCTCAACAGAACAGCAAAGCACAACATGGTGTTGATCTATCCCATTAGGAGACTAAGAGAAGAGCACTGCAGTTGATATAGCGGCAGAAGATAAATTAGCACCGATGGCTGCTGACATCTATCGCAACATCAACAAGGATATATATACATCATCACCTGTTCCTCCTGTCAGAAAAATGAAGGATTTAAGCCACTTGCATTTCAATGATTCTTCTAATAAAGTTTTAAAGCTAGATATTAAGCTGGTTAGGTACATATAACTTATTTGCATTTTCTCATATTTCAATCAGGTGGAAAGTAGGAAAGCACTGGATGTGGAATGATGAAACAAGGTAGGATCCAACGTGACAGGGTTGAGTGAGAGGGTGATAGAGTTTGGAGAGGAAAGAGGATTGATTTCAGACATGACTGAAGATTGTGGTTGGGCTGGTGCCTGGAGGACTGATGGATGGAAGGAACGTGAACTCTGACATAGTAGCTGAGGGTAAAAGGAAATAATCCATGATGTTGAAGAAGGAACTGGAGTAAAGAGTGAAATAAGACCTCTCTTGGGGAGGCGTGGTCATGACACACAGCCTTTCCTATCTTGCTTCCTGCCACACGCATCTATTCCATTTTCCTTTTACAGTCTCCTTCTTTTCCACTATGCCAATTAATCCGGAGGAGGACGCAATCTGGTTAAGGTAGGGAGAGGGGGATTATCAGATTTTTTTGTCCTCTCTCCTTTTCCCATAAAAGAATAAGTTTGGCAGAGTCAAAGGAATATGGCTTTGAAGATCATTCATTCATCCAGGTATGAATCTATCTTTTTCTGTTACTAACTGTAATTTTGAATATTTAGTTTACTCTCAGGGTCTCTGTTTCCTCATTTATAAAATGGAGATGATAAAATATCTATTTTGAAGGGTTGTAATTGAGGATTAATTGAAATCTTCAAAAAAAAACCCAAACAAACACTGAAGATAAGCATTTGATAGGCACTCAGTAAATGACCTTGGTTAGGCTTGTTATTGTTTTCCTTTTCCCTTCAATTGGCCCATCTGCTCCCTTCTTGTTTTGCTAACATTCATCTGATAAATAACTCTGACACCACTAGTATCCAGGACCTGGCAAAGATGAAAAAAAGAGGACAAAGGCTGAGTCTGAAGCATTTCAGAGATTTGCTGGTCTTCCATGCGCTGCAATGTCTGGAATTAGAAGGTAAGCAGGTTCACAAACAGTGGCAGCACCAAATGGCAGGGAAAGGGGCTTCATACTCCCCACTCATAAACTGGGTCTGCCCTATTCTCTGATATGGACTAGAGGCATGTCTCAATTTTATGTAAAAGGCTTTGCCTCTGCAGCTGCCAACATTCTGTATGCCTCCCGCCTCCTTCCAAAGATTCCCACCCTTAAGGTCCAATAGAAATTTTGGACCTACTACTTTTGAAAAAGTTCAAAAAAAAGACTTTCTGCAGCAACACAGCTGGGGGCCATCAATAACTCTAAGATGGTTCAGGGACCTCCAAAGAGATTTCTGAGCCTCACCAACCCTGTGGACGAGAATCTCTGGAAGCTGTGTTCTTATGCAAACTAAACTTTGACCATTATTGGTATACGTATGTTGTTCCTAAACTAAGGCACAGCATTATAGAAGCTCCTAGCTCTATCTATGTGCTGGAACATTTTTAGATACTTGATCTAGTTTAAATGTAAATAAATAAATCTATATACAAAATTGAAATGACTCACAGACACAGAAAACAAACTTATGGTTACCAAAGGGGGAAGGGACAGGGGGTGGGGGGGAGGATAAATTAGGAGCATGGGGTTAACAGACACAAACTACTATACATAAAATAGATAAGCAACAAGTATATACTGTATAGCACAGGGAACTATATTCAGTATCTTGTAATAAACTATAATGGAAAAGAATCTGAAACTGTATATATATAACTGAATCACTCTGCCATATACCTGAAACTAACATAATATTATAAATCGATTATATTTCAGTTAAAAGAAAAAGAAAGGGTATGGTAGAAATCCCTGACTGCCTATCCAAGAGCCCTTCACACTTTCTTCCTTAAAGTAACTTCATTTTGATAGTGTCAGAAAGGTTTCCAGTTATAAATTACATTGTTCAGCCTCCCTCATAGATAGAAACAGGCAATAAAATATAAACAGAAGTACTTCACTGGGGCTTCCAGGAGAGCTCTTTAAGGAGGGAAAGGAAGTGACTCAGAGGGGGCTCACCTCTTGACCTTCCCCTTCTTCCTTTTACAATGAGAATAAGAATGTGAGGGCTCCATCAGTCCTATTGTGATTATAATGTAAACTTGATCATGGAAACGACAGGCTAAGTTGGTGGAATGGAGAGAAAGAACTGGCCTGGGTCCCTGAGGACCACAAAGCTGTCATGTAACCCCTGGACTCTAGTATTATTTTGGATCTCTGATAATAACAGCTGACCCTGTTCCTAACTGATACAGAGCTTATACTTTTATTATGTTAGAAATTTTTAAAAAGAGATTAGTAAATGTTCAAAGTCAAGGTGAATGCCAGTGTTTGGTCCAGAAGCGAGTATCTGCGATGAGCTCCTGCTGGGTGTGTGGTAGCACTGCTGGCCCAGAAATCATTAGGGAGAGAAGCTGCACTGAAGGCCTGAACACCTGTGGTATATAGGGCACAGGTGGCAGTTTGGCAACTGTAAGACTGGCCTTTAGAGTCATGGCCAAAAACTCAATTTGGGTAAACTCATTACCCACACATTGCCCTAATTTCCTGACAGATTTCACTCAGATACGGCAGTTTTCTGTTAGTGTCCTTATGTTATCACTTATTATATTTGTTAATAGAAAAAATATTCTGGAAATATTGAGAAGCAATTGATTGGTTTGTACTTCAATACAGGCGCTAAAGGAATTCGTTTACTTCAAATAATTGATGATTTTCTGCCATGTGAATATCTCCTACACACACTTTATTCCAGTTCTTTTTACTTAGGCAAATGACTATCAATACTATTAAACCTTGAATGAAAACTGTATTCTTTTCCCCTCTTCCTCTCTTCCCCAGTTTTCTGATCTGTCTCCTTTTTCTTTTGGATGGAAGAAAATTTTTTTTAAATAATTTTTTTACAATAAAAAATGTTGGGAGATTACTACAACAAAAATGATGAAAGTACAGACAACAATAACAAAGTGAAATTTTAGTCTTATTGCTTATTAAGCAATAAACCTGTTTTCATCTTGTTTGAATCATTCTATTTTATAAGTTCCCAACAACTTTTGCAGTAGGGAAATACTTATATTTTAACAAAGCCAGTCATTCAGTGGTGCCTTAAACTAAAGATTAATTTGTAATTTATTTTTTATAGAAGCTATTACCTCTTTTTCTTTGAAGAAGAGTCAAAAGGAAATTTATTCATATATTTAGAAAAAAATAAAATTCAGGGTTAGTAAAGAAGAAAATGGGCAAAGGATGATAGTGCTGTGGTTCAAAGCTTTACATATTAGGGAATATTCAAAAGGTCAAGATCAAGTGTTTCTAAGTACTGAAGCTATCTTCTGTGTGGTGCAGGGGTGAAGGGCATTAATAGAAATAGCATGGGGAGAGAGCATCACTGATGGTAACTCCATGTGTTCAGAAATAGGTTTGGAAATTATTCTCCTTCATGGATTTTGTAATAGAAAGAACCATAGCTATTACATATTGATTAATTTTAAGTGCTTACGCATTTAACCCTCCAAAAAGTCTCAAGATTTGTGTCACCCAATTATCTCCATTTCACAGGTAAGCAAACAACGGTCATGGAAATTAGGTAACTCATCAAATTTCACCAAGCTAGAAGAAGTGGATCCATATTTCAAATCCATTCTCTCTGTTGCCAAAACCTTGTTTTTTAACCAGTACCTCAGGGATAAAGAGCTATTTTTCTGCTAAGAATCATATGAAAGATAAATATTACATATGATGTTAAATAAAAGATATACCACTAAGGGATGTATCCAGAATTATACACCATCAATTATTGTTGCACTAGCTATATCTTTATCCTTTATGAAGGAATCATTCATTTTCTATCATTTACAACGCATATTTCAAGGTGAATTTTTAAGTCATTCAATAGAATTAACAACAAAACTATTAAACAAGATGAAGCACTAACAAATAAATGATGAAAAAATAATTATCTTACTATGCTTACATAGCTTGGCCTAACTACAGGGAGTAAACTTGTCTCCCTCTACAAGAATAATTTCTCATCAAAATCTTTAATCTATAACTTAAGGGAAACATTTTAGGAATACTGTAAAGGAATATTATTATAAGAAATGACATAGTATAGGAATATAGATACATATATAAAATTATATTTATACATATAAAATAAAAATCTTTATGAGTTTTTAAAATTAAGAGATAATTCATATGTATCTTCAAATATGTAGACAATAATAGTAACCAAACAATTTTAATCAGAAAAGCAGATGTTCGCAATTATCCTAGTTGTCCAAAATTCAACCTCTATGGTCTACTTTTAATGAGCATCTCTTCTACATTTCCATTGGGGGGGGTGGGGGTGGGGGGTGCCTGTAATTCATCAGGTGTTTTGCATCCCCTCTAACAGTAACTGTTTCTTACTTTCTTAAACTGCATAATTGTAACCAATATATTAAAACTTTGAACATTCCTCTACCTACAGCCAAAAGAAGTTGAAACAGTTACATCACTACGTTCACAATTTTAGGTCCTTATTAGCCACAGTGTATTTAACAATAATTTGGGATACTGAAAATATTTCTGATTAATACACTTAAACTGAAAATCTAGTACTTGATATCAGTAGCTACTAAGAATTTGAAAATGGTAAGCACGTATCTTTTGCCATTCTCTGCACTTGGTGAGTTCATACAAGAAAAATAAAAGTTCTATCTGGTGACTCACACTGAGGCTTTCTTAAAAATCTTTCTTGTTCAATATCAAATACATTTTTGAGAACAGCACTGTACATTGAAAAGATCAGTAAAATGAGGGAAATTGTGCAGAATCAGCTCTATATATTGTTTTGGTTAGAGCAATGTATGGTGGCCCAATCACTATTTTTGATATATCCAGGCCATTTCAAAATTAAAAGGCATATTCTATCAGAACTCTGCCCTAATGTGAGCATCACAAACATGAAAATCTATTGTCATAAATGACTTTTTAAAGACATACGTGCATACACAAGGATTTTTTTTTTGGGGGGGACAAGGATTTTTTATTCTACTGATTTTTTTATTCCTCCTGAGAAAATAGGCAAAATAATGTGCGTTCTTTTTCTAATTTCTGACTTGAACATTTTTTAATATTTTCAAAATAACTCAAGAATATTATTGTTATGAAGCAGCATGTTACATGTATCAAGATTTGAAGAAAAATGCAATGAAAACTTAGTGAAATTATTTCTTGCAGATGCGTATGTCTAGATCGATAAATAAAATAAAATTAATATATTCAGGCCAAGTTGTTAGAAAATGCAAGATTGACATGTGCACCACAGGGGTGAATTAACCTTGGAAGCCTGGATTAAAGTCGCAGCCAGATCCTATTGGCTGAGGGAGAGAGGAGGAAAGCAGGTTTTGAACTAGAAATACTAACTTAACTTTTGCTATTTTTAAAAGATACAACACAAATGATTTTCACACTCATGAGAAGCTGGACTACACTGTGAATATAGTAATCTTGACTGGAGAGTATGCAACATGTATTAAATAAGGACTGTCTAAATTTGGATGAATCGTACAGAACTTACCAGCAACATCTGCCATTATTCCTTGTTCAAGTCTTGGCTCAAATTTGACATTTCACTGAGGCCTTCCCTGATCATCTGGTTTATTACTGCACACTGCCTTCTCCTAACACTTCCCAACACCCCTGCTCCCATTACTCTTGATCCTCTTACCCTGCTTTTACATTTTTTTTACATAAAACTTTTTGAGTTCATAAAACTATATCATTTACTTTTTATTATGTTCAGTGCTATATTCCTCTTTGTTAAAATAGAAACTTCATAAGAAAAGGAACTTTTTTCCATTTTTTCACTAATAGATCCCAAGAACTTAAACACTAAAAGACAGTTAAGAGTAGCTCAATAAATATTTGTTAGAAGACTAATAATACTTTGCATTGAGGAACACTGGACAAAAATATTTACTTTTCCTATGTTACAGAAATTCATAACGATCAAAGAGCAGACTGTTGATATTCATTGTAATACAAAAATAATAGCACAAGTCAGTTGTACTTTCACTGAATTCAGAATACTATTGCCTTGAAAAATATATGGCATTTCCATATTATCATAAAATATACTAAAATGCCCTTGGGGCTACCAGAGTTCATAAAAGCCAATCTTTGAAATCTGCTATAACAATATGTATACTGGGAAAAAATGGAGGCAAATCAGAAATTCCAAAGGTTGCAGTCCTATTGGGCTTGAAAAGGATGTATTAAGTCAGAGAATATAGGGGAAGGTACACAGAACCATGTAACTATAAGATAAATAAGATCACAGCAACTGCTATTCCTCCATCCATTCCTATAATTAATGTTTAAGTTTTTTTTTTTTTAACGGAGTAGAGAAAACCATGCTAATTTCTCTCTCTTTTTTTTTTTAAATTAATTAGTTTATTTATTTATTTTTGGCTGTGTTGGGTCTTCGTTTCCGTGCGAGGGCTTTCTCTAGTTGCGGCGAGCGGGGGCCACTCTTCATTGCGGTGCGCGGGCCTCTCACTATCGCGGCCTCTCTTGTTCCGGAGCACAGGCTCCAGACGCGCAGGCTCAGTAGTTGTGGCTCACGGGCCTAGTTGCTCCGTGGCATGTGGGATCTTCCCAGACCAGGGCTCGAACCCGTGTCCCCTGCATTGGCAGGCAGACCCCCAACCACTGCGCCACCAGGGAAGCCCCGTAAGTATTTTTATTTAGTCTATGATTTGATTCCAGCTGTTGTGACCACATTTCTGTCAAGAAATTAAGGAACCAGAAGCCTTCCAAGCTAACCTCAAAGGCAGCAAGGTTTGTGTTATGAGAGGTTCTAGCCCTAAAGCCTTGATTGTACAATTCACTGGGTAAAACAGTTACTGAACATCTACCGCAAAAACAAATCAGACCACGGCTTTGTCCCCAAATAATTCATCATGTATTGGGAAAGGCTGGCATTACCTAATTCATTCTAACACAGGTAAGGCCTCAAGAAACTTCTGAATAGAGAATAGTTAATCTTGAGCATCACAGAATGTATGGTATTTTGCTTGAGTTGCAGTTTGGAGTAGGATTTCTGAAGCAAAGAAAAGGCAGAAGTATAGCATAAAGTTGCTGAGATGTGAAGTTTCACTGTGTTTTGGGGGAGAAGTAATAGTTTTGTCTGATGGGAAGCCAGGGCATGCAAGAAAAAAACATAAGCATTATGGATGAAAAAAAAAAGGTTGAAGTGAAGAGCCATGAAATACACAGAATAGCATTTAGATTTTATTCTGGAAGCAATAGTGGGGAATCCCTAAAAGAATTTAACAAGAAAATAAAATCATATTTGGAACAATTCCAGAAAAAAAAAGTGCTCTGATAATAAGCAGCTTGACAAGTACACAAGAACCACAGGACTACAGAGAATTGGTGATTCTTCAGAAATGCCCTCTATCTCCCACACTCAAATCCACCCATAAAAATTGTAAGGCATTCTCTGTCCCCAAAATCAATGACTAAAGATATGGTCAAACTGGACCCTGACTGCTTTTTAGCCAAGTCCACAGCCCTAAGACAGCCAGCTTAAATTTCTCCAGTGAAGGGACTAAACTATTTAGCATGACAAGCCCATAATGAATCAACCTATGATGTGACAGGCATGGTCTACGTGATGAATCTACCAAGGTGTGTCCCTAGTCTCAAGAAGTTTGATCATCTAATGGGAGAGACAGCCAGTCAAGATACAGAGTAGTAGGCAGTATAATATAGTCTACTGTAGTGGGTGCTATGATAGAACATAAAAAACAACTAACCTAGTCTATCTGGGGCTTACAATTAGGGTTGTCAAGTTTAGCAAATACAAATACAGATCATCCAATTACATTTGAGTTTCAGGTGAACAATTAAACTCGAATAAACAATGAAATCATATTTTTACTATAAGTATAATCCCAAGTATTCACATTTAACTGGGGATCCTATCTTGGCAATCCTACTGATAACACTTCTTAGAGAGAATGTTTCTGGGACAGTATCTTGAAGGATATGAACTAAACAGATAAAACATGGTAAAGAGACAATTTGAAGTAGAGGGAGCAAAATGGCAACATGGGCAACATATGACAGCATGAGAGAGAATTGCTCATTTGGAAAACTGCAAGGAAATACAAACATGACTAGGTCACAGAATTCCAACAGGGCATGACAAAGAGATGATTTACAAGGGTAGTCAGGAGTCTGATCGTGTTGGAATTGGCCTTGCTGATAGATTAACTATGAATTCATGCTTAACTGAATTGATTGGTCCCTCAGTGATGCCTGACAAATGTATGCGTCATGGGTTCTTTACTTAATACATCTAAAAATACTATTACTTGTTTCTCAACAGTTATTTCAAACTTTTGCATGTTCTTCCAGCTTCCTTTTGCCCTGTTCCTTCTCAGCATTCTAACCAAAGGACTTTGCTTCTTTCTTCCCAGAAATAAACTATGATGCTACTATTCCCAGTCTGCCCCTACCCATTATCCCTCCTCCCAATCTCACCTCCACTGCAGCGGCCACTGCTGCGGCTGACATAGCCATCAGCAGCAGTATTGAATTGTTTGACCAACTTTTCTTACTATTCTTACACTTTCCTCAGTGGAAGAGGAATCTTTCTTTTTATCTAACATGTACCTTTGCTCTATAATTGATCCCGTCCTTTACTAATCACACTTGACCTTGCTCCACCAAGCATCCTTTGCCTAACCTGTTATACAACTTCTCCTTCTCAAGTGGGTCTCTATTCTGCTTATGAACTTGCCCAAGGATCTTTCATTTTAAACAGAAAACCTTTCCTCGTATTGCCCACCTTACCCACCCACTGGCTTCCCTGCCTTTTGAATCTTTTCTGTAAAAGCCCATTCTCACCTGAACTCACTGAGATTGGGTTTCTG
The DNA here is from genome assembly GCF_949987535.1 of Balaenoptera acutorostrata. Taxonomy (NCBI): domain Eukaryota; kingdom Metazoa; phylum Chordata; class Mammalia; order Artiodactyla; family Balaenopteridae; genus Balaenoptera; species Balaenoptera acutorostrata. The sequence continues at coordinate 40,966,032 of NC_080065.1, forward strand.
CCACCTCCTTTACACTGAACCATCTTACCGCAAAGCAAGGTAATAAGTAAATAAGACAGAATCCATATATGAAAATTAAAAATTAGCATATACTGTCCCAGAACTCTAAAATATTACACATATTTTGGAAATAACTTTTTTTATTTCCATAAAGGTATATGCAAGCTAATTCATATTTGGTAAGCCTTTGTCTTGCCAAACTTACCAAAAATCAGCCTGAAATTCATCCCTTAGGTTAGCAGATACAAACTATTATATACAGAATGGATAAACAACAAGGTCCTACTGTATAGCACAGGGAACTATATTGAATAACCTGGATAAACCATAACGGAAAAGAATATAAAAAGAGGGACTTCCCTGGTAGCATAGTGGTTAAGAATCTGCCTGCCAATTCAGGGGACATGGGTTGGAGCCCTGGTCCAGGAAGATCCCACGTGCCGTGGAGCAACTAAGCCCGTGCTCCACAACTACTGAGCCTGCGCTCCAGAGCCCGCGAGCCACAACTACTGAGCCCGTGTGCCGCAACTACTGAAGCCCGCGCACCTAGAGCCCGTGCTACGAAACAAGGGAAGCCACTGCAATGAGAAGCCCGTGCACCACAACGAAGAGTAGCCCCCACTCGCTGCAACTAGAGAAAGCCCGCGCGCAGCAACGAAGACCCAACGCAGCCAAAAATAAATAAATAAATAATTTATTAGGAAAGAATATAAAAAGAATGTATATATATGTATAACTAAATCACTTTGCTGTACAGCAGAAATTAACACAACATTGTAGATCAACTATACTTCCATAAAATTAAAAAAAAATTGATCCCTTAATCTCTTACAAGGTTTGCACAAAATGTTATCCATGCTCTAAATAATACATAATACTTTGGGGAGCGTATTCTAATTTTATGCAATCCTTTGTAACACTCAAAGAAACTGAATTTGGGATTTTTTCCAGGGGTCTTTAACCTCCCCTCCTTGTGCCCAGGTCTTCACACTGTCCAAGCCTTTGCCACTTCCTCACAGCTTCTCCAGTCTCTCACTGAGTTCCTTGGTGAGTTGCTTAACCTCCCTGAACTTGTCTGACTTCCTGTATGCTCAAGCATTTGCTCATTTATTCTGCCAATATGAGACGTGCTATTCCACGCATTATCTTAAGTTGAATAACACAGTTATGACCCTCAAGGTCTCTCATTTTAGCTGGGAAAACCAAAGGGGGTATTGTGAGGAACAAATGAGAAAAATTTAATGTATGCAAATGCTTTACGGAATAAAATTGTATTTCTTACAGAAATGATACAGAGCTTCTATGAGAAGGTAAGGAAGCAGTGAAAGCTAGCCTCAAATTCATTATTTTTCGTGAATTCAAGATCTGACATAGGTTTATTAGATAATTAATGAGCACTACCTACATATAAATCTAATAGCTGGCCATGCTGACACTTAGGACGTTTTGTCACAACATGTAAATATATCAAAACAGGTATAACAGACCAAGAAAAGCATTTCAATTGATCTCACTTCTTCACCTGAGAATTTAGACAATCACTGAATTTCTGGGCACTGTGTATCATACTACACAAGCAACAGATTACTCTCAAACCTATCATTGTGTCATAGTGAGTGTCAGACCAGCTGGTCTCTCACAAGCAGCCACCATGTATAGCATTTAACCCATATTTAACCACAAAGCATTTCTTAGAAGGGTCCCTTCAGCATAGGGTATAAACACAGGGATAGGGAGCTATTTTTACCCTTCCAATTAAAAAAGATAATCATCTTCTTCAGTAGGTTTGACAAACAAGCTCAACCAAGATCCTTAGACTTCTTCAAATGAAAGAAGAATACGTATTTTTAAGTAAAACCCTCTTTATCTGAGCATGCCAGGGTCCTTTGCTACACTTGTATGAGATTCTGGAGTGGCCAGCAATTGCTCTCTATTTTTAAAATAACAATATTACATTATATTTTAATATATTTATTTCTAGGTTATAAGTACTTTCCATAATCCTCTTATTTTGAATTTTATTCTCAGAACAACCCTTTGAGGAATGAGAAGGAACTAGATAGATTCCAAAAGTAAATGGATTGGCAAAGCTGGGACCTTCATTTGATTTAATATAATTTCTAACCCAGAAGAATTTATAGAATGTTCCACATTTTACATTTGATATGTAAAATATAGAGAGAATATTTCTTTTTTATGTGTCAGAACAAAATAATTGTGGACTACTTCTCATAAAGATTTTTGTAAAAGATTTTGTTAGACTTTACAAATAAACTGAGGCTAAACATGGACTATTGAAACTTTGTAGCTCAGTTGATTCTGTTTTTTGTTTAAGTATTAAATTTCACCTTTATAGTTAAATAAATCTACAGTGACAGACTGTTGATAGATAGATAGATAGATAGATGATAGATAGATAGATAGATAAATAGATAGGCAGATAGATGTAGATATAGGTTAATTTTAGTTACCGAGAAAAAAAGGAATAATGAGACTTCATGATCACCTGAAAACTTGAAAAATATTTTTAAATGGTAGACTATCACAGTTGGTCTGGAATATTTTGCAATCTAACAAAAAATAAGTCTATTTTGTTTTTAACAATTATATTCTAATGTATCCACAGCCATGATTTTACCCCTATTCATGCTGTATTTTTATATATTCCTTTTATGTAAGTGAAAGTTTATGTAATAAACTATATATGCTTTCTGAAAATTTATAAAAATTTACAATTATAAGTTTCACTATTTTGTTTGCTTTTAGCATTTTCTCTTCACAACCTAATTTATTGATAATTTTTACTCAGATCTATGCACACAGAAATGCTAGCATATGTACAGATATACACATAAAAACACAAATACACACTGCATTGGTCATTTATAATTTTGAAACATTAAATATTTGGTAATTATATTATAATTTTGCAATACACAAATTATATGGATATTATAGTATTAATAAACATCTTTTCTTGAAATAATTTTATCCCTTTGGAAAAATTATACCATGAATGTTTATTCAGACAAAGATACAGATGACATTTTCATCTGGTGAAATTTCAAGAGTTTGGACAATTTCAAAGAATGCAAATTTTTTTATTTGAAAATTAACGTGCTCTAATCTAGATAAGACACTCTAAGTCCAACCCTGGTCAGAGTACAAAGTTTAAGACAAGCAAAAGTTTACGCCATTTTCTGGTGGATTTTGACAGTGCAAAAATCAATGGTTCAGGTCAAAAATTATTGATTAATTCACTTAGAATAACATTTCAAGACTGTGAAAATCAAGTTGAAATTAAAGAAATGTGTTTATTACAGACAAAGTATTTATGAAGAATTCTTATGTACTTGTCATAGACACAAATAATTATCATAGTGCCTAATGTGTAATATATACTACGTAGATGTACAGGAAGGACTTTTGGATTAGGTGAATAAATATGAGGTACTGTAGAACTACCTAGTAAATTATCAACTTGTCATTTCACAATGTAGCATCAATAACCTATAGTTCTCGTTTAAAATTGATTTGCATTTGTGCAATAATTTATCTGATCTTGGCATATAATTTAACCATTATTGGTCACCATGGTGATACAGGTTAAAAGGTATGCATAATCATAAGTACATCCTAAAATTAACAGCTTGGACATACTACCTCTAATTCAAACTATAGTAGATGTAAGTCACTTCACTTGAGAAAAAATAATATATGTTCTATGAGCTAACTCATGTTTTTGCTTAAGAATTCTCAGTAAGGGGTGGCATAATTTCCTCCTCAATTTATTAAAATTCCCAATGGCACTTTTTCTAGAATTTAAGAAAATTCACATCATTAAATGTGCCACATCTCTTTTGATGATTTTTTTCTATTTCACCCTCTATCCTAATACTTACTGAAAAATAAAATCAAATGCTACCAGAGAGAGTAAAATATCATGGATTGATGACCAGTAACATTATACAAAATTTGATATGCAAGCTCAAATTTGAATAGGTGGCAGTTCAAAATAATGACTGCGGGCAGCAGAAGCAAAATGATGGCTGATTATGATCTTCCCAAGGGCAATATCTACTTTTAGAGAGAAAAATGCTAAATAATCCCGATTCTACCATGTTATACTTGTAACTAATTTTCTTTAGCAGTGTAAAGTCAGCCAAAGTCAACTAGCATTGGTCTTTGGGTGCATGTGTGTGTGTTGTGTGTGGATATGAAGTGTTGACAATCACCCTCTCCACCCTCTTTTTCTGTCATAATTTCCTAAAATATGAATGTCTACTAGAGAATATTTTTAGAAATTGCTGCCCTCTCTTACTGGGTCCTTTACATGGAATGAACAGTGACTTGCCTTTTTGGTTATTAGATCACATTGCTGTATTGAGTAAATCTGAGATCTGGCCTCTTAACTCCTATAATTGTGAAAAAAAGATTACAATCTTCCAAGGAGTAGTTCTATTATTTTCTGATATTTTAAATGCTCCTATTTTCTTTCTGCACCCATTGCATTGTCCAGTATACACATTGGAATGTACACATCATCATTTGGAAATCACAAATGTAAAAATAAGAACTAATTCCTTGTCTAGACTTAAACTCATATAAACAAAAATTTTGAAGTCCGTGTTTATTCTACTCTTTCTCTCCCACTCCATACCTGAGGCATCTGAAGGCTCTAACTTTAAAATATACCAGAGCCCAGCCTCGTTCACCATCCTGGAACATACTGGTCTGACCATCCTCAACTCTCACCTGTATCACTAGAATAACCAAGGCATCTGTCCACCTTTACATCATTATCAACATGGCAGCCAAATCACTAAAACCTAAGTCATATCACACCATTCTTCTGCTAAAACCTTCAAATGATTTCCCAACACAAGTTAGAAGCCAGTCTTTACAATGGTTTACTAGGTACTAGAGCTACATTGTCCACATGCGGCTACTGAGCACTTGAAATGTGGCTAGTCAGCACTGAGATGTGCTGTAAATATGAAGTACACACTGAATTTCAAACACTTGGAAAGAAAAGAGAGTATAAAATATTCTGTTAATAATTTTATATTGATTACAACTGAAAATAAGTTTGCATATTTTGGGGTAAATAAAAATTAATTCTATCTGCTTATTTTTATATTTTTATCTGGTTGCTAAAAATTAAAATTTACACATGTGGCTCACATTATTTTTCTCTTGGAAATCACTGTACTAGAGTGTCTGGTGCCAGTTACTTCTGTGACTTCGTCTCCTAATTCCCATCCCATCTCTGACTGAGCTATGGCCACTCAGACTTCCTTGTTCTTCATTCAACACGCCTTAGGGACTCCATCAGTTCAAGAATAATATCAAATTTTCTGTGCCTTAAAGCTTATTGTGGGTCAATCAGCTAGCAAATTTCTATTAAGTGTCGACAATGTCAGACAGCCTTTGAGCCACTGGAATTTTTACGGTGAACATAATGGACAGATACTCTGTACCCAAGAAGCCTGCCTTCTATTTGGGATTTGTTACAGTGCTTGTAAAAATGCAAATTTAAACGATCTCCATGCATTCAACATAATGATTGGTTAAATATCTGAAACTCTGCAAAGTGAAGTCTAATCTATTGAAATAAAAATGTAGAGAATTTTGCTTCAGAAAATATCATTGCCACAGAAGTGAGGACAAACAATTCAGATAGACTCAACAAAAATCAGTCTCTCTCTCTCTCTGTATATCTCTCTCTCAACTATACAAAATCATTACCCAGTTTTAATTTTCTCTGCAGCTCTTCTTTCCACCCAAGATTATACTTGAATATTGTTAATTTTTATATTCCATTTTCCCGCAACTGAATGTAGGGTCTATTCTAGTTTATCATGACATATGGTAAGCACATATGAACATATATCTTGAACATATTAATATATCATGAACACATTAATTAAATGTCAAATATTGATATATTGAAAACAGTTGTTACTCTAAGTTTTCAGAAATAAAATTAGTATCCCAATTGAAAGAGGTATTTGGCGTTTTAAAAGAGTAACTAAAAGTGGTATTTGGCCTTTTTGGAAGACTAAGTGAATATTGTGAATTTTTAAAATTATTTTGATTATTTTTTTAGTTATTCTGAACTTTAAACCAAGTGGATTTAAAAGAAGTCCCTATCTATTACAGAAAATATTTGATAATAAATTAATGAGAAAAATGATGTTTAAAGGACAGTCGAATGTTAATACATTATAATACATACATAAATCTTTTACATAATATACTCTTAAAGCTTCTTTTAGATCAAATGTAATTATTATGTTAAATAATTATAATTAAACAATAAAGCTTATTATATAAAGGAATTCTTTTGGTGAAGCTTTATATAAGGCACAACATTTTTATTTTACATACTACACACTCATTTAGTCTTTACTGATAATTAGTTTTTTACTGCATAGAACTATTAATAAAAACTATACTTTTATAATAGTATTTTTGACACTAAGATTGTCATTCACAAATATCCTACTGATTGATCCTTTTATTCTAAATGGACAGCAAATTTAAAAAATAACTTTATTCAAAATAATCTCATTTTGGGAGCCAAATAATAAAATGGATAGAGGTGTATAATGAAAGTGAATACAAAGTTGAAAAAAAAAATAATTATTATTTCAATCCTTCATATCTTCTCAATAAAAATATTCTAAAAATAACATCAATAAAAATAATATCAAGAATGTCTTAGAACATATTTGAGGGAAATGGACATATGAAAGGATACTTTTACTGCAGTTGATATAGGAAAAATGCTATTGTGTTAATTTTCTAATATGATATAGAGATTTTTTTTTCATAAATATTGAAGCATCTGGTGTCATCTAAAGGTTCCTGGATACCTTTGGAATTTATATTATTACAAAAGAATGTAACAATGTGCTTTATCTTTTCAGTAATTCAAATTTGTATGCTTAATCAAATACTTTGAACATCACTGCTGATTCTTATTCTAAAAGAAAAATAAGTATGCATTTATTTTCCTAAGAATATTACTAATCAGCAAACAAACACTTGTACATATTGCTTTGGGATTTTTAATAATTATATGGATGTCAAGTAATGAAATACCTAGGGATTAAATTGAAAGGTGGCAAATTGCAGGGACTCCTAGATCACTTTATCTTACACAAGGACACATAGTGTAGGACCACAGAATTGTATTTTTCACAGTTCATGAAGAAATATATGGGGCTTCCCTGGTGGCGCAGTGGTTGAGAATCTGCCTGCCGATGCAGGGGACACGGGTTCGAGCCCTGGTCTGGGAAAATCCCACATGCCGCGGAGCAACTGGGCCCGTGAGCCAGAATTACTGAGCCTGCGCATCTGGAGCCTGTGCTCCGCAACGAGAGAGGCTGCAATAGTGAGAGGCCCGCGCACCGCGATGAAGAGTGGCCCCCACTTGCCACAACTAGAGAAAGCCCTCGCACAGAAACGAAGACCCAACACAGCCATAAATAAATAAAAACTAAATAAATAAATTAAAAAAAAAAAAAGAAATATATGTATATTACCATTAAGACATCAGTAGTAATAATTGCTTACAAATTTAAAGTATATTAGTCCCAAGCATATCTTTGTCTCTACGTTAATAGCATAGTTTCCATAAAACACATATTTCAAATGTCTTAAATTCCTGCTGATTACATAACATTATACTTTTATGACAAAATAGCTGATAGCACAAGATTTAAAAAGTGTACAATTCAAAAGTTTGTCTTTTCAAAGGTAACTCTAAAGTCACTTCCCAGAGGTAACCACTGTCAATAGTTTATGCTTCTAGAATTTTTTATGCAAATAATATACACATACATACAAACACATACGCACAAGCATACAGACCTTTTTTTAAATAAACATAAACAAGAATACTTACACATGCTTTAATTACCTTGTTTGTATTTGTGTCTTAAAAGGTTTTCTTTATTAACACATAGAAAATTTCCTCGGTAGAGTTTTAACATTTTCATAGTGTTTTATTATGAATGTCCTAACATTCATTTAACCAGTATTCTGTAGATGAATACATTTTTTAGTTTAAAAAAATTCAAGGTCATAAAAAGCATTTTGAAAATATAAATGTAATAAAAGAAGAAATTAAAACATTGAACCACACACATATTTCCATCTTCAAAAATTTACTCACTGTTAACATTCTAATATATAACCTTACAATATTATTATAGTGTAAGGATAATTAGCACGAACTAAAGTTATTCATGGATTATTAAAATCAGTTCATTTTCGTTTACTTTGTTTTACCAAATAGTGCAGTCCTTGAGAGAAGATCATATCTTATTTATCATCTCTCCAGGGTTTAGGACAGGAGGAATGCTCAAAAAATAAATTTGAAATAGCTTTTATTTTAAATAGCTAAGTGCTAGTTTAATGCTAGGTTCCCATTATGTTTGTTTTCCTAAGAAGATATTAAAATATTTAAAAACTCTTCTGAAATTCAAAATTTCACTTTTTTAGTATAGAGTTACATTATGCCCCCATTACCTAGACTGTGATTATATGCTCCTTTAAATCATTCCCTAATTTCATTTCTGTTGGAATTGTCCCCACAAACAGATTGTAAATCTTAGGATAGAAACAATGTTTTATTAGCCTCCTGTTTTTTCCCCATATTATTTGACACAGTGGTGAACATGTAGTTAGCTTAGACCTATTAGAAGTTTAAAACTACAATATATATTTGTATTATCTTAAAGATAATGTCAATCTCAGGACTACTGTACACAGTCACAGCATTTAAGAGTCATAGTCTCTTTAAGAGTCAGAAGGATATGGCCTCACAAATTAAAATCCAAATGTATAGAAAAGATTTTACTACAGCTACACTTTTATTCAGTATTCATATTCCTAAGAAAGACAAAGTTAAGACTTCTGGAAAATAGATGGACTGAGGTTAATGTTGGTCTAAAGCTGATGTATAAACTAAGATAACCTAAGAAGGGGGGAAAAAAGGTAAAGGGTATGAACAGGCAAAATACCAAAGAACAAATCAGAATGGCCAATAAATATATGAAGTGAGGTTCAGCAGTAATCAAGGAATGCATCCACCACTGTTTAATGTTTAAGACAATCTTGGGTCAAATAATTTTGATTCTACTCCTTACTAGCTATGTACAAATTATTTAATATTTGTTCCTTCATTTTCCCACTTGTGAACTCAATAATTATAGTATCTACTTAATAAAATTGCTATAGAAATTAAATAAGATTAACCAACAAAATATCTAAAATAAGGCCTTAATACATTGGGTTGGCCAAAAAGTTCGTTTGGGTTTTTCCCTCTTACAAAAAACCTGAATGAACTTTTTGGCCAACTCAATAGTAATCACTCAGCAAATGTCAGCCAATAATAACGATAAATCAGTCTATACACATGAAATTAACAATAATAATAATAATGAACATTTAATAAATAAAAACTAAGAGAATGTTGGGTCATGAGGGATTTTTATATCCTGCATGTGAGAAAAATTTGGAAATATTAAAGTAGAAATTGTCAAAACGTGTATTAGCATTTATATGGCAGCACTGTCTATATCTATAAAAAATTGGAAACAATGCAAATGTTGGCATATACACATGGTAGAATATATCGCAATAGTCAAAATAAAAAGCATGTAAGTTAACAGAAACAATCAAGCATTTAGCTCTTCTTTCCTACATGAAACTTATTGTAGGTTAACAAAATATTTGATAAAATGTTAGGTGTTCAGCAAACTAATGAAGGAGTACTTGAATTAGAATATCACTGTTTTGAAACCTTTATTGAAATAATGGATTTAGGCAATGGCTGCTAACTTCACAAGGAGAGAGACATGATGTTCCTTTTGAAGTAAGTACACACCACCACCTGTGATTTAGTCTCGCCAAAAAAAAAAAAAAAAAATCAAACCTGAATCTCACTACCAATTTAAAGGAAATAAAGATAAAGAAGAACATTTTGAAATGAGCAAACTCCAGACCTTGGAAAACTCTAAAGGCCAATGAATAGGTTTCTCCCACAAACAAACAGCAAGGGAAAGTGAGAAACAGAGACAAAGACAGAGATTGATTTTAGATCTAATTCATATTAAAAGATATTTAGGGGGTCTTCCCTGGTGGCGCAGTGGTTGGGAATCCGCCTTCCAATGCAGGGGACGCGGGTTCGAGCTCCGGTCCTGGAAGATTCCACATGCCGCGGAGCCACTAGGCCCGTGAGCCACAACTACTGAGCCTGCGCGTCTGGAGCCTGTGCTCCGCAACAAGAGAGGCCGCGACAGTGAGAGGCCCGCGCACCGCGATGAAGAGTGGCCCCCGCTCTTGGCAACTGGAGAAAGCCCTTGCACGGAGGCGAAGACCCAACACAGCCAAAAATAAATAAATTAATTAATTAATTAATTTTTAAAAAAAAAGATATTTAGGAGACATCTTTGTTTGGATTCTGATTAGAAAAAAGCTTTATATGGAAAAAAAAGGAGGACAATGTGGAAAATTTGAGCAGTAAATATTTAATGAAAATAAATGTTGATTCTTTTTAAAGCATGATGATATTTTATATTTTTTAAAATCTTAATTTGTAACAGTTATATGTTTATAAATGAATGGAATTATATCTGGGATTTTCTCTATAATCATGGAGAGGGAAGTTTGCCTATAGATGAAGCAAGACTATCCAAGTCTTGAAAATTTTTGGAACTGGGGGATGGTAAATTAAAGTTAATTATACCATTCTATTTTTGAACATGTTTAAAATTTCTATAATAAATTTTTTTTCAAAGTGGATGCACATGTATTTAGTAAAAAATATTAAAACAGCAACTAGAAAAGTACACACGTGGAAAGTTACATTATTCTCTGTACTTTCCACATTAAAATGTGTATTAATATATATTAAATATATATATTATTTTATATGTATAAGGAAATACATAATAATATTTTACCACTTTCAAATGCTAATTTGATTATTCATCAATACAATATGACTATAATTGAACACATATTAGAAATAAGGAATGTTGGGTAATGGAGCTTGCCTCAACACATCAACATCCTGAACTAAGAAGTGTTATTATGTCTTAGCAAGTTCAAGTAACCTAAATAACACAAAGTGCAATCTTGCTTGTCCTCATTTTGTTGAAGTAACAAGAACAGTATAATTATGTGCACCAGAATAAAATAAAATTGGCATTTCTCCATCCTGTTAGATAAGAAATGCAATTTTTTAGTTTTGCAGATAATGCAATTCACACACAAAAAATAAAGTTTACTTACAGGTTACACTTATTTACCTACTAAAATATAGCTGACTTAGACAGTAAGATTGTCATTTTCCATGTGAAGATTGAAATAATTTTTTGGAAAAAAAAAATATTTTATTGTTCTCAAGACAACTTACACATTTTACTTCTAGGAATCAATCTATAAACAACTACATTTTCATGTTTGTCAAATAAATCAAAGTTGCCGGTTACCAACTGACTGACACCAGCCTGTGGGAAACAAAATCCACCTCAAATTTGATCTTCAATTTAAAAAGTCTTGAAAAAAATAATAAAGTAGTATGGAAATATTAAATAATAATTGAAAATATTACGTGTTTGTATCTGTTTTTGATATTTCTCTCATTTTAATAAAATAAAAAGAACAAATTCAAGCAACACAAATATAAATTGCATTTTATTAGTAAAAAATTATAGCTCAGGGCTTCCCTGGTGGCGCAGTGGTTGAGAATCTGCCTGCCAATGCGGGGGACACGGGTTCGAGCCCTGGTCTGGGAAGATCCCACATGCCGCGGAGCAACTAGGCCCGTGAGCCACAACTACTGAGCCTGCGCGTCTGGAGCCTGTGCTCCGCAACAAGAGAGGCCGCGACAGTGAGAGGCCCGCGCACCGCGATGAAGAGTGGCCCCCGCTTGCCGCAACTAGAGAAAGCCCTCACAGAAACGAAGACCCAACACAGCCATAAATAAATAAATAAATAAATAAAAATTTTTTTAAAAAGTTACTTAAAAAAAAAATTATAGCTCAAATATATCTTTCTAAAAATGTTTATTTTTATTTTATTTTTCATCTTTATTCATGAGTAGGAAAGGCTTTAAAACCTCTCCCTTAGAACAAACTGTTTGCTTAAAAGTACAGTTCTCTATAGAGATCTGGTTTTTATTATTAAATAAATTGTTACTCTTCTTTTCCATTCATTTAATATTAATCTTGATTATTATATCAGAAAGCTCATTATAGAAAATCATAATTAACTCTAAAGAAACATCTATAAAAATATTCGTAACAGAATATGTTACATATTTAGCAGCTATAAAACTGCAAACTAATGGTGATATTGCCTAATAAAAAGAAATATTCCAGGCTTCCCTGGTGGCGCAGTGGTTGAGAATCTGCCTGCCAATGCAGGGGACACGGGTTCGAGCCCTGGTCTGGGAGGATCCCACATGCCGCGGAGCAACTAGGCCCGTGAGCCACAATTCCTGAGCCTGCGCGTCTGGAGCCTGTGCTCCACAACAAGAGAGGCCACGATAGTGAGAGGCCCGCGCATCGCGATGAAGAGTGGCCCCCGCTTGCCGCAACTGGAGAAAGCCCTCGCACAGAAACGAAGACCCAACACAGCCATAAATAAATAAATAAATAAATTTTAAAAAAAAAAAATTTAAAAAAAAAAAAAAAAAAAGAAATATTCCCACTGTCACTATCAGTAATAAAGAGATATATCATTAGTAAGAATTCAGGAGATCATTAGTCATGAGGCTAAGGAGGTAAGATAAAAAACTAATTTGCAGAGGAAATGTTTCATAGCAAGGCAATTAGAATAGAAGTTATATCATGAAGTTTGGGATTTTTTAATAGAGCATAGACATTAACATGTTTTACATCAATAAAAAAAAAAAACTAAACAGGAAATCTAGATTTCACATTAATGTGGACCACACTAAAGTGAACAATTGCTCAGCTTATGTGATGCTCCATGGTTTCTGCCCTTTCCCTTCCTTTTCCATATTTCCTGTCTATTGGAGAGGAACACAGCCAAGTTCAATTCACCATTGCTATACACAGCTTCCCTGCCATGCTGCCACTGGCACCTACTCCCTCCATCTGACCTTAGTCTAAGCAGGGTTTCCTCTACAACTATTGCCACTCTGTTGCCATAGTAGCAGCTAAGAGGGCTTTGACAGTATGGGAGAAGAAGGAAAGCCTACTTCATTCCATGCTCCTTGGTGAGGTTTTGAAATGGTTCCAAGGACCTACTGAAAATGTGACAGAAAAAACAGCTTTACAAAAGATATCCATGATAGAGAAACACCTTTTCCAAAGGGCATTAAACGTGTACTAGTGAGAAACATTTTAACCCTGCAAACTGAGAGTTAAGGAACACCCTCCCACGGTCAGAAGGAGACCCATGGACTATATGATGAAGGGGTGAAGTGATGAAGGAGGGTTTTTAGGCCTTTATTCATGGAAGGGTAGAAAGATAAGCTACGAGCAAAGGTGTTAGATCAATGTTTGGGAACTCCTTTTTAACGAAAAATCATGCACTGACTTTTCAAACTGCTACATCAAAATTTGAATAAATATAAGGTAAGCACTTTCTAGCTACTATATTATAATTCCATGTTAAAAATCATAATTACCAATATTTAATTCCTGATTTTAAAGGAAAAATAGTATACCTTCAGTTTCCAGAAAATTATATTTTATCAGAATTTCACCAAAAACTTATTTTAATTTTATAGATTCTAAGGGTAATTAAAGGTATATACAAACATTGTGTGCAGAAAGGTAACATGTCATAAGCCAAGCATTGAAAACTAAAAGGACAATAGATATCGATGAAGTCTAATCTTAGCTTCAAAAAAGTCTACTGTGAAAGCTTTTGACAAGTAGGAATATTACTAACACTTAAGGTTCCTGTGATGATTACTGAGTTGGAAGTATGTCTTGAAAGGTCATCTTGTCTTTCTCCTCCCTCCAAGTAAGACTGCAGAAAAATCCCAGACAAAGGCATCTCTGTCCTACTTTTGAAAGCCACAGGGAGTCAGATTACACCACCTGTTTTACAACCCAAGTTATTCTCCATGTTCGTAATTTTCACATTTTGGTAATTTAAATAACAGAAGATAGATGGCCAACTGCTCCTTAATTAATCAGCATTACCTCTGTTTCTATAATCAAACCTGTGAATTGTCTTTTCTGGGAAGAATTAGGAAAAGAGAAAGATAAGAAGCATGTTGGACTAAGAATCATTGGACTGAAAAGCTCCAATCCACAGGGCAGCCTCAATGAAAAGACTGACATTTTCAAGCATTCTCATTAAAGGTCAGACTTTCCTATATAGGATATCTGTGATTTAATATTAGCCAATAATGTAACTTTACTAATAAAAGAAAGGATGGTTTTATTGACAATGGGTAAATTTGAGACATTCAGAGAATATGAGTGGGCTGTATTGCAGTAACAGTTTGAGAAACTAACAGATAAAACCACAAAGCCCATTCATAAGGCGAAGGTATTTGCTTCCAGATTTAAGTCTTTCAAAAGTCAAAGTCAAAATTGCTATGGCTGGGGCTTCCCTGGTGGCGCAGTGGTTGAGAATCTGCCTGCCAATGCAGGGGACACGGGTTCGAGCCCTAGTCTGGGAAGATCCCACATGCCGCGGAGCAACTAAGCCCGTGAGCCACAACTACTGAGCCTGCACGTCTGGAGCCTGTGCTCCGCAACAAGAGAGGCCACAACAGTGAGAGGCCCGCGCACCGCGATGAAGAGTGGCCCCCACTTGCCGCAACTAGAGAAAGCCCTTGCACAGAAACTAAGACCCAACACAGCCAAAAAAAAAAAAAAAAATTGCTATGGCTGGTAAACAAATAGTTTATATCATCATCTCATTTGCTATAATTTTATCTGAGTGTTCAGCCTGCTTTTTAAAAATGCCACTATTCCACTTTGTCAAACCTGCAAATATTTACTAAATGTCCATCCTGCCCAAGGCACCTGGATAAAAAAGTTATTTTCCTTACTTTCAAGGTTAAAACATTATCAACATACAACAAGCTTCTTCTCTGAGTCTTACAAATTACAATCAATGCTAGTATTAAACATGTTCTCAACACTGTGTCATTTTCTGCTAAATTGATCTTTTACATTTCTAACTATGAGAGCACCTCCACTCAAACAAGAACAGTGAGATTACCAACAATAAATGTAATATCCCAGAAGTGAAAGTAACCCAAGAGATTTGAATTGTTCAGGGGAATGAAACACATTTAAGCTATTTGAGTTACATAATGCTGCATGATAGAGTACATCACATGGATATTAAACTTACAAACTCAAGTATAAATGCTCACAGGCTGAGGAAGACAGACAGATAAAGAATGAAGAAAGGAAGAAAGGATGGAAGGAAGGAAGGGAAGAAAGGGAGGGAGGGAGTGAGGGAGGAAGGAAGAAGGAAGAGAGGGAAGAAGGAAAGAAGGAATGGGGAAGGAGGAAGGGGGAGGTGGAAGGAGAGGAGGGAAATTGGGAAGAAAGGAAGAAATAGAAAGCAGCAGCAACCATTGGAACAGTCCAGAAGATTCCAGTCATTGCCACACTCCAGGCCTGTGTGCTGCAGTGTGAGCATGAACTACACTCACAAAGGTCCAGGATCCTTCCTCTCAGTTTATATGTGCCTCTCACCTTGGAAGCACCTCAGTGGGTCAAGTGTGGTTCCAGTGTTTAAACATAGGACTTCTTCATCTAGTATGGCCCCCAAATCCAAGCCAATTATTTCAACTTGTGTTCAACTAAAAGAGAGTGTTATATTGTAATTTGCATGAGAAAACCGGCTGCGTTAAAGCTATTGACAGATACTATCTATGACGCTGTTTTGAGGGATTTTCAAGTTTGTTTATTTTTTCACTATAATGAGATATAAAATGGAATCTAAAAAAGATGTTCCTTGCAACGTATCCTGTTGTGGACAGTAACTGATCTTCAGGCTTCACCATGCCCTGGTTCGAATGCCCTCCAAGCCATACAAGAAAGCTATATTTTGGTTCTAGAATCATCACGCAAACTTCTGACCATTCATCGAGATTTCCTGCAACCTAGATAAGAGAAAGGGAGTTCCCTGGATAGTACAGTAAATACTAATATTACCTTCTTTCAAATGGAATGTCATTCATTGTAAATTAATAAAGTTGAATTATACCAGCATCTTGCATCTTCCAGAATTTTGGTAGATGACAATAATGCTTGAATGAAAATACACAACCAGTTTTCAGGAGCTTGTGGTCCACTAGATAAATGATCCAAGAGTTTAGATGAAGGAGAGACTAAGAGTACCTGGAGAAGTCAGGGAAGATTTCTCTGAAGAGGATGCTTCTTGTCGAGTCTTAACAATTAGGAGATTTCCACACAATCTCACAAAATGAAGGGCATCTCAAGTAGAAGCTTGTATACAAACAGGACATAAGAACTGAATTGTGTGTTCAGGAAACTTCCTATCATATGACTATAATACAGCCTCAATAGGGCAGGGACTCTAATTTCTTCTTCGCCCCTACTACAAAGCCTGGTTCACAGGAGGTGTTTAATAAATCTTTATTTAATTAGACATAAGTGGCTGGAACACGTAATCATCTGAAGTGGGAAGCTGTTGGGCAACTGATTAAGATGTATTCAAGATTCATATCATAAAAAATCTGATATACCAAATATAATTAGGATTAGGTTGGAGCGTGAGTGACAGGAGACCCCAAATAACAAGGGATTAAAAGGGAAATTTTTATGTGTCTCACTTTTTAAGTGCTGGCATCCCAGGCCTTGTATGAAGACTACATGAAGAACAGGGCTCTGTTCCTTCTGTCATGTCATCATGCTTAACATGGCTGCTCTTTCTTCCACCATCATATCCACATTCTAGGCACAAAAATGAAAGGGCAGAAGAAGGGTATGCCTCCTCCACTTAAGGACAAGAAGGATACTTAAAGATACCAGGTTCATCAATAACTGTCACATGGCTACACCTAACTGCAAGGGGCTTAGAAATGTAAGATTTATTTTTGATGTCCAGATCCAGTTAATACTTAGGGGTTCTATTAAAGAGAACAAAAGAGGAAATAAATACTAGCAGACAATTAACAATCTCTGCCACCCATTTAATGGCGTTTGGATTTTATCATATGAAAAACATATTTTAAGCAGTTACTTAGATTGGTGAAAATTTCTGAAATATGCAAAAGTTAATAATACCCCAGTAGCAATGAGTACACCCAGTGCCTAGATGTTGGTTTCTTATGCCACTTTTCATGAGCTCCCAATGACAAAAATTGGAACAATTTAAACAACAAAATAAATAGCATAGCATTGGACTATAATCCAAAGTATAAAATAAATATCCATGAGTCTTTAAAAATATAAATGAATAATTTAATCAATAAACAAATGCCAGAGAAGAGAAAAATATCCTTTGCAGAAGAATTTCAAGTAATTTATGTGGATATACTCCCCTAAAGAAAATAGAGCATAATTTCCCACCCCTTAAGTGTAGGCTGCACAGAGTGACTTCCTTTCAAAGAGGACACTGTAGTAAGGAAAAAAAAAGAAACTTTATAGTGGAGAAACCTGAAAAACACCATCTCAGCCAGGTGATCAAAGTTAACACCATCAGGTATAAGTCATATTCAGGGCATGTACCTTTGATATAAATGTACCATCAGAGAACAGTATCTTACCTCTGTGGTCTTCTTCCCCCAAACTCATAACTCTTACTTATCATGAGAAAAATATCAGACAAACCCTAATTGAAAGACATTTTATATAACATTGTCCTTAAAACTGTCAAAACTGTCATTAAAAACGAGGAAAGTCTAAGAGAATGTCACAGTCCAGAGAAGTCTAAGGAGACATGAGGACTTAATATAATGTGTATTTTGCATGGAATCTTGGAACAGAAAAATTTTTTTAAAACTAAGCAAATCTGAATAAAAGTATGGACTTCAGTCAATAATAATAATGTATCAGTATTGGTTCATTGGTTTGACAAATGTATCATACAACGTAAGATGTTAATTAATAAAGAGACTGGGTGTGGGATATATGGAAACTCTCGTATCTTTGCAAATTTTTTGTAAATATAATACTATTCTAAAACTAAGTTTATTTTTAAAGTTTTGAGGCTGAGTTTAATAAGTTATGCAAAAAGAAGCCAAATTTAATTCATGGCCTGAAAAGTTAAGGATAAGATCTTCATCTTCACACTGGGTATTCACATCTGGTAAGTGTACAAGCAACTAGCTGGTTTTCTCTTCACTCTATTTTACACTCTATTTATGTAATTTGTATTACATGTTCTACTGGTCAAAGTCATTTTTTTTTACAAAATGCTACTTGCTCAGAACACCTCAGTGTCTTCTGAAGACTCAATGACCACGTCTTCTAGAATATGATATGGATATGGATATGGATATGATATGGGTTTAATGTGATCCAAAGCTCTAGAAAACTGTTGAACAGCACTTGTGTCAGATGTAACCCATCTTTTTTGTCTTTTCCCAGTTTATGGTTCAAGATCTAATTTCAGGCCAAAATATTAGAAAGCTAGCTCCATATGGCTAGTTTCCAGACCCAACTTGGTATTAACATGCTAGTATAATACAATGAGATAATTTTATTGATATTTATGTAGTCAATAATTTAGGTAAAATGTAGAGTTATACAATCTAATTTTCTCTGTAAGACTCAACAATTTTTAAAAAGCTATGCCCCAGGCATGTTTTTATATTTTTATTGAATTGCCTCTCTTAAAAAATATTACTATAGAGGACAAATGTTCTAGCACTGAATTCCACAGTAGCCACTATCACATTCATAAAAAGGATTCAATAAAACTCTAAATCTGGGGCTTCCCTGGTGGCGCAGTGGTTGAGAATCTGCCTGCTAATGCAGGGGACACGGGTTCGAGCCCTGGTCTGGGAAGATCCCACATGCCACGGAGCAGCTGGGCCCGTGAGCCACAATTGCTGAGCCTGCGCGTCTGGAGCCTGTGCCCCGCGACGGGAGGGGCCGCGATAGAGAAAGGCCCGCGCACCGCGATGAAGAGCGGTCCCCGCACCGCGATGAAGAGTGGCCCCCGCTTGCCGCAACTGGAGAAAGCCCTCGCACGAACCGAAGACCCAACACAGCCAAAAATAAATAAATAAATAAATAAAATCAAGTAAAAACTTTAAAAAAAAAAAAAAAAAAAACTCTAAATCTTACAAAGGAATTCAGAAGACTTAAGATGAATTAGAAAAAGATACTAAAAAAACTATAAATTGTACCAAGTTGCAGTAAAGCAAGCTTGATTTGCCAAAATATAGACCACAAGTATACCTGATTGATATAGAAGGTGAATGTGAGGTTTTAGATAGAGAGAAGTAATATTTAATAGAATAAAAACATTTTTATTTATCAAAACTTATTTACTATGTTCCAACTCAGGCCACACACTGACTTAAAAGATGAATACAGTACTGCCCCATCGTTCAAAAAAATGTACTCTTCTGGTGAAATATAAAGATGCCAACATAACATTACAGTATAATATATACATTATATACATACATTATAATAAATGTAATGTGAATTACATTTGAGAAATGTCCACAGAGCATTAAGAAAACATATGGCAGAGTGACAGTATTCAAAAGAGATACTTTAGATTTGGGCATCACCAGTGAAACGTGAACACATCAAGAAATGACTGGAGATTAAATTTTGAGAAGGAGTAAAGAACGAAATACACCACTTACTTCTGCTTTAGAAAAGGGTACTAAGTATGATAAAGCAAGAACAAAACTATAATGTAAGTAATTCAGTAGAAGCTTGGAATTTAGGCTCATGGGAGGGTACATCAGATTTTTAAAAGGAAGGAAGGAGTGGAGTGGAAGGGTGAGAAAGAAATATATAAAAACTACATTTCCTACATGATTAAATTGCAGAATCAAAATAATCCCTACCTGCATTAAAGATACTTCTTTCAAATATATAAAACCATTCAGGTTAGAATAAGCAGTTATGTAGATTCACTATCTATAGACCTCCATATAATTAGGACAACATTAAGGTAAATAAGTAAATATTAAAAACTTGCAAGTTTATCCATAATATAAATATTTTTAAGGGAACACAGATTCTTTGGGTCTAAAGGGATACCAAGAGACAAGAAGAAAACATCCAGCATATTGATCAGCTTCCTTGTTTTCTTTGGTAATAAATTTTCACCTGCTAATTGTTCCCAGAGAAGGACAAGTGAGGAGTTTTATTTCACAGAATGGTCAACAGTAGGGCTATCATAAGCCAAAGAGACAAAATATTAAAACACTGAATGAAATTTCTCAAAATTTATTCTCCTCACCTCTAAATTAAAAAAAAAAACCATAACTACCCATATATGTATATATCCTGTGACTTCTACTTAAAAATCTTACGCTATTATTCAACGTCGTTAGAAATCAGTATGCTGTTTTAAAATTCTACCTCAAATACTATGTCCTGTCTTTTCTTCTTTTTCCTTACTATCTTCTATCATCCCTCATTTGAAAACAGCCTCCTAACCTTCTCTTCACTTCCAGTATTTCTGCTTCAATCCAACACTCTTATAGTAGCCAGAATGATCTCACTAAAACACTAACTTGATCATGTAATTCAAAACCTTTAAGGACTATGCTTCAAAGGATAATTAAGTCTGAATTTCTTGCTGAGTTCAAGACCTGATATAAGGCGGTCTGAATTTTTTTTCAAGGATATTTCTCCTTCAATATTTAATCATCAGTTATCAGGACACTACCATTCCCCCAATTATTTCCTTCTTCTTAATCTGACCAGTTGAAATGACCTTGTCTCATCTCACCCTAGTTGCTGAATTTCTTCCCATCTTGCAACATCCAACTAGGAGGAACATTTTCAATAAAACCTTGAATGGAATACACATTTGGTGAACGTTTACAGAATTGATTTGAAACCTATTCCCTCTATTCATGTAAGAAACTCCTGGCAAAAAATTCAGCCTCTACTTGAATATTTCAAAAATAATTCATTGTGGGGGATTTCCCTGACAGTCCAGTGGTTAAGACTTTGCCTTCCAATGCGGGGGGTGCAGGTTCGATCCCTGGTCAGGGAGCTAGGATCCCACATGCCTCGTGGCCAGGGAACCAAAACATAAAACAGAGGCAATATTGTAACAGATTCAATAAAGACTTTTTAAATGGTCCACATTAAAAAAAAAATCTTAAAAAAATAATAATTCATTGCTTCATGAGGCAATTCATTGTTAAAGATTTTTCTTTACTTTTTATTGAATTGGAATTTGTCTTCTTGAAACTTCCATCCAGTTATCCTGAAATTTTTGCTTAAATTGGAGTGTTTTTAAATGTTCTTCATATTAAGTTTCATTGGTAATAAAATTCCTTATTTATTTTCTGTTTATCCGATGATAGTTTAGAGATAAGAACTATTCATAGATGTATGCCCACAAAACCTTATTATGGTATATAGACCATATGTGCACAGTTTTCATTTTAACATATGGAGGGCAGAGGGAAAATCATAGTTGATGTCAAAACATATGACAACTGCTGTTAACATTCTGTGAAGTCCGTCATCCAGGGTTTTTTTCTTATAGAGAACCTAGTTAGTTGCCCAAAGACATTCTGATTATCAGTAATGGGGGCTACTTAGTTGCATGGTGTCAGACTAAGGAACTTCAAGAACTTGGCATATTTGCCCAAAGCCATCGGTAGAGTCATCGCTGAAACTACTGTAGTCAGTCAATGTATCCATTCAACAAAGACACACAGTATCTGTTGATGTCTTACAGAAATGTTAACAAAATCACGTAGCAATAAGTACCATTCAAGAAAAATGTATCAAAGATTCTTCTCTATACAAATCACTTTCTTGATTAAAATGATATCACTTGTCTTCATGGTTGTTATCACATACCAGGAAAGCCAAGTATATGCTATTTTAACAGCTAGGATTGTCTAATGTACAAATAGATATAGTATTCATTCAATGATACCATAGTGAGTAAGGCCACAGTTCTACTAAAGTCCCACGTGTAGTGGATATAGAGAAAGAGTTCACTGGTCCAGCCAGATACTACATACTCAATCCATGACCACTTTGTAAATATATACACTTTGAAATGTAACTTTAAAAAAGTAATGTCAACATGTACTCCCCATGATAAAACAAAATGTGAATCCATCAAAATACTTCATTAAATTTACTACCAAACATTGCTCTTTCTTTCTTTTAAGAAAAACACAAAACATTATCTATAAAGACAGAAAGTGTCTCTCCAAGATGTAAAAAAGCAAGTCACCTTTTATTCATGACTCTAAGTTGAGAAACTCCAAGCAGCTATTTTCTTAATATCTCAGCTCTACTTATTTGACATTAGTATCCATCAAATATACCTCATCCAATGAGATTGTTTACTTTCATTACACAAACACATAGATCACTCCCATGTTTACCCTTTGGTAAGGTGTCTCCTCTTTGGACTTGATATATCTAAATCTGACCCATTCTTTTAGGCACAGTTCACATATTTTCTCCTTAATCCAGCCTTTCCTAGTCATTTCAGCATTGAGCAATTTTTCTCTCTTTAAAGTATGAGAATACTTGTAGTTGGAAAAAACATTTGGCATTTCATTATATACAGTATACCATCCACACCCCAGAAGAATGGTTCATGGAAAGTAACACACATATTGTTAAACTTATTTTTTAAAAAGGAATAAAAACTGAGAAGTGATACTACTTTGTTTTGTTTCTTTCTTTTCTAGTCGTTTGAGCGTTTCTTGAGATGGAAAGATAAGATGGCCAGAATTCATAAGTAAAACCTCCTCCAAATGGAGTAAGTCAAGTCTGAATTTGGCGAGTTTATGGTAATAGAGAATTTTTTGTAACTGTATTTTCTGGTTTTATAAACTGCTCTAAACTTTGTCAATTTCAGGATGATTTGCAAATAGGTCCATGGAATACATCATCATAGAGTAATTTGATTAATAAGCTCAAGCTAATAATGCCTCTGGGGAATGCTTATAGTCTTGAGAATTACTGAAGACACACCCCCCCCCGTGATTTTTTTCATCTTATCACATTAAGATTAAATCTTATTGGAGTCAAAGTCTTTTATGCATTTAAAATTACACTATTCTCCACATCATGTTCCATATTACAGATTCATTAACTTATTAGTTATCTCATACAAGATGTAAGCAAATTTCTTCTTGTAAAGTTTGTCAGGATAATGCTGGAGAGTAGAAGTACATAGGCTTTAGACACAGCTCTTGCATTTTTAATTTATTCTAAAGAGAACCTTAGGGCCTTGTGGAAACCTATGTTAGGAAAAAAAAAAGGGTAAGACCTCTTGGAGTTTCTATTAACATATTCTGAGGGCTTTAATTTCACAAACAAGAATAAGCCATGGGCATAAGTTGTAGGACCTCAATATAGACTCCTGGTTATTGATGGTTAATAACCTGTATCAAGAATCAACCACGATAGTCAGAATTAGCAGGAAAAGACTCTAAATAAATATAATTTCTATTGGGACAAAATGAGGATACATCCTGATTGCCCCTTTCTTTTTTTTTTTTTTCTTTTTTTTTCTTTTTGGCTGCGTTGGGTCTTCGTTGCTGCGCGCGGGCTTTCTCTTGTGGCGAGCGGAGGCTACTCTTCGTTGCGGTGCGCGGGCTTCTCATTGCAGTGGTTTCTCCTGTTGCAGAGCACGGGCTTTAGGCGCGCAGGCTTCAGTGGTTGTGGCCCGTGGGCTCTGGAGCACAGGCTCAGTAGTTGTGGTGCACGGGCTTAATTGCTCCGCAGCATGTGGGATCTTCCCGGACCAGGGCTCGAACCCGTGTTCCCTGCATTGGCAGGCGGATTCTTAACCACTGTGCCACCAGGGAAGCCCCCCTTTCTTTTTAATTCTATATCGATCAGTCGACAATATTTTTGGATAAGTTAGTTGCATGCATCTCTTCTGATCTCCACCGCCCCTCCCACACACAAACATACATAAATGCATATTCACATATATCTGTATTGTGGAAAACAAAGAGATATTTTTCCTACACATAGATTATAGCCTCAAAAGTTATTTGATCTTCTATGGCAGAGACTGTATTCCCAATTGGCCCCTTCTTTAAAAACAGAACAATGATTTTTGTTGGGGTCAGCACATTGCCCAGTTAAAAAGCTATGTTTCACTCCAATTCTAATAAATAGAAGTGTCTATGTAATTTAAGTCAAAATATTAGCACTGAGGTTCCCAGGGAACTGACTCAAGCAGTCTGCATTCTATTACCACTGGCTCTTTAGTTTTCCTTCTGTTTGAAAGAAAAAAAAGGGGAGGGTGGAGCACAATGGTTTGAGTTTCCAACATCTTGTAAGCACGAGGACAAGATCCACACCTGGAGGTGGCTGCTCAGAAAGCTGGAAAGAGATTAGTGCATTTCTAATGAAATTGTGTTGTTACCATGCCAGCTATTTACTGCCTATCTTTGGACTCATCTCAGTGTAGAAAACAAAAAACAAAACCAATCTTTAACCTACTGTAATCTGGAGTTTCTGCTATATGTAGTCTAATGCAAGCCCTACTGCTACACCCTCCTAAGTATTGCCAGAAATGAAAACTTCAGATAAACTCATCTTAAATCCAACTGATTAGTTTTGTCTGATGACACTCAGCCTTTAATTGGCTCATAGCTAAAAGGCTCATACCATAAATTAATTTATTCAGTTGCCACAAGTGACAAAGAGACAAGTTTATCTTAGAGGATTTACCAGGAGAGTGCATCTCTTTAAATTAGAGACTTTCTGGGCACTTTATTAACATTTTCTTTGGATAACTAGTACATTTGGTAAAATCCCTTTAATTTTTTTCAGGCTAAAATTATTGAGAACACAATCTATGATGTTGAAGATTTGCCACCTTAATCATTTATTTCTCACTGCATTAAAGCAGACCCGAAGTTGTTATGGACAAAATCTCAATTTTGTTTATAGACATTCCATTGATCCACATCTACAGAGCAGCTGAAGAGCCTTCTCTTCAAGCTCATGTGCATGTCAACCTCCTCACATTGTTCAAGAAGTCAGCCCCTGGGTGCAGGCATGCTGGTGTGACAAGTCAATCAAAAACTGGCACAATTACACTGGCTGCTGGGAAAAGGTTTCTGGTGCCACAGAGATGACCAGGGGTCTGAGCAAGATAAAGACTTGAAGAAGGTCATATTGAAAGTAGAGATAACCTAAGATATGTACAGCTTGCGGAGAAGGCAAAGAAAGTAAGTGCTGTGGCACTGGTGGTGTGAAAGAAGATACAGGAAGGAACGAATCAGTGGGCATTTCCTTCAGGAGATGAAGAAAGAATGGCATGTGAGGACAGATTAGGAAAGAGGGAAAATTCAACCTGAGGGTCATTATTCACCAAGAAGCAACAAAAAAGTCATATGGTGAAGTACTCGGAGTCAGGAAGTTTTTGAAAAAGAGGAAGAGAAAGGGAATCTTGGCATATGAGAAGCAAAAAGTACACTGAAGACATAAGTGAACTTTTTATAAGCTCCCAGAAACATCTGAGTTTCCTAAACTAAGAAAAATTAAGAAAATGCCTTCATACAAGATGGTGAGTGGCCTAAATGTAGACACAAGTACTGATGTTTAAAAAAATAATATAAATATAATTTTCACAGAGAGTACTAAGACCATCCTGGTGGTTGAATAGTAGAATAAGAAGAAAGCCATCACGATCAAAGTATGCTACCTTATATCATAGCCATGTTCATTACAGGCAGTATAACCAATTTTATTACAAGGAATTTATCGCTTCCACATGGAGAAACAAGAGTCAAAGCCTGGCACTTGATTCTGAATGACATTGAAAAGTCAGAATCTGATTTTTCTCCTCCTAACTCATCAAGATAATAAGACCACTGACCACTGGCACTATGAGAAGTTCAAGCTGCCCAGCTGAGATTGAGAGAAACTGTTGAGTCCTGAAAAAAACTTTTGATTTCTTTTTATTTGACAAGTATAGGGTATACTATAAATAAAGCGCACATGCACACACACATACATTCTTCACTAGAGGCCTGCTAATTTGTAAGTCGACTCGACTTACATGTAGAATAAGATTAGTACATGAAAGGTCATAAGTAGAACTATCATGAGCCATGATAGTTCTGCTTTTTATGTGCTGAGATTTGTAAGCATTGGATTTGTAATCTTCTGAAAGAAAGTAATGTGTAGTTTTCTCATTAAGGACAAGCAGTGAGCATTATGTGAACTTCCCCCTGATATGTTTCCCCCCTCAGGACAGCAAAAAGAAATATGTGTGGAGTGTGAGCTTTCATTATATAGACTTTTAAAAATTATTTATTCAATAATATGTTTCATCTCAAATAACTGATACAGGGCTCAAAATCCCAATAATCATTGAAACCTGTTTTAGGAAGGACAAAAGGGAAAATTGTATTTTCTGGCTTTTACAAACTTGCTTGTATTCATTCATTTTAATTTGTATTTCTATTTTTTATCACTTTTATCTCTTATTTTGTTTGTTAAGCACAAAATAAACTTAACCAGGTGATTAAAAATATTTATAAACAGTTTCTACCTCATAGCCTGGCTTTCTGTAAAAACATGTGTTCATCTATAACAGTTAACAAATGGCTATCTGCATTCTTAGTACTTGTAAGACCTGAATTCATTGCTACAAAGTACTTATAGAAATGATAATGCGAAAAATAATATTTATGTATAATATTTATGATATGGATTTCATTGGCATGAATCATAATGTTATCAAAATTATAGGCAGTTCATATAGTCTAGGTCTTCTGAATGTATACTTAGACTAATCCACTCTGGCAGGGCACGGATCAATCCTGCTTTGCTTAGCCCGCTTTACTGGAATCATCTTTACTGAGCATTATCTGGGTATTATACCATTGGTCACAAGAGAGTATGGTGCAAAAATATCCTTATGAAACTGACTTTTCAATTATCTGTAGGAGCATATTGAAGCCATTGTTCACTATATGACATGCTCACCTGTTCCTGAAGATTCACTGGTTGCATCTAGTCTCAGTATTTGGAATATGTGAGCACTGCCTAAGTAATTAGTTTGTATTTGAGTTATGGACACTGTGATTCATGTAACTGACCTTTTGCCTCCACGTTGTCTGTTAGAAAACACAGAACCATATGTATTATCTACCTCATGCAAGTACATAACATATTATGACCTTTCATGTACTAGTCTTATTCTACATTCACATTTCTTTCTCTAACCTTATTATCCTTTAGTTTTAATTTCTTTACCTATTAATTTTTAATATTATATTATGCTTATTTTTGCTAGGTACCTGAAGTCTCTTTTTTGTGGACAAGACAGGATATGCAAACATTTTAAAAATAAATATTCATCTATGCATCCATTCAATAAGTATATTTTGAGGACTTATATTATGCCAGACCCTGTATAAGGTGTTGGCTTTAAAACGGAGGATAAATAGCTTCAAGGAACTTCTCTTTTAGATAGAAACATTTACTCAAGCAAATCATTATAATACAATGTGATAAGTGCTATCATATGTACCACGGACAGTAGATGTATAAAGTAAAGGGTAATCAATTCTCTTTAGGAAGAGAGGTACTGTACCAGTCAAGATTCTGCCATGAAAAAGATGTCACACCCAAAGCAGATGTTCTCATAAGAGTTTAATAAAAGGATTACTTTAAGGGGTGTGGGAAAACACTTTGGTGCACAGAGACGATGCCTGGGCCTGGGCCTTGCAGTAGAAAGGAGCCCTTTGAACACCTGGACCTGAAGGGGCAAGGAGGGAGGGCGGCTTCAGGAATCCAGAGGGGATAATTGTGTGGAGAAGGCACCACAGAGGAGAGGGTAGCCAACCCAAGGGTCTTTGTCCAGAGGGAGCCTGGAGAACAAATGCCCTGACCTGGCTTGCCTCACCCTCTCCTCCCATCTTCTGGTGCCTCCCACTGGCTAACTTAACAGGAAGTCAGAGGGCAGTGTATCAGTTTCCAAGGGCTGTGGTAACAAAGTGCCACAAACTGGTGGCTTAGAACAATGGTAATGTATTGTCTCCTAGTTCTAGAAGCCAGAACTCTGAAATCAAGGTGTCCTCAGGGCTGGTTCCCTCTGAAGACTGTGATGGAGGATCTGCTCCAGGCTTCTCTCCTTGGCTCTATCAGCCTCAGCATTCTTTCTGTTCCTTCCCACCATCTTACCTATGTGCAAGTCTGTCTCTGTGTCCAAACTATCCCTTTTTGTAAGGATATTAGTCATTGGATTAGGGCTAACCCTCATTGTAACTTGACTACCTATGTAATCTCCCGATTTCTAAACAAGGTCACATTCTGAGGTACTGGGGCTTAGGACTTCAGCATATTTTGAGAGAGACACAATTTAATCCTCAACAGCAAGAAATCCCATTGAAGTGGTTTAGATATTAAATGATTTTTATAATTTTACTTCTTGTCAGTAAAGATACAACTCAGCAGTTTTCAATAATCTGGAATCAACAATATTATTAAAGAAGGAAACTATTACCTTTGGCAGAGTAGTATTACAAAGTATTAGGGACTTTTTAAATATAACTGAAAACCCAGATGACTTTAAGAACATTCTAGAGTCTAACTGTTCATGGATGAGATTGATTTAACTCAGCTTAAATTATTCTTAAATTTTAAAAGTCTATAAACTAAATGACTTTGAAATTTCATTCAATCCTAATAGTCATACAGCTAAAAACCTTGATCTTATTCCATTAGTTTAAAATATAGAAATTTACTTTCTTAACAGTCTCATTTGATTCCCCTAAATTATTACAAAAGTCATCTATCCAGAAATAGTTTTGCTTTTATTATCTTCAGCTCCATTTTAGGCCACATATTTAACCTCGCTTTATAAATAATTAAATATCTGTGACAATTTTAACAGGTTATAGAAATTATCTTTCAAATCTGTGGGCAAAATCCACACTGTCTTAAAAATTAATGTTAGATTTACTCATTTGAATTAAGTCATGCATTGATTTTCAAACCTGTGCACAATGAACCATAGTGTGGCCCTTGGCAGCATCTCAAAGTATAAGCATTAATCAGTACTATTCTCCTACCACCATGATTTAGAAGGAAATGTAACTTGAAGGGATAAGTAATTTTGCTTACATTGCCAGCAATTTTACCCAGAAGATTCTTTGATTTAGGAGAAATCCTTAAAATGTGAGTCTCTTTTTATTGGCAAACTGAAAAGAAAATTTTAAAATACAAACACTTATTATCCTAACCTTGATTAAAGTTCCCTTTTTCCTAACTTAAAAAGAAAACATATAAAGTGTAACAGTTTTTCATAGTCAATTAAACTTGTAAAAGAAAACTGTTCTTGTCTACAATGAATATAGAAAATATGGGTGACACTTTGTTTTGCTTTCAAGTTAGAAAGAGTTGAACATCTGCCTCAAGTAACTGTAACAATGATGAAGAAGATAAAGAAGAAAGTATTATTTCACAAAGTAAATAAAGTCCTGTACAAACTCAATTGCTTCTTTAAATCCTATTTTTAAATGGCCAAAATAAATATTAACCAATAAATTAAAAGTAAATTAAATATGTTTTAAAAAATCATTATTAAGTCCTCCAAACAAAGTTCAAATGCACATGAGCAGTGTGAAAATAAGAGACGGTAACTGATTTTCTCAAAGCCACAGAACGAGTCACCAGCACAAGCTAGGGTTTAAAGTCCACTGCTGCTCTGCTCTGCCCACAGGTGCTATTCATAGTATTTAGCCTTGGTCTTCTTGTTGGCTAACTTTCAGTGAGTCAAGGAATTTATTATAAAATATCAGATTCTAATTTCCACTTTGGCCAGCCATTTCTTCCACTGTTGGGGTCACTTGAGACCCTCCTTCACATTTGTCCCAACCCCAATTTCTTGATTAGTGCTTATCTAAAATGGGAGGATAAAGGAGCTTTGGCTAAATTCTCAAGGATGTAGCAGTATAATGGCCATTCTTTACTTGACACTGACCATAAGTCCCAGTTTCTGCAACTGGCCTTCAGCCTCCATACATGACGTCAAACTTTTCATCCTAAATAATCTGTCTGTTGCCTTCTAGGTCCTTGACTCCACCTTTCTCTTGCCTGTTCCAATCCCACCATTCCTTCTGTGTAAAGGCTAGACTCCTATTCCTTTATCCAGGCCTGGTGGCTCTGGCTTTGCCAACCAGCTCTTCTGTAGGTAACCATTTGTTCTGATCCCTTGGTCTCGGAAAAATTCTCTCTCCTAGTGATATCCTTCTTTAGGTTTTTCCCATTGCTCCTATCTTTTAGATATCATGATTCATTTAATGGACTAAATTTCTTCCTTCCTGGGGCCCAGAGCTGGGGATTTTGTGCCAACATCTCCTTGCTTGCCATTCTATACCAGCTTTACTTGCCAGTTCCTTATCTTCTTACTGTCGGCCTTGGTTTAGTTTCTAGCCTCTTCCAAGCCAGGCTGTCATGCTCAGTCACATAGGTTTTCAGTATATAATCCTGTTTAACCCTGCTGCCCTCCAGAAGTACCCTCAGTGCTGTTTCCTCCAAATTGCAGAAAACAGAAGGAAAACTAAGTAAAATGACTAAGGCCCAACCTGGGTTTCAGCTCTCTATCAGAAAGTTTTCTACCCCTGCCCACACACACACACACACACACACACACTGACATTCACATCCTTTCACACATAGACTGAGACAAACACTCTTCCTTTGGGACCAGAAACTTCCTTTACATTTTCATTATCTCTTTTCTTATTTATCTCTAAGAACACAATGTGAGAAGACTGCGGGTAGATGCTGGGTCGTGTTAGTTTTTATATCTCCATCACATGGCACATACTATACATTTAATAAATACTTAGTAGTGTAAATTGTTGAAAATGACATGGCCCATAATGGTGGAGATGGGGTATAAACCAAACTACATCTGATCCAAAGTCAGGGCTGACTATGTTTTTAACCCATGGATATTCCATAGTCCTAGAAAAAGAATAAATTTTAAATTAAAAATAAAATCAATAAGTTAGCTTTAGTTTCATTATTTCTTTACTAATATGTAGGTGGATTTTCTGGTGTTTTAACCTTGTAGATAAATTAAGGCTAAGCAAAGAAAATATTCACCTGTATGCCAGTGTGTTCTCGAACATAGTAAACAGAACGATTAACTACCTATGTAATTTGATATGATAACATTCTCAAAGAATGTTTTTCCTTCAAATACCTGTCTGCCTTCCTTAAGTCCCACCGTTATTGATTTGTACTAATTTAAGTCCCACCATTATTGATTTGTACTTATAAATTAAAGTTCTCTGTTCTGTGAGTCATATACAATATTCTTGTGAACAATATTACTAATAGCTTATATTTCATATGTATAGCATTAGAGTTATAGCAAGTAGTTTAGACCAGCACTGACTTTTAGCCTATATACACCAGTACTGTAGATCAGTTGGCTTTCATTACTGGGTTTAACTGACTGATATTAATACCCCTCTTCTAATATAGAATTTTTCTTTTTGATTTTTGGTTGTTTGAACAAGTTTAAAAGGAGGAAAAATCAGGCATCATTATATAATTTTATCAATGTGGGATCCAGACCTCAGGGAGGTTAAGTAACCTTCCAACACCTCATGCTGCTTAATAAATGTTAAAAGTAAGCAAAAGTCTCCAGAAAGAGGAAATGGAAAGACACCAAAGAAAACATTGTCTCTTTTCAAATTTTGCCTTAGGGAAAAATCTATGAACTATGACAAGATAAGTCTCCCAAAACATCTTTGTTTGTGATTTTGACTCTCAATGATAAGAAAAGCGTAGACCACGTCATTAAAATTGAAAGCATAGGTTCTGAAAGCAAATTTAATTGGCATGGTAATTAAAGATCACAGACATGATTATGAAAGTAAAGCCAAGTAAAATTTAGTGAAGTCGCCACTAGCTTTACGGAATCTAAAAGTTTAAATGAGGGAAGAAATATCCTACTCTTAAATGAATTCAGGCACAAAAAGACTGACATATACTTTTAAGCTTTAAAATAAAAATAGATCATCCGAAGGTCATCTACTGTCTCTTCATTAGTGCTTAATGTTCCTTAAAGTTTTTCTTAATGCTTCTTAAAGTTCCTAAGATCTTTTTTCACTCAGCATAAAGGAAAAAAAGAAGTTCATCATGATGCATTAATATTATTATTTTTTTCTCTAGTTTGATGAATTCAAGAATCCCTCTCCTAAACATTTCCTTCTTTTACTAGACACTAACTCTAAAGAAAGCAGAATGCACTTTCTCTCATTCTACTAAAACACATAAACATTGTATTTTACTTTACTCTTTCAATATGTATGAGCTAATTAGTCACTAATTAGGTAGATAATGAATAATGAGAGCAACCAAGAGCTTAGATAAAGCCAATTTTCATGATTTCATTAGACAATTGAGAGGTGGAGGCAAGTATAAAGGTCTCTGTGGAGGTTTATTCTAATAGTGAGTCTGTCTTATGTATCTTATTTGAGACACAGCCTCCTATTCACCTAAAATGTGTCAAAGTAATATAAGAAATACTGTGTAGCTTGAGGGGACGGAGCAAGTAATTAATGGTGACAGTGGGAAAAATCCAGAAATGAGGAGTGTATTGAAATCAAGTCATTTCGATTGGATCCAAATGGTGTCTTGGGCAGAACACCAAATTGAAATAAGCAAAATCAAAAGTACTCACTTGAATTTAAAAACAGCTGAAGATAAACATTTTCTCATAAAACAACTCTTAAGAAAATCTAGTATTCTCCACAGTTGCCAAATCACGTTTTATGTTTTAGTATGAAGATTTGGTTTGCAATTTTACAGCTTTATTAATTGCAACTAAAGCAATTATAAATATTTCCATATTTAAAATTGTTAACCTTTAGTATTTTCTACAAATTTGCCAAATCTTCCCAAATCAAGGTGAAAAATTATAGATGTAACTATTTCATAGTATTGTGTAGATACTCTAGATTCTTTAAAAAAAAATTTGTAGATTGCAGTAAGGCAAATTTCTGGAATTCTTGTCTCTTTGCATACTTACCCTCCTACACTGTTGGTGGGAATGTAAATTGGTGCAGCCACTATGGAGAACAGTATGAAAGTTTCTTAAAAAACTAAAAATAGAGTTATCATATGATCCAGCAATCCCACACCTGGGCATATATCTGGGGAAAATTCTAATTCAAAAAGATATGTACACCCTAATCACAGCAGCACTATTTACAATAGCCAAGGCATGGATGCAACCTAAATGCCCATTGATAGAGGAATGGATAAAGAAGATGTGGTACACACACACACACACACACACACACACACACACACACACTGGATAACTACTCAGCCATAAAAAAAGAATGAAATAACACCATTTGCAGCAACATGGATGGGCCTGGAGATTATCATATTAAGTGAAGTCAGATGGAGAAAGACAAATATCATATGACAACACATATGTGGAGTCTGAAAAAAATGATACAAATGAACTTATTTACAAAACAGAAATAGACTCACAGACATACAAAACAAACTTGTTATCAAAGGAGACGGGAGGGGAGACAAATTAGGAGTTTGGGATTAACATATACACAGAACTATACATAAAATAGATTAACAACAAGGACCTACTGTAGAGCACAGGGAACTATATTTGATATATTGTAATAATTTATAATGGAAAGGAAACTGAAAAAGAATGTGTGTGTGTGTAAATGAATCACTTTGCTTTATACCTGAAACTAACACAACACTATAAATTAATTATACTTCAGCTATTAAAATTTGATACTATAAAGTAAAGCCACTAAAGTATAACCTAGGAATAATGTACATTCAACTGTTTTAAAAAAAAACTAGAGAGAAATTACCTTTATAAATCATGACTTTAGGTATTAATTCCATCTACCACCTATTCTGGGAATGAGAGAAAATCTACCCTTGAATTAAAACAAAGAAACAGAGTGTTATATGTTTTATTTTTATCACAACATATGGTACTAAGGCACTTCTCAACTGAGTATTAAGAGATTATCCTACAGTATTTGTTGTCCTTCAGCCAAGGTGGTCAGAATTTCTCTATGTTCATTTGGACCAGTGTACAGTATTCTGAGTTGAGTTTTTTTATAGACAAGATATTTTTATTATGCACTATTTAATTTATTTAGACAGTGCTTAACCTGCACTTTTCCTTGCAAATGGAGCTTTGTAAAGAAAAATTTATGTAATTCCCTGAGATATAACACATTCTGAAGCACAGGTTCTCTTTTTTTCTTAAAAACTGGTCTTCTTCAAAGTGGCTGTGAGACAAAGCAGCCTGGCATGAACTGGCTCTTGAGACGTCACTGACGGAGACAAATGAGTCCTAATGAGTTTAGGGGAAGTTTGACAGCTAAGATTTTGAGCTTTAAAAGGAGCTACTGCACTGAGGACACAATTCTAAATTGTGTCAGGTTCAGAATAAGCTTTGGAAAATCAGTGCTATTGGTGTAAGGGGTGCATTTTTTTACATAAAGTCTTTTTCTTTTCAGTAAACATTGTACATTTGCTAATGAGAACTGATTAGAAAAATAAAAATCCTTGCTTGTTCACAGCAAGTCAAAAATACAAGCAATAAACAAACAAACACATAAATAAAAGCAAAATCATCTCACTAAAATCTAGGACGCCAAGTCAGTTCCTTCCTACCTCCCCCAAATTTAGGCTTATTCCAGGGAACTGCCTTATTAAAATGTCATTTCAAGTTTCTCTGAGTGATCTGATAAAGCCCTTTCTTTGCAAGGATTCTGGAGAGACAGGGTCATGTACTGATTTGCCTTATTAAGGTGGGTGGTAACCGGCTGATTCATAACCTCACTAATGTATTCCAATGTTGAAAGGAATAGGGAGTATTTTCATTATACCAAAACTTCACATGTACCCTCTGATATGGTCACAGACAACCATATAGGAGTGTGGTAAGAGTTAGAGAGAGGTTCCCCCTCTGGGCCAATAAATGTAGGAGAAAAGAAAAAAAAAAAAAAAGCCTTCCCTTTGGGCAGCTTGCCAAGTGACTAAAACTTGGGGAACAGAGCCTGAGTTAGAATTCAGCCCGGGAAGGGCATTTGTGTGCTGTGCAAACTACACGATTCCTCAGAAGATAGAGTGCTGACAACAGACTTATTAGTGGAATGCGGCAGGGCACAGTTCTGTTGGCTTGAAACCATCTGCTAAGTGCCCAGTGGAGGGGAGAAGGGAGAAGAAGGAATGGCAAAATGCTGGCATCCTTTTAAGATGCACTAGCTAAAAGTGTGAAATTTCTAAGATAATTTAGTTCTACTGAGCACAGATTTCTGCTCTCAGCCACCTATGGATAATTATCCAATGTCCACAGCATATGTTCTGAGATGCCTGTTTAAATACGGAAAGTAATAAATTAATGACTGTGGATGGGAATTGGTGTGCTTTCCAGGGGTTTGCTTCTGCATGAAATTTTAGGGCAATCCTGAGATGCTCCAGAAAGGGAGAAAGACATTAACTTACACAGTATGTAAGAAACTGATAAGAGTTTATGAAGGAAGATGGGTGGAGATGTGGGTCTAGCTTAACATAGCCCGTAGGGAAATTCTAAGCAAGAAAAAAAAAAGTAAGAATCAGGCTCAACATGCATCAACTGGTTCAGCAAAATTAGTTGGGAGGAATGATCTTGGAAATAAAAGAACTAACCTTACGCTTTGAATTCATTTACTAAATAGCCCATTTTAATGGTTAGAAACACATGGTTTCTTTTCAGAGCAGAGAGAAGTAAAGGTATCAGTCTAAATTAAACATCTCTTCCAAAGTATAAAATTCAAAATGGGAAAAACCATTTTAAGCATAAATACATATTTTAACATACACATACATAAATTATATGCTTGACTTGAAAGCTATTGAAGACCTAGCAATACCATCTTTTCAAAATAAAATATTGTTCTGCTCGGTGCTACAATTTACCTGCTGTGAAACTAAACCATGTACGACAAAACAGAAAATAAAAGCATTATGTCCTCCTTAGTGTAAAAAAATCATACAACACTGTGAGTAAAGAAAATGATCTTTACGTAAAACAGAAAGATGAATGACATTTAGGCTCTCCTACATTAAAATACAAAACAGCAGACTATCTTATAGCACAAACATAAGAAACCTGTTTGGCCCTCATCAATACAATGGATGCAAATATCTTAGTGTATTCCTTAAGCATATCCTCCCAGATGAGAAAGATAATAGAGAAGCAAAACTCATCATTCAAAAATGTTACATATAATTCAATAAATCTCATTGTTTTACATTAAATAAATTTTAAAGTTAAAGCATTTTTCTTGGGCTTCCCTGGTGGCGCAGTGGTTGAGAATCTGCCTGCTAATGCAGGGGACACGGGTTCGAGCCCTGGTCTGGGAAGATCCCACATGCCACGGAGCAGCTGGGCCCGTGAGCCACAATTGCTGAGCCTGCGCGTCTGGAGCCTGTGCCCCGCGACGGGAGGGGCCGCGATAGAGAAAGGCCCGCGCACCGCGATGAAGAGCGGTCCCCGCACCGCGATGAAGAGTGGCCCCCGCTTGCCGCAACTGGAGAAAGCCCTCGCACGAACCGAAGACCCAACACAGCCAAAAATAAATAAATAAATAAATAAATAAATAAATAAGAAAATCCTTTAAAAAAAAAAAAAAAAAAAAAAAGCATTTTTCTTCATTGTCTTTTCAGTGTTACAGCTGAAAACATACAGTCTGCAATATGAATGTATACGCATATATATTGATTGCATAGATTATATACATCTATTATTTTTAAACTTTTCTGGTGGTCTTATTCCTTCTTGTAGATCTTGATTTCCATCTGGTGCCATTTCCCTTCAGATTTAAGAACTTCCTTTTCAATATCTTGTAGTATAGATCTCTTAATGATGAAATCTCTCAGTTCTTGTCTATCAAAAATTGTTTATTCATATTCGTTTCTGAAGGAGAGCATGTCTGTATACGGAATTCTGATTGCCAGTTATATTTGTTTTTTTAGTTATTTACCATATTCCCTATGTAATCAAAAATTTTTCCCTTTAATTTTAGACTTCAGCAGTTTGACTATGATGTGGTTTTCTTTCTTTGTATTTATCAGTCTTGGTGTTCACGGAACTTCTTGGATCTGTAAATTGATGTCTTTTGGGAAGTTTTTAACCATTATTTCTTCAAATTTTTTCTGCCATAATTCTTGTCTCATTTTATTCTGGAATTCCAATTATATTATGTTAGACCATGTGAATTGTCTGTAAGGCTCTGTCAGTTTTTCTTCAATCACTTTTTACCTTGTCAGTACCATAAAACCTTAACTGATAGTCAGACCAACAGTACTGACAGGCTGCAGGAGTTTGAATCACCAAAGAAGGATTACTTCATGTTCATTAAATATCACTGCGTTTATTGAAACTTGAAGTCGAATATAAGAGGTGTGTGTGTGTGTAAGAGAGAGAGAAAGAGAAAAGAAAGAGAAAGAGAGAGGAAAAGAAACTACAAAGAAAAGCAAGATCATAAACAACACCTAATTTAAGATAAAGACTACCTCCAAAAAAATGGGGAGGCAGGTAATACAATTGCAGAGGGTCTTCAAAGGCAAAGACATGGTTCTATTTCTTAAGCTTATGTGGACCCCTAGATATTTATCATTATTCTTTAAAGAGCACACACGGTACAATGTGAACTTTTTGCACACTACATTATAATAAATTAAATAACACATTGAAAATGGAATTTCAAAGAGGTTTAAAATGAAGATTTTCTAGTGAAGAGGCAGATAAGTCAGAGAAAAACATTCTTTTCCTGAGTATTACTGTTTCATTATCCTGGACATAAATATGCAGAAGTATGAGAAATTGCCATCAAAGTTTTATTGTTTAATACACAATTTTCCTTACTTTAGCAAGAACATACATAGTCTTAATTGGTAAAAAAAAAAATAATGTGTTTGATTACAGAATACAGCTTCATTTTTTCCTCCCTAACCATTCACATGGGGACTAGAACTTTGGTTTTTTGGGGTTTTTTTTCCTTCATAACTATTCACATGAAGATTAAATCTACACAAAGGCAATGTTAAAATAACCAGTTACTGTACAATAAAATATAACCAATTTTGTTCTACAGTATTCATAATGCCCTGAACTCATTTTGCTAAATAACTTCCCCATAAGTTGATTAATGCTTTTTCTTTGTATTTTAGACTAGGGTAGATATATCGTATCATATCCTGATATCTGACTGTTGTGTGTTGGAATTTTTTTTTTTCTAGTGCATGTCTTTTCTTCTTACAATATCTGTTGACATAGTTTTAGTGCTTTTTTAGCCAAGGGAAAAAGAAGTTAAAAAAAAAAGTTATCAGTTCTTTGGGTACAGTGCTGTGCTTTCTCTCTGAGGTGTTATTCTGATGACTACTATAGTGGTGACAGAGAGTAGAAGAGCAGCTAAGTGTCCTCTAATAAACTTAGCTAAGAACTATGACAAGCAATAGGCCGGGGAAAGTCACTGGAGAGGTCTGAGTTTCCTGCGTATTTTTCAGTGACAGGATTTCTGCTGTTTTTGTTAGGTTTGTGTTCCAACAGAGCTTGGCTGAAATCAGATCTTGATCAAGTTGGGAAAAGCTATTACACTGAGATATTGAACAGCATCACTTAAAAGAAAATGTTCTGGCCATTTAGAGTACAGTGTATGTTCAGGCAATTGGAGATTTGTTCCATACAGAAGAGAACTGGGCTGTTTTTAGAACATATTTGATTGAATATGAATATGTACAATAGAAAAATACAAATGTTCTAATCCTTATGTCTTTGCATTATAATTAGTATTTTTTACCTCAACCTGTGTCAAAGTAAAATAACTCCAGTCAAACTGTTTTTGTGGTACAAATTAAATTAACTTGATTCTAAAGTACCATGAAGTTTTTAACAAAATCCAAATATGGTTACATTTTGAATAAAAGATAGTCCCAAAGGTTGCTAACTGATGTCTTTCTTTCCCTCTCGGAAGAGTAATATCACTCTTCTAATTTTAGATTCTTCTTATTCCCATAAGGAAGAACATTTTGAGTTTAGATGCATATTCAGAATGATTGCTGCTAGCATTGAATTTGGTAAATTAATTAGGAACCGTTTCATAATCAAAATGACAATCAAAACTGATGTATCCGAAAGCCAAAAGTGTACTTTTTACAGTGACTCTATTAAAAGGGAGGTATTTTTTAAAAAATAAACTCAGAAGAAAACATTGGGAAAAATCCTATGGAAATGTGTTACCTTTCTTACCTAACTCATGATAAACTAATCACTTGCTTTAGAAATCATTTCAACTGTTACTATCATTTTACTTATATATCTCTCTTATCACTTAAAATTTCTACACTTTATTCCAATTCTCTTACAATTTTTTATCTCCTTATTGGGATATATATCCTTGAAAACACAATCTCGTAGCTTGTATTCAATAACCATTTTTTCAATTATTCGATGAAGGAATGAATGAGTGAACAAATGAATGAATGAATATTGCTATTTTGCGCACTTCCAAACCAGCTCTAAATAACTCCAACTGTATTGACAGAATACACCGCACCCATTGACTAACTATATGAAAGGAGTGAAGAAATTGAGGCAGATTCCAAAGCTTCCTGAATGAGCAAGTGAGGAAACAGGAGCTGCTAGAACAGTAAAAGTAGAAAAATGGACAATTTGGGATCTTGAATTTCTGGACTTCTACTACGTTGAGTATGAGTTAGCTATGGATATTAAGGGAACAATGTAAGCTATTGAACAGAAAAAACATACTAGCAAGAGTATACATTCACTAAAGCAGCTTTGTGAGATCAGATAAGCAGTTACCCTACTCAGTCAGACTGAAAATTCATGTAGAACCTACTGCCTACTGAGTTTTCTTAATATGGCTTCATATTCATATATATGAATATATCCATATTGCTTATCTATATTTTAACATTTTGAGTGTGTTTTGAACCCAAGTATGGAACATACATCAATGTTTACTAAAATCTATCTGATTTGAGTTGATGGATCATTCTTGGTTGCTGCAGTGTTTCAGGTCCTGATTCTTGTGTCAAGCCATTTTTTAATATGTCAAGAATCTGTTTCATCTACAAATTTGGTAAATAAACATTCGATGTCTTCATCAAAGAAATATATAAAATGTTGTGATAGATAGGAGAGATAAAAGAGTCTCTCCAGAAATTGTCTTTGACGCAGACAGAGAGAATTGACTTGAGGACATGGGGAGGGGGAAGGGTAAGCTGGGACGAAGTGAGAGAGTGGCATGGACTTATATATACTACCAAATGTAAAATAGATAGCTAGTGGGAAGCAGCCGCATAGCATATGGCAATCAGCTCAGTGCTTAGTGATCACCTAGAGGGGTGGGATAGGGAGGGTAGGAGGGAGACACAAGAGGGAGGAGATATGGGGATATATGTATATGTATAGGTGATCCACTTTGTTATAAAGCAGAAACTAACACACCATTGTAAAGCAATTATACTCCAATAAAGATGTTAAAAAAATTGTCTTTTAATAATTTTTTTTAAAAAAGAAATTGTCTTTCAAGTTGATATTAATCCTTTTAATCAGGAACTTTGTTGTTATGCCAATCTAATATTTTATCAATCATCTACCCATATCTCACTATCTTGTCAAAAGAAGTTCTGTAAAATAGACTCAGACTTAGAAAACAAACTTATGGTTACCAAAGGGGAAAGGTGGGGGGGGGGGGGAATAAATTAGGAGTTTGGGATTAACATATACACACTACTATATATAAAATTGATAACTAACAAGAACCTACTGTATAGCACAGGGAACTCTACTCAGTACTCTTTAATGATCTACATGGGAAAAGAATCTGAAAAAGAATAGATATATGTATATGTATAACTGAATCACTTTGCTGTACACCTGAAACTAACACAACATTGTAAATCAACTATACTCCAATATAAAATAAAATTTTTTTAAAAGAAGCTCTGTAAAATGCCTATTCCCGACATAATGGATTTTCTGTATTTTTTGCTTGACCAGAATAGAAATTTTGTAAAAGAAAAAATAGGGTTATTTAAATACGACATGTTCACATAGTACAGTATCATAAGCATCTACTATCATCTCTTTTTGGAGCATTCAAAAATCATATATTTAATAAGCGGTTTTAGAATGGCCTATAGTCTATCATCAGTCTATTGACACATATTTCTTATCTTCCCAAGAACTTTATAAACTTAAAAAAGCCATGTATTCTGGATTATTTTGATTTTTTCACTGAGACTACTAAATAACAATGCCTTGCATATAGTAAAAATTTAAATAATACACTTTATATAAATAAATTTCATAAGCCTAGATTTAACAAAAGAAATGTTATGATCATCATCCTTCATTAAAATATGGGAGTTACTAGTCTGTGTGAATAAATAACACTTTGATTTAGTTTTTAAAAAACAGGTAGAGGCTTCCCTGGTGGCATACTGGTTAAGAATCTGCCTGCCAATGCACGGCACACGGGTTCAAGCCCTGGTCTGGGAAGATCCCACATGCCGCGGAGCAACTAAGCCCGTGAGCCACAACTACTGAGCCTGCGCGTCTGGAGCCTGTGCTCCGCAACAAGAGAGGCCGCGATAGTGAGAGGCCCGCGCACCGCGATGAAGAGTGGCCCCCGCTTGCCGCAACTACAGGAAGCCCTAGCACAGAAACGAAGACCCAACACAGACAAAAATAAATAAATAAATAAATAAATTTATTTAAAAAAAAAAAACAGGTAAATATTGCATTAGATGAGCTTTTCATTTTAATGGACAACTGCTAAAGCTTCCATTGCTAAAACATGTATATTTGTTCATTCCATAAGGAATCCAAATGTATATTTAAACATTACATTAAACTTGAAAAAATGTGACCATCATCTTCAAAAAATATATTTAATGCATTTTGAATTCACAAACTTCCCATCTGCACGTGCTTAGAGGAGCAGTATAAAACTCATTTGTGGATTGAAGTTTCCTTCAATGTAGTTTCTAGGAAGCCATTCATAAAATCACAGCTGCAGCTAATTTTCATTTCTATGAATTCTGCATTTGTTAGAAAAAGAGAAAAGGAATCATACTATTTTTGAAAGTCATACACAGAAATCTAAATTACATCATCTTAAGCATACAGATCTTAATAATTCACAAAATGGCAACTCATTATCCCTATTCTTAGGCAAAACTCTGATACATACTAGCATTCTATAATAGCCATTATATCTCTCTTCTTCACTGACCTAAATTTGGGAAAGTCACTTTGTATTCTGTGATATGCATATCTGACTGTCAGAATTTTCTGCCCAATTGCCTGGCTGGGTATTGCAATACAGAACTGGCCAGTAAACAATAATGCACAACTAATCCATAACCAAATGGTAAAAAATATATCATGCTCTTATCTATTACACATCTAATTTCATATCAAACACACAACAAAATGACACCACAGATTTTAGTAAAATCTGATAACACGTTTTTTTGTTTGTTCTGTGAAAGAATATGGATATAAGTTCAAGTCTAGATAAAAATGAATAATATACCAAGATACTAATAGAACTCTCAGATGTCACAATGGAAACGATACCTTTGAACAATCATGAGGAATTAGAAAGTGGTAGAAAGTTGGAGATGGGTAACTGTTATCTCTATTTTCATAAAGAAGGCAAACCACTGCCCACAAAAAGAATTGTTGATTCAGATTATAGTCAACATCATGATACAAAATGTCATTGCTAAAGGACATTCATATTCACATTGTATTCTTCTTAGCAGTGATACTTATTTCTGGCAATTATCTTTTGCTTTTCAGCCTGTACAACTTAGTAACTGGAGGATGACTCTGAGTAACTCCATCAAGAATTTATAATAATATGCTTTCATTAAAAAACAGAAAGGTGATTGAAAAAAAGGAATATATACTAGTAAAAAATAATTTGTAGATTAGTGGAGAAAATTTTTTAACAAATGACTATTTCTCAATTATGTATAAGGTACAAAAACTGGCCATTTTTGAAAAGTAATTTTATCATATGTAAGTACCAAAAGGGCAACAGATGAAGAAGCATAAGGGTATTAGTTTTATATTAGAATATGTCCAAATTCCAAAATAAATTTAAAATATATACACAGTGATCACTGATTTGTTCTCTGACACTTCTGCTCAAATTTTAATTACACCTCAAGATCATCTTACATTCTTCAAGAGAAATCCATGAACAAGATAGTGGTTAACAGAGGCAGATTCATCCTGAAATTCTGCATCTGTGCTTCAGCTAAGGGAAAGGCTGTTCTATACATAACATCTTTAGTGAAATCTATCACATTTCTCCAAAGAACTGCAAAGTCTTCATTATATCTGACTTCTCCATTAATTTCCACAAGAGTACTTTAATGTTTGAGCAGTACTCCCCATCTCTCAAACTGTGAATTCATAATGCTGTTGTTGTTGACACAATTTACCTTAAAAAAAAAAGCAACAATGAACTAAAAAAAACAATACAATAGTCAACAAATTACCGTAGCATTTTATTTCAGCTGGAAGTTGAAGTTTTCCTGTGCAATGTAGTTACATCTTGAAACCTTGCAACCAAGAAAACTACAATGTCCATAATATTATTTTATATTACTTAAGTATTTCTACCCATAAGTACAGTCAACTAAGAGCCTTGAAATATGACCCTTGAATAAACAGAGCAGATTTCTATGACAAAGATATCATTGCATTTATTTTGTATTGGAAATGTCATGTCCAAAACTGTTTTTATTTATCAGGTCTTTGCTTTAAAGGAGGAATTGAAGGTAAGAGCTTACAAAGACACTGAGAAGGGTTTGAAAAGTCTAGACACATGCTATGTTTTCCTCATGCACTCACTTATCTGACAGAAGTAAAATCTCAGGAAGGTCATGATGACTAATGACAAAAAACTTCTTTGACCAAACTTTAGTGGAGCGTCTCTAAACTCTTTTCTCAAGTAGGTCCTGACTTTTGGACTTCCGTGTTCATTTTTTCATTGTCCAATTTTAGCAAAAATCCTACTAAATCAATTTAGCCAGAATCCCGCACCCTCGATATATGGTCACTTTTGGTATCTGATCAAAGCCCTCATCTTCCACCACCTCCCAGGTGATGTCTGATTACTTTGGCCAGTCTTCAGCAAGAATCCTGTTAGGCTTATTTGGCCAGAATCCCCTCTTAGCCCTGATGTTTCCTTTTAGTACTTTTTTTTTTTTTTTAATTTTTAAATGGGCAAGATATTTTATAAATATTTTTTGAATTTTATTTTTTTTTTTATATAACAGGTTCTTGTTAGTTATCTATTTTATACATATTAGTGTATATATGTCAATCCCAATCTCCCAACTTTTTATCCACTGACCCCCAACCTAACTTTGGCTGTATATCTCCATATTTCCTTGTTGTATTAGGAACTGGGCTTCATCTCTCTCCCCTACTGCAAAATCTCATTTCAGTAGTTCTTATACCTATGGTGATCATCCTCCTGAATAAAGTCAGCCTTAATTCTTTAACAAGAGTCATGAATAATTTTTTCTTTAATACTAATTGCAAAGCTTTATAGGTCTACCTTCAGAATTAGTAC
Source organism: Balaenoptera acutorostrata (assembly GCF_949987535.1). Classification (NCBI taxonomy): domain Eukaryota; kingdom Metazoa; phylum Chordata; class Mammalia; order Artiodactyla; family Balaenopteridae; genus Balaenoptera; species Balaenoptera acutorostrata. Next base: position 41,010,862 of record NC_080065.1, read on the forward strand.
CTATGAATAGATGTTAAAGAGAGGTGATTTGGGTTCAATACAAGGATAAATGCATTCTGCATGACATAATGTATATGAAAAATGACAAGCACTGCAAATGCAGATCCTCTTCATAGCACACATAATGGGATATGATCTTAAAAGAAGATCACGTAAGATAAGAATGATAAAATTAATCACAAAGATATACCCGGAAGTACGCTGCGACTACCCTATCTTTAAGAATGGCAAGTAAAATATTCTGTCACTCCTATGAGTCCACTGCATTTGACACCTCTGCTTTTTCCCATCCACCTCAAATTCTTACTGGACCCCAACATCCATGTTAGTTACAGGATCCCTGGCCTGCCCTCAGTCCTTGCCCTAGACCCCTGGCCTACCCCTGATTTCAACTTTTCCTACTCCATCTGACTCATAGCTCATAGCAACTGTGCCCGGCAGAGTCCAGATAGGGCAAAAAGAAGTTTGAAACTTTGAAGGACTAAACAAGAAGCTGTTGTTTACTATCATTAACAGAAAGGCCCATTGAAATATGGAATAGGCATCCTCATGAAAGTGTGACTCCCAGGCAGTGAGTGTATAAAATTAGAGGTCAGAGATGTTGTAAAGGAGGTTTTCCGGTTAGGAGGAAGGTTGCGCTGGAAGACTCCTAGGTTCCCTTTCAATTTTAATGTTCTGTTTTTCATGAATTTTATAAAATTTAATATATAAAGTTCTTATTAATCAAATGTAATACTCTCTTGCTCACAGTCTTTAAACTTAATGAAATTCAGGCTTAATCGAGAGGAAGGGTCTCAGCCCAGGGTTATCAAATTGCTTCTTTCCTACAGATCTTAAAATCAGGTTAACACAATAAACAAATGCTATTTATCTGGACACACTATAGTCTAATCCACCCTGTGAGGATTCAGAACAATCCTTAAGGCAACCAGCATGAAACCAAACAGAACAGCAATATTGGGCAAGGAGCTAATAAACTGCCCTGACTAATCAATGTGCATTTTGCTAAGGCCAATTTGATCCTAAAGATCCTCTGGTCTGACAAAATGTTTAACTTTTCTTAATAATATGTACATGAACATCTCATTCCTTTCTCTGTGTCTAATGGAGGCTCAGAGATGGGGATAGAGCTCAGGCATGAATAAGAGATTTCTTTACGGTTTTATAGCTGTTTTGATGAGCCTCCTTCAAAATGTCCCTATGGCAAAACACCCACATTAAAACACTCTGATTTGGAATAAACATGTTCACAATTACTATCCTTTAAAATCTTGCAAAATGTTCACCTATGTCACTTAAATTCTGGAATTCTCATTTTTTCTTAAAGAGACAATAGAAAATTTCAGAAACATTTTTATAACCATGTAACTAATATTTACCTATTTGACTCAGACTTTTGAATTCTTCCTATTCGCTTGCATATAGCAGTTCAATATTATAAGTAGTATTGTATTTCTTTAATTACAAATAAATAGACTGACTGCAATAAAAATCCAAAAAGTCAACCTCCTCCCATCCCTGTCAGTTCCATCTCCTCTGGCACTGGTCTATCACTCCTCTTCCCATAGACTTAGCACAATCTCCAATATCATTGAAAGTTTAGAGCCTTGTTTGTTTTAACCACCATAAAGCTAGAAATAACAAATCTCCCTAATATCTCCCAATGTTCAATTCCAGGATTTGGGGGTTTTTGTGTTTTTGTTCTTAATTTGCTTTTTTCCTTCTCATTCTGTTTTCTTCAATGCAATGCACAGTGATCTAGAAACCCCAAATTCTCCAAAGTCCTCATGGAACCACTTGAATTTTTCAATAGGAAAGAATTGCAGCTTTTAAATCTTTTACTGTCAGCTAACTGTTTTTTTAGTGCTGCTGACTTTCCCTATTTGTCCTACATTATAAAAGTTTCAGTCTATCGCATACTTCTTCCAAATTGCTTGAAATGCCTTATCATTGCTACTGAGTCAGCAATATAGGAGTTTCTATGCATTATTATTATTTATTATTATGCTAAGTCCTTAGTAATAAACTGAAATTTTATGTCTATGATTTCATGTATATTTACATAATATTCATAATATTGGAAGTAAGTGATGACACAAAGAAAACTTCTACTTTAATATCATTTATAAAAATCACTGCATGGATGAAATATTATTGGGTAAAATAAGTAACACTGGTTATAATATTTAATTAAGTATGGTACCTGAGCTTATCAGAATTGACTTTCTGCAGTATTGTATAATCATTAAGAGCACAGACTTGGGCTTCCCTGGTGGCGCAGTGGTTGACAGTCTGGCTGCCAGTGCAGGGAACACGGGTTCGAGCCCTGGTCTGGGAAGATCCCACATACCGCAGAGCAACTGGGCCCGTGAGCCACAACTACTGAGCCTGCGTGTCTGGAGTCTGTGCTCTGCAACAAGAGAGACCGGGATAGTGAGAGGCCCGCGCACCGCGATGAAGAGTGGCCCCCGCTCGCCGCAACTAGAGAAAGCCCTCGCACAGAAACGAAGACCCAATACAGCCAAAAATAAATAAATAAAATAAAGTATATAATTAAAAAAAAAAAAAAAAAAAAAAAGCACAGACTCTAGAGACAGACTGCCGAGGACTCAAATACCACCCAGCTCCTTCAATTACTAACCACGTGACCTTAAACAAGCCACTTAACCTTCTTGCGTCCTGGGTTCTGCCTCAGTATAATTGGGATACCAATTATGCCTAGTTTACATGGTTGTTAAGAGATTAGGTGAGTTGATATATGTTATGGGCTGAATCGTGTATCTCAAAATTCATACATTGAAATCCTAATCCCCAGTAACTCAGAATGTAACTACATTTGGAGCTAAGATCTTTAAAGAGGTAATTAAGTTAAAATGAGGTTATTAGAATGGGCCCTAATCTACATGCCAAGGAGAGTCTCAGGACTGAGAAGAAACCAACCCTAGTCTTCAGAACTGTGAGAAAATCAATTTCTGTTCTTTAAGTCATCCAGTTTGTGGTATTTGTTACAGCAGCCCTAGCAACCTGATAAAACATACTTAAGTACTTGGTAACTGCTACATAACTGCATGCTTTTATTCCAGAATTTATGTTTGCACGTGTTCACTGCTTAATATCCACTTAGTGCATGGTCTCAACCAAAACTACCACAAACAAACAAATGTGTTCATAGTGCTTCTTGTATTCAAATTTAGGAAAGGGGGCACCTGGAAAATGTTACCTTGGAAAAGACTATTTGTTCATGGCACACACCTTATTGCTATGGGATATTTGGAACACTGGCTCTGAATTTGGAACTAGGCTCAGAGCACAATCACTACAGACCCTTTCAAGGTACCCTTGGCACTCTAGTCAGTCTAAACCTATTGAGAGTCTGACACAATCAAGAAAAATAAGTGGGCTCTCTTTCCAGTGGCTTCCATTTCTTTCTAAGAAAGGCAGTTGAGTGATCTACCTTTAAATAAAACAAAACCAAATAATCTTTATTCTAGCCTTTCTGCCTGGAGAAATCAAGCAGGATACAATGTCATCATGATAGCAATAATAATCTTTTCCTGATACTTGTATGAAAACCTTTTTTTAAATGTCTACCAGGAGACCATTCCCAAACTATGTTATGTTTCAGTGATTGCTAAAATGAAAGATAAAGTAATAAATTTAACGTGTGTGAAAGATCAAAAGTGATATACCCTTGTAGGTAAAAGGCATTCTCTTTCAGAATGCACTTGTCCTCCAAATGCTCTACTATAAGATAGAAAAATCACTGTTAGGACTGTTTATTCTGTTTGAAGGATGGGGCTAAATTATTTCAACAAAAATTTGTTTAGTTTATAGTCACAATAATCATGTCAAAAGAAACATTGTCATATTAAATTTTATTGGGTAATTTACTAAGACATGAATGCCTGTAATTTCTAAATGGTCATATTTAATAACTAACCATTATGTAGGTAATTGCAAATATGCATTTACAAGTAGGGAAACCATTAAATCTTGTTTCCAAAGTAAGACAACTTTGAAAAATGAAAGTGAGCCCTAAAAATAATGAAAATTATCTATTTTTGAAATATTTATATACTGATAATAAATTGGTTTTATTATATGGATGGAACTAAAAATAGTCCTACCAAATTATTTTTGAAAATAAAATTATTTCTAACAAATAAAAATAATGCATGTATATTAATGAAGAAAATTAAAGTGTCTAACATTTAAAAACTAAGAAGAATAATAATTTTTGGTACATACTCTAATCTCTGTATCTAATATATATCTAAGTATTGATCTGAAGACTGTTTTGTAATACAGTCATATTGTTTTTTATGTTTCCTTCAGTGGTTCATTTTATGAAAAATTGCTTGTACTTTTTATTAACTTTTTTCAATAGACTACAAGTTTTTTAATTGAGAAAAAATCTCTTTCCATTTGCTAAGACATCTGCTAAGCTCATATCAAATCCTGATAACTTTAGGATATTCTGAGTTTTTCATATCAAAAATGTATAACTCTTTCAGCCCGAATATTTTTGCAAGTCCTATCTCTCTGCCTCTACTCAGAGTGCCTTTCTTCAACAAATATTTTGAAAAGAGAAAACATGTCAAATCAGTTGTATGTTAATGATCCTTTTGAGTCACCAAATTTATATTTTGTAAAATTTCAAACCTTCCCACTTTTATTACACTCTGGTATAAAAAAAAAAAACAACAAATTTTAAGTAAACATAGAAACTCCATCCAAAATTATTCACACAATGCAAGATATTCCAAAGCTTTTCAGCTATCTCCATTTAATTTGTTCAGTTATCCTTGATTTTATAGGAAATCTTAAGGTGTTCCTCTTTACAAGCTTTATTTTTAATAATTTCTATTAACTGAAAGTTTCCAAATGAGATTTTTGGCATATCATTTGTCAAAAAATTTGATTAAATTTCCAAGTGATTTTAAACAAAATGCAAATAAAATTTAGAAGACTTACATTAGCAAAACATTCAATACCATTATGACACTTAGGTTGATTTCTAAAGTCATTCTTCAAAGGTTAACGTATTTGATAAATCAGACTCGAGTGGCAAATAAAAAGAGAATATGTGTATTACCAAGATGAAATATATACTTTTATAATTAATACTGGATTCTTCACTATGGTATAATAAAGAGTTTGACTGGCCTTTGTCCCAGGATCCTGGGAACTCAAGTAATAGGAGTGCCTGTGTTATTTATGAGCACCTTGCATCACACCTGAGTTTATACTAAGGCTATTACTCAGGCTGGGAACTGGTCATCAGAAAGATCAACCAGGTGATTAGAGGGATGGGGCTTTAAGCCAGTCTGACTTCCAGGGAGGGGAAGGGGGTTGGAAATTAAGTTCAATCATGTAGGCAATGATTCAATGTTTCAGTCCTTCATGTCTACCTAATGGAACTTCAGCAAAAATTTTAGACACCAAAACTTCCTGGTTGGTGAACACATCTATGTACCTGGAGGGTGTTGCTTCCTGATTCCTTGGGGAGGAACAGGAAGACTCTGTGTTTGAGACTCTCCCAGACCTTCTCCTATGTGTTTCTTCATTTAGCTGGTCCTGATTTGTATCCTTTAAAATAGAACTGTAATAAGTACAGTGTTTTCATGAGTTCTATGAGTCATTCTAGAGAATTATCAAATCTGGCAGGGGGGGGGCGGTCATGGAAACCCCCAGACTTGTGGCCAGGTGGTCAGAAGTACTGGTGGATTAAGGGCTCCCAAATTTGTGGCTGGCATGTGAAGTGACAGCAGTCTTGTTGGGTTTCATGTTCTTAAACCTATGAAGTCTGACGCTAACTCCGGTGATGAGCATCACAATTGCATCAGAGTGCACGCAATCACACACATTTTGTGGTTTTCTTTTCTTATTATTATCTCTGTATGTATACATGTCATAGAGTGTATTTCCAAGCTGCTTTCTCTGAATATCCATCAGCAGAATGATATCAGAGAAAAGGCCCTCGGAAAGTCCGTTGACTTAAAATTTAGGCGAATTTTACACACACACACACACATCACAATAAGAAGCTATGAATGAATATTTGAGTAAAAAATAACCACAAAGGTAATTGCTTTGAGATGAAACCTGTGATTTGGAACATTAAGAAAGTGAGAATTGCCAAAATGAAAGTAACAGAAAAACCAAAAGGAGAAGTATCACATTTCCTTCCTACAGATTACCTCAGAATAAAAATAAGCTTAATAAATGACAAACACTCTTGTGTAGATCACACTTCATATAATTTTAATGATTTCCAACACCAGTGGTGACATATTGTCTTCTGGATGGGCAAATAATAAAAGGCAACACCAATTTGATTAAACAAAATAAATAAGGTATGTGATGAATCGTGTAGAACTAGAACTTGAAGAGAGGAAGAGTATACTGCATTATAGCATAATATTGCATAGAAGAATACTGTACTGTAACAGTTTAGCTCAGGGAAAAATTCATATGAATAAAATTAAGTATTTTGATGGCTTTTCCTTAAACTCCCTTAATCAACCTAGGGTAAATGATTTAATCTTTAACATACCTAGATTTATTTTTATTTTTATACAATGAATTTATGCAGTAAATTTAAGTTATGTAGTGAAATCCCTATATTACTATACTTCTCAATTGAACATATGCTGAAAGTAATATAAGATTTACAAACATAAGAATTCCTACATTTTTAGGAGCCAGATTTCAGAATTCTTAAATCAGGAAATTAAGAGAATATAAATTATTCCTGCAAAAATTACAATAACATTTCACATTAATTCATAAAAAAATTTTGAAAATGTTATAATTACGCTTTTTAGGAAATTTATGATAACTATTTATGAACATTCATCATATGCCAGACACTTTTTATAAGGTTTCTTATAAACATTATCTAAAATCCTACCAATAATCCTGCAAGGTAGGCCTTTTGATCTCTATTTTACACATGAATAGCTGAATCTCAGAAAAGGGAGCGGCATACCAAAGAATATATGGCTCTGAAGTAGCAGAAAGGGAGATTTTAACACTGGTCCCTCTGCCTTCAAAGCCTAAGCCCTTTAAGTTAATTATACAGGTATTTTTTCCTATTTCCTATGAGTTTTGTTCCAATTTCTCTCTAGGTTAGTTTAATTTTTACTTGGTATTAGGTGTTCTTCCATCTCTGCCCGTGTGTTAGAGCAACTTTTTTAGTTGTGAACGTACAAACACATAAGGCCCCTGGGCAAAAGTATTGGTCTCACCACTGACCATCTGTATCCTCAGACTCACTCATATATATAGTAAAATTCTTATCTGACAAAAGATAATTTGTTAACTAATCAAAACTTAAACACTCAGTTAATTTAACTTCATTCTGCTCCACAATGACATTTTAAATGATTAATCCCCTTCTGGTACCTCACAAATGCATCTCCCACTCAGTATAAGTACTCTGAACAAGGAAAATTAAGAGCGGATGCACCCACAGGAAACTCTTACCTCCAACTCCAAATGCCTATTCTACCAAAAATGTCATGTCCACATTAAAAAAAAAAAAAAAAGTCAATATGTTTTCTTGGCTGCTTTAATGGTAGACTCTTAAAATAGCAATTAATTATGTTCTGACTATACAGTCCTTTAAGCAAGTCTCATGTTATAAGAGCAAATATTCCAAGCATTATTTTCCTAAAATAAGCTTTCCATAATTATCAGTAGTAAGGAACATGAGATGATAAAAAGGAATCATCTCAGATAAACAAGGGACAGGTGGCAGCTTGCATTACATCTGGTATTAATCTGTATCAGAGGGAAAGGGAAGAAAAGACAGCAGAAGAAAAACATAAAGAGACGTGTAAGGCACAATGGAGCTACACATTTGTATTTGTTAAAAGCTTCCTTTCTTTCTCTGCCCTGTAAACTAAAAATACCCTAATAAAATAGCCCAGAGTAATTATCTTGTCAGAAGAATCTTGTAAGTATTATAGTCAAATTAAATTGAACTGAAATTTATCATGGGAAGAAGATACCAGAAACACAATGAAAATGTAAATTAAAATTGAGCTGTCAGATTTAAGGGTCAATCCAATGGAACTGACAATAAATTCATGAGTTATGATACACAGGGTGGGTATTTTCTCCTTCGATCCCTCGAATCCTCTGCTACATTCCTTAATGTTCTATCCAGGTGATAGTATCAAATTCATTATAGATTTTTTTATCTGCAGAAACAAATGGAACAATGAACGCAGGAAGTGTGATCATTAAGCTGACATCTTTTCCGGCACATATTCATTCTGTACCCTTGGGTGGCCTCACAAAACTAACTGACATAAGACAAATGATTTTCTCCTTCGAATATATTTGTGTGTATGATGCTTGTTCTACCATCACTAAACAATGTTGTAATGCAGAAGACAGTTTCTTTGAGGAGTAATATCTTGCATGCATAGGAATCAACTTATTGTAAGATTGTTAAAGAGTTATAAAAATAATAAGTAAGCATTCTATTTGATAAGATCAGTCAGTTTAAAGACTGCCTTAATTGAACCTGATTTAAAACCTTGAGAGAAAATTACTGTGAAGAATATTCTCATTCCGGCAACAAAATAAAACTGAATTGCATTCTTGGCATAAATTGATATGGTGTTGGAATGAGTTGCAGAGAAGCAGCAGAACCTGAATGCTGCTATTTCATTGTGGATCTATTAAACTGAAAAGCTCTCACAACAGGTCAATGTTATTCTCTCTCCAACAGAAGCCAGTGTTGATCCTATCATCTTAACAATGGAATTACTAATTTTTTCTGCATCTCTCCCAATCTGAGATTCTATTAACACCAAGCAGTATAATACCACCTTAATCCTGCACGTGTATGACGCTCCTTTTTTGACCTCTATAATTAGTCATCCCTTTTTCAAGAATGAAATAGGCCTAATAACTTAATTTGGGGAAGGTAATTATTTTAAATAATAAGACTCTCTTGCCATTATTCTCCCACATTTATAAACTCTACAAGTTAATATTCAAATGCTTACTTTTCATTACTCAACAATTTTCTGCTACTAGGTACTTTAATATTTCAGTGTAGAGAGAAGTTTTCTACTTAAATTATACAAGGAAGTCACAGTTATATTTCCATTTATCTTAAATTACAATATTAAATTTTTCATCAAGTGTTTCTAAATAGCCTTGTCTCAAAGGACAACTACAGATTTATAAATCAAAATCCAGAATAAAAAAGGGTATACTGACACAATTCAAATCAGTAATCACAAGGTGGAAATTGATAATAATTTTTCCCAAAGAAAAAGAAAAGAATAAAAAAAGCAGAGTACTAGGGCAGACTAAAATAAAAGATTCTCTTGATGACAGGCACCATGCCTAAGTGGAATTTTCCCATCATAACGGCTTTCTGTAAGATTAGGCCTCCCGTACTCTGGGGTGGGTTTCTCCCTATGAGGGAAAATGCCTGAGCAAGAACTCTCAGGTAGTTTCCTGTGCAACTAATACTAGCTTTACAAAAGCAGAAAGCCTTTGAATAAGCACACATCAATGTTGGGGTAAGCCATACACACCAATAGTAAAAGTGTCTATCTGTCCCCCTCATTGTTATTTTCTCTCTGATGCAGGTTGAGAATAACAAGGAACTCAGGCCCACCCTCAAGAGGAATTGAGTTGCTGCAGATTTGTCCCCTTGTAGCTCATGAAATGTTTCAAGATTTAATATTATTGTCCCTAATTCATAAGGAAATGTCACTTAATTGCTTTTAAAATTATGCATAGCATACAAAAGAATTAAGACAATCAAGATGAGATAATTGCATTAAAATGGAATTGAAACATACTGATCTGCTGTCTGCCTTACAAAAATTTCTTCCTCTTTTTTGGTCTTCCTCTCTTAGTACCTCCCTTCCTTCTTCAAAAATTATTCCATACCTACTATGTGCCAGAAACTGTTCTTGGCTCTGAGAATGCAAAGTCAAACAAAGAACGCTCCTTTTGCATATAAAGGAGAGGAGAAGCTTGGTAATGGAACAAAGTCTTGCAGGGCGAAAGTGCTGTGATGAATACCCACAGGAGGGAAGGAGCTGAGGGAGTAGAGAGCAGGGTAGCTCTGAGCTGTCCTCAGAACTAAGCATTGGCACGTAGAACTAAATCTTAAGGATTAACAGAGGTTATCTAGACATGGAGGGAGAGGGAGAAGACAGCATTTACTTTAGGCCAAAAAAAAAAGTGCAAAAAGCATGATGGCACAGAACACAGCTTCTCAAAATGACTGAACTGGAAAATGCGCTCTATGGAAAATACCCACTGAACAAGAGTCCTCATCTAGCACAGCACCTGTCAACCAACTGAGGGTAAAACTGAGTTCTAACTCTGAACCCCATTGAAAACAGCCATTTTTACTGTCCTTGGCATGTTTTTAAAATGAAACTGGATTCTGGATTCAGCCTTCTTGGCATGATTCTTAAAAGTCTATTCCATTTGCTTGCATTCAATATGACTATGTATTTATACCTATACCATCTCTATTACTTTCATATATAACCAAAAAATGATTATGGTACTTAAATGTTCACTGAAAGACTTGCCCAAAATTATATTGTCAGTAACGACTTAAAACCAGTATTATCCTAATACATGATCGGTCTTTCTTTCCACCACACTCATGTGTAGCCAGTTTTTTTGTTTTTGTTTTTGTATTTGCTATCTCTACAATTTTATCATTGTCATTTGTAACTGTACGTTGAAAAAATCATTTTTAGAAGCTTTTCCCCTTCTTAAACTACTTTTGTATCAGATTTTTTTTAAAAATTACATTTTGAACAAAGTCTTTTTAAAAATATTTGATCTTTGGTTAGCTCTTTACCTTAATAAACAGGATTGTATCATGAACACAATCCAGTCATCCCTGTATGATTTAGGAAAGGAACAAGGCTTTGGGTTAATTTCCTGATAGCATTCTTTTTTCTTTTTAATTATTAAGAGCAAAAGTTGGAAAAAACATAGTAAGTTGAACCAAAATAGTACTGGTCACAGAACAACCCCTCCATACCTCAGTTTCTTCATCACTTAATAGGCATACTAAAAGTGCCCAATGCACAGTTATTGTGAGAATTAAATTATTTAATATGTGTAGTTCAGAAGATGTTTTAGAAGTGCATAGAGTAAGCATGTATTAAATGTTAGTAATTTTATTATTATTATTAATTTTTAAAACAAATCATATTAAGTACTCTACCATCCACTAAACTGGTAAGCAAAACAAAACAGAAAAAAAAATTTTAACGTATGCTTTAAAATCTTAGAAGAGTTGGGACAACCAAAGAATTTTTACTCAAAACATTCTTTTTAAAAAAGTAGCTTTATTTTTAAATTATGTAATTCTGAAGATTTGGCCATGTGGAAAGATAGATTTATGTTTTAGAAATGCATTTTGGAAATTCAGAAATGTTGGTAACACTGTTATGTACAGCTCAAAGTCTGTTTGACATGTGAAACATCAAGACTTACATGAGTTCACACTTTAAAACTTCAGTGTATAACTTTTCACCACGTTTAGCCTTATATTTAATTTATTTCTTTGATTAAACCTCATATTTTTGTCCTGGTTTTTAATATTTTACAACAAAAATAATAACTACTCATTATAAAGTTCTTCAGTAATATATGATTTATCTAATTTTCAGTCCTTTTGCCTGTTCTCATAAAATTCAAATATTCAGTTTTAAATGGATACAACACATGTAATGTCTTACTATTGTCAATGGAAGCTTAAGATTAGCAAGTACAATGTTAATTAATCTATATTTTTTTCAAGGTGGTTATGTGGGCCTTTTATTGTTAAAATTTGCTTTGGGGCCAAAAATAAGGCATATCTTCTTATGCTAGTATATTTTAATGACATACAGAGGATGACTGATTTATATAACTTGATGGTAAAATCAAAATTTTAACTACCAAATCTTCCAGACAGATTTGACTAGTAGCAACCCATTGACTGAAGTAAGGAATTTGCAGGTGCTTGCCAAATGAATTATCTAAAGTTGTGCTATAAAGTGTTAGTGTGAATTAAAATTCTATCACTATTTTTAATTATCAAAATTATATTTTATTTTTAATTATGTGAGCGTAACGATCTTTTATCCATATTTAATTCAATCTGATGTTCTTTCTTTCCCTCCCTTCCCTCCTACCCTCTCCCTTTCTCTATTCCCCCACCACCAGACAATTTTTATTGCATCTTTAAAAGCTGCTTTAAATTCTTCTGTTGTCTCTGTTTGTGTTTCTTTCATTTTACATTTTCCTAGATTCCATGTCATCTAGAGCATGGAATACACTGACACATTCATTTTTCATCTTATCCCCTCCATGGTTAGCAGGACAGCTAATGTATTATTAAAAGACTTTCAGCAATAGTCTTTTCAGCAGCATACTAGCTCTCCAGTTGGGAGAGAAACTTTAGTGAAGCAATAATTAAAATAGAGATAAGGCATTCTACTGTTGCTCTCATGGTTTACATAGAAGATACGGAAATCAGCAGACCAAATATCTTCTACACCCGATGTCTAAAGCATTACTTAGATCATTCAACTAACTTTTATGCCTACATCCTTTCCACCCTAAATTGTAAACCAGATAGTTGAATTGGCCTAGCTATAAGCAAAATAAAACAGAACAAAACCCAAAATACCTGACATTATTATTGCTTTAATTTTTAAAAGAGTAAAACATTCAGAAGTCCAAAGACAAATTGGAAACTAATTCTTTGAGGGTTTTATTATCTTTATCCTAAAGTTATTTAATGTTTCTAGCACAAATGTACAAAGAAATTTAATGTGTAAAAAACCACTGAGGATATTTCAAATTCTTGTGTGATAATTTGTCCTTGTGGCAAGTATCCTCTTTCTTCTGTCATGCTCACATTTTATACTCCTGGAATTAGCATTGATGAGGATATTGGGCAACCTTGCTCAATTGATAATCTAAATATTTGCTCTGTTTGTATTGTTGAATAAAACAGTGCAGAGGGCTATTTGTGTATTTCACCTTTCAATTTGGTCCATATCGGCACTGATTTAAATTAGTCCTGAGTTCTAGTGCCTCTTGCTTCCTATAGCAGGCACAACTGGTTGTCCAATTACGGCCAATTCCTCAGTCCTTCCTAAGGGCATGGAGAAGCTGACTCTATTGGTGTGTCCACAGGTCCTCATGAATTCATATGAATCCAGAGTAGTAAACAAACCTGGTACCCATTCCCCGGTCAGTGACTGGTGTAAAATCGAGCATGTGGGGGAGCTTTCATGTATGTTTCTTGAAAATATCTCCAGACTCTGTAAAGAGAACCAGAGAAGCTATTTTTCTCTTTCTTCTGGACATTATATTACCTGGAATTTCTGCACCATTTTGTGCCCCAAGGCAAGCTGGACTGAAGACCAAAGCAGACACATTAAGGATGGTGGGGCTGAAAGATGACATAAAAGAACTTGGATGTGTGATGAGGATTTTGAGTCACTGAATTAATCAATTCAATTCCTGCCCTATCTCAGGATATCTACTATGAATTATAACAAATATCTTAATTGTAAAGTCAGTAAGAGTTATGGCCATTTGCATTTTATTTACTAATGTATTTGAAAGCATGCAAATGCCTTTCTCGCTAGGCACTGTGGCATTTGATCCAATTAAAGCGGAGAAGCCTGTTTAAGCCGTGACATATTTTCCACTCTCCCCTCCATTCTCTTGTAGAGATGATATCCATTGTTATCTTTCACTCAAATATTCCTCACTGTAGAAACTTTTTTGACAACTAATTAATATTAGAGGATAAGTAATAAATACACACCCTTCAAGAGACACTTCCTTTCTCACAGGGGACTTTAAATCAGACCTTAACCAACTGAACATCTAATTGAAGAATTACAGGAATTGTGAAAGACTTGGAAGGACTTCTCTTTGTCCTTTAATATTATCCCAATGGCATCTACATATTTAGTCTATTCCTTGGCCTTAAAACTTCATTCTGTCAAGAGTCCTCAAAATACTGCAAAGAGAATGAACTTAGATATCTTGCAGTCTACTCAGGGCTAATATACTAAGGATCCATTCATTTGGAAAATATCTGCAAATATTTCTCCCAAAAAAGCATGGCTTTGTCATTTTCTAATGGGTGGATGTACAACAGTTGCATTTCAGCCTATGTATAGCCAAGCTTTGTTTAATTGGAGAAACATGTTTATTCACTTTTAATGGTGAAATAGTCTTATCACATATAAAAGACTGTTGATAAAGAATTTCAAGGACTAATAATTGACTCAGGACTTATTGATTCATTCAACAAAATCGTGAGTACCTGTTATGTGCCTGGCACAAATTTGGCTGCTGGGGATACAGCATTGAACTCAAGTCATTGCCTTCATGGATGGTCTATATAGGGATGTGAGTGGGAGGAAGAGATAAAATAAGTGCAATATATAATGTCAAATGGTGATTAGTGATACAGAGAAAAAAATGCAGAAAAGTAGAATAGGGAGTGTGGAGATAAGGAAAAGGGCTGCTTTATTTATTTTTTTTTTTAATAAAAAGAAGGTCAAGAAAGGCCTTCTTGAAAAATGACATTTGGGTAAACACCTGCATTAGCAATTGCTGTGGCATGTTGTGCAAAATATTTTTGGTACACAGGTTTTCATGCTTGAGAGTTTGATGACAGGAGCTTGTTAGCTTTAAGAAATTGCCATGTGCATAATAGTGTCTATGCATATAAAGTCCCTATTCAAATTCCCCAACAGAACCTCAGCTTCAAAATATTTAGAATTTAAGTCATCTTCTCCCAAATCTATTTCTCCTTTCTCTCCTCTTACAACTTAGTATCGTACACAACCACCTATGCATTTCAGTTAAAAAAATCTGGACATCATTAAGAAAGCCTTCCTCTAACTCAACTCCCAGGCCTACAAAAGTGTTATCTCATCAGGGAAGATGCATTTTCTACTGCCAAAATCCCATTGCTAATATTATCTGTGAACTTCCTTTATCTTTTTGTTTACTTTATAAATTTGCTCATTGTGTCACAGAACTAAAACCAGTAACAGAAGAAAAAAATGGTTTTGTGTGCTACTAACAGGAATAGCGCCTTCCAGAAATAGACTCGCAGAATGCTCCCCAAGTGCCATTCCATTCACTATAGTCTCTTTCAGAAAAAAACTATGTGGATTGAAAAATGTTAAGATGATTGATTCAAGATATCTATTACTTCTGACTGCTAACATTTAGCCTGGGGAAATTACATTCTGACTCGTGTTTTAAGAACTAATAGGTGAAGTTTCTGAAAAAATAATGTATTTATATTGTAAGAAATGTTTTTAGGATTTGTGTTTTTAAAAACCATTAAATGAGGTTTCTGAACAACAAAAAAAGTATGTATTTATAAGAAATATTGTAAGATCTTGTCCTATAATATTAAAATTTGTAAGTATCACTTAAATTTAAGATAAGTAGATGCTCAATAGCACATGGTCAATGGAACAGCTTACAACTGATCATTAAATGTAACATTCCATTTGAAAATGCCATTAAATAATAAAAATTAATTTTTGCTATTTATGATGCCATGAGGATACATAGCTATTACAGCTGAAAAATATTTACATAAATTCTTCCAAACTCCCCAATTAGTCCATCTTCCAGACTCTTGAATCATCCTGAACCTAATCTTTTACCTCTCCCATCCCCAAGGAAATACGCTAAGGCATTTTTTTCTTGTATTTAAACTTAAAGTAGTCTTAATGTTATGTCATGTTTTTACATGTCTTTGTACCAAATTAATGACTGACATCAATATTCTCTCCCTGAATCTACACCTTTATTTTGGCTCGGCTGGAGTATCACGAAACTATTTACTGGCCCGTACTCTCACTTCAAAGACACTTAATTGACAAATATTATTAACTTGCTAGTACAATTAGAGTGTTGTGGAAGATAAATAAAATGAGTAAAATTACTCTTCCTTTCAATGTTATTACAATATAATATATGAAAAAAATATACAGAGAAATTATAGCAAAATGAATGGCATATGCAAGAATTCCTAGAGGTCAGAGGAAGATGAAATTCTTCTGGCTGGGAGCATCCAGAAAGCTTAACAGAGGAGGTAACATCTATGCTGGGCCTTGGTGGTTAGATATAATTTTAAAATGTCAAGATGGGGAATTAGCTGTGCCGTGTCATATTGCATTTGGTTAAATGTACATAAAACAAATTTCACAAATTATCATGTATTCAATTTGCAAAACATCTTATAATTTTAAATATATTCACATAAGGATGTTGAAAGTATTAAATTATAGGCCAAGCATAGATATATTATAATGATTACTTATATAAAAAATAATGCTCAGTTTTACAAAAGATTCTGCCTCCAGTCCTTAAGTAGCAAATCTTCATATGGATAAAACAAATCATTTAAAATATAATTAACATAACTTTCTAGTTATATTAAAATTTATATTGACAACTAATATGTAAATTATAAAATGAGCTTGGAAGGACTCTTCTCTCACAAGTGTGGTAAGGAAAGATTACTTGTTTTCATTGCTATTACTTTTCCCTGTTTGTCCTTTTGGATGACCCACCATTGGGCCCTGAGAAACCAAATGGGATGAACAGGCCCTAATGGAAGCCCGAAATAGTACAGCAGAAGGCCTCTCCTACAGGGCTCACACTAGTACATCAGGGACGTCAACACCAGGCTCTGAGCGCCTTCCAGGCAGTGATTAGGTGGTCTCTTCTTGGCAGTGAATATAAATTGACTTTAGATTCAGGCTTGACAGTAAAATATCTGAAGCCTTTTGACCTCACACACAGCACATATTGTTCCTTCCTTGTTGCCACAGAGAGAAAAAAAAGGAAAATGCACCTAGTCAACCCCACTCCAGTGTGTTCACAGCTTTATTCCAGTGTTTCTAGGAAGCATTAGATAAGAGTGGGAGGTGGTGAGGCAAAAGTCCTACAGTGTCACACTGTCTCTGTAGTGCCACACTGTCTCTCAGCCAATTTTGGAGACTGCATGACTCCTGAATCATACTAGCTCATCAGTACGGAGCATTTGTTTTTCTAAACAGGCAGTGTTCTAAGTGCTTTACATGTACTAACTCACTTAAATTCTCCCAGCACTCTACAAGGTAGATACTATTAATAACCCCATTTTACAGGTGAGAATATGGAGGCACAGAGAAACTAACTTGGCCAATGCTGCACACCTAAAACAACAGGGTTGAGATTCAAACGTGCCAGTTTTGCTCTAGAAAAAAGAGTAAAGTAGATATTCTTGTTATTCTGAGATGGAAGGAAAGATACACAAAACAAAAATAATACAGTAAATTAAAAGTGACATCTGAGTTACATGCCCACTATACTCTGTTGCCCTTCAGGACTTATCAGTATGTGCAACTAATTTTTTGCAGATGTTATTTCATGACTTCAAACTTCCTGAATTAGCCTATCATATCTAAAAGGATGCTTTTAAACCAACTTTTATTATTTGTCTATTACATACAAATATATGTTTATAAAAGCTAGTCTAGTAATTCAATACACACAAAACTATTAAATAAATAGAGGAGAAATAAGACATGAAGTTACTAATTTTAAAACTTGAAGTTATCCTGAAAAATCAGTCCAATGCTCAAAGTCGACAAACGAAAAACAGAAATGCCACGTTACTGATAGTCAAATAAACTCTTCATAGCTGATTTGGGTCAGTCTTTTTTCCTCCATACCAAGCTGTGGGGTATAAAGTCATATTTTTCCTACAGTCATCATCAAGTTCTAGGTTGTAAACTACCTCATAAGTTGGGCCCACTAACACCAACTCAGACAGTCTCCCATGTCCTGTCTCAAGGCACACACAGAGAGTGAGCCCTTTCCCTTCCTCCCTTTGATCATGTTTCTGTCTCCTACAAATGCCTGCCAGGGTCCCTCAAAAATCCTGCAACAAAATTAACAAAGAGTGAAATCATCAAGGGGAGAATTTAGCTGTAGAGGGTACTCAATTAAAACAAAAAGAGCACATACACAAAAAAGGAGGAAGTTAAATAAGTGCTGATTTACAGTTGAGTTTTTAATTGTTCACATTACAAGTCAAGGCTTAGATACTAGATACAGAAAGAAACACAAAATATTTTTATATTTTAGAGGGATGAAAGGTATACCACATCAACCTGAATGATAAATTCAAAGAAATCTTTGAGTTGCATATATACAGATAAAAGAGGAGGGAAAAAAATATGACGGTCTTTGCTTTTTGTTTTTGTTTTTACAACAGTGCAGCCATGGGGTAGAATAAGTGAGAGAACTTCTCACTGTGGTAAAGGATTAATTTATATAACATAATGTACCTCTATAGGTTGACAGTTTGTCTTTTGCACTGATAAACTGTAAATATGCTAGCAGTCAGAAGAGTAGATAGCCTTTATGACCACGTTCCTCTGGAATATTACTTGAAAGGTATAAACTAA
Source organism: Balaenoptera acutorostrata (assembly GCF_949987535.1). NCBI lineage: Eukaryota > Metazoa > Chordata > Mammalia > Artiodactyla > Balaenopteridae > Balaenoptera > Balaenoptera acutorostrata. Next base: position 41,029,365 of record NC_080065.1, read on the forward strand.
GGTGTCCTATTTAAAGCCAGGATCCTGCTGACAGCTTTAAGGATTCAATCCACACAACAATGTGAAAGTTGTGAAAGGCTGAATAATGGCCCTGCAAAGATTTCCATGTCTAAATCCCTGGACCTGTGAAAATATTCAGTTACATAGATAAAGGAGAATTAAGGTTGCATGTGAATTATGGTTGTTAATCAATGGACCTTAAAATAGGGAGATTATCCTGGACTATCCAGATGAGCCCAATGCAATCACAAGGGTCGTTAAAAGTAGAAGAGGGAGGAAGAAGAGGAGAGTCAGAGAAAGAGATATGACTAAGGAGTCAGGTCAGAGTGATTCGAATTGAGAAAGATGCAACACTCCACTGCTGGCTTTCGAGACACCAGGCAGCCACAAGCCAAGGAACACAGCAGCCTTTAGCAACCAGAAAAGGCAAAGAAATAGATTCCCCCCTGGAGTCTCCAGTAAGAAACACAGCCTGTCAACACCTTGATATTGGCTCAGTGAGACCACGTCAGACTTCGGATCTATAGAACTGTAATATTTGTTGTTCCTGTAAGCCACTAAATTTGTGGTAATCTGTCATAGCAGCAAAATAAAACTAATACACAGGCCTAGCACTGTCACCAGAAAATAAATCAAAAAACATTTTTGAACTCCTAAGCTTATGTGGTCTTGCTGTTTGTAACAGAATATCTTCGGAAAGCTTTTGGAATATTTTACGTTTTAAAGATAAATTCCAGAATCAAAAAAAAAAAATAGACATTTCAATTCCACTGGCCATCAATAGCCAAGGCTAGCTATAGTCTTCCCATCATATCTTCAAAATGGCACAGCTCAGTGACCTTCAAATCTATAAAATCAATGCCTCTATTTGTAAGAAATATTAGCACCATTTTTATTAATTAAAATCGAAAGAAATAGAATGTATAATCTATCTAGACAGATACATTTTAAAATATATAAGCCTCGAGGCTTCCCTGGTGGCGCAGTGGTTGAGAATCTGCCTGCCAATGCAGAGGACACGGGTTCGAGCCCTGGTCTGGGAGGATCCCACGTGCCGCGGAGCGACTGGGCCCGTGAGCCACAACTACTGAGCCTGCGCGTCTGGAGCTTGTGCTCCGCAACAAGAGAGGCCGCGATGGTGAGAGGCCCGCGCACCGCGATGAAGAGTGGCCCCCGCTTGCCACAACTGGAGAGAGCCCTCGTACAGAAACGAAGATCCAACACAGCCATAAATAAATAAATAAATAAATAAAACTTAAAAAAAAAAAAATGGGCAAAGGACTTGAAGAGACATTTAAAAAAAAAAAAAGATAGATAAGTAATAGTGACAAAGACAAAAAATTAAAATATATATATATATATATAAGCCTCTATAGGTAATACATAGGATACATAACAAGAAAATAAGAATCATGAAATAAGGGGCATTTATGTGCAGGCAAGGGTATACTAGTAGACAGGATGGAGTAGTTATGTGTTTGCCCCTCAGGTGGAATCACCAAGAATGCAACTGCAGACTGCATGAGTCAGATTTGTTGCACTGGCCGCTCAAATACTGAGTGGAGTGATTTTGTGTGATATTGAACGATACATGTTTAAGTTCCAAACCAAATGCTATATAATCATTTGTTGATTTGCACAGCAATTCCTTTACTGAAAAAATGCAGTGTATGCTAACTCCAGGAAAATTTTTAGCTGTGTAGCATCTGCGGGATGGCTAGAAACTCAGCCCTACCCTTTAGTTACCACTACCCCTCCCCCACCCCCATCAGTCATTCAGATAATAAGAAAAGGCCCAGGATTCCCTCTCCAAGCCTTTTATCTTTTGACTACTTCCTATTTATCCTTCAAGTCAGGGGTCACTCTCGCCAGGAAGAATTCACTGGCTGCCTGGGAGGCGAGGTTAAGCCATTATACCTCTCTGTATCCCCAAATCTGTGTTTTCTCTATTACTGCTAATAGTAACAAATAAGAAAATGGTATAAACAATGGGTAACATTACCCTGAATGTTTATCATTTGCTGGGCTTTCTGAATTTTCCCATGAATTATCTCATGGATCTCACTTTGATAAAAATACTTTGGTTATAACAATGAGATATGATAATAGCTTGAAGGACAGCTTGTGTGCAGGGAGAAGGGACTGTTGATTTTGTTTCATTTGCTTTGTTTAAGGTAGAAGAAAATCAAGTTTGTGTGGAGGTAAAGGTAGCGGCAGTTCAGAGGGAGAGTTTTTATGAAGCAGAAAGCAGAGTAAGGTCTTAGAAAAGATGAAAGAGAACACATAGGAAGGCTCATCTTAGAAAGACTTCTCTCCCTCTGGTGAGAGTCCTAGCAGTGGGAGGTGTAAGAATCAGCTTCAGAAGCTGTTTTGAGCATAAAGAACGGCTGGAGTGGAGTATGTGTGATTGACAGAGAGAGGGCAATGGGATTAAGGAAATGATGAGACTATAATTCAAAGATCACTTGCGGGGTCTGGAGTAGTAAGGGAGAAACAAGTATGTTATAGCAGGTATAAAACTGGCTGGATAAAGAGGATTCCAAGTCTGAGGTCTTGAATAGAGGAAAGATTAAGTTTAATGAAAATAAGTGTGGTAGGAGACATTGGTAGTGATTAGTGCAGCTGTAGTGTTTGGGGTGATAAAATGGCCATGAGTGTGAAGAACTGACATGGTGTTGAGGTCATTGTCATGAAAGAAGTACAGACCCTGGGACATCTGCATACTGGTTGGTTGTGGGCCAAATGATAACCAATGATCCCCAAAAGGCTGAGGATGTGAAAGGATTTCAATCTAAAATGGAACTGGAGGGTATGAAATGGAGAATCTCATGCATGTGCCTTCAGAAGAACAAAACTTAAGAACTTAGAGATTGATTTCTCATAAATTCCTGATTTACAGAAGAGGGAGATTTATCTCCTGACCAATGAACATCTGCCAAGGATCTCTACCCATCCTCAAGCCAATGAACTTACTGCTTGGACTCTGGCTGGACTTCCCCATCACTGAACTCCTTACCCATAAATACAGCCTGCCCCAAACCCTCAGCGGACTCACTTGTAGCTTGTACAGCATTCATTTCCTGAATTGCAATTACAGAATAAACTCAATTTCTGGTAATGTGAGCTTGCCTCAGTTTACCTGTTATTTAGGTTAATAAGGAGGAGGTGGTAGAACATGAGGTTATAAGCTCCAAAACAGTGAGGTTCTGTCTATCCTGTATGTGCTTTCTAGAGCATTTGTTACCTCCATGTAAATGGGAATGTGTATTTCTTACGACCAGTAATAATATTTCAACAGATTCTGGCATTCTATTTAATAATTATTATTTAATCAATGGTTGCAAGTATCAACAGTTAATTAGAAGAAAAAAATCACTTAATAGTTAAGTTCCTTTAAGTAATCAACTGACATTGAGACAAGTAGTCTAAGCAGGGCAGCCCCATGACCTAAAAATGTGCAGGCTCATGGGTACACTGGCCACACCTTTGACACACTGCAGCATCTTTATCCTTGACTCTGGATGCTGCGTAGTCCACTCAGAAAGTAGTATCAATCATCAGAGAGAAAACACCAGTTGGATGGGTGTGGTATTTATTTTACTTATAGATATGGTTTCTCCTTCAATTTTCTTATTTAAGTGAAGAAAACTTCTTATACTTATGCACCTCTTCAGGCTATAAAATTCCTGTAGTTCCAGGTAGATTGTGACTAATAGAATTGTTTGCATTGATATTTAATTTCTAATCTTTTTTCACATTATTTTGTTTAAAAGTTTGCCCCATGAAATTTCTCTTCATATTAAGCAAAATAGTACATTGTGGATGGGGACCCAAATACTTTTAAATATTTAAAATCTTAAAGTGTTTAGGATTTATAAAGAAAATAACAGGAGAATGAAGGAATTCTTAAGTGGAAATGTAAATAATTGAAGACATTTCACAAATGAGACTGATCATGGAACATCAATGGGAGTCATCATTTGACTGACTTTGAATATTAACATAATCTTTCATTTTTCATAGGAGCCAAAAATATCTTACAGAAAAAAATAAATATTAGCTGCTGATTTTCTATTATCCATGTTATCTTCTTTTCACATATTTCAATGGCTTTAATACATTTTATTTTATTGTATCATATTTTCTAGATCAAAATGTTTGGTTTTGCATAGGAACTTTTCTTTTTCTGGAATGGATTTTTTTTCCTTGGATTGTTTTGTTGCTGTTAATATCCTTCTACTTCACTCAGTACATATAAATGCATTTAAAGAAATGTAGTTAAATAGTTTTAGTAAAACTATACAAATTCAGGCAATCATTATTTTAATGCTTTAGAGGAATCTGTATTTGCATGTCATAGAATGTCATAGAATAAGACATTACAAGCCATCCTATGTAGTGTCCAGTTCAACGTAAGGGCAAGAGAAAGACTACTGAAGATTTAGAAACAAGGAGAAGTTGTTTTCTTGCTTCCCTAGATACCTTCACTAAGGCATTGTCAGAAAATTCAGGCTACTTCTTTTAAAAAAAAATAATCAAACTGTTTCCATTTTGGAAATTTTAAGAAAATGTGCCTTAAAATACTCTAATGCTTTTATTTTTAAATACTGTTTAATAAAATCACATTGTTTAATTTTCAGAAAAGAAAACTAATTTTGAAATAACAGATTTTTCCCTCAAATCCTTTGGTTCACCAAACAAATGTTTTTCATTTATTCTATACATACCTTTTCTTACTTTCAGAATAATGACTTTATTAGTCCTTACACACACACACAGACACACACACACACACAAACACAAACACTAGTAGAGAAAGCCAGATTGACAAAGACATAGACACACACACACACACACATATCTACGACACATGGAACACAGTGTGCTGCGTTCATGTTAGCAAACCACATGTTCAGTTTTCTCATGGCAACCTTACTTATCCCTGACTGTGAACCATATTTAGCAAGATAGTAAAGCTGGTAAATCTCTATAACACCTGGGCAGAGCTCCAATGGGAATACCCACATGTTTAACAGACAGGCAAGAAACCTCATTTAACTTTGCTACTGCCAACACAAAGATGCAGAGGGGCAAAACAAATGTGTTCTGGGCTTTCCAAAAGGCTACAAGAAGATATTGATGTTTGTTATTATTATTCCCCAATTCTCCCTAAATTTAGAGTATCTTTGTTTCACCCTGAGCCTGAGCCAGACACTTTGGAGGTATATTAACACTTGCAGAGTTCTCAGGGAACTCTGAGTATTCAGTGTCAATTTACTAAATAGCTTCATTTAGTGAAAGGAAAGCGCTGTCATGCCTCTCTCCCCAAGTGCCCTCAGAGTCCCAAGATTCAGAGGAAAAAGGTGTTCCCTCTGTTGTTGGATAATGATACATCTTCTTTGCTTTCAAGTGGCCAATATTGCATCAAGATATCATGATTTAATGATTCTGTTAAGTTCAGATAAATTGCTGCCTCTGGCATCCTCTCTTTGAAATGAAAGAAAAGGCATCAGTTTTATTGAACCAGTCACAGATACCAGCCCACTAAGGTATTCCTGACTTGTCTACTGAACATGAGGAGCCCTGGAAACTAGTTGTAGCTCAAAATGTGGACAGTTGCCTAATTTTCCTGAGTCGTAGTTTAATCAGCTGAAAAGCAGAATCATTAGATGAATGATTGCCAAGGCAAATTCTGGCTGTAGCATTAGCTGACTTTTAGGCAATGAAACTCCATCATTAGAAATGCTACAAAGGAGTCTGAGAGAGGGAGGGAGGGAGGGAGGAAGAAAGGGAGAAAGGAAGAGAGAGAAAGGGAGGGAGGAAGGGAGGGAGGGAGACAGAAAGAGAGAGGGAAAGGAAAGGAAAGGAGAAAGGAAGAAAAGAAAGATGGGAAGGAAGGTAGATATAGACGCATGTTCCACACATAGATTCTCTATTTCTCTAAACTACAACTCTATCTAATACAACATCCAGCTCTTTACTCCAACTGGATATTAGAGATGTCTCCTTGCACTAACCACATTCATCATCTCTCTCACCCCCAAATAACCTCCCCCCACCCCTCCTCCCCAGGCCACCTTCTCTCATTTGAATAATGAAGAAAGGACAGAAGTTACATCAGTGTGGGTGTAGAGAATGGAATTAGAAACTGGGAGGAAAGCTACCTGGAAATAGTGGCCTGTAGAATCCCTAAATTAAAACATCTGAGAGTAATCTGGAATTGGAGCTCAGGGAAGAACTGGAGGTGAAATATATATGTGGGAGTCGTTATCATGGGAAGTTATGTACTGTGGAATGAGTTTACCCTGGGAGAGAAATGCAAATAATCAAACAGGTATTAGGGGAAAAAAGGAGGAATTTTTTTTTTTAAACAGAGTCCAAAAGGCACTGAAATGCAGATAAATCCAAACTTATAAAAGTTAAAAGCCAGAAGCCTTCTAACATCCTAACTGCCAGGACCAGTCATGCACAAAGAGAAATTCAACCCTCAGGACTACATTATCAAACCTGATTAGTTCACTCAGATTCTGATCGAGTTGGGGGCTCTAAGGATAATCAAAGTGATATATAAGTTAAGAAAGAGATGCTTAAACACCCTGTGGAGCTTTAATTTTTTCATATAATTTTGTTAAATCAAATATGTTTATCTCTTGATTATTCCACATTTAAATTTCAACAAATCATTGTATAACTCTCAAGATATGTTTAAATACAACTTAGTGAAATGAGCACAGACTTTGAAGTCCTTTAGTCCAGTATCTTACTCTGGTTCTACCACGAGGTAAGATAGATGATTTTACAGTTTTTATTTGACTCTGTATGAGACAATTAAACAATAAACAAACAACCAAAAGGCATTCTGTGTCACAGTGTCTTGTGGATAATTACGGCATTTGCCTCATTGAGGTTACTGAGAATTAAATAAGTGCACGAACAGAGACCTGCCCATAGTAAGTGATCAAAATTATTAGCTATTCTAAGTTGCCATATCATAGGAACTATACACAGTGGCAATGCCTTACACAAAGGCTGCAGTCTATAAATAATTCATTCAATCTGACTACCCATTCAAGAGAAATTCAGCTGACCAAATAGGAGCATCAAGGCACAAACAGTTTATGTACACAATCATGCATGGATCCGCAGTACACATGGAGACAGACATGAAACACCTAAGTGGCAAAAGCAAAACTCCAGCTGCTGCTTTTTCAGAACAGGGCATTAGAACATGGACCTGCTGGGCGAAGCTGTGTTTTCTCCCTGCCAAATGGCCATGTAGTGACAGTTTTTAAACAAGGACCCCTAGGTGGGGTTGAAGTTGCCCATGAGTCATAAAATTACGTGCACAGTTCTATGTTCTGCTATGCCCATTTTTTTTTTCATGGAAGAGAGTCCATAATTTGCACTAGAATTACATACTGAAGGGAAAGTTGCTGACTGGGTAAACTAAATGAGACTAGCTCTGGAACTTTTGCATCATCCAAAATAAAATTAGAAAAATATCTAAAGTAAGACAAGAAAGAGCTAGAAAATGAAAAGGTGTTTAAAATTTCCTTCAAAGCAAATAGTACTTTTATCTAGTTGGCTGTTAATTATTTGTTTGTTTTCTTAAAAGAGAAAGTTACTTCTTAGGGGGTTCAGATAAAAACAGCTGAGGTTCCACTAAAAAAAAAAAGACAATCCCTTTATGTTTGGGGTTTAAAACAGTTTGAAGTTCCTCTGGTATCTGATGGTTCTTAGAAAAATCATAGTAAGTTGCTTTTTATCACTGTTGGGAAAAAAGCTTTGTAATGTTTTAGATTCTGGTGATGGTTGCCATGGTGGTAGGCGGCTGTGCTACTGGGTAAGTAGTCCCTGCGGCCAGGTTGCACAGTATTATTTTCTATTTTTTTAACCTTTTTATTTTCTGTGCTATTTCACTGAAACAAACGTGAGGCTGAATTCACTGCAGAACTTAACATGGAACTTTTTCTCTCTCATAAAGGACACACAGAGACAATAAGCTTATTAGAAATGATAATTAGATCATTACCATTTGTCCAGGCCTGCTCACAACTCAGCACCTACTGGCTTCAGGACGATAAAGACAAGAAACATCAAGCTAGCAAGGGTAGTTACCATAATTTGTTTAGATATGTGGCCATGTCATTTTATAAGAAGGACAGATTAAGTCTCTTGATTTGCTGTATAAAAATAGTAACAATTATAAGCACAATTTCCCATTGTGCACTATTCCTCTCTCCCTTTCTCTCTCTTCCTCCACCCCTGCCTGTGTGTGTGTGTGTGTGTGTGTGTGTGTATTTCTCTGTCTCTCAATAATGTCAACAGAACAGCCATAAGAAACAGGTGAGTTCTGAGCAAAAATTTTAGATTAATTGAACCAAAAATATCTGTCCTACTTTCTCCTCTCTCTTTTCCCAAAAATCTCATATACCCTAGATCAAAATATGTTAAATTGCATTCTTCAAATCATGGTATGTTTCAAGCATTTAATAACTAAGGTAGAATCACTGGAATTCTCATTTACGATGAAATGTTTTAGTAGCTATAAGAAACTCAGAGCCTTTGAAAATGTTCTTTTTCATGTAAAATTATGCTAAAAAATGATAACACCTGTTAGCAGATCCCACCAGAAATCTACAAGCCAACTCACATGGAAGGAGAGGTCTTAACAGCATCTCACTTGGAAGCTATCAGACTGGAAACGGTTGGAGGAGACAGAATGCACTTTGTTGGCAGCTCCTGACCTGGGAACCAGAAAATTCATATGGATATTGAACAGACCTCCTGCTGCCAAGAGGTTTACAATCCATTTAAAGAAAAAGGCACACATCACCCAAGATGAATGCCAAGTGAGTGTTCCAGACAGTAGGTATCACTTAGGACTCCAGAAAAGAGAGCTCTGTGGGTTAGAGAAGTTAGGAAACACTTCACACACAAAAAAATGGTATTTAAACATACTTTAAATAGCCCAAATTTTTGTCTGTGAAAAAAGAACACAGGAAAGCAAGATGGGAAGAATCTAAAAAGTGAAGCTGAAGTACTTCACTTCTCTCCTATTGTTAAGTAAATAAGACTGAAATAATAATGGGTATGGGAGACGGGTACAGGGTTGTCGAAAGAGAGCTGTTTTTTTCTCCTGTTTATGCTTTTAAAATCTCTGGCCACCTATCAGAAAGAGCTAAAAATGAATAACACTTCTGGAAATTAGAGAGTAGGGAAGGATTCACACAGATTAGCCCATCTTGGGTGATGGGTGAGCATATCTGGCCTCTGTCACATATCTCTATGGCATTCGACTTACTGAGTAGATTTTTCTTCTATGGTGCAGAGCAAAAGATTCTAATGAAATTTTTTGCTCCACTATGGGTATGTAATTACAGCAGCCTTTACCAATAAGGAGTAACTTCTAGAACCTCAGGTGAAGGAACTCAATCCCAAATAGGCAACCGGCCCATCTGAGAGCTCTGGATATGCAGCCAGTAAAACAGGTTTTAGTGTGGATTCTGCCACTGCCCTTCCGGGCCCATGTTTCTCACTTGTAAAATCAACAGCTAAAATCAACTTCCTTCTAACCCTAATCCCTTTCTAATGTTACAATTCCAGGAAACCAGATTATCGTTTCTGTTACAAATATGTATAAATTAAAAATAAATCAGATCTGAGTTAGAGCCTAAAATATGTTCCTATGAGTAAAGCAGATGATCTTTTGCACATGGATTTCATGGTATCTATTTTGGCAGCTCAGCATCCTTTAAAAAATGGTTGTAGAGTTCCGGTTATTTGATTAGTTATAATATATAGGGATTCTAACTACTGCCTAATATTTTTGTTTAAAATGGAAAACAAAACATTTACATACGTGTTCTGATAATGCATCTATACTTTCCAAATAGAAAGTGAGAAAGAATGGGATGTGTGCCATTATGGGCTGAGTTCTGTCCTCCCCAAACTCATATGTTGAAGTCCTAAACCGCAGTGTCTCAGAATGTTATTGGATTTGGAGATAAGGCCTTCTAAAAGATTAAATTAAGTTAAAATTAGGCCACAGGGTGGGCTCTAATCCAATATGACTTGTGTCCTTCTATAAGAAGAGGAAATTTGGACACACAGCGACATCAGGGAAGCACATGCACAGAGGAAAGAACATGTGAGGAAATAGCAACACGGTGGCCATCTACAAGCCAAGGAGAAAAGCCTCAGAAGACACCAAACCAGCTGATACCTTGACCTTGGACTTCTAGACTCCAGAACCGTGAAAAAATAAAGTTCTGTTGTTTAAGGCTCCAAATCCACAGTATTTTTGTAGGGCAGCCCAAGTGAACTAATACATTTGTCTTCCTCACTTTCCATTTACCAAAATAGTTTAAAAACTTGCCTGCTTCTTATTGAATACTTTTGTGATTGCTGACTGGGAAAGCAGTGCCAGAGTTTCTCTTTAGCTCTCCTGTGATTAAGACAGAACATGTATTTATAACTTTGCAACCCTCTCTTCCAGATTCAGGTGTCTGAGAAGCACTCTGTCTGAGTGTTCATTAAGTTACTGGCAAATACACATGCACACAGCTTTGGCACAGTGGCACAAAAAGCTTGGGTTTTCTGTGATCAGATTTCATTTCTATTCTTATAAACAATCACTGAAAGTAGATGTGTGTTTAAGCTCTTTTTTTTCTATTGTTTAGAGGCAATCTGTGCCCACATAATATCAACACAAACATCTATCCAACTCAATGGGGGAAACAGTCAAAGTGGTTATACAGAAAATTGTGGAATTTAAAAAATCTGTTTGGATGGATCTTGACTAATTATTTTCCATAGGTCACTATGAGTGTTGCAGTGTTCCTACCTCTCATCCTTTTAGAAGTTTAGGAAGACAGGGACACATAACCGATAATATCATAGATGATAAATCTATATTGTCACAGTATCTGATGTACTCTCAATCCATTTCCTTTTCTAGTGTTGCCAAAAATAAATTTCCCAACCAATTCTCTCTCGGTTTTCAGATATCTTTTCAAGCATATGGATCATAGATTTATACGGATCATAGATATTCTAATGGCTAGAATAATTGCCAATTTGTTTCCAGCACTTTCTGAATAAAACATGTAAGAAAATCATAAAATGTTATGCTATGATAAATATGAACAGGACAATTTGGCCTGGAAAGGCATTTAAAACATGATGCAATCTAGCTTCTTACAGATGAATATTGGATGAAAGTAGGTGACAACACATCTCCCAGGTAGTTTTTTTAATGTAATAATTATTTTATGCTCTCTGTATAGAATGTTTAAAATGGATTCTAAATATAGCATCAAATCATTGGATTCATTATGAGAGGAAAACAGATACATGGCTTTCTGTATGCAACTTACAGCTGAAAGCCTTGTCCACAAAATCTCTAATACCAGAGAAACCACTAAAGTGGTAATCAATTGTGGAGGACCGTGCCCAAAGGAATAGCAGAAAACAAAATGAAACCTAGCCAGTTACTGAAACACTGCCAATATGGATTTTAAAATATGACTAGTCGTATGACAAACTTTTCGTATTTGTTATTGCTTGAAGCTACAAAGCTAAGCCTATTTAAAGAAAAGAAATGGTTTCTGGTTTTCCTTTTGATCACTGCAATAAAATATTGTGTTTGCTATTGAACAGTTTTTTCTTCAGTTTTCCAAAATCACTTCTGGACTGTTGCTACACATTTAAAGAAGAAGTGGATCATTAAGATTGCTATTCTGATAATGTAAAAATAAAACTTTTAATGTCATCATTTCTGGACAATTCCAGATAAAAGTTTTTGGAGAAAGCATCGCCATAGTGACCAATTTCATCTCTCTCTCTCTCTCTCTCTCACTGCCAATAAGATAGAGTCTGACTTAGTCTGGGGAGAGCAATGAATGCAGTAAAACTTTAGGATCCAATCTATACGCAGTTTAAAAAAATAATTGATGACAAAAATCTTATATAATTAATTTTTCTTAAAGGGGAAAGGCTGTCTTTTAGTACAGCTGGGATTTTTCTGCATGTAAACTTTTAAGTTTCAGTATTATAATGGTGTTTCTTTGATTTTGGTTGTTTTTGTGCTAATACGTTTTATCAATAGTATATACTCAACTGTCAATTGCAATATGATGAAGAAACCCAATTTTGTGCCCCCATCCCAGACACCTTCCTCCCTTTCTTTCCTTCCTTCCTTCCTTCCTCTTCATAACAGCAGAATGAGAAAGATACTACTCTTGCTCCCATTTCATAGATGCCATTAACCAGAGGAGATAAGCAAGTTGCCCATGTCTGAGGTGGTACAGCCAGCTAGTGGCAGAGCCAAGGTTCCAACACACAGAGCCTAGTTGGCAAATTACACATTCTTAACCACTGTGCTACTAATGTCATTATTCAACTTTCAAGTTAGGAACATTAGAAAAAGTCTGTGCTTTTGACACACTAAAGAGGTCCTATCAATAAATAGTGGCATTGTAAGAAATTAGGGAGCCAGTCACATAGGTGACAAAATATCTGTTAACTACTGTTCTGCAGTCTACTGATAAATAACCCTTCAAAATGTATTAATAATAAAGGGACAGAAATTGCATGTCATATGTTCACAGAAGCTAAATATATCAAAGTTTTAAAAAAGAATACACTTGAGTTAATGAATGCTTTAACATTTAGAAATGGCAAGTAAATGTAAGTGGACAATCTTCTCAGATAAGACGTTTACAGAATAATTGTAAAAGCAATAACAACAAAACCAAAGACACAACTTCAAAATATCAATGATTTTCATACCTAATTCATAAATACAGGCAAAGAGGGATATAGCTTTATAATCAGCAAATTACCCAAAGTCTGCATCTAAACAGTAATTTACTAATTATAAGTTACAAACAACACTACTGTGTGGTTGGGTTGGGCAGAGAAATACAGGGAGTTAGCCATGTTCTAGCAAATATACAAAGCTTGAGTTTGCCTTACTATATTTTCCGATGTATTTTCTGCTATATTTTCACAGAAATAAAAAGCGAAAATGAACATTGCTAATTTTTACATTTAAGACTTATCAGGAGCTATTGAAAATGAAAAGAGCATACTATCTTACTGTGTAAGCATATAATCTAAATAAAATAGGCAGTAAAAAAAGCAAGGCAAATATTTGCCTATTAGTTGGCATATATTTGAGACAGGTGTCGAGATGTGTCGATGGTTGAAATTAAATGGGTACCTCTATTTACTTGTGACTATAACCAAACATTTAATGATTTTAATATCTCATTTTAATGGTGTCTCTACAAAATTAAAAACACTTATGACTTTAACTCAGTAACTCTTTCTCTAGAAGTTATTCTACAAAAACAATTGTAGAACTGATCAGTGATCTGTGTGTGAGAATGCTTTCTGTGGCATTGTTTCTAATAGAATGAAATGGAATCAATCCAAATGCCCATTAGTTTAGGAATAACTATATTGTATTGAAAGCGAATAAAATTCTGTGCCATTATTTTAAATACTATGGTAGCTGAAGGACTAATATGAAAAGATATACATAATAGATTTTTAATTGAATAAAACTAGTTTCTGGGGCTTCCCTGGTGGCGCAGTGGTTGAGAATCTGCCTGCTGATGCAGGGCACACGGGTTCGAGCCCTGGTCTGGGAAGATCCCACATGCCGCGGAGCAGCTGGGCCCGTGAGCCACAACTACTGAGCCTGTGCGTCTGGAGCCTGTGCCCCGCAACGGGAGGGGCCGCGATAGTGAGAGGCCCGCGCACCGAGATGAGGAGTGGCCCCCGCTCGCCGCAACTAGAGAAAGCCCTCACACAGAAACGAAGACCCAAAGCAGCCAAAAATAAATAAATAAATAAATAAATAAATAGAGTAGCTAAAAAAAAAACAAACTAGTTTCTGAATAATGTGGGCACCATGGTGAAATTTTTTTAAATTTACAGATTTTATAAAGTCTTTATATATTGTAAATGACTGCATAAACAAAGAATCTGGGGTTGTATACATTAATTAACAGTTGTTATCTGGTGAATGAGAATGATGGGATAAAGGAAGACTGATTTTTCACTTTTTGGCATATTTATGATTTATGTTTAGAGTTTTTTTTAAGAAAATAGGATGGTTGCATTACTCTTGTAATATTTAAAAAGTGAGTAAAATTTAAGGAACAAAATTAAACTCATCTGTGAAGATTACAGGATAAGTTTTTTAAAAGATTTTTAAAAAGAGAGAAATCAATACATTTAAGGAAATAGCATTCCTGTGTTCACATTTCTAACTTGTGTGTGAACAGTGAAAATTATAAGAAGTAAAATCAAAATTTACAGATAAGAATGTCCTATAATTTTTTTAATATAAAACTTTTGCCCCAAACTTTGTCTCCTATTCTTTCCGAGGCAAGGTTGGAAATGCTAAGTCAGCCAATTCTTCCAGTTACGGTCCCGCAGTCAAATACGCCATGACTCTTCCACAGTTTAAGCATCCATTGCCAGAAAAATTGTCTCACTTTTTAGAAATGTTGCTGCATTTAAAATTGATTTACAAAAGTCAATTGCATTTCTACATACTAGTAATATTAAGAAATAAAAGTTTAAAAGAAGGTACTATTTAAAATAAAAACTAAAATATTAAATGTTTAGAGATATAGCTAATTAAATACGTACAAGCCTGTATTTAGGGATTTATCTAACAAAATATGTGCAGACCTAAATTAATAGAAAACATACCATGTTCATGGCTAAAAATATTTAATATTGTAAGGAAATCAATTTTCTCCCAATATACTTATAGATTCATTACGATTGTAATCAACATCCCAAGAAGGATGTGTGTGTGTATGGGGGTGTGTGTGTGTGTGTGTGTGTGTGTGTGTATGTAAATTTATGATAAGCTGCTTTCTTAAACGGCAAAAAACTTCCGAAAGAGTGAAATCAAGTGGGAAATCTTGCCCTACCAGCTTTATTTATTTATTTATTTATTTATTTTTGGCTGTATTGGGTCTTCATTTCTGTGCGAGGGCTTTCTCCAGTTGCGGAGAGCGGGGGCCACTCTTCATCGCAGTGCGCAGGCCTCTCACTGTCGCGGCCTCTCCCGTTGCGCAGGCTCAGTAGTTGTGGCTCACGGGCTTAGTTGCTCCGCGGCATGTGGGATCTTCCCAGACCAGGGCTCGAACCCGTGTCCCCTGCATTGGCAGGCAGATTCTCAACCACTGCGCCACCAGGGAAGCCCCCTACCAGCTTTAAATACTTAACCTAAGGCTACAGTAATTAAGGTACTTTCGGGGGCTTCCCGGGCTTCCCTGGTGGCGCAGTGGTTGAGAATCTGCCTGCCAATGCAGGGGACACGTGTTCGAGCCCTGGTCTGGGAGGATCCCACATGCCGCGGAGCAACTAGGCCCGTGAGCCACAACTACTGAGCCTGCGCATCTGGAGCCTGTGCTCCGCAACAAGAGAGGCCGCGACAGTGAGAGGCCCGCGCACCGCGATGAAGATTGGCCCCCGCTCGCCGCAATTAGAGAAAGCCCTCGCACAGAAACGAAGACCCAACACAGCCAAAAATAAATAAATTAATTAATAATAATTAAAAAAAAAACCTCATAGAACTGTACGCCAAAAAAAGTCCATTAAAAAAAAAAAAGATACTTTGGCATTAGCAAACTTATAGACAGGTCAATGGAAGAAAAGATAAAACCATAAAACTGACCTATGTATTTAACATATGTTTATACAGTTTATGAAAATCAATTTCAGATGGAAAAATGATATAACCTATTATGAAATATATATTTTAAATTGGAAAATGATAGAACAAAACTTTCTGAGAGACAGTGGAAAAGATGCATGCAAAAAAGCAAAGACTCATAATGGAAAATATTAACAAATTGATTCCTATTAAAATTTAAAAAGTCTATACATCAAAAGACAAAATTAAAAGGGTACAAAGAAAAAAATACAAAGGTAATCTACAAACTGGGTAAAGACATTTGCAAAATGTATAATTATGTCATAAGTAACTCCAATGAAACAATGTGATGCTAAGTAAAGATGGAAAAAAAAAATTTAAGGCAAAAGACATTCAAGAAACTTGAATGACTCACAACTTGAAAACATGTTTAACCTTTTTAGTAATGAGGGAAATGCAAATTTCAACTAAAAACTTGACAGATAAGACAATGTGTTTGAAATGATACAAAAAAGACAGTAACTCTCTCATCTGCTGGTGGGAGAACAATATATCATTCTCTTTGGAAAACAATTTGGAATAATTTTGTAAAGCTGGAACTGCCCATATCCTGTAACTGGCAATTCCTCTTAGGTATACTCCATAGAGACAATCTTGAAAATGTACACAAAAAGACATGTAAACAATGTTTGCAAGAACAGAACAACAAAACTTGGAGTACACCAAATGTCCATCAACAGTATAATTAGAGCTCTGTCATAAGGGAACCAAATGACTACTCTCCAATAATTGCATTTTCCCCTTTGATTTGTTGCATTGTGGTGAATACTGATGCTCAGAATACCTTAGGTGAGGTAGCTGTTTCACAATGGTAGGATAAGGTGAAGAGCTTATTCAAGTCAATGGGCATACCTTAATACTGTCCTTTTGTTTCTACAGTAATTTTGTCCATTAAGCCTTAAAAAGAGCTATTGCCGTTACAATATTATTTCTATCTAGGCTGGTGAGAATGAATTTGGTAAACTATGATGGAGTTCCTATCTGTGCCACACCATATACTAGCTGAAGGGCATGCACAGGTGAATAATGGAGTCCTTGAGCTCCAAGATCCTTTAGTCTAGTGATAGGGACAAACTTGTAAACAAAATTTAAGTACACTGTCATAGTATTATACTTTGGAAAAGGAGCAGAGAGGAAGAGCCAAGTAACTCCACATGAGAGGGAGAGTGAAATGCCACGGCTCCTTTGAGAAATTGAGAGTAACTGTGTGAAGCTCGAATAAAAAGACTTTGGCATGAGGTGGTAGCAAAAGTTGCTTCCAGGGTAAACTGAGGTCAGATCAAGAAGGGTCTTGTATGTGATGCTAATAGGTCAGAATTTCAACCTGCAGAAGATGGGAAGTCATGAATGGTGTTAAGTAAGGAAATGAAAGGATAAGACGTGTTTTAGAAAGATTTGAGGGTGGTATAGAGGATATATTAAAAGGAGCCGAGACTCTCAGATAGAAATGTCCTCTCCAATTCTTAGTCTCTCTTTAGCTTGAACTCTTCTTCTTATGGGTTTTATATTCTGGCATCAAATAGCCCTAAGAATGTAAGAAATACAGAACAAGGGACATTGAAGTAATGATCTCCCTATGAAATTATCTGTGAAAATATAAAATCATGAATTGGCATAACAATATAATTGTGAATGCAGAAAGAATGGACAAATAGCTTAAAAATAAAACGTGGTGTTGAAATATATGTTGGTTATTTATTCTGAAATGAAGACTGACAGTCCGTTTTAATTTTACCCAACTCTATTTCAAGCAGATACACTGATACACACACACATATATATGTATTGACTAATATATGTTCTAACTCCACACTTCTGATGATAAAACATTTTTAAGACTTTTATGTTATTAAATTTAATGATATACTTTTCATTAAGATATTAACTTGTACTTTTGTATACCATAATTAGTTTAACAAGTTAATGGAGAATGAAGAGAATACTAGATGAATAGAGAACTTGAAATAGTCTTTAAATTGCATGCCTACTTTGTTTTGTAATAATTAAATTACTTCTGCACAGATAAAAGGTGTGTCCATAAAACAATTACTATAAAATTAAGAATAATTGGAATATTCTTTAAGACTATTTTTTTTTAGAACAACCTAAAAGAGAAGTATTTCTGTTAACAAAAAACTGGCTTCATTTTAGATTTGTTTAATGATAATAAAATATAACTTGTAAAAGATGATCAAAAAATACAATGAGCATTTTGAGCTATGTTATCTTAGTTTTGTCACTAAAATTTAAGTCCTACCCATTAAATTCCCAATAACAAATTTCAATTAGTTTCATTCTTTTCAAACTTACTTATTGTTAAAAATGAGAGCCATAAATAATCTTAGAATTTATATATTGTATTATTTCAGTATCATGCCATACAGCTGATATTAAAATGATTCTTCCTTTTAACAATTCAGTTAACTATTTGGTAGACTAGGGAGACAGTCTTTGTCAAAACTTTGCTATTTTAGCATAAAACATCCAATAACTTGGACAGTCAGGTTTAAGCAGACTAATGATTATGAAAAGGTCACTATCTATGGAAGAAAGCTCTGAACATAGAGCAGAGGTTTTCAACCTTTAAGGGAAGTTAGACCTCTTTATGAAGCTGGCAACAATTATGGACCTGAAGTACTTCCTATAAATATTTATGTTGCCCATACACATAAATGTTTGCAAATAAATTTTGCAGAGTTATACTTGAAGCCTATTCTCAGATTAAAAACCTTTGACACGTGAGTAACAAACTCTATCACACTCATAATTGCAGTAACTAATCTGATAATTAAATATCACTATCCTATTTCTGATGTCTTATTTTTCTGTCTCCTGCTTCTTATCTAAATAACATTTTTATTTTCAAGTAGTAGATCAAGTCCTAGCTCCTCCAGGAAATCATCTTTGATGGTCAGTGATTTCCAATCTTTAATAGCAACTGTTATCTGTACCAGTAATATACCTTTTAGCCTATAAAAGATATTATTCTAAGTTTTGAACTCAGTGGGCTATAAGCCTCTTGAAGGCGGGCTGTGTGTATTATAACAATTTCCAATTCCAGTGCACAACTTAAAGGACAGTACAGTCATAATTGGAGTTAACACATATTTATTAAAATTTAAATCATTTTATTCTTATTTCTATAAATAACTACATTTTTATATAATCCCAACACTATGATGTAATCCAAATAAATATTTGCTTCCAGAGACCTAAATGTGTATAATTTGCACTCTGTTGATTTGTTATTTTGTGAGTTCTTATACTCCTTTTGGTTTATGTGTATTTACTCAATCTTCCAACTATGCTGATGAAGCCTGAAGGCAAAGCGTGCATGTTTCAAACCCAGTGGGCACCAGTTAATGTCACTGACAAATATAATAGCCATTTCTTTTGATTATATTACCTTTGCCCTATTCTGTTTTCAAAAGGCTAAATGAAAATGACCTGGGAAGACAGAGGGGTACTTAGCTTTATGCACTGGGTATGTTCCAGAAAAACAAAGAGAAATAAAATGTTGAGAGATGCATATTTTTATTTTAGGCTATTTTCAATTGGCCACTATCCCTAATGATTATTTTCAAGTAGTTAATTATTTAGAAAGACAAATAGTGTTCAGTAGAAGAATCCACTATCGGATGTAATTTAAATTTACTTTCTAATTCCTCAGTGAAATTAAACAAAAAACAAAAAACAAAAAACAACTTCTGCTATATCAATGGTCACCAGCAAATTAGTATGTTTTGCACTCTGGTAGAAATTTTCTCAAGTATGATCCAGGGTATTGTAGATAATTACAGTTTTATGGGCTCACCAAATTCAAGGGTAGGAAAAAATGATTACTGTGATAAACGAAGTTTCAGTAATGCATTTTTTAAATTTGGCTTTTGGACTCAGGTTTATTCTTGTCAAGTACAGCAGCCAGGGGAAAACATACTAATGGCACCCCAGATCCTGTTTTTTCCCTATAGCTGAGACGGTTAGTAGCAATGGGATACTGCTGTTCACTGATAATCAGGAATCTTCTATTAACCCAAACTGCCATTTTTCAAACGTCCTTCCCTCAATGTCTTACCTTGAAGATCAAAAAAAGAACCAAAAAAACTCTATATTTTCATTTCCACCCTATGAGGCATTTCCCTCATTTATTCATGTTATATATAACTGTCTATTCATCCATCTATCTCTTAGTTTTCTAGGAAAATAGAAATCTATTATTTTAATAAAATCAGTGATAAACATTCCTGAAAAAAATAGGGATATATTTGTAACATACATGTCTTAAAACAAACTAGGGTTCTCATGTATTTTTTTTATGCTGGGGGTATGCCATGATGTTCAGCCACAAGAGCTGCCAAGGGGGTAAAGAAGAGAAAGGGGAAACTTGAACTACATCACTTCTGGTTGACAATGGTCAGGGGTTTGAGGTTATCTAAAGGTTTCTTGCTGTGGATAAGACTTTCAAATCTAATCTCTCAATTATTTAGGGACCGATTATCCAACTGATTGGATAATCAGTCCCTAACTAAGTCTCCCCTTTCTCTTCTGATTTTTCTGCTTTGGCTATTTTCCTTTTAGTACTAAATGAACTAGACAAAAACAGACAAGAAACCAAAACCAAAGCAGTAAAATTTGGTACATATAATCAGTATTGTGCAAGAATTTCAGTTGTGCCCATATGTTTTTGGATTTTCAATTTTTTGTGTTATATCATTTACATTTTACACATTCCAAATGATCTCACCCCACCCCCAACAATTATCGTCGCACAGAATATGCAGAATTTCACTAATATCAGGGTGTTTACATTGCCTGTTTCAGTCCTTTTGTTTATAATAATTTACATAGAAAATATTCATGATCATTTCTGGAAGCGGTAGTTATCAATGCCATTCTAACATATAATCAATGTTATCTTTAAAAATGTAAGTTAACCCTTTGTATGCAAATGAATCTTTAAGCTAGAATGAATTACAACACGTGGGATTTGTGTGCTAAAAGCAGATTAGTACAGCCACTGCGGAAAACAGTATAGAGGTTCCTCAAAAAAATTAAAACTAGAACTGCCATATGATCCAGCAATTCTACTTCTGAGTATGTATCCAAAGGAAACAAAATCACTACATTGAAGAGATATCTGCACCCCCATGTTCACTGCAGCATTATTTACAATAGCCAAGACACGGAACAACCTAAATATGTATGCACACGTGTGCACGCATGTGTTAGTGTGTGTATACTATTCAGCCATTAAAAAAGAAGGAAATTCTGCCATGTGTGACAAAATGGATGGATTTTGAGAGGATTATGCTAAGTGAAATAAGTCAGACAGAGAAAGACAAATACTATATGATCTCGTATATGCGGAATTTAAAAAAATGAAAAGAGATCAGATCAGTGGTTACCCGTGTCAGGGGGACAGGGGATGTGGGGCAAGGGAACCGAATGAAGGTGGTCAAAAGGTACAGACTTTCAGTTATAAGATAAGTAAGTCCTGGGGATGTAACGTACAAGATGATGACTCTAGCTAACACTGCAGCATGGTGTATCTGAAAGTTGCTAAGGGAGTAATCCCTAAAAGGTCTCACCACAAGGGAAAGAATTGGGGGGATTAACTGTATGAGGAGATGAATGTTAACTAGATTTATTGTGGCAATCATTTCACAGTATGTGTATGTCAAGTCATTATGCGGTATAACAAACTTATACAGAGCTGTATGTCAATTACATCTCGATAAACATGGGAAATAAAAGAAATAAACAGGATGAGATCATGTTTTTTTAAATGTAGGGAAATACAAACCTTTGTGTACAGCATATGTAACTATGATTAACATTTGAGTTTTATAATTTTCATTTGTTGAAAGTTGCTTTATTACTGATTCAATTTCATTTCTGGTAATTCGTCTGTTCATATTTTCTATTTCTTTCTGGTTCAGTCTTCAGTGACTATACATATCTAGGAATTCATCAATTTCTTCTACATCGTCCATTTTATTGGTGTATGATTGTTCATAGCGATCTCCTATGATCCTCTGTATTTCTGAGGTGTGGGTTGTAACTTGTGTCTTTTAACCTTCCTACTAGCTTTTTACTTGGTTGATTTACTACCATTACTGTATATTTGCCTTTACCAATGAGACATCTTCTATCGTAATTTTTGTATTTCTTGCTGTGGCCTTTTCTTCTCTGCTTAGAGAAATCCCTTTAACATCTTGTAAAACTAGTTCGGTGATGCTGAATTCTCAGCTTTTGCTTGTCTGTGCATTTTTCAAAGAATTTTCATATATATTATGTCACCTTGTTCTTCATTAAAATGTTATGATGATAATGGGTAAGGGTACTGTGGTGATTTTAAATAACTTCTATCACTTTACGTGGCCAGGAATTATGAGAGTCAGACCTCACACCCAGGTCTTCCCATCTTCTCAAATAATATATCTACAGATGTATAATAAATAGTAGCTTGACACATGGACTTCCTGTGCTCAGGCTAATGTATATAGAATTTTGTAAATATACATTTCTTAAATACCCTTAAAAATATATATTCATTATTTTCTGTGGTATTTTCATATTTGTCACATGCATTTTAAATTAAGTGAAATTTTGCTGACTGTTGTTGGAACTTAATTACCAAGTATAACAATATTTCCATGAGAAATGTGTAGATGAGCTTAGTAGCCAATTCAAATTTGGAAACTCATCCATTGGCTATTTTAGTTGAAAACTGCACATTCACTGGTGGAGTAGAATATGTTTCAAAACCACAGAGCGTTTTGAAAAAACACTAAAAACTAAAAACTTAAGTCAACTTTGTTAATTTGGTAATAATTTCCCAAAGCTGATTTCCCTATATCTCAATTCATAGGTTTCTGAGCTAAAAGCCACTACTTCTTATAATCACATTTTTGCTGCCTTCAACCTAAGAGACAGTACAAATAGCAATGAGTAGATAAGTATCTGTGCACTTAAAAAGAGAAGAATACTTACATTAATTGTTAAACACAAACCCTTGCAATTTAAGCACTCTTATAGTCTCCTTGATAAATCTAAGTGTCTTAATATGGTAAATTGTGATCTTCTGGGGGAAAAAAAAGTGAAGTGGCCTCAGAGAAGTGGAATTTAAACATTTTTAATGTGAATGGTCATATGACCTCCTCTGGCTGCTTGGTATCTGCTTCCAAATATAAACCAAAGCCAGAAACAATACTGGGATATGTTTCATGCCTTAACTAAAGAATAGCTTTTTGCAAACATACTGCAACTTCATAGACACGTTAATGTTGGTACAGAATGCAGCATTTAATGGCAAGACTCCAGAACAGAGTCTAATGAAAGCATTCTTAGATCATTTTAGCCTTTGTCACAATTCTTAGCCAAAGTCCCTTGGTATAACTTATATACTTAAGGAATAAAACTATATTAATATTTGTCTAAGGATGATATAATTTAAAAAGTAAATCTATTTCTCAAAACTCTCAGCTCATTTTAAAGCCAAATATAAGTGGCTGGGGGTCATCTACTATGTTCTTATTATCTGTGTCCTGTTTCTCTTCTGATCACATGAACGACAGGATGAATACGATGCAATGATCTCATTCCTCTCCTCATTTAATTCTGATTATAAATGATTCTCCTATGGTGATGACTTGTAAAATGGGTTGAAATACAACAGTTATTTTATTTAAAACACTGAAATTATTTTTCCAAAATGATTTCGGAAAACAAACTATAATAAAAATTTTTTAAGACATTTTTAAAGTACTATTCCAAATAATTTTACATATTTATGAAGTGTACAAATGATAGTGACTAAAAGATGTATTTGATATGCAATGATAATTTTTTTAAAGACAGCACTTCTATCCAAAGATGTATATAGCTAAGTACTGGAAGTCTGATACTTCATGTATATATATTACAACTAACAAAAAAAGTAAGCTGTGGAAATAACTCTTCTCAGATAAATCCTCACAAAGCAATGCCCAGAGCTATAGTGTACAACATATGATATAATACAATGGAACACTCTTTTCTGTAAAATTATGCTTATTTGTGTATAGAAACTTCTAGTATATTCTATATAATGGAAAACCAGGAAAACATGTCAGACAACCCATAACCAGTAACCAGAGTTAGAGAGCAGTTCATGTTATTCAAATTGTTGAGACTATGCCCAATGAGTAAAAAAATTAAAACAAGAGTAATAATAATAAATGCTAATATCATTTATTGACTTAGCTCCTATGCACTGTCTATACTTAGTTTACCTCATTTATTCCTCACATTAATTTTATAAGCAAATTTTTGTTATTTTCATTTTACAGATGAAACTCTCTCCTATGTTTAAAGAAAATTTTCAAAGTGATATGTTCAGTAATGTTGGAACTATGCCAGAAAATTCAAGTTTTTCACATTAATAAACCCATGATCTTTACATTACACTAAAAATCCAGGAAAAGAAAATAAATGTTAGTGAAAAGATCTTTGGTTCCCTCAGTAAATTAAAAAGAAACATGGTTGATAGAAATATATCATCTAGCTCCATTTTTCCTTCAGCTTTTAACCAAAATAAAGTACCTATATTACCACGAGTGCACAACCACACTTCCAATACACAGTGAAAATCCTAGAAGTGTCACTGACTTTAATCAGTCACCAAATACTACTATGTCCCACATCTAATCAGCAATCATTCTAATATTGAAGATGCCTGAGGCAAAGACACCACTGTGGAAATTGGTAACATTTGTAATGACAAAATTTTCAATGGGAGCCAAATGTGAGAGCAGTGATGAGGGAAATATCAATACTTGTCAAGACCTAAACAAAATTTTGAAAAACAGAAAAGTGTATATTCACACTTAGTAAGGGATGCCATATAAGTTAAGAGAACATAAACTACGAAGTCAGATCAAACTTGATCTTTGATTGCTTGCACATATTTTACAGAAATGTGTGACCTCAGACAAGTTAAATAACCACTGTTCACCTCTGCATTAGTTAGGGTGATAGTAGCAGTTGTAACCACTAAATTGAAAATCTCGGGTTTTTAACAAAATAGAAGTTCATCATGCTCATTGAAAGTCGAAAGGATGTTCCTCGTTAAACAAGTGTCTCTGCTCCAGGTAGAAATTCCAGGACTCAGACTCCTTCCATTGTGTGGTTT
The DNA here is from genome assembly GCF_949987535.1 of Balaenoptera acutorostrata. Classification (NCBI taxonomy): domain Eukaryota; kingdom Metazoa; phylum Chordata; class Mammalia; order Artiodactyla; family Balaenopteridae; genus Balaenoptera; species Balaenoptera acutorostrata. The sequence goes on from NC_080065.1 coordinate 41,054,282, forward strand.
CACTATCTGCCACAAGCAGTGACCATGGCTCAAGCCAGAAAAAGGAAAGGAAAATGGAAGAGAGATGGTGGGAAGGTTTTCTGGTCCAGGCATAAAAATGAAGTGCATTATATTCACTCACATTCCACTGGTGAGAACTCAGCCCTGACACTTCGTTTCCCCCCTCTAGGTAGAAGGGATAATACAGTATTGTGAGGCCTAGAAGAAGCTCTAACAAACTCTGCCACCGCCTTAATTTCCTCATTTGTAAAACTTGGAAGAAAACCTATTTTGTGGTGTTTTGTGAAGGTTAATTGAGAAAATGCACGTTAACAAATTTAGAAGTATTTTAAATATTCACTAAGGAATAAACAGCGTTGGTTTTTATACTAGTTCTCATCCATACCATCTTAGCAGGAAACATGATGAATTTCTAGGAATAGAAATTGAATTCAAAAAAGGACATTCTAAGAAGACTATAATTGTTCTCCCTCCACACCAGCCTGCTCCAGAGTCTACTCATCCATTCACTACAAAAGATATTACAGACCTACCATCCACCGGGAACTGTGCTCATCATTAGTGATACAACAGAGGGAAGGTCTGGTGCATTCCTCAGGTGCTCACACTACTAGAGAAGGTAGAAACAGATGGTAAATTATGAAACAGTAATTAAAGAAAAGTGAAAAAGATAAAGCAGGTAAGGCACTTAGCAGATATCTTGGCATGTTTTAAACAAACAATAATAACAATAGTGACAAAAATGCAGGTAGCAATGATTGCACTGAAAATCCACTAAACCCACCTAAGAGGTGAAGTCAGAGAAGGAATTCTAGAAGAGTGTGTGTGTGAGTTTGTGTGTGTGTGTGTGTGTGTGTGTGTGTGTGTTGTCATGAGGGGTAGGAAGAGACAGGGAGGCATTCTTCCTAAGAGTATGCAACAGGCAAAAGCACAAAGCCACTAAGAAACAGAAGCCAATACCCAAACTGCAAGCATTCAGTGACTGTAGGAACACTGGGGTTTAGAACACTTTGTATAATATTTTAAGGAGATGGACTTATTTAAGTAAATAAATCTCATCTGAGACTCATTTGAGAGAATTTAAGCAGAGAAAGTGTAACATGATAAGATTTTTGCTGGAGCCTTGAGAAGAATGAATTTGGGGGGGAAAAGGCTATATAAACAAGACCAGTTAGGGAACAGGTGCAATTCACCTAGTGAAAGACAGTGAATTTCTGAGCTAGAACAAGATTAGGAGAGGGGAGAGGGAGGGAGAGAAAGGGAAGGAAAGGAAATTGATTATATTGAAAGAGAAAGTAAGATCAGCAGGACTTAGTCATTGATTAATTGGGTGAGCTGATAGAGTCTAACTTAAATGACTGTCATTAAGATATATAAAAAGGGGAAGGATCAGTTTATAAGGTGTGTGAAGAATGCACCTTTCATCATACTAAATTTGAGGTACCACGTAGATTTTCAGGTAAGAACATTCAACAGGGAGTTGGACACAATTCTGAAACTCAGAAAAGTGATTTAGGGTGCAATTTGGGGAGTCATTATTTTGAAATCTTACTCTTGCTGATATTTGCTTTAAAAATTATTTTTAAATTATTTTAACATTTAATTACTAGAAAAAGTGGTAGAAGAAGTGGAGAATCTATAATCAATCATATTAAAGTCTTCAAGTGGCAAAAGTAATGAGAAGTGACAGAAACCAAGCATCCCAAGAAGTGTTTGCATATGTAAATGCTAATCTAGATTAAAACTGCTTCCATTGTCTGTCTGCTAAGAGGGCCTAGAAGCAGTGACACCTTGGTAGCAATGAGCACACCTGAGGCTCAGATCTTAATTTCTAAATACTATTCCAATAAGAATAGCTAGGGTTCCCTGGAGAAACTGCAGATTCAAAAGCTAGAGAAAGGAAAATACAAGATGAATCTGGAACATCATGTAATGTCAGAAAGTAATGTTGGGAAAAAAAGGTTAGGGACATCACAAAAGGACACAGGAGCCAACCTAAAAGAGCTGACTACAGCTGCAACAATCTGAGCAACAAAATAAATAACAATAGTATTGGACTAAAACCCAAAGAATGAAATATATACTCATGAGTCCATACTGATGTAAACAAATGATTAATAAGTAGAGAAGAAGGGGCAAATTTTCCTTACAGAAGAATTTCAAATAATAAATGTAGAAGAAAGCGCATTAGAATACCAGAGTAATATCTGCTGCAACCAAGCTCCACTGAAGGTTGGTAAAATGAGTGAACCGAATGCTAAAGGAAAACAGGATAGTCACATAGCCTAAAGCCATCTCCTCTTGAATACTATTAATTATCATGGTGATTTTAACTCATTTCCACAGATTCTTTGATATCTCTCCCTCCAGGTGGCAAAGATCAATTTCTTTCCCCTTGAGTATGGCCTGTACTTACTGACTCACTTCTAATGAATAGAATATGGAAAGGTAAAATAGTAGCTTTACAGTGGAGAAACCTGGCAAACACCACCTAAATCAGGTGATCAAGGTCAGCACCACCAGTGATAGGTCATGGTGATGTCACATACCCCAATAAGATGTAAAGAATAGAACACTTCAGTAATATTATTTCTTTAAAAAAAAAAAAAAGCCATAATTCAAGTCTAATCATGAGACAACTTCAGAAAAAATTTTCTACAAAATAGCTACCAGTACTCTTCAAAGTATCAAGGTCATGAAAAGCAAGAAAAGATTGAAGAACATTACATTTCTCTAAGGAGACATGATGACTAAATGGGATGTACTATCCCAGAATCTTAGAATATGAAAAGGGCATGAGTGGAAAAACTGGTGCAATCAAAATAAAGTCTGTAGTTTAGTTAATAGTGTCGTAAATGTACAATGCACCAAAACTAACTTCTCATTTTTAATAAATGTACCATATTTGTGTAAAATTTTAACATTAGGAGAATCTGGGTGAAAAATATATAGGAATTCTGCCCACTATCTTTACAATTTTTCTGTAAATCTAAAATTATTTCAAAAGAAAAGTTAAAGATATACGTCACTGGTATCAGAAGACAAATATGGAGAGGATTAAGGGACTAAATTACGCAAGGAAATCAAACAAAACATACCTGCATGATTGTTATGCCAAGGCCAGTTCTCTACTACATAAATCACAGTTTTGCAGTTGAAAGAGGGTTAGGGTCAGAAACACAAATACACGCAATAAATGACCTAGATGACAAAGCAAATTTCGGCAAATTTCAAGAAGCTCAAACCTCCTGTGTGAGCACAGTAAGAGAAAACCATTAATTTCATTCAAACATTCCCCCCATAGTGCTGCTTCCTCACAGGTATCCTTGTAGTTTCTCTATCTGACACACCTACACCACCTCATGTAATGAAGCAAATGAAGGTAGTGTAATGACCCATTTATTCATTCATTCCACCTAGTATTTATTGAGCTTCTAGTATGTGCCAAGCACTATTCTGAGAGACTGAAACACATTGATGTTATTTAAAGTTAAACTAGATAATCAATCCCTGATTATTCAAATGAGAAAACTGAGGTCTTAGAGTTTAAATGATCTAACCAAGGTCACACAGTCAGTTAAAAACAGAAGTAGACTAGAAATGTCTCTTCAGCAATTTTCTTCTTAACCTAAACAATGATTCTGGGTGGAGGAGAGACACTGGGAGAGGTACAAAAAAAGTCTGTTTCCTTTGTGACTGGAAGAAAATTCTCCAAACATTAAGGGTGATTTGAGCTTATCATAATGATTTATTCAAAGAGCTTTAGGTTCTAGCAACCTTTATTCCAGGAACTGGAAACTCACACCGTTTAATCTTCAGAAAACCCTTGTTAGATAAATCTCATAATTGTTCTACTCTTTTTTTTTCTTTCCCCAGAAGTGGAAAGTCAGGCTTCGAAAGGTTAAGTGCTTTTCTGAGCTCATTTAATGAGATAGTGACAAAGCTGAAAATAGAAGTCCCTGATTCCTCAAGTTTGCCTTATTTCACCTCGTTATCTCACTGAATTAAATTCTCTTTTTCTGTAGTAGTACTTTTACTATCACAGTCAGGTGTTCTGAATCACTGTAACACATAGAAAATGGAGACCCCCCCCAACATAGCATTAATATACTATGAAACTCGCAACATGTGTATCATCAAACACTTTTCCTTTAAAAAACATTTTTACTGATTTCCTCTCAGGTTTCTTAGTTTCTCTGAAACTGAGTTTCCTCACCCTTGAGAGGCATAAATAATATCTACCTTTGTAGTTATTGTATTTTTTTTTTGATATACAACTTTTTTTTTTAACATCTTTATTGGAGTATAATTGCTTTACAACACTGTGTTAGTTTCTGCTTTATAACAAAGTGAATCAGCTATACATATACATATAACCCCATAATCCCTCCCTTTTACGCCTGCCTCCCACCCTCCCTATCCCACCCCTCTAGGTGGTCACAAAGCACCGAGCTGATCTCCCTGTGCTATGTGGCTGCTTCCCACTAGCTATCTATTGTACATTTGGTAGTGTGTATATGTCCATGCCACTCTCTCACTTTGTCCCACCTTACCCTTCCCCCTCCCCGTGTCCTCAAGTCCATTCTCCACGTCTGCGTCTTTATTCCTGTCCTGCCCCTAGGTTCTTCATAACCTTTTTTTTTTTTTTCAGATTCCATATATATGTGTCAACATACGGTATTTGTTTCTCCTTCTGATTTACTTCACTCTGTATGACAGATTCTAGGTCCATACACCTGACTACAAATAACTCAATTTCGTTTCTTTTTATGGCTGAGTAATATTCCATTGTGTGTATGTGCCACATCTTCTTTACCCATTCATCTGTCCATGGACACGTAGGTTGCTTCCATGTCCTGGCTATTGTAAATAGCACTGCAATGAACATTGTGGTACATGACTCTTTTTGAATTATGGTTTTCTCAGGGTATATGCCCAGTAGTGGGATTGCTGGGTCATACAGTAGTTCTATTTTTAGTTTTTTAAGGAACCTCCATGCTGCTCTCCATAGTGGCTATATTAATTTACATTCCCACCAACAGTGCAAGAGGGTTCCCTTTTCTCCACACCCTCTCCAGAATTTATTGTTTGCAGATTTTTTAATGATGGCCATTCTGACTGGTGTGAGGTGATACCTCACTGTAGTTTTGATTTGCATTTTTCTAATGATTAGTGATGTTGAGCATTCTTTCATGTGTTTGTTGGCAATCTGTATATCTTCTTCGGTGAAATGTCTGTTTAGGTCTTCTGCCCATATTTGGATTGGGTTGTTTGTTTTTTTGATATTGAGCTGCATGAGCTGCTTGTAAATCTTGGAGATTAATCCTTTGTCAGTTGCCTCATTTGTAAATATTTTCTCCCATTCTGAGGGTTGTCTTTTCATCTTGTTGATGTTTCTTTGGCTGTGCAAAAGCTTTTAAGTGTCATTAGGTCCTATTTCTTTATTTTTGTTTTTATTTCCATTTCTCTAGGAGGTTGGTCAAAAAGGATCTTGCTGTGATTTATGTCATAGAGTGTTCTGCCTATGTTTTCCTCTAAGAGTTTTATAGTGTCTGGCCTTATATTTAGGTCTTTAATTCATTTTGAGTTTATTTTTGTGTATGGCATTAGGGAGTGTTCTAATTTCATTCTTTTACATGTAGCTGTCCAGTTTTCCCAGCACCACTTATTGAAGAGGCTGTCTTTTCTCCATTGTATATTCTTGCCTCCTTTATCAAAAATAAGATGACCATATGTGTGTGGGTTTATCTCTGGGCTTTCTATCCTGTTCCATTGATATATATTTCTGGTTTTGTGCCAGTACCATACTGTCTTGATTACTGTAGATTTGTAGTATAATCTGAAGTCCAGGAGTCTGATTCCTCCAGCTCCGTTTTTCTTTCTCAAGATTGCTTTGTCTATTTGGGGTCTTTTGTGTTTCCATACAAATTGTGAAATTTTTTGTTCTAGTTCTGTGAAAAATACCATTGGTAGTTTGATAGGGATTGCATTGAATCTGTAGATTGCTTTGGGTAGTATAGTCATTTTCACAATGTTGATTCTTCCAATCCAAGAACATGGTATATCTCTCCATCTGTTTGTATCATCTTTCATTTCTTTCATCAGTGTCTTATAGTTTTCTGCATACAGGTCTTTTGTCTCCTTAGGTAGGTTTGTTTATTCCCAGGTATTTTATTCTTTTTGTTGCAATGGTAAATGGGAGTGTTTTCTTAATTTCTCTTTCAGATTTTTCATCATTAGTGTATAGGAATGCAAGAGATTTCTGTCATTAATTTTGTATCCTGCTACGTTACCAAATTCGTTGATTAGCTCTAGTAGTTTTCCGGTAGAATCTTTAGGATTCTCTATGTATAGTATCATGTCATCTGCAAATATATGACAAACCTACAACCAACATCGTTCTCAATGGTGAAAAACTGAAACCATTTCCACTAATATCAGGAACAAGTTTGCCCACTCTCACCACTATTATTCAACATAATTTTGGAAGTTTTAGCCACAGCAATCAGAGAAGAAAAAGAAATAAAAGGAATCCAAATCAGAAAAGAAGAAGTAAAGCTGTCACTGTTTGTGGATGATATACAACTCTTTTATTGAAAGCACTTAATAGAAACACTGTTGAGAAATGCTGAATCAAGAAATTTCTGAATTATCATACAATACCATGATTCTATAATGATATCCAGGCTATTGTTCTAATCCTTTAGGGACCACATTCACATCTCGGTATCAGACTTTAAGTCCACTGTCTCAGAAATTTGTCCAGGGAGCAAGAGATGCAGGTAAATGGGCTTACAAATTTTTAGTAATGCAGACTTGAATCCTAAAATATGTCTGAAGAGACACATAAAGACTTATGCTGTTACTGACATTATTACCATTTATGGGTAAAATACAATTTTTCTGACCATAAGAATGAAAAATTTTAGACTTTACATTAATATTTTGCTCTGACTTTACTGAAGTTGTTGAAATAAAAGTAAATTGTTTGGCAAATTTATGGTTACCAGGGGGTAAGGGGGGGAAGGATAATTTGGGAGATTGGGATTGACATATATACACTACTATATATAAACTAGATAAGTAATAAGGACCTACTGTATAGCACAGGGAACTCTACTCAATACTCTATAATGGCCTATATGGGAAAAGAATCTAAAAAAAGCGTGGAGATATATATATATATATATATATATATATATATATATGTATAACTGATTGGATTTTTTGATATAATGTATGTGAAGTGATAGCACAATATCTATACATGCTAAATTAAGTTTTCCCTCTATTTTCCTATCAATTTTAGCCCCACGAATCAAATTTAGAATGTAAGATAATTGAGCAAGAGTTATTTGTATAGCTACAATATGAATACAATAAAGGGAAAATAAAATATCTGATAAATGAAGTTTTCTGGAAACATTTTGAATATCACATAAGTATAGATGCTGAACTGCCATAAAAATAACGTATCAAACAATCTGAATCATTGATATTATCTACATGAGACAAAATGTATTATCTGGGACAATATAAGTGGAATTTTGTGAACAGTTTAACCTAATATAAGTATTTAAACATTAATACTTGAATAAACTGAGCAGAAAAAAAATATGTTTCATTTATCATTTAGTGTAATTTCATTTACCATTTACCATTTAGGGCCAATTGTAGACCAATAAAGTACATTAAAATAAATTATTTCCTCATGTTCAAGTACATGGAACAAAGTATTTTAGAAACATTGCATATGTGTTAACTTCATATTTTTCTTAACATTCATCCAAAGACTTCCATATGGTAGGACTTATAAACCTTTTTCTCGAGTAGGTTAATCATTCTCCTTTCAACATTTAAAAAATGAATTTACTTGGAAATCTTGTTTCATAAATAATAGAGAGGAAATTAAATGATTTCTCATTAATTCCAAATGTGATTTCTCAGTATAGTTGTATTTTTACTTCAAACCACATTGCCTTTGGGAAAAAAAATGCATGACTTAATTTTGAATTAATCTAAAATTTCTGAAAAGAACTAATTAAGTAACAAATAAAAATCATGTAAAAGGAATTTTTAAAAAATATTTATCGGGCTTCCCTGGTGGCGCAGTGGTTGAGAATCTGCCTGCCAATGCGGGGGACGCGGGTTCGGGCCCTGGTCTGGGAGGATCCCACATGCCGCGGAGCGACTGGGCCCGTGAGCCACAATTGCTGAGCCTGTGTGTCTGGAGCCTGTGCTCCGCAACGGGGGGGGGCCGCGATAGTGAGAGGCCCGCGCACTGCGGTGAAGAGTGGCCCCCGCTTGCCGCGGCTGGAGAGGGCCCTCGCACAGAAACGAAGACCCAACACAGCCATAAATAAATAAATAAATAAAATTAAAAAAAAAAAAAAATATTTATCAGTGAGAGCAATGGGTAGCTTGTGATAGGATAGTTCAGAATCTATTGGTCACCATGATGAAAGGTAAAAGATGCTAATCATCTTCTATAACTTCAGAATTCACCATTAAACTCTAGCTATGTCCATATTTAGGCACTCATATTTTCCTAATTTTAAAAAGTGCACCTGGAGCAGAATTTTTTCTCCCAAAGGACAGAGCCAGCTGGAGAGACAATTAAGCCTGATTGGATGACTCAGCAATAAAAATAGGAAACTAGCTGGATGAGAAAAGACGAGCTACAAAGAACTAGATTGTCAGGAGAGGGCTCTTTGGAGAGGTTGAACTTTTCAACTAATGGCAAACTCATTCCTGAAATTGAAAGAAAAGGCAAAGAAATGTTTTATTCAGAGTTAAATTGTGTATAGGGCTATATAGTTCTCAATGTCTATTATGCTTTAATAAGTAGTTAACGTAACAATAATAATACCAAATTGGGAGTCTAGCATTATCAAACGTCACCCAAGCCTTTCTACAGTCAGGTGACAGCACTGTGCTCCTTCCTGCCCCTTCCAGGAACAAGTGTCTGGTCATTTTGCCAGAAAAACAATCCCCTCCCCTTCCTCTTGCTAACTCCTCCTCATCACTCAAAAGTCCATTAGTTTCCTGATTATACCTACCCAGGGAAGAGTTGCTTTATCCTTCAGATTGGGTCATTCTCCTCTCATAAATATATCACTTTTTAGATGCTGCCTTCTTCAGAGTACACAGTCCAAGAATGTATGTGTTTAACGTCAATATTTTTAACATTTATCTCCTTTCCTACTGTTAAGATCCATCAGAGGAGATCTTGTATCTGTTTCCTTGACCACAGCATACCCTGAGTAGGTGCTCAGTGAATATTCACTGCTGAGCGAATGAATCCTGAATGGAAAATAATGAGGCAGAGATGCAGCCCTGCCTGCCAACTGATTAGTTCCATTATTTTGGACAAGTTCACTTTGCCTCTTTACGTCTTAGTTTCCGCTAAGATTACGTCCATCTCTAAACTTCTAAGCTTTAATAAGTAGGTTATATAATATCCTTTTCTTGACTTAAACATGAAATTTTCAAGAAACTTTTCTTAACTACTATAATATTATTATCCTGTATTCATTTTCTTCCCATCCTCTATTATTTCACTGGAACTTAGTAAAGGTAGTTTTTCTCTGCAGGCAGGAGAAACATCTCCTAGTAATTAAAGTGAAGAATCCATTCTCTCTAATTCAGAAGAGTAATGAGATAATTTAAACATTCATTCAACAAATAATGAATATAAGTCTACTAAATCCTAAAAATTGTTCTAGGTGAATAGGACAAAATAATAAGTAAAACAAAGTCTCGTTTCTCCTACAGCTTTCGTTCTAGGGGGGATGTGGTAAATAAATATATAATATATGAAGTTGTGATAAGTGCTATGAAGAAAAAATAAACCCAAGCAGGATGGATAAAGAACAGAGAAGAGTGATGCTTTATATACAGTAGTCAAGAAAGAGCTCACTCATAACTTGACCTTCTATCCATAACATGAGTAGGGACCTGAAAGAAATGAAAGATGAGAGTCTTATCTGGTGAAAGAGCGTTCCAGATAGAGGAAAGAGCTGGTCCAAAAGACATGAAAGGCATTCTTGGCAAAGTTTTAGATTTAGCAGGGAGACAGTATGGCTAGAAGGAAGTAAAAAGGGACTGTGCAATAAAAGATGAGATCAGAGGGGTAGTCAAGGAGTCAGATATGTAGGAGGACCTTATGGGCCTCTTCATGAGATTGAAAACCATTGTATGGTTTGGAGCCATGAAGTGACATGATTTGCCTTAGGTTTTCAAAGGAATGCTTGGACAGGTATATGAAAAATTAGCCCAAAGGGTACAAGGGTAGAAGTTAAGAAACCATTTAGGAGGTGTTACAATAACCCAGGTGGCAGACGATGATGGCTTGAAACAGAAGGGTAAAGGTGGAAATGGTTCAGAAATGGTCAAACTCTAGATCTATTTTGTAATAGAGTCAATGGATTGGATATGGAGATGTTGGGAAGAGAAGTCAAATGAGCAGCTAGCTAGAGGGAGGGGAATGGGCTATAACTGACTAGGATAAACACACCTCTCTCACTTGCAGGGCCCACGGATGAGCAGAGGAAAACAGTCACAACTTGCATGGTCTATAGGGGAAATAGTGTCCTCAAGTGAGAACGAGGTTTCAGTTTGAGCAAAAAAAAAAAAAAAAAAAAGTGCATGGAATAGTTAGAGGAGAACTAAAGGTCAGAGGGATTTTGTTGCTAAGACCTCTAGATCCACAGGACCCAGTGAACAGTGTGGGGGATGGAGTTGGAGAGGAGAGGGTCATGAGAGGAAGTCAGGGTAGTGGATGTCTGGAACCTCATGGGATGGGGAAATGTGGTAATCTGAGGCTTCTTGCATTTACAGAGGCAAACTGGGATGCAAGACATACTGGCATTAGTCTGGATGATGTTTCAGGAAACCTGTGGTGATGAGGCTATGAGTCAGTCCTGGAGGAAGGAGGCTTCTTCCTGCCAGGAAGCTGTGATGCTCTGAGATGACGAGGAAGTACATGCCCTGTCTTCTCTGCCCTCAGGTTCCTGGCCAAAATATTATCCTTGGCTTTTCTCATGGGAATGCTTGATCTCATAGCATGTAGCTATTTGAGGTACTGGGTTATATGTTAGCACTAGATAAGTATTGAGCTGCATGTGCAGTTAGTAAGGGTTTACCTTTTCTTATAGAAAGTGCAAAGACAAGGTAGGCCACCCCAGTTCCCCCAGCTGGCTTACTGCCTATATTTCCCAACACCGCACACCACTACCCTCTTCAAACTTACTGCCTGCACATACTATAGGGCAGTACATATTTAATTTGTGGTGCATCTGTTCTTGATCAGACATGAAATGGGAAAAATATACATGGCTCTAATTAAAAACTTTAAAACGCTTTCAGCTAGGAAGGAAAAACAGAAGCCAAAACTACAGATTTTCAGAAGCCTAGAAGGGTATGCAAAAACATATATCAATAATATATTTATACAATATATCAATACAATGCAAAAAAAAATAAGATGCAGGATTGTATTGAGCTAAGTCTTGACCTCAGGGCACTTTGTGAAATGTATTACTTAATTACAAAGACCAGAACAGGATAATTAAATACTTCAATGCATTATTAAGCCACTCTTTTGATTCATTATTATTAGAATCTCTCTGTTTTTATTTACATAGAAGGCATATTTACAGCAAAAAGAAGAAAATTTGGAATGATACAGACAAAAGTTTTATGTTAATGATTCATAAAATTCCTTCTATGTGGCAGGCACTGTGTTCAGGCTCTGTCCTGGACTCTTTACAGACACACTAGATTCAATATTTACAACCCTCTCATGAGTTATCTATTATTCCTGCTATATAGATTGGGACATGGAGACTTAGCAAGGTTACAGAGCTCATAAGAAGCAGAAACAAAATTTCAACACAGTCGTGTACCTCAACTACACCACACTGCTGTCACTTACCAAGTTTATGATAATGATGAAAGACTATTTGTGTCAATTGCAAATAAACATCTAATAATGCTTCTTTGTTGAAAATAATTACATAACTATCTAGACCATCAGTTCTGAATATTGATGTGGAAATCACGGCGGTACCACAGTCAGCAGTGACTGCTGTCAGGAAACATCCTTCAACAATCACTACTGTGTTCACTGTATGCCAGGTACTACTGAAGCACTGGGAGTTCAACACTAACAGAGAAAACTGAAGTTTATGCTCTCAGCCAACTAACATCCTAGTGGAGACACACGGAGCAACAAATCAGGAAACACATAAACAAAACCATTCTAAGTGCCAAGAAGCAAAGACCCACATAATGTGAAGGTGAATATAGAGGAATAGCAACTTGAGCTAAACGTGTCCACGAAATATGGCTCTGAAAAGATAACATTTGAGCTAAGTTTGGGGAGGCAGAGAATACAACCAATGCAAAAATTCCTAATGAAGGATCCAGCTTCAAGAAGAAGTCTAATGAAGCCAGTGAATGTTCTGCAAAGGAGAGAGTGATATAAGCTGATTTTGGAGAGATAGGCAGGGGTCAGATCATGTAAGGTCTTGGTGGTCATGGTAAGGCATATTCAGACTTTATTTTAAGTCATTGGAAGGCTTTAATCAGAGGACTTAGAGGAGTTACAAGATGCAATTTGGAAAAGAAAGCTAATACAACCTCACAGGAAAGACATTACTATGTAAATTATATATAAATATATGCTTATATATATGCCATATGCCATGTATATATATGTTATGTGCATATATATGACAAACAGGGTCTATCCATTTGCCTACACTTCTACTTCAAATAGATTTCTCAAAGTCAAATGCTTAAGAACTGATGCTGAATAAGATGACTGTGCCTTCAGGCAGGATGGAATACAATTCTGTAATTCTAGTAATTCTGATTTCATCTTGTTATTCCTCTCTAGATGACAGGTTTCTTTTTGGTAACTGACATTGAAATGCAGAACCTGCAAAATCAGCCATTTATCAGTCCAAGTCACTGGAAGCCTTCATATCTGAATAGCAGGAATGTCATCTCTTACTAAGTTACACGTGTCATTTCTTTCCCAGAATAATTGGGATATGATTGCATATGATCAGTTTGCATCATGTGAAAAGGATGCATAAAGTTCTCTCTCATCCTCTTGATGATTCACTTTAACTGAGCCGTCACTACAAAGGCTCCTCTGTGGACCAGGAGCAGCCATGGTGATTATTTTCACTGACCTGGGGAAGCAAGAGTTTTTTGTCAACTGTTCATCATGGCCTTTTACATTTCTAGTGTAACAAGAATACAAGAATTCCCCCAACTAAATACATTTTGAATACAGACATAAAGAACAGTAGTTTGAAGAATCTCCAAAATATTTGCTTTCACAAATCACAGCAGGGTGCATCTGACGAGTTGGGAGGAGAAGTATGAGAATCAGAGAGTTCCAGGCCTGAAAAACCTATTCAAGATCACCCAATTCAACCTCTTCTTTACAGAGGTGAAGTAACCAAGACCAAAAGAAGGACGTTAAGAATATTTTCCAGTCTAAGGATAGTCTCACTAATTTGATCATAAAAACGACTAAAGGTTAAAGAAACTAGAGGCATTAAAAGGATATTTATTGGATAAACATAATCATGATGGAACCAGTTACTGAAATATGTTTTTTCAATGTTTCAAGGTTATATAATGCTTATAATATTACTTATATTACCCGATTATTTTTATTTTTATTATGCTATAAAACTATATTATATCAGAGAAAGCATTTTATATGTCATAACACAGGTACAAAATTGAGAGATTAAAAATGGAGCATCTGATGCATGCTGATATATTTGGAGGAAGCAGACTGTGAAAGACTGTAGTCTGCAGCTTCCTTTGAAATGCATCAAAGAAAAAAAATTGGTATGTGAACTGAAGAATAAATATGTGGTACAGAAAATGTACGAAGATGTTAATTAAAGAATCTAGGTAGTGAATATATGTAAGTATTCACTGGGAAATTCTTCCAAAATTTGTACATTTGAAAATTCTCATAATACTTTGTTGGGAAAAGTTCAATGCCTAAAAAGATCTGCTCTTCTAGAAGAAAGTAACCAAGCCAGTTGTTAATGGATAAATCCACTGTAACTTCAGGGATGAAGCCTCATATTTTTTAATTCTTCAGAGGGGTTCATCATTTGTTTTTCTACAAAGGGGCACAAAATGTGTATGTATATTTCCACCTAGATCCATAAAAACATATTCTTGATTGTAACTCCTTTTGTTTACTATATAAATGTAAAATATACTCACTATCCTCACTGAATACATTTTATTCTAAAGTATTGTTGTATTGGCAGATCCATTTAACTGAGATTAGACCCACTTCCCCTGAGTATCAGGAGAACAAGGTTGAGAATTGGTTAGAACCATGTCTGTTTTGAAAATGGTTATTGGTCGCAGAAATAAAAACACAGTAAAAAAAATTTGTTTTAAAAGTATCAGTTAAAAAGGAATGAAAAAAAAAAATTTAGCCAGGACTGTCACACTACTTCAACATTAGCTCCCTCTAAAAGTGCTAAGTGAGAGGTAAATAAAATGCAGTTATTCTATCATAATAAAATTATTTGATATTTGAATTATTAAGAGAAGCCCTAGGCTACTTCAGTGTTTTATATTCTTGGGAGAAATAGTTTTGACTTTTCATGTGCCTTTTCCAGAGTGTCCAAAATGACAAATTGAACCCAGGTGTTACTTTGTATTGTAGCCAATAATTATTTTTTGAATCCTTTGTCCATAAAAGGGGCATACCTTACATCTGGCATATAAATTGCCCACATTGAGCGAACTAACTGGGAGAAGCTGACCCAAAGCACTGGGTATCCCAGTTGTAGAAGCCAGGACCTAACAAACTACAGTTGTTGATTTAAGCCTAATCATGGCTAGTTAAGCATGATATTAAGCATGCAAGGTCAATTCAATGGCCTTTACTTTTTCCATAACAAAGCTTTCTATGATGCATGCCTTTATTCTGTTTGTCTGAACCTTCTATATAGACATAACTACATAAAGAAAATTATGCCATATATCACAATTTTGTTGCATCCATAACATAAAATTAGTTATGTTATTATACCATATAAACTGCAAAAACTACGATGACCTTATTGTTTCAAATTATATCATACCCATCTCTGAAATCAAAAACCTCTCTATGAAATAGGATATTTAAAATTTTGAAACAAGTCATATCATCCTGCTTCTGACCATAATGGAATAACAGGGAGCAGGTTTCCCTTCCTGCTTTAACCAACTGGAAAACCTGACAAACTGTGGGAAACAGTGGTTTTCAGATATTGGATCACAGGCAATGCAGAAGAATAATTCCTGGAGGAAGGGAAGCAAATAAGGTGATCCCTAACCCTGCACCAGCTCCCTGCCTAGAGTGAGTTTCCAGGGGACAGTGCAGAGAAAAGAGATCCAAATAGAGCTTAGTGGTCTTGTAGAGTTGAGAGACAAAGTGTAGAGATAGGAAGGCCATGGTGGCTGGAACTTGTGAGTCAAAATACCAGAGCTGAGGGAGCTGCACAGAGCGAGAGCACCAAGACCAGCAGAGGGATCCCTGCAATGAGTCTGTGAGCACAGCACATGCATGTGAAGTCACTACGAAGGCCAAGGAAAGAATTATCAAAAAAGGGTAGATGAAACAGAAAATACATGAAGAAATAATGGCCAGCATTTTTTACAAATTTGATGAAAACTATAAACCCAAAGATCAAAGGCACTCAACAAATACCAAGTAGAAGAAAAATGAAGAAAACCATACTAAAACACTTAAAAATCAAATTATTGAAAAGTAATGTTAAAGAGATAATCTTAAAAGCAGCCAGAGAAAAAAGTCATATTACGTACAGTAGAACAAAGAAAAGAATGACATCAGACTTCTCATCAGAAACAGTGCATGCAGGAAAAAAAAAAAATCGACTGATATCTTTATAGTACTAAAAGAAAAAAAAAAATCTCCCTAGACTCCTTTATGCAGCAAAAATACAGTTCAAAAATCAAGACAAATAGTGACTGTCAGGCATACAAAAGCTAAGAGAATTCATTAACAGTAGATTAGCACTACAAGAAATGTTTAAGGCAGTTCTGCAGAGAGAAGGAAAATGATACCAGATGGGAATTTGGATCTATACAATGCAATGGCAACAGAAAGAATAAAAGGCATTTTTTAAACTCACTTTTAAAAATACTTTAAAAGACAAGTATCTGTCTTTTAAAGCAAAATAATTATTTTGTAATAATACAAAAATAATTACAATATATTGTGGCATTTATAACAAACATAGAGGTAAATTATATGATAACAACAGCACAAAGGCCAGCAAGGGAACAACGGAAATATACTGTTTTAAATTTCTTATACTATATGTAAAATGGTATAATATTATCTGAATGTAGACTGTGATAAGCTAAAGATGCATATTGCAAAACTTAGAGCAAGCACTGGAAAATAACTGAGGTATAGTTCAATAGTGGGGATCAAATAGAGTCATAAAAAATACTAAATTAATATAAAAATAGGGAGAAAATAGGGAAAAAAATAACGAAATACATATGGGCTAAATAGAAAACAAATACCA
This sequence comes from Balaenoptera acutorostrata, assembly GCF_949987535.1. NCBI lineage: Eukaryota > Metazoa > Chordata > Mammalia > Artiodactyla > Balaenopteridae > Balaenoptera > Balaenoptera acutorostrata. The sequence continues at coordinate 41,070,877 of NC_080065.1, forward strand.
AGATGGCAGATTTAAATTCAATTAAAGCATTTACATTATATGTAAATGGTTTAAGTTAAATGGTAGAGATTATCAGATGTGATTAAAAAAAAAAAAAAAGGAAAATTCAAAAGCTGTATACAAAAGACTCACTTTAAAATAAAAAGACTGAAAATAAAACATGGAAAAAGACATACCATACAAACACTAATTATATAAAGATGGAGTGGCTTTATTAATATCGAAGTATATATCAGAGATAAAAAGGTCATTTTATGATGCTAAAGAGAGTAATTCATCAAGAGGACATAACAATCCTAACTATGTATGAATCTAATAGGACAGCTTCAAAGTACATGTAGTAAAAACTGTTAGAACTGAAAGGAGGAATGGATAAATCCAAAATTATAGTTGCATATTTTAATATCCCTCTCTCAAGAATTGCCAGAACAAGCAGTCGTAAGATCAGTAAGAATATAAACAATTTGAATAACAGTATTAATTGCCCTAATTGATGATTGTAGAACGTTCCAACCAATAACAGCAGAAGACACATTTTTTTCAGTGCATATAGAACATTCACTAAGAGAGACCTATTCTGGGCCACAAAGCAAGTCTCAATAAATTGGAACAAGAATAGAATTCAAAAATTATTAAAGATATGATAATATTTAGTGGTAATATCTACAGGGTCTAATAATTATATTTGATTTTTAAGTACTTTTCAAGTCTGAATTATTTTAAAAATGAAGTCCAAACAAAAGTAATATATTCTAAGGAAAATAGATATATTATGAGCCACACTTAAGATTTGGTTGTTTAATGCTTGCATTTCAAGAGTTCTCAAGATTTCCAGTATAATAAATTTTCTTTGTAAAATAATTATTCTGATATTATCACATATTCGTAACACTTATTGTTCTATATTTGATTGGGCAAAGGTCTAAAATTTAAGCACTGTAATTCTTTTTAGCATGGATAAGAGACTGAATTACGCAAATATTCATCCATATTTAATAAATGACTAAACTCACACTAAATCTGATGTTTTAAAGCTTGGAAATCGGTACTTCCATTAATAGAGTGATTTAAATTCCTGTTAAGGTTGAGTTCACTTACAAAACTAAGTAAAATAAGGATTGCTTTATAATTGATATACCCAAGAGGCATCTCTGAGGGAGTCACCCAGGGTAAGTATCAGTTCCCTTTGATGCCTAGAGAAACGTCCATCAGTTTCCTAAGCACTTTGTGAGTTTAGGAAGAATGTCATGAGGTAGTACTACTATTGGCACCCCAATACCTCATCTCTTGTCTAAATTACAGCACATGCCACTGATTGGAGACCGTACATCAAATCTTATCTGTCTCATTTCCAGACCATTTGTATGCTGTTTTGGTCGTATTTACACCTAACACAGGACAGCAGAGAAGGAGCAAGACCTATTCGTTAAAATTTTGGATCATGTAGTAGTAGACTGTAAGCTACTATTTAAGAGTAAAAACTATTTTTTGTGTACTGTTATAATCTATATGCATAGCATATAGTTTGAGTCCATGATATTTTTATTCAATAAAACAAAAAAGGAGGGCTTCCCTGGTGGCGCAGTGGTTGAGAATCTGCCTGCCAATGCAGGGGACACGGGTTCGAGCCCTGGTCTGGGAGGATCCCACATGCTGCGGAGCAACTAGGCCCGCGAGCCACAACTACTGAGCCTGCGCGTCTGGAGCCTGTGCTCCGCAACGGGAGGGGCCGTGATAGTGAGAGGCCCACGCACCGCAATGAAGAGTGGCGCCCGCTTGCCGCAACTAGAGAAAGCCCTCGCACAGAAACGAAGACCCAACACACCCAAAAAATAAATTAATTAATTAATTTTAAAAAAAAAGGATTAATAATTTAATAAATAACTGATATACTAACTATATTATAGAAAAATACATGTTTTCTCCATCATGACATCATTCACTAGCTAGAAGGTTGTTTATCTAAGACCAGAAATATTCATGACAGAAAAACAATGGGATGATCAAGCAGACCCCTGATTTTATTTTGAATAGACCCAAGTTTATATGCAAGTTAGCCACAGGCCAACTTAGTGATCCATTCCAGACACACCCTGTCTCCATCCCTCGGCTATTCCAACTCCTGAAGTAATGCTATCAAGCAGAGAGCTCCAGCTCTGTGCCTCGCAGGTACACGGTGGGATTGCTCTTCTTGACTTCTTGTGGCTAGGTGAGGTCATGTGACAAATCTGGGCCAAAGAATTATAGAAAGTAATATATATCACTTTGAGTCAGATCATTTAATTGCCCACCAAGACCGTACAAGAAGTTACTAAGATATCTTGGGCCAAGTGATAACACTCTCAAACACTAAGAAACAAAAAGAAAATTTTGTCTTCATGAAGCCATTAATAACTCACAGACCACACACTGGGGAATATTGAATAAGATTTCTAAAAACTCAGAGCATGAGGGAAACACTTCTAAGGAAACCCTCTCCCAAATTTGATGACATCTTGATTTTGTTTTGCAGCCACAAGTTTGTAATGACAACACGCTTACGTGACTGAACTGTGAGAAAATTATTTTGATTTTTTTCTTTGGAAAAAACATTGAGCTATTTTCCTTTAAGAAAATTTTAGTAGCATAATTTGGGAGAAAATGTGTATAGAATAATTGTGCAATTTTATCACATTTAAATTGTATTTTTAACCTGAAGCATTTCCTTTCCACATCAAATAAAATAACTGAATAAAATAAATTATCATCTGAAGATCTGTATCAGGTGAAAAGGAAAACAATCTGATAAGTTTGGTCTTGCAAATTGAGTAAGTTATTTTGCCAATTTGGAAGTGTTCTATTTTGAATTAGTCATCTCTTTAATTGCTTTTATTTTTTTCATAAGAGTATTTATTTTTTCTCTGTTTTGGAAGGCAGAAATAAAATGATATAGCAATTAATGAATAGATAAAATAAATGGTTCTCCAACCAAGGGATGGATCACACTGGTTTTTTCACCCCCAATACTCCATCCCTCAGATGAAGAAATAATGGGACATATAGTACCTTAAGTCCTGAAATAGGATGTATTGGCCTTATGTGAAGGCTCCACAGTGTCTGTGTCTCTCCTGACACAAGAATTATACTTCTTTTTTCCCAGCTGTAATAAAATGACTAATAAATATTTTCCTTACACTCTTGGTTAGCAAATCTTCTAATGGGAAATGTGACAGAAGAGGACAGGGAAAAATTTCCGCTTCCGTAAAGTAAAGATGATAAAAGAAACTCATAGTATTGACAGGACCTTTCTTTCTCAGGAGGCAGGGAAAGGAGTTGATTTCCTGAGGGCTACAAATAGAACTAGGGACATCTGACCTCTCAGTTCTTCAAAGAACAGGTGTCTAACCCAAGAGTCTGGGTAATTTCACTGCTTGCTGCATCTCTCAACAACAAGAGTAACAACAACAACAATAAAAGCAATTATTAATAAACAGTTGTTCTTGAGAATAGTTTTGGGTGGAAATAATTAATTCCCTTTGCAGGTGGAATCTATCAACACACAGATTCATGAGGGAAAGAAAGCCACAGCAGTACCTGCACCAGTCACCCATGTTACAAGTGACTCAACGCAGGAAGAAGCTGGGAGGCCACAAAGCGGACAAAAATATACGTATGTGCGAAAGTGGAGAAAACTCAAGCATTTTGAATGGAGCTGCTGTTTCCATAACTACAGAATAACTGATTTGCTCTTGGGCACCCAGGTCCCTGAATGCATTTCAGCCTCTTGATATCTGATAGGGATTGTTCATTTAGTAATTGTGAAGACACATTTTCTGGTTAGGAGTCTTGCGCAAAAGCATCCATACTACAGAAAAGAGGACAAGAGAGTGAGCAAGCGAGAAACTATGTTCCTTTTTGTTAAATTCTCTCACTAATTACAGGGTTTATAATACTATGTATGAAGTTTAAATATAATGTCCTTTCTGCTTCCTACAAAATGTTCTACATTTAGAAATCTTTCATAAATTTGTATGATTTTAATGAAATGAAAATGTTTCATAGTCCAGTAATGGGGACTCATTTTGCAATCTCAACACAGTATTAATATTACTTTAAATAAAATTGTTTCTACTGTTTGTAAAACTCAACAAATTTTACGTTTTAGTGAAGCATGGTATTTTACAGCTCATTCTATTTCAACTCATTAATCAAAGGAGATTAAATATCTGACCCAGACACCACCACTCCCCACTCCTGCTCCTTTAGCAGACTTAGTGAATTGATTGTGGAGGCCTTTCTGCCTTAGCTGAGACAGTCTTATAATCATTCTCAAAATCTTCCATTCAAAAATTTCTAATAGATATCTGTCATGATTGTTGATTTCCTTTTCTAATTCCTCCACTAGATTACAAAATCCCTTTTAGCAGTAGTCTTGATTATTCATCTTTGTATCCCTATATGTAGTACAGTGCTCAGCAAATTAATTGTCTAGCAATTAAAATATATTAAATACTATATCTGATAATAATATAAAGATATGAAGTTCACAAATGAGGAATCAGGAAAGTAATTACCTAGTCGCTTATTTTTCATTAGAATGGTTAGTATGTGATTATACATACAATGTTTAATTGATGTACAGAATCATACATTTAAGAAATGTGCTACTAAACAGAATTCTTTCAAAAACAGTAGCATTTTTCTAGGACATGTGCTAACTAGAAATTTTTTCATCTGTAACCACAGAGTCAGCTTCTAATTTGAAGACACGGGAGATTTTTGGAACGTCTGAAATAACAATTCAACTAAATGGAAAAGGGGATGGATGATTCAGCTGGTAAAATTCCCAGAAATAACAGTTAGAAACATTAAAACATTTGTCTTTGACATTAGGCAAATACTGGTAATACGGCAACAGGGAAAGACTTCAGCAAAACTGTGAATTTTTTTTTTTTATCACTTGCTGGTGTCTTTCTGTCTCCTCTGCAGCCCAACTGAACTTCTCAAATGTGGTAGACCCCTCTCTCACACACATGCACCTCTCACTCAAGTTGTGAAACCCATATTCATATACCTATATTTTTTTGTGTAAGAATTACTCTCAACTACTTGCAAATTACTCTCACTACCTGCCAACAAATTGCCCACTGAAATGTTACCTGGTAATGGCTTAAACTATATTTGAAGTTCTATAAGAACTTTTGTTTCTTGAAGAAACAGAAATGAATCATTCCCCAATGGTGAAATTTTAGTCATTAATGTCACAAGTCTCAAGATATGTCTGAAAACAGAAAACTAGTCACTTAGAACTTCTAGAGTCCACTACTCATAACTTGGCTTTGTGTGTGTCAGGGTAGTAAATACGTATACAATTTTTTGAATCCATTCATGTTCTAATATTTTTCTAAAATGATTAACATATGTGCGCCTAAGATATAAATCTATCAATAACTCTTTCCTAACAAATTTTATTAGCATTTTTTACTAATTATTGTCATTACAAAATTATTCTGCTTCTACAACAACCATATGCCAGGGGGGAAAGGGGAGGTAAACCTACGCCAGGTTAAGGACTATCTAAGTTTGCATTTCTCTGAACTTCAGATTGAATAAAAATGGAGAAGCATTTTAAATTGTACAGTTTTTTTTTTTTGGTTTTTTTTTGGCTGCGTTGGGTCTTCATCGCTGCGCGCAGGCTTCCTCTAGTTGCAGCGAGTGGGGGCTACTCTTCGTTGCGGTGCACGGGCTTCTCATTGCGGTGGCTTCTCTTGTTGCAGAGCACGGGCTTCTAGGTGCACAGGCTTCAGTAGTTGCAGCATGAAGGCCCTAGAGTACGTGGGCTTCAGTAGTTGCAGCATGCTCAGTAGTTGTGGCGCGCAGATTCAATAGCTGTGGCTCGCAGGCTCTAGAGTGCAGGCTCAGTAGTTGTGGTGCATGGGCTTAGCTGCTCTGTGGCATGTGGGATCTTCCCGGGCCAGGATCGAACCCATGTCCCCTGCATTGGCAGGAGGATTCTTAACCTCTGCACCACCAGGAAGTCCAACTGTACAGTATTATTAACACCTGTGAATGCTTGTGATTCAATGTCAGTCAGTTGGAAGAAGTTGTTCTGAATGTTTATCCTTCTCCTCAGTATCACAGAGATTATTATTTTCACACAACGGAGAACTGCTTCCCATACTAAAACAGTGTAGCCTCCACAAAATTAGTTGATTCCCCAAACATTTCTGTTAGATACTCTTAGGGAGTTACAGCTCTTGGATTCTACACACTATCACAATCCGAATTCTACCTTTACACTCTGGTATGATGCCAAATATTGAAGAGGATAGGAATTTCATTTTTTTCAGGGATTCTGTGAAAAAGATAGTAAAATAATTTGACTGGCTAATTATATCTCACATCACTATGCTCTTTAGACTTTCAATTTAAAGTTTACAAAGCACTTTCATATGAATTTTCTTTTTTATTATTAAAACAACCATATGAGCCAAGTAGAAGCTATCATCCACATTTTTTAGATGAGAGAAAAGTATCTAGAAATGACTTGTGCAAGGTACTCCTGACTTTCATTTCAATTCAGCTGAATTTCCTTTATTTCATATGTTCACCCAGCTCATATCTCTACATCAGTAACAGTGAAAAAAGCAGCACATTGAAATAATCAGCATATAATTGCAAATATTCCCACTGATGACCAACCTTAATGGAAAACCATTTTGATTCCACCACTCCTGACAAATAAGATTATCTCAAAATAGCTACTATTCTCTTCCTTCACAACTGCGTTAAATTATATGAAACTATGGGACTAGTTTCCAGAATCCTTGCTCAATGTCTACTTTCACTTTAAGACGTAATAAGAAAAAGATTTTGCCTCTCTTTTTAAAAAAATGGCCTAAATGGTAGACGTAACTCAAAATAGCCACCAGAATTATATAACCAACCAAATGTATTTCCCTTTCACACTAAAACACGACTTCTCTAATACAAAATCTAAAGTGTATACATCAGCAAGACAGAAAAAGAAGTCAAAGTAGGTCTCTCTCATCCATTACTCAGTGCAATTCAAGGGTTCTAATTTTATTTATTCTTGAGCTTTCATAACACAGTTAATAATGTCTTATAAAACTGACTTTCTGTGACAAGTTCTCATGTATTTCAATGACTGTGCTTTGCTCAATGAAATTTGAATTAACTACTACTTTTGACATAATGCAAGCAAAATTTTGTTTTCCAAAATATTTCAAATTAATAAAAACACTTTTGACATTGTATCTGACTAAAGTGAAAGACTGACTTGTTAGAAACTGACAATAAAAAAGCACATATTTTCCCTCTGTGATTAGATATTCAACATTTCCTTCAGAGATCAGTTAAATTTCACCTCATTGTTTGTAACAACAAAATATTCTTAGGTGCCACTGTATCATTTTCCAATTTAAGTCATGTCTCTTCACACCTCCTTTTTGTAGACAGGTGCATCACAGTATGTATACAAGACTAAAAACAGTGGCCTTTTCAGTTGAGATAATTATCCAGATAATTAAAGTAACACAGTATAAAGTGTTTTTATGAAACACTCTGGCAGTTGAACTAGAATTCAAGTTTAAAACAGAATCACATCACAAATTTTGGGTCTGGTACTCAGGAACCAATGGCATTCCCAGTTTGCACTCTAATAGCACACAGATGAGCCTAAAATAGCAGCACACATAATACATGTTATGTCTGCATGCACAATGAAATGAAAAACTGATACATTTCTCTAGAAATTCTGGAGAAATGAAAGGCTGAATGCACTTTGTCCTAAATTAGCCTGACTCATTTACTGCTTCAAATCTTTACTTGGTATATTTTGGACAGAAATAACGCATAATAGTATTTATAATGCTTCTAATATTTAGAAAGGCAGTAAGCACACTAAAGGGCCAAGAGTTGAACTGTCTGTTGAGATTTTACATATTTTAAACTAGTGGAGACTTTTATGATAACAATAATACACATTTCTATAAACGTTATAGTTTCTAAGTATGTTCAACAATTACATCTCATTTGAGCCTCGAAGCCATTCTATGAGATTGGGCAGAAAATCACTATCATCCCCATCTATAAATGATGAGCTAGATTGAATTCATCCATGATTTCTCAGTTCTCTTAGAATATTTCCCTGGCTTACCCACTTGGAAGGATATATACTTTCAAGCTTGGTTTTCAAAGTGGCCACATTTATTAGGATGCCTTATTTAGAGCCTCTCCTCTACCCTCTACCACACTCTCATAGTACATTTCTCTCTTTTGTTTTTTTCTATACTATAAATGCTTCTAATATTGGATTTAAGACACTCTACTGTTTTTCTCACATGTTTGATTGTTTACATATCTGCTGAATTGAAATTCCCTTGAGGGCATAATTTAACTCATTTAGCAAGTATTCTTGTGCCCCATTATTTTCCAGACACTACGCTAGCAGCCGAAGATACAGGAAATCTATGGTTTCTGCCCTTCTGGAGCTTAATATATAGTTGGGAAGGCAGAGTTCAAGAAAATTACAAAAGTGATGAATGTTACAAAGCAAAAGCATGTGAGGCTATTTCAGCATACTACAGTTGGAACTAACATTACCTGAAAGATTCGTTAATTCCACCCCAGGGTATCTTAAGTTAAAGTCAAAGTCATAGCAACAAAATGTGATGGATGAATTGGGGTTGGCCAAAGGAACAGAGTTCTAGGAAAAGTGAACAACACTTGTAAAGGCCTTAAATCAGTATATGTGACAAACATAAAGAGGTTCAGACTAGTTAAAAATTAATGAGCAAGGGACTTCCCTGGTGGCGTGATGGTTAAGAATCCTCCTGCCAATGCGGGGGACGCGGGTTCGATCCCTGGTCCAGGAAGGTCCCACATGCCGAGAAGCAACTAAGCCCGTGTGCCACAACTACTGAGCCTGCACTCTAGAGCCCGTGAGCCACAACTACTGAGCCTCCGTACCACAACTAATGAAGCCCGTGCGCCTAGAGCCCGTGCTCTGCAACAAGAGAAGCCACCGCAATGAGAAGCCCACGCACCACAACGAGGAGTAGCCCCCGCTCACCACAACTAGAGAAAGCCCGCGTGCAGCAACAAAGACCCAACGCAGCCAAAAATAAATAAATTTATTAAAATAATAATAATAATAATAATGAGCAAGCAGTTTTCCAGGCTGACATGGGAAAAGAATCAGATTTCAAAGGACCTTGAATTTTGGAATTTGTCCTTATGATACTGAAACACCATAGAAATATTTTCAGCAGGTAAATGATATGGTAATATTTGCTCTTCAAAAATGTCACTTTTGAGGCCCTAGGAAGATAAGCAAGGGAGAATTTTTAAACCTAGTAATGACTCTACTATAAAAATGCAAATGAGAAATGACTGATGTTGGCTTGAACTAGGATGGTGATAGAGAGGACTGAGTGAAGGAATATTAGAATTCAAACCACATTCCAAGAAGTGGAACCAGTAGAACTTGGTTACTGTTAGCTATGGAGAATGAAAGCGGAGAAGTCAAGGATACCTCTTAGATTTCTGAATTGAGCAACAGGAAACAAGAGAGAAGGAGGAGACTTGAAGGGGAAATGAACATACTGAGCTTGAGGAACTCACAAGATATCTTTATAGAGATGTCATGTAGATTTTTGAGGCATAAGGGTACATAGTTTTGAAATTTGGGATTTGAGTCTAGTTACCAACATATAGCCAAGGAGGCATATAAACACATGCAAAACAGGAACATAGATTGAGCAATGATGGGGCATTAAGAAATTCTAATGTTTTAATATTAAAATAGAGTCCTGGACATTTCAAATTTGATCTTATATTTTAGCGTTAAACTGACATCTCCATGTCAAAAGCATCAGGATTATATAGATCTGCTGCAAGGCACTAACCAAAAAGCATTCATAAAATTATATATCTTACCCCTAACGCACACGCACACACACACACACCCACACATACTTTGTCAATCTTTTTTTAATTGTCTTGACTTAATAATACTGCCTATCCAAATAGAACTCATTACACCGTACATTAGAACTTCAGGGTGTCTCTTAAAATACCATCTTAAAAAAACACACAGTATAATATTGAAAATAATTCTCTTGGAATAAAAATGATTTTTTAGAGAATGAACTTAACAAACTCTTTCTTTAACCTGAGGAGAAAGTATAGATAAAGAGAAATAATCTTTACATATATGAATATTCATTGTCATCTATTTTATCTAGACATAGATAGCCAAGCAATTAGGTGATTCTAAGAGAGTATAAATGAATAATTTCAAAGAAGACAGTTTTGGTATTTCAGAATATAGAACTCTGAAGTAATACAACCAATAGAGGACACCTAGTGGTCTTTAGCAGAATCGATATTTGCCTGAAAAAAATATTACGCAACTCACACACACATAATAATGTTTTTGTTAGTCAATGTACTAATCTGAGAAAGATGACATCGTGAATACTCATATGTATAAATATTATAGGCATACATCAACTTGAATACTTCAAATAATTTCCATATATCTAATTTCCTTTGAACTTCACAACTGTTCTATTAAGGTTGTAGGCATAAAAAAGTCACTTTAAGCGTTTTTCCCTAGATTAAATAGAAAATAAAAGGCACAATTTGAATAAACATCCGTAAGTGCTAATTTCTAGCACAGGATCCATTTTACACTATCACATTTCTGGTGGTGTGAAATACAAAACTCAAATATAATTGTATCAATAATATAATATAATTATATTAACACATTGTTAATATATTATTCTATTAATGATTATTAATTATATCAAGTATAATTAATATTTAAATTTTATAACATTACAAAAAATACTTCATATAAGGCCTTATCATATTTTATTATTTGATACAAATATTTCAATGGCAAGAATACTTGGCAAAGATAAACCTCCCTTTAGATATCTAAAAAGTATCCTGCCTGACGCTAGCTATATATAAAAAATGCAAATGTGTGATGAATCTCTCTCTTAACTGATATTTTTAGTTCCATCCTCAGTTGTCTCCAATCCTGTTGACTCTGCAGTATTCTAAAATGCAAATCCCTCAGCTAATATGCCTCAGTGACACCGTACTGAGTGAGCCCATCATTAGCACAACTTCTTGTCATACCTCCAAACTCACTGCCTTTGCAACCTAGGTTCTAGAGATGCAGAACTGTGCTAGGCTGCTTATGCTTCATGTCTTACTGACTGTACTCCTCTGCCCCCTTTTATTCACCTTAGTAATCCAGACTCCAGCTTCAAAACTCAGTTTGAGTATCTCTGAGGCTTTCTTCTCCTGCAAAAAAAAGCTGTGTTGTTCACTCCCTCTTTTATGCCATCACTTACCGCACCATCTGTGATTATTTGTTCAGATGTCTGTTTTTCCTGCAAAGCTGAGATATGCTTTGTATTCTCATGTTTAGCATCTGCATATAGGAGTTATTCAGTAAATGCTTGGGAGTGAAGAATGAATATACCTTTGCAATTATATAATGGATTTAGAACATGGAGCATTGCCATGTAGTAAGCAGATAGGTATACTCAGATAGCCTATTGTGTTTAGAACTCTATGCTAGTGTACAGGGAGATTCAAGGGCAAAAAGTTGACCTTGACTCTTCCCTACAGACATTTATGCCCAGGAAAAGAAAAGGAAATGCATATATAAGTAAGTATTCACAACCCAGCTATGGGCACGAACAAATGCACGCAGAGACAGTAGAATTGTTCAAAGTAAAATATTGACCATTATAACGCAGTCCATCAATGCAGAATATTTTCTGGAGATGAGTTTGAGCATAAATTTTAAATGAATAATAGAAAAAGAAAGGCTTTCCAAATCTGAGGTGTGGCACATGCAAAATTACCAGAAGCAGAAAAAAAAAAATCATTCTCTGCCAGAAGCATTATAAAACTAAAAAACAAACAGAAAATAGCTGTTGGGCACAAATATGAAGTGACAATGGTGAGACAGGGGAATGGTTTGCTGGAGAGCCTTGAAGGCACTGCAAAGAAACAAAGATTTGATGTGATAGGCAATAGGGAACTTCCCTAAGTTCTAGCAGAGGGCAGGTTTAGGAAAACACTGGTGTTTGCTTATGGCAAGTCTTAGAATTCTATGTGTTTTCTACAAAATGGAAGTAGTTATAATATGAATTGCAATTTATAGCAAGAGTTAGTTTCTAATCTAAACCAATTAGAATGCTAAAATTAACCAAAGACAGAAACTGCAGTCTGTATTAGCTCCCTGTAGAATAATTTCCTTATTAATGTTCTGTTGTTAAACATAATTTGTACATAAATCTGCCTCTAAGCCAACATAAAAATCTAATACTGATTGCTAGAAGGGCATTGCAATGTTCCAGACACATTATGCATCTGAAATTACTATAGACATATTTGAAGATCAGAACCACAGCCCTCTTCCTTGCCTCAAAATAAGCAAGTTATTTGTGATAGGTCTAAAATCTATACAAGGAAAGTTGAGGGGATAGCAAATGAAGAATGAAAAATAAAATATTATAGGTATGTATTCCAAAGCCATAGTTATTATAGGAGCTTCATGTGTTTGCCATCCATTTTTAATATTGCCCATGAAGAATTTCCACTTTCTGTGACACTGAAGCCTACAAATCGATAACCATTACAGAGTAATATAGCAGCTATAGCATTCAAGGTTCCTGGAACTCTTCACCTTTAAATAATCTCCTATTTACTAAGGTCTTCATCTACGCTTTATCTCTTCAGTGGCTGGTGATTGTCAAAAATTGTAAATAATATTCCATTTAATTTCTGAGGATTTCCTCACCATATGTCTCTTTTAGGAGGATCACAGAGAACGGGTTCCCTGTGATAGGTTACAAAAGAGCACTCTGGCCCAGGTCACTGACTTCACTTGAAATACAACAATAACAACAACGTTGAATTAAGGGAATGATTTTTTTTAAGCCAAAATACAAGAGTGGGAGAGATTCACCTCTGTTTTCGGGCGATTACAGGAAAAGGAATTTTTTGACCTGATTTATCTCAACAATTGCCCCAGATTTTCACCTCACCTGGCCATACATGTAAAGTTTCAGTACAGTGTCAGAGAGCTCTAATTTTGCATCCTAAAGCCATTGATCTTATCATTGCCTCATGAAAACAACTTTCCCCCTGACTTCTTAACACCATGTGTTTCATAAATCAGTTGGCCAAATCAGTTCTTTCCTTCTATATTAGCCACTATATTCAACTTTAGCAAGGATAGTAACATAAGGGCTAAATTTTAAAGTTTCTGTATTTCATTCACAATATTTCTCTAATTTATCTGGCTTTGGCACTTCCTGCTGTTTATCAGTTGAACTAATTCAGATAGGAAAAAAAAATGTCTCATTGAAGATGGAAGCAGTTTCCTGTAGAAGGCAGCCACTTTCCTTGGGAATGATTCATTTAAAACGGTGGCAGCTCCCAGACTTCACACATTACTTCCCCAAATTTGCTGAATTTAACATTAGCCAGCTTGGTACTAAAACACTCAGAACTCAAAGACATGTGGGTGAACCCACATCTTCCTCTGTACTCTTATTCCAAATGCGCATAGAGCAACCTGATTATTTGTTGTGTTTCTACTTGTAAACACATCCTGGTGGCATTTATAAAACTCAGGTAGAGCTTTACCAATTTGGAACCATTCAAGTTTCTTTGTGACTTTGGTTTCAATCACGCAGGTGATGAAATAATGAATCCATATTAAATTTTGGGTTAATTACTACTGTATTTTTTCTCTGCTTAGCAGTGTTACTAACAGACACTAAATATCCATGATATATGTGATATTATATGGGGATATCATATAATCAAGAAAACATTCTTCATGAAGTGAGCTTATGATTCATTTATTATCAAGGTCATTTATTTATAAGAAAGATCTTGCCAACTCACAACTCTAGCCTGAATGGGTTTGGTTACCAAATGTCTGTAAGTGCATATTAAATTGCATTTTACAGGAATGATGGCAGTGAGCTGATGCTCCTGAATTATATCCTGGCATCTTTGAAACACCATCAAGTTACACAGACCTAGGTGTCTGTGACCGCTGCCAGAAACTAGAGGACAACAGTATTAAAAAGTGTGCTCTTCTATGACTGAATAGCCTGCCATTTTATCTGGTAGAATGCCATCTGTTCATCCTTCTGCCATTCTCTAGGGTAACTGGGTTCAAACTACAAGACACTGAAAATAGTCGCATCGCCCACTGTGTTTTTATTTGACTGAGTATTTATGTCAGTGACTTTTCTTCTCACAGGCTACTCATTACAATATTTTTTGTGACCATGCTTTAAGAGGCAAATATTCAGATTTTATGTTGCTTGGACCACAAAGTTTAGTTAAGAAAAGTTTCCTACAATTTTTGATTATATATATAAAATGGTGCAATATTAAGGTATTTCTCATTAAAAGAATATATATGTTACGGTGAGAAGCTATATGGTTATGTGGTTAAGAGCTTTGCCAAGGTCAGGTCAGGTTGTCAAGGTCAGGTTGCCAAGATCAGAATCCCAGCTCCACCTATTACTAACCCTGTGAATCTGGGCAAGTTACCAGAGTTATTAGGAAGATTCAATGAACTAATCCATGTAAAGAATCAAACATATTACTTGAGATATAATAAGCCATCAATAAATATTAGCTATTTTTATCAATAATCACCTTGTTTTGATATTAACATTAGCATATAATGTTTGAAAACCAAACATTTTTTACATGTTAGATGGAATGTGCTATATAGAGACACATTATAAGATGAATCCAATTTCTCACATGTGCTTCATCTGATTTTAAATATAATCTGTATCCATATTTTAAGAATGATTCATTTTTATGTCTTTTTAGCAGTCTTACGCAGTGTCTTATTATTGTATGTCATTTCCTGAAATCCTAGGAACCAAAATGTCATCAACAAGCACACACAAAACATCGTTACAGTCTCACAGAAAGCAGAGCTAATGTTCACCGAAGTTCTATTTTATGACTTGTTTAAACCTAAATTCCAAAATATAATTCATCCTAAAAAGCATTTCTGTACCTAGTAAAGTGGCGATTAATTCCTAGCCAATGTATTGTTTTCTTTAGTGCAGGTTTAGGCACTCTGGAGGCCTCTTTGACCCTCATTTTTATGCAGACAATAAAGTTCAAGTTATAATTAATTTTCTTAAGATACATTTAGAAGGAAAAGAAAATCAAAAAGTTAATATGCAGACTCTGAAATCAGGGACATAACCTCCTTTGCTTGGTGATGGTACATTTAACTCAGATCTTTGGAAACTCCAGTTGGCTGAGCCCTTTCAGGTCCCACCAGTTGCCTAAGAACAACAGATGCCCTATTCAGCAAAATATTGGCCAGATTCACTGTATTTATTCACTGTAGTATTTGTGTTTTCTACGTAATAATTTCCCTCCGGGGTATGCTGTTTTTCAGTATTATGAAATGAACGAGTAGAGAGAACCTATAATAAATAATTATAGGCAAAGAATAACATTGAGCAAAATTATTATACTAAAATCAGTCTTTACACCTACAACTTGGAAATACTAAAAAAAAATCTGTATTCTTCAAACACAAATTCTCTGAAATTTCAATATTAGAGGAAACATATTCCACATTATTTCACAGAGCTAATGATACAAACTAGGTTAGCAATCAGACCCTACAGCTTTGTCAAAGATGGTACTTGATGTGTTAGATAAAACAAACTAATATTAGATATTAAATAAAAACAATCTTCCATGGTGGAAGAGGGGCAGCACTGGTTAAGATAAAAATTTGTTGATTAAAGTAGATTTGCTTTAAAAAAAGACTAGTATGGAATCTAAAAGAAAAAAAAAATGGTTCTGACGAACCTAGGAGCAGGACAGGAATAAAGACGCAGACGTAGAGAATGGACTTGAGGACACGGGGAGGGGGAAGGGTAAGCTGGGACGAAGTGAGAGAGTGGCATGGACATATATACACTACTAAATGTAAAATAGATAGCTAGTGGGAAGCAGTCACATAGCACAGGGAGATCAGCTCTGTGCTTTGTGACCACCTAGAAGGGTGGGATAGGGAGGGTGGGAGGGAGACGCAAGAGGGAGGAGATATAGGGATATATGTATACGTATAGCTGATTCACTTTGTTATAAAGCAGAAACTAACACACCATTGTAAAGCAATTATACTCCAATAAAGACGTTAAAAAAAAAAAGACTGAATTGGCATAAGACAATTGTTTTACAATCACTGATTTTTTCACTTCACTCAAATCCAGTATTCGACCATATCTTTTGAGGATACAAATATACCACTTACATACCAAAAAAAAAAAAAAAAATGAAATGAAATTTTTCTTTTTGAATTTCATAAAACTCATTATACATAGCACAGTTGTTCATTTTGGAACAGTTATAGTTTAAAATCGCATGATATAGTAGCTTTAAAAAAGTAAAAGATATGTCTTACCTCTTCCCACTGATGTATGTATCTAATTAACCTTGAAAGTCGTAATAAACGCAAGAGACTGAGAATTTTTGTAAACCTCACAATGCGAAGTGCCCTGGCTGTCTTGTAAACTTCTGAATCCATTCCTTTTTCTACAATGAGAAAGATATAATCCACTGGGATTGATGAGATGAAGTCAACCACAAACCAGCTTTTTAAATAATTCATCTTGATCACTTTAGGGTCCAGGATGATTTCAGAACTATCTTCATTGACAGTCCCAGTCCTGAAATTCATGATCAAGTCCAAAAGGAAAACTGTATCTGAAGCCACATTGAAAATAATCCATGGTGTTGTTGTCTGTTCTGTAAAGAATGTGATTCCAACTGGTATGATGACCAGATTTCCAACCATCATTATAAGCATTATTAAATCCCAATAAAACCTACAATAAATAAAAAAAATCAGATTTTAAGATGTAGACAATGACCAGCCTGTTCTCCCTGCCCCCCACCACCATAAAAATTATTACTGACTTATGGTTAAATAAATGAGTAGAAGAACAAAATGTCAGTTTGGTAAATAAGATAGCTCCTTCAGTGGCCATAAAGTTAAATCTAAGTAAAATTAATATGTTCCTAAAGCAAGGCATTGTGATTACAGAATTCTAAAAATTACTTTCTATAAAATGTTATAGAAATAAATTCATGAACACCCATACCCCCATTTATCTGATAAAGAAGCAAAAATAAACTCCCCTATAGTTAACATACAATATGGATGAAAACAAGGGAGAAGATCCAGAAGATCTATCTTTAAAAAAGCTACCTTTGAGAAGACACTTTGGAGGTGTTTTGAAGTACTTTATATGTAAAATTACCAATCATAGATTAGAATAAACAGTAATAAATAGGGCACATGAAAAATATTGGTACTGCAGATTTATCTCTAGAACTACAGATTAGGTCAACCATACATTCTAGAACCGCCATAGCTTCACAGCACTCCAAATATTTATGCTTTATTCTTCTTAATTTGAAATGAGAAAACTAATTTTGTTCTGAGGCTGAAAATACTTGAACTGACTCTAGGTTTGAAACTAGAATCTAGCTAAAATTTTTGTCACTGCTTCATTGAACAACTATTTTAAATATATTGCCACTATTTTTCCAAACAATACTTTCCTTAAAAATTCTGATTTAATTTTCAACATAGCTATGATTACTAACTACCTTTTGAAACACTCTTATCCCACCTTATATTAAAATTAGGAAATTTATTCCAGGTTAATATAGCATTAATATATAGTTAATATTTATTAATATAGAATAAATTCATCAGGGATTATTGTATTATTCTCATTTGGTTTCGTTCAAAGTCTATTGACACTGTAGTTAGACTAGGTAATAGACTATACTTGTTACAGTATATACTTATAAAAATAAAGAAACAAATCAACTAATACAACTCTATAGTCATAAAATAGTCTCTGGAAACATGAGCTACTTCATTCTAGTCGAAGGTGTACTCTCTTAGCAGTTGTGTTACAAAAATGGTATAAACTTTCATGACATTTCTGTTACCCAAGATATTATTTTACATTAATTCTCCTACTTAGACTATTTGGGCTACATTTTGGTAAGGTATATATTTGCATGAACCTTTCAAAGTTATTATCATTCCTAATTATGGGTGACTCCTGGGTTAAAAGTAGTAGTACAAGAAAGAACTATAACAGTCCCACTCTGCCCTTTTTTCTACCCCCCACCCCAGGATTATATAAAAGATAAATGTTTGTCATTTTGAAGATTTCACCAGTCTTTCTGTCAAAACTTACCTATAGAGTTATGGACAAGTATACAAATACCCATGTCAATCATACAGCATGCCCTGGCAATTTCAATGAAATTTTTTCTCTTTTTTTTCTCCTCTCCTAATGGAAATGCAAAATGTGCCACTTAATACACTAAGGACAGAGGAGAGATGTAGGGCAGATGCAATATTGTAATAGCTGTTTCACAAAAAAGTGACATCACTGAACTCTAAAATGAAATTGTGTGTGCCCTGAGGATTTTCACTTTACTGGATACTCTTATCAGTCTCTTCTCTGCTCTCCTCTCTGCTTTCCCCTGAAAGGCTGCTGTTCCCTTGGGTGTTACACATAGCCCTTTTATCTTCTATTCTACACATGCTCTTTGGGCAATATTATACACTCATCCATGTCTTTAATGATTAATTCATAACAGATGACTACAAAAGCATTATCTCCAGTCCATTCCTGTATTCTAAGCCTCCTAATCCTTATAATCAGCAGTCTATTAAATCTGTCCCCTTGCATATCTCACACTCATGTCAAACAGCATGCCCAAGCTCAATCTCATCACCTTCCCTCCCACAGACATCCCCCAGATATTCCCTCTGTCAGGGAATGGAACAAAGCTCTACCTGATTTGCAAGCCAGAAACCTTGGAACCATCCTAGATAACCCCCGGCCTGAAATCTACTTAATCTCATTATTCAATCAATTACCGAAGGCTTTTTGGTTCTAACATGTAGATGTAAGTTGTATTCATCCATTTGTCCTTTATCATTCCCATTGCAGCTGTCTTCAACCAGAAATTCTCAACAGTTGCTTAATTTAGAGACAAGTTACTTAAATTCTCTAATCCTAAATTTTTTCATTTGTAAAATAAAGATTATTATAGAACCAAATGTGTAGGGTTTTACAGATTAAAAAAAAAAAACACCACTATACGCAAATCACAGCTCCTAGCATTGCACAAGCTGTGGCACATGATGCTGGTAGCATACTTAGTATTCATCTACCTTTCCTTGCTTACCAAAAGAAATCCAATTTGGGGAAAGCAGTCAGCAGCCCTTTGAAAAATACTCACTTTTACATACATGCTTGTATTTCTGTTACTAAGATAGAAGCTATTTTTAAGGAAAACTCATACTCTATCCTTCTCAGTCAACAGAAATGGAAAGGATAAGGTGCCATCCACTCTTTATTTTAGCAATAATGTTTGCCACACCATAGCTTTTTATGTGGTGCTTACTATGGATTGAAGCCATTAGATATCTAAGTATCAATATGAAGCTCAGTTAAACCTTATAATTTCCTTTTAAAGTATCATTGACCATATTTTGCAGTCATAAACACAATTCTATAGACTTTGCATAATATAACACTTTCTTTGGTTAACATGGATTCATTCCTCAGCTAGCCACGGAAAATACAGTTATCACCCACTCTAGAAGTTGCTTTAAAAAACAGCGATGAATATGTTCCTGAAAACTGACCTCATGAGACTCTCATGCCTCCCTGCCCACGAGTTTCTCTTACCTTTTTGCTCTGAAAATTTCTCTTGGATACTCAGGCCCTCCCTTTTCCTTAACGCTCAATTTCTATGTCTTGTACATTTTATTACAGAATCGTCTTTCCTACCCACTCCCTCTTTGCATTCCCATTGTTACCTCTTTAGTTTGGGCAGAGCTAGCTCTTCCTTGGAATATCTCAGAGTCTCCTGTCTATGGAATCTGATCAATTTTACCCGCCAGTCCCAGAGCAACCATTTAACATGTAACTTACCAGGTCAAAACCATCATGGACCCTCTCAATTAAGTAAAAACATCAAGGCATTCCCTGATATAGCCTCCTCCTCCCTTCCCCGTCTCTTCTTTAACCCTTTATGGCTAGTACCTCATAGCTCAAGCAAGAGAGTACTTGCTCTTACCTTGCCATCATGCACACCTAGGTACACATACAGGAGATATGGTTACTTCCATTCTACCTGTTCCTTTTCGTATCAGCATTCTACCTATCCTTCAAGTCCCATTCTGGCAATGAATTTCTTAGGTTTTTTTTTTTTTTTACAACCTCCAGAGCAACATTTATTTTCAGTATGCTTCTTATTTCACTTTTGCTTTTGTTACTATTTGCCTTTGTTTCCTCCTTGGATTTAAGTTCTTTGAAGTTCAAAACTATATTGTCTTCTGTTTAACTTCTGTGTAATGTAGACAGTATCCAGGACAGCAAGTGCTAAGAAGATATATTAATTAAATTTGAAGTGGAAACATACACTTCATGAGGATATTTAAAGAAATCCTTTTTTAATAAGTCAAAGGCCATTAATGCAGTAAATACTTTCCTAATATATCTTTTATATAACTCTAGATTTTTACTCATTGAGGGTTTTTATAATATAGAATACATTAAAATAAATAGGAAACAAAGAGATTAAAAATATGTTCTGAGGTCAGACCGCCTGCAAACTAAACAATTTTGGATTTACACCTGGTTTTGAATGTTACAAAAACCCCCTCATTCATCTTGCTCTAGAGAGACCGTATTTGTCAAAGATCTTGATTGCACTTTGAAGGCAGCCTAGGGTTCAAATCCTAGTTCCACTAGCTGTATGGTTTGGAGCAGGGTATTTAACTGCTGTGAATTTCAATTTTCTCCTACTACTCTCAGAGTTTCTCTTCCAGGAGGACTGCATACAATGATGTGTGCAAAGCATATAGAACCTGTGATATAGAAACTCAACATTGTCTGTAAAACCAACACTCACTGCAAAACCAAGTCTTGACAATTACAGTAGAATAATAACCTAGGTAATCATTTTTACTTCATACTAAAAGTAGATAGAATATACAAAATACAATGGTATTTCAGTCATAATTAATAGATCACTAAAACTATGGTCACTTTAATTACTAATAAATAATTTTCACAGACAAATTATTCTTATGTTAAGAATTCATTTCTCCCATAAGTTTTTAGAAGAGAAAAAGTGGCATTGCAAAGATTAGTCCATGATCTTAACTGTGAAGAATTCAGAATTCAGTCATGCTCCTTTCTTTTTACCCACTTGGATCTCTCTCAGGCTTGTGGTGAATAAAGACCACACTCCTGTCCTAACAAGAATTTCCCACTCTTTCAGGTTCCCCTGCCCCCTTATGACATCTGCTCTAGTTGAAATAATCTGATGTCAGACATTTCTACCCCAAAGCCTTAAAGAGATTTGAACAATTCCCATATTTCACTACTGAAGATACTTATCTTTAAATTTTTATCTCTAAATATTGAGTAAAAGGTTCTCTTCTCCCTTCTCTCTGATGAAATAAATATTTGTCATTAAGTGGAATGGAGGAAGGGACTTCTGGTTAAACCCTGAAATGGTACCAGATTTATACATGGCTATTCTTTTACCTGTTGTTGAAATCAACTGATGCGACAAACCTGTTCCACTATTCACACTTAAGAGTCACTCTTAACAATTATGTCGGGCTTCCCTGGTGACACAGTGGTTAAGAATCGGCTTGCCAATGCAGGGGACACGGGTTTGAGCCCTGGTCTGGGAAGATCCCACATGCCGCGGAGCAACTAAGCCCGTGAGCCACGATCACTGAAGCCCGTCCACCCTGGAGCCCGTGGTCCGCAACAAGAGAAGCCACCACAATGAGAAGCCTGCGCACCACAATGAAGAGTAGCCCCCGCTCGCTGCAACTAGAGAAAGCCCGCATGCAGCAACAGAGACCCAATGCAGCCTAAAATAAATTAATAAATTAATAAATTAAAAAAACAACAACAACAATTATGTCTTTAGATGTCAAACATAAATTGGGCATACACTTGTAAACCAACTTATTTACCAATCTAAACAAATAAATAAACAAATGTCCAGCTGAATTTACTTTTTATAAAACACATAGTCCTTGCAATTATATTTTAAATTTTATTTAAAACTGATTCAATTTTCAAAAGTCCAATTAACAGCCTGATTATTAGGCACATATCTCTTGAATAATAACAAGAAGTGTCTTCTCTTAAATGCTATGTCCTCTTTCTAGTACTATCAGTGGCAATTCACCCCACCAAGTCTCAGCAGCCAACACCTGAGCTTTGATCTAATGGGTTCTCAGACATCCTTTGTCACCTTGCAAACATCATTATTTAGAATATTCACACTAGGGTTGACGTTCTGTAGGACATATGCCTATCCTAAACCTTGCAAAGAAGTTTTCTAGGTCAGGTCTATTATTCAGTCTAATGCCTTGCTATCTCGCAAGGACAAATTCATTGTCTATGGGGGGTGGGGAGTGAAGAGATCAGAAAACACAGACAACTTAAATATGGGTATTTTGAAGTGAATATACACTAGCTTTCTTAATAAAGATCCCAGTTGTAGGAAAGTTTAGCCTAACTTATGGATAAAACTAACTTAACCCATATTTGAAGACAAATGATTTCTGGTAAATAGCAATTTACCCAATAAGAACTTGAGATGGGTGGGAGGTACATTAGGTTTTAGCTAATCTTATTTATTAAAATGAGCTAATGGGACAGAAATTTAATCCCTACGAAGGTATTAAGATCTGCACCAGTCCAGGAAAAAGTAAACATGTTTTTTCTACTTCCCCCTTCCTCTGAAACTGAACTCTTTTCTTCGTGTGTTAATCTTCTAACTGCCAATATTAACAGCCTCATATTGGTCCATGAACTCTTGTTTGTGGCACTTTACAATTTTTTTCACTCCTCCTACTTGAAACTCTCCCAAATCTTCAGTTTCTATGATTCTGCATTTTTATAGTTTCTCACTCATATTTTTATATTAGCAGAAATTAATCTTCCTCAAGCTTTACCTGACTTCTCTTCTTCCACCATTCAAGTTGGCATTCTACATTACTATCTCATCCCACTTTTCATCCCTCTATTCACTCGCTCATTGGTCTCATCAGTCGCCACAGGCTAAACTGATATGGTAATGTAAATTGTTCTCAAATCTATCACTGGCCTTAACCTCTGAGATGGAGTCATGCATTTCTAACTACATCCTGCATAGTTAGTGGCCTCTAAGTGTTCCAGTGGAATAGCCATCTAAACAGGCTGAAATCCAAACCAATTAACCTTACGGCCCCAAAATAATTCTCCTGATATTTGTATGTCTGTTTATTGTAGCATAGCTTCTTCCTTTTTTTTTTTTTTTCGTTAGCCAGCCACTAGGCATAAAATTTAAAAATTACCCCTGATTCCTCTGTTGGCCCAGCTCTGACCTTTGATCCTTTGCCCAGCCTTACATTCCTTCTAATACAACAGAAGCTTTTCATTTTGCTCCACTGCCATCATCTTCTATGAAGTTTTTATTACATCATTATTCTGCTTACTAATTTTCCTGTTTCTACCTGCCCCAGGAAATTACCTCCTATTTATATCCAACAGACTTTTCCTATTGCTTGCAAAATGAAATGTAATCATTCAAAATCCTCTAGAGTATGTCCCAATTCTATATCTTGAAGCTTAACTTTTTGTACATGCATGATCCTCAGCTAAATTAAAAAAGACCTTGTTTTTCAGACTTTTCATCTTTGTCATTGCCCAACAAATGTCTGGGATTTCCTTTCCTAAAACCCAAACTCAGGGCTTCCCTGGTGGCGCAGTGGTTGAGAATCTGCCTGCTAATGCAGGGGACACGGGTTCGAGCCCTGGTCTGGGAAGATCCCACATGCCACGGAGCAGCTGGGCCCGTGAGCCACAACTACTGAGCCTGCGCGTCTGGAGCCTGTGCCCCGCAACGGGAGGGGCCGCGATAGTGAGAGGCCCGCGCACCGCGATGAAGAGCGGTCCCTGCACCGCGATGAAGAGTGGCCCCCACTTGCCGTAACCAGAGAAAGCCCTCGCACGAACCGAAGACCCAACACAGCCAAAAATAAAGAAATAAATAAATAAAGTAGCTATAAAAAATTAAAAAAAAAAAACCAAAAAACCCAAACTCACCCTCTACACTTCCTAACATTATTTCAATGGTCAACTTAAATGCCAGTTTCTCCACAGTACCCTCTTTTATCCCATCCCCCGATCAGTTGGAGTTTATCTCCTCCTTGCCCCAACTCCTATTTCAATCTCTCTCTGCGATTTCCAGCATTTGAGGGCACCAACTAGTGAACACCAACTAGTGAACACCATAATGAAGTGTCGGTAATAATTTGATAAAGACCATTTAATAAACGTTGTCTGAAAACACTGCTTTTGTGCTCATTCCAAGTCAAACTCTATGCCAATTTTCTTTACATTTAAATTGCCTAGCAAATAGTATACATGTGTCTGATTTCCCAATGATCAAATTCCAAATTAATCACATTTATGTTAATGAGGTTTTATTACAATATTATAAGATTTTAATTAAAACACATATGATCATTTGTTTTTTCGGATGGTTTGGAAATTAAATAGGTACAAGCCTTTTTTTTACTTCTTCTTGAGTGGTATGGCATATCTTTAAACTATGCTAAATTTCTTGCTTTAGACAACAGGAAGAAAGATGTCGCTCAAGGGTATTTTCATTATGTCATTCAAATTTACTTCAAATGAAGCCCACAACTTTCATTCCTTTGAACCAAAACATCAACTTATCCATAAATGTCCCACACGAAATACATTTCTATAAGTCTATAGCTTTTTAAAAAAATAAATTTATTTTATTTTATTTATTTTTGGCCGCGTTGGGTCTTCATTGCTGCGCACGGGCTTTCTCTAGTTGCGGAGAGCAGGGGCTACTCTTCGTTGTGGTTCGCAGGCTTCTCATTGAGGTTGCTTCTCTTGTTACGGAGCACGGCTCTAGAACGCAGGCTCAGTAGTTGTGCTGCATGGGCTTAGTTGCTCCTCGGCATGTAGGATCTTCCCAGACCAGGGATCGAACCCCTGTCCCCTGCATTGGCAGGCGGATTCTTAACCACGGCGCCACAAGGAAAGTCCCAGTCTGTAGTTTTAATCAGAAGTTACAGAATGAAGCAGAACTCCCTGAGAATTAAGCAGGTCTATGCTGCGGTACTCTCCTTATGATGACATACAGATTTTCCATAAAAATAAAAGTCCTAAATGTATAAAAGGTGAGTAGAAAATGTGTAAAATAGCTCCTAGTGTTTAAATTTAGAGTTCTTAAAAAAGTCCAACGTAAATCTACTCCTTAGCTTCTTAGTATTTTTTTTTTATTTATCACTGAGTGATTTTTAAAAATTTTATTCTCTCCTTTGACCGTCAGCACTTTAATCCTTTAAGGAAAGCAGAAATATTGTCAGAGGTCATGTCAACCAAAATGTGTCCTAGTACCATTCACTCCAGTATAAAATTCAGTAAGTTGAGTCTATTTTTTAACTGTTTCCAGGGACAGACTAAAGGACATTAGGTGATCACACTGATGGACAGTCCCATGACATAGACAATGAACGCACCTTTATTTTGAAGCTCAGTTAAATGACTATCAGTTGATAAGGGCTTTGTATTTGTTGATATACTTTCATCCAACCACTCTGAAATTTTGAAAAGGAAGGTGACTGATTCTTCCCTGTCTAAATACATAGCTAACTTACGGTGTATTGAGGTTTGGAAGTTTCCATTTCAGAATAATTCTTCTCTCATAAGCTTCCCACCACATTGCTCATTTTCAAGTCATCCATTTTCTCTTCCTTGTGGCCGATAATACATGTCACTTCCCTTGTGTTTCTTGTTACTCTACAGATCTCAATAAATCCTTATCCTCTTTGTTCTTTCTAAGCTGCCGATGCCATGTAGATCTTTTGCATTATTGCTCCAGTTTGAGGATGTGACGGAAGGTTCAGAATCAATGTCCAAACACATTATTGTGTCCGGAAGTCTACAAAATGTTTACATTTTAAGGAAGTTTTGGAATGTGCCCATGATCCTCATTTTTATATATAATAATACCTCATTGAATTTTGAAAAGGAAAGCAGCATCAAGGCAATGAAGTGTAAGTAATATTTATTAGATAATAGGCATTTTGTAAACACTGTTTCATTTCATATTCAAAACAACCAAAGAGGTAGGCAGCACAACCTAAATTTAACAAGAGGAAACTGAATCTCATCCAGCAAAAGACTTTTCTTAAATTCTTGTAGACAAGAAATGAGAAAAATTGCTTTGAACCCACGACCAATTCCCATGCTTACACTCCTTCTACACTATTCAATGCCTGAATAAATGATTCAAGGATTTTAAGAGTAGCATTAAAAAAAAAAAAAAAAAAAACTTTCCCACAATATAGCCACATGTTCACCTGTCCTTATCAGTCACCCACCTGAAATGAGAACAAAATTGTTTCACAAGGAAAAGTCTAAGCCCTGAAGGGGAGTAGACAGTGGTGCTGCAGATATGGCTCCATGGCTGGGCTTTGGTTTCTGTGCCTTTCCATGCAGAAACCATTGAGAGTTTACCTACATCCCCAGAGAATCAACATGATAGTTCACCTGTCCCTACACCCATATAGGAGCACACATCTTCAAATAAGGGAACTATGGGATTACCTGCTTCAAACTCTTTCTGCCTTGACCTACAAAGATATCTCAGTACTGTATAAACCGAAGTTAGTTCAGATGCTCTATAGTTAAAAAGCGCTTGGAAAGCAAGAGTCAAATTTAGTACCAACCAAATATTTTCTCCAAATAGTTACATTATAATAATTCCAACAAATATGTATTGGCTATCTTCCACATAGTACACATTGTTCTAAACATTTTGAGAAATGCAAACATAAATTATAAACTAATTCTGCAATCAAGAACTTCCAACTTAATAGGAAAACAAAGACTTGTATTTATTAAATAAGACTGGGAGAGAATTTAAGACATGTTCATAAACAGTACACTACAGGTACTCTGGGTTTCCAAAAGAGAGAAACAATTGGTCATCTGTTTAAAGAAACTACTATTATTAAAGAAACTCAAAGACAGCATTTGCTGAGGAGTTCCTAGGTTGCATTTTACTCACGGCATAAACATTAATTTATGAACATGTATGTGCAGCTTCCTGGGCTTGTCATTATATATACAAAGAGAATTAGACACGGACCCAGTCCTCAAGAAAATAAGGACTAGGGAAAACAAACAATCAATAATGTCTTCTAAAACAGGCTTATAAAAGAGCAATCCTGAGGCACACAAAGGAGAGAGTGATCAAGTCTTACTCCGGGGAAGGATAGGAGAAGTGGGCAGGATTTCACAGAGTCAGAGAGTTGATACTTTCCCTACATAACTGTAAAAACTTGTTTTGGTGTATACACTACACCACAAACATTTATTGAGCACCAAAACTGTGCTAGTTTCTAGGTTGCCACTAGGCACCCACTAGAGTTGCCACCAGGAATACCAAGAGAAATAGACACAAAATAGGGAGGTAAAGGGAATAAATGCCATGAAAAGTTAAAAGGTCTGGTGATGTATTTACTTTTTAGTTAATGCTTTAGCTCCAAGGGTATCAAGTGCTTTCTCTTCATAAATTTTAAAATTTTGTTTTCCCAGTTAAAATGAAGGACCATGATCAAGAACAACCAAGAATGTGATCAAATAAAAGCTCAATTAAAAAATGTTAAGTTCTGTTTATAGTTATAAACTTTACAGTACTATATTTTTTCTTCAAAATACTTTTTTAAAATAATCAATATCTACTTATCTATTTTAACAGTAGACTTCTGAAGTTAAAGATTAATTTCCACAGGTTTTAGGTTCTATATGCATAAATAGGAATATCACTTCCATTTAGTTGATGTTTTTTCCCTAAAACAACAATACCTAAAGATGGTATTTCACACTTGAATTGCATTGAGATTTTCACCCACTTCCAGCTGCATATTATCTGAGGAGCAGAAGGGGTGATGTGTCAAGGAAGAAAATGCTTCTACCAGGAGCATATGCTCCCAAGTCTGTAACAAGTATCAAGGGTGTGTGGGCAGAGTAGCATTTGCTGTGGAATACTTCAGAATTGAGGACCAAAGTTCTTTAATTGTCTGGGCAACTCACACAAACATTAGGGCATATATTAAGCAGAACTGCCAGTATAATGAGAAATTTTCAGTCACCTACAAAGGAGTCAAATAAACACGCACTCCAATCCACTTCAGTCCCCACCAACAACTCATATATGTTTGTTTCTGCATAGCTGTAACTAGAAATGTTTGGCCTCTCTTCATTCATCCCTTCCTTCTTCATTCAGTGGCACTTATTAAACCTTTTTTTTTTTGCTTCAAAAAGGAAATATATTCACAATAGGAGGTTTCTCAGCAGATAACTGAATCCCATTAATAGGCTGAAGTTACATGTGCTTTTTTATGTAGCCCAGTGACTTGAAGGAAAATGTTACACTTATAAATTTACTAAATTCTGCAAGAGGTTTTTGTGATTTGTACATTTCAGTTCACTTTAAAAGATATGGCTTCTACCTTCAGGTAAGTGACAGGTTGGGTGTTTAGTTTCTTCAACAGCTAAACAAGCAAATAACAAAAACAGGAAACTTGTGAAGAAATATAATCTAAGACTTCTCTTTGTACCAGAGAGATAATTGAAAAAAAAAAAAAAAAAGTAAAGACTCAAGAACTTATATACGTGTCAAAGATAGCAATTCTTGAAACAATTATTTTGTTGTTTTGTGATGACTAATTCAAAAATCACGACTTCAAAACCCATATGGTGCTATATAACAACATAAAACATTAAAGGAAATATCAACCTATAGAATACTCTTATGAGAATTAAATCATGCCAAAACTGTTGGCAATTTAAAATTGGTATAAATGTCTTAATTTACATTTCTACCTATCTCTGACCTTTTCTTTCACTAATCCTCAACCTGATCCCAGAGCTTTAGACAGGCTAATTTAATTATTTATCCTTCATGCCTCCTTTTCTTAATTTCTTCTGCACAATTGCTCCCTGCAAGAGCTTGGAATACACTTCACACCTTTCTTCTCTTCTTAACCTTCTCCATCCTCAAGTGTACCAGCAACTCCTCTAGCCCAATCCTGAATTCTCTAAGCCACAGGCTCTCCTCTTTTTCCTCCACCTGTGTGGCACATGAACCTTAGAATGTATTAAGCCTAATCTAAGAGCAAGCAAGCACATCTCCAAAATATCTTTTTGGATGGGACTGAGGGGGTGGCAAGCTTTCAGTATGGGAAAGAGATTTAAGAGGATTTGAAGTAAAACTATTTCCTTAGCCAGCACATTGTTTTTGCTGAATTAGTTTAATTATGGGTCGATAAAAAATAACAATATATCCTAAAGAGACTTACACTTCACACAAGACTGCAAAAATCATTTGGGTAGGCATAAGCTCTCACAAGCCATCCCTTGATATTTTTATGGAGAGTAATGATCATTCTATTGCATTTGAAGAAAACCTGCAACAGTGCAGTGCACATAGTAAGCCCTAGAGAAGCATTCAGGGACTGAATGAAGAAATCACCTCCAGTCTTGGCCAGGTGCCCCAGGCATACACAGTCCCTAAGTACCTTGGCTTTTCCTTCACACACAGAAAAATGCTTTGTATTTTTATATGCATGTGGACAATTTTTCTAAGGTCTGTTTCTCCAACTACAGTGGATGTACCATGGTCAGGAACCTCATCTATTTCTCCTTCCCACTATGTCTCCATTGTCTAACACAATGCCTGCAACTAGAGTGAATTCTCTAAACATCTACTGAATAAATAAATACACGAATATTCAGGGCCTTAAGAAACAAATGCACTGTAGTGGAATTTCAGTCTACAAGTATCGGTCCCTTGAATATTTTATTCTGTTTTGGACACATTAATATAATAAAAATATGGACAAGCTAGAAAACGTCCAAAAAAGAATAAGGAGAGGGCTTCCCTTGTGGCGCAGTGGTTGAGAATCTGCCTGCCAATGCAGGGGACAGGGGTTCGAGCCCTGATCTGGGAAGATCCCACATGCCGCGGAGCAACTGGGCCCGTGAGCCACAATTACTGAGCCTGCGCGTCTGGAGCCTGTGCTCCACAACAAGAGAGGCCACGACAGTGAGAGGCCCGCGCACCGCGATGAAGAGTGGCCCCCGCTTGCCACAACTAGAGAAAGCCCTCGCACAGAAACGAAGACGCAGCACAGACATAAATAAATAAATAAATAAATAAACAAACCCCAAAAATTAAAAAAAAAAACTAGCACAGCACATATTTCTTAAAAAAAAAAAAAAAAGAATAAGGAGGAAAAGATAATTAAAGAAATGGGAAGCCTTACTTGTGAGGAAAGACTCAAAAAGCTGAATATGTAAAACTTGGCTAGATTAAAACTCCGAAGCAATGTGAACAGATTCCACACATTGTTGAAAGTAAACAAGGACTTAGTTTAACCAGTACAGTAAGAGGGTAGAGGAGGAGCCATGGAACTCATACTGGCTGGTCTTACAAACCCCAGCAGCTTCCAAGAAATGAGCCACAGAAGGGCACAGTAACGAAAGCTTAGAGGAATATTTTTCAAACGTCAGGGGCCACTGATCCTAGTGGTTTGTCTTGAGATCAGAACCCAAGGATCGTTTGGTCTGCAACCTGTCAGGAGACCTATGCTGGTATTGGTGAGAGGAAACTGTCATTCTCACATTGCTTGCTGAAAAACAAACATCCAACGGAAAACTATTATATTTGTTTCACACCCATTTGTCTTATACTGCTCCTCCTTTAAGTAGAAACTGTATGTCAGATTTTAAAAGAATTAGAGCTATTATTTTAGAATATCAAACCCCTTCACACTGAAAACTCTTACGTTTTCCAAAAAAAATCCAAAATAAATAACCATGTGTTGAGGCATTTTAAGTACTAGTACAGAGTCAAGTGTGCTGGAAAAACATTAGAGACTGATGCCCTTAACAAATTTACATCACATTAAATTGTAAAGCATGTATTGAAAGAAAATCGTGTCCAGTATCAACATGAAATGTTTTGCAAGTTATCAACCTGAACATTCTAGAATTCTCTGAATTATAACTTGATGAAATTCTAGGAACTAACAGTAGTGAGGTGAATCAACTTTACAGCACTATTTTGTTACCTTTCCAATTGGTTGTCAAAATACTATGACATTGTAGGAGTTTGTCAGACAATAGCTATTTCCCAATTGCTATAAAACAACTTAGTAGTCACAAAGCATGTTCACGATAATCATTTTCATTTTATTTACTCAACAGTTCTGTGAGACAAACATGTTTTATTACCTCTATGTTTACAGATGAGAAATCTGAAACAAAATGGTATGTGACTTAGCCAAGAGCACTTGGCTAGTTAGTAGCTTCTGAAGCTTGAAGCCAGGTTTTCTGGTAACTAACCCAGGATTCTTTCCAGTCTAACATCATGCATCATATTTATTTTAATTTGTATTTATTTGTACTTTTACATAAAAAGCAATATCGTTTATGCCATAGCCAAAGCACAATTTTCCTTATATGCTCAGGAATGACTTAATGGAAAATAATTAGTA
Source organism: Balaenoptera acutorostrata (assembly GCF_949987535.1). Classification (NCBI taxonomy): domain Eukaryota; kingdom Metazoa; phylum Chordata; class Mammalia; order Artiodactyla; family Balaenopteridae; genus Balaenoptera; species Balaenoptera acutorostrata. The sequence goes on from NC_080065.1 coordinate 41,102,642, forward strand.
TTAATTATCAAAATAGATAGCCACAAATGCAAAATTATGTATTTCTCTCTGGCTCCACTCCAAATATGTTCTACTGAAAATGCACGCTACATAGCAGATCCATAATTTGGACTTAGATGATATCCATTTATTAAATTCCAACCTTTATGGATATTAGCAGACAAGCAAGCATTCTACTGAGAGACAGGAGTCTTATTTAATAAGCATAATGTTGGCTTTTTGCTTTAATATTTTCCAACTTAACTGCTCTTTCTTTTAGGATAAATTTATAGGAAAATAGTAGTTATGCCTTTAAGCCAAAAATCGTGGTCTGTTATTATCTTGTTGTCAGTTGTATTTTTGTTTATTATTGACCAAACAAATTTACTGGTGCTAGGGGAAAAAAACCTACCTAAGAATAAGCAGAATAATATAGCAGGAAGAAGACTAGAGTGGATGCAGAAATGCTGAAATTCTGATATTTAATACTATCTAGACCTTATAATCTTGAGAAAAATCCCCTCACTATGGGTCTCTGTCTTCCCCCCTGTAGAAAGTGAACCTAGATGGGCCCCAACAATCTTCTCAAATCTAAGAGTTTTATTTTGTAGGAGTTATCTGTGTATCAGAGCAAGAAACTGAGAGAACTGAAGCAATTTTTAAGAAATTTAATTATGAAAACTAACTTGGGGAAGGCAGAGAAGAAGAGACAGAATAGTGGGGTGATTGGGCAGGGATAGACTGGGAGTTTGGGATTAGTAGATGCAAACTATTACATACAGAATGAATAAATCATCAACAAGGACCTACTGTATAGCACAGGGAACTATAGTCAATATCCTGGGATAAACCATAATGAAAAAGAATATAAAAAAGAATATATATATATATGTATAACTGAGTCACTTTGCTGTACAGCAGAAATTAACACAACATTGTAACTCAACTGTACTTCAATAAAAAATAAATTAAGAAAAAAAAGAAAAAAGAGAGTAAAGAATCCTTGTGAGGGAAAAATAAGATATAGGACTGTCTGGATTTGGGGAGAAAGAAGTTAAAGGAGTCAAATACGCTCCTGTGTCTCACGCCAGAGAAACTAGAAAATGACAACATGAAAGTCTGGAGAGTAGATGTGGGAAAGATTACAAGTTCAGTTTTGGAGATAATGAGTTGAATATGGTTCATATTCATATGACAGAAGACAGTTGGAACTGTAATATTCTAGAACTCAGAAGGGATGTCAGGGCTGGGGAAACAATTTTAAGAGTCTTTGTGTAGATTTGAAAACTGAAACTACGGGAGAACATGAGTCCTTTAAGGGGGACATTATAGACAGGAAGGAGGAAAGAGCCAAAGTGATGGTCATGAGCCAAGTCCATTCTTGGGCAATGAGAATATGAACCAGGAAATGAGGTTGAGATGGAACTTCTGAGAGAAGGAGGCAGTGGCTTGGCATGGAGAGTACAAAGAGACATCTTTCTAAGAACGATGGAGTGACTAATCCAGGAGAGTTATATAAATTTAGTTCTTATATCTCTTTACAAGTCTTAACAATTAATATATTTCTCTGTCACTTACTTGCACCATTGTGACAGTAAAGTTTTTCTAAAATGAAAGTTGAATATGTTATATGATTCAGTTTTAGGAATAAACACATAATTGTACAAGTCTGTCAGTAGGCTAGATTTCAGTAACCTATGCCAAAGAAGGACAAGTCATTATGTAATAATACTGATCAGTGTGAAATGCTATGTTTGAATAATTCACCTAAATTTAGTATTAGTAGTGGCATATTTTGACTTCAATCCAACAAAATTTTATTTCAGTTCAGTAAAACTTTTGATCTTTTATACTTTGCAAGACATCATGAGAAGTGTAAGTCAGATGTATGAAAATTACTAGAATACAAGGTACAACATGATCAATTTGTATGACAATTAATAGAACATAAACAAAGCACTTTGGAAACTCAGGAGAAAGAGAAAGTACTTTAGTTAGTTCAGGGGACCGGAAGAAGCTGCAGAGAAGTGACATTTAGCTGGTCCAGGGATTCTGACAGGTGAAGATGATGTCGGGGCTAAAGGAAGCATTTCAGATGGAAAAAAAATGAATTAGGAAAGGCCCAGAGGGAGTAAATACAGAGGCTGCAGCTTCAGCATTTGACTTATTCCTGGCAGACAGTAAGTGCTCCAAACATATTTGTTGTATTGATGAACGAATAAATTAATGAATTAGCAGACAAGCCTTGGAAAGCCAGGATTCAATCAGGATGTAGAGTGCATCAAGGTGAATGGAGGTAGTTTTGGTTATTGATGATACTGTTGTTCTCTGCCCACACAGAAGAGTTAAGAAGAATCACTGTCTTCACTGAAAAAGTTGAGCTTGTCAAACTGCAGAAGCCTGACTTTAAAAATTAAGTGAATTATTAAAAATTGTGATGAGAATATTTGCCCTGAAAATATAATAATTTCTCACATGTGATACTACAGACACTTCAATAGCTACTGTATCAGCCAAATCTTGAAAATGTGCATATTGATCATCTAAATTTTTTCAAAGCTTTAATGTTGTTTTCACATTAAGTGTGTAGAAAGACTGCATTCATCTTGATGTGCACAGATTAGTTCTTCACCCAACAAGGGGGTCACGAGCAGTGACGCAAGTTGAAGAATCACAAACGTGAAGTAAAATGAGTGACGAAATGAGTGTGAATAACTGTATTATTGATCTTAACAGCTGACTGATTTTCCTAGACTCAGCCAATAATTACTACCAAGCTTTGTGATGAATTCCTAAAAATTCAGTTGAAGACAAAAAATGGAACACACCTGCCTGGAAGGGAGAGAGAAGGGGTTGATGAAGCTAGATCTGACAGGTGGGATACGGACAGGCAAAATGAAAGGGGCAGGGGGAATAAAACATGCCAATATGTAAAGAAGTGTGGAAGTATTTGAAAGGCCGGGCAGAAATCAACCCTTGCAAAGCAGAAGAGTAAATTCTGGAAAGAAGTTGGAAATAGAGAGGATTACGTACAATGGAGTTCCATTAGAAAGGAATCTAAAAGTAGCTAAAAGAATTTGGAGTCAATATGGAATACAATAGGACAGTTTGAAAATTCTTGAGTAACTGAGTGGCAAAATGAAATATGATTTTTTATTTTGGAAAATTTCTGTGAAAGCAATGTAAATGATAAATTGGAATGGAAAGCGAGTTCCGTTAGAAGGAGGTTATGGTAGCACGAGGTGATGAGGATGATGAGAGTTTGACTTGGTTGGAGACAGTGGGAATAAAGGAGAAAGGGAAAATGTTCTGCTTTGTGACGATACCTAGTGCAAAAGTGGAAGGAAGAATGGAAAGGGAAGCTGATTCTAAGATTTCCAATGGGAGAACATGGAATAAAGGTGTTAAAGGTGATGCCAGGTACAGAAATGAGTAATTAGGAAGATCTATTTTATGGTAAGATTTCATTCACATGTGGACACGTTCATTTTGAGGAGGCTGGAAGAACACTCTGGTAAAAATGTTCTGTTTCAGTTGAAAAAAAAAATTTGTCTAAAGAGTAAGAAGACTGGGGGTCAGGAGGGGAAGTGCTGGTTTAGGAATCATGTGAGTAGGGATGATGAGTAGTGACTGTAGGGGCAATAAAGCAATAGAGTTTAAGGATAGAGAGCAGAAAGTTCAAGGTTGGAGAAGCACAGATAAAACTAGGAAAAAGCCACAAGGAATGATGCTCAAGATTTGAGAAACATAAAGATGGAGAATAAATTTTTGGATTAATCATGCAAAGATAGGATACCATTATAAAAGCAATGGTAGTTAAGCTATTATGAAGAACAAATTACAAATTGTTTATTCTTTTTATTATCTAGATAAATCTCCCTCTGTGATTGGAGTGAGCGGAGGTGTGTATATTTGTTTACTGTTTTTCAAAACTGGGAGAAATCTGATCATACTTGAAAGTTGATTGTATAGAAGCTACTAATAAAAAAATTACTATGAAGAGTAAATACACAAGAAATGAGGTTGTAGATGAGGGGTGAAAATGGAATACAGACCAAAGGGGAAGAAATTTGCTTTGAATCATGGATGTGATATATTCAGTCGACACAGATTGAAGGAGAAGGTGGAAAGGCAAATTTAGGAACACAGAGCAAAAAAAAAAAAAAAAAAAATCCCTGAATCTTCAAGTTATGCTTTATCAAAGTTTATTTTTTTCCTGAAAAAAAAAAAGTTAATTGAAACATTCTAAATCTAACACAGTCTATATATTTTTGAGTTAAACCACAGAAATGAGGAGAGAATTTTAATTCCTAGTGCAGACCCTGGGCTTCTTTGGCTTCCTTAATATTTTAAGGAACATAGCCGTGCATTTTCCTTAAGTGATGTAGATGGAGGCTGCTAACAGGGAATCATATTCCGATAGAATATGATATAATTCCAGACCATGCATTTGAATAGGAATACTTTGTTAAACTGTCAGGTTCCTACACTACTGAAATCCAAGGAAGCTTCCATTTTTACTATGGTATAACCTGCAAATTTCTCCTATGTTTGATCTACGTCCAACATAAGCTCTATTACTTCAGGATTTATCTACTGGGGAAAAAAATCTCTTTTTTAGAAAATGATAAAATCCTTTTAATTCATGTTTTTCAAAGGGTATGAGCAACATATATAACCACAAAATTCTACAAGGTAATTAATTACAATGCATTTATCAATAAGGAGATCTCCTCCAAAAAAAAAATGTTTTTATTGGAAAAATGCCAAGTAAACAGCACATGACAAAACAGATTCAAACAAATATTCCTAAATCTCACTTTACAAGAGTAACCAATACATATGGATGAGACAAGAAATTTAATTACCCTAAATTACATTTGAAGTCATACAATCAAATTATTTTTAATATAATACCGAGCGCTTCAATTCCTTGGAAAGTGGCAATACATGTACTTAAAACATTAATTAAATGCATTCTCAATCAGAAAACCCAAACACATTCCTCAGTCATTGTTGAGAAAAATTAATTTTCCATATACCTTCCTTAGAATCTCCCACTACTCTTTCCTACTATTCTGTTGTTATCACTCATGTTCTACCATGTGCCTTAAATTCCTGTTCTCTCCTCTCTACCTCCACCACCCAAATCCCACCTCTCACCAAGGTCTAGTTTAAATGCCACCTCCGTTAATTCTTTGGAACTTCCCAGTTTGAAGTAATTATTCTGTTCTATTAACCCTAATGTTTATTACCAGAAAACTATTCTCAATACGCATTAGATTATCAGACCACATGTATGATGATATATTATTAAATTACCTTATATAAATGCTACATCCCCCAATCCTATCTCTATTAGACTATAAGGTTTTTGAGAGCAAGATTCATGCCTAACTCTTTGAATCTATTTCAGTACCTAGTACACGGTTATATATAATTATAGCTGCATACTTGTATGTTGAGTAAATTTTGATTATTCTTTGATAACTACCACATAAAAAAATATGAAGCTGGAATCAATTCCAGTTGTCAAATAATTATTCAGTTCAATATAGTCACCGTCAACAGAAAAACTTCGAATGAACGTTCCACTATACACATTAGTTAAATATTAAAACTGTGTCTTTATGAGACTGGTATGGTTTCGGTTCTAAGTTACCACTAATATAAAGGAGTCAGAGGTAGCAGAGAACCTGCTATTGCTACATTCAAGGATCTGCTTTTTGCAAAGTCATTAAATCTGACTTAAGAGATAATACATTTTTTCTTAGCTGGTTTAAAGTTTATAATACATATAAGAAAGATGTTTATGCCAAGAGTCAAAATACTTTAGTTAAAGCTTACATTTTAAAACGTCTTTTCTCCTGAATTTCAAAAATGTCATGGGGAAATGCGAGGAGGAAGAGAAAGAGAGAGAGAAAGATTGCTGTGGGGTATATGTCATTCAATACTGCATCTATCTGTATAAAGTGCTTTGCCTATTGGAAAACACCAAAGAACTGTGGATCACTAGGCTTGTGCCCCAATCCTCAAACTATTTGAGAGCGTCCTATCAAGCCACATTATCTACTGTGCACAGACAAAGGTTACCTTAATTATTAGAGTATTTGTACAGAAAATGCTGGATGTTATTGTACACACATCTACAGAATTTTGGTTTTTTTAAATGCTATTATTAACATCATGATAATGAACTTCAAAAGCTGGGAATGATAGTAAAATCTTCCTTCGGCTTCAGTAAGCTTGTCTGATCACCGTGTGTTTCTAGAGGACCCCTCTCTAAACTAAGTGTATGGTTAGTATTCACAGGTGTATCACTAGCATTCATTTGCAGACCCAGCTTGAAACAAAAGAAGTGAATTTCATAAAGTAATTAAAAATTGTTTAGGGACATCAGTCAAAATATCTGACTAGAATAAATAGATCTATTTTGCCTGAAAGTACCTGCTTTTGGTGTAAGTATCTGGAACAGAAGGTTGTCATAGTAAACAATTCAGAAATACAGCATCATGAAAAAAATGAAGAAAAATGTTACGTAAAAGAGCATTATTTTTTTTAATTAGAGAGGCCTGTAGCTCTTCTTATGTTCTCCGAGTGTCTGGTTGTTAAAAGGTTGTTCTGATTGTCTTTTTAAAAAATAAACGTTTGTTTTAGAATAATCTTAAATTTAGAAATAATTGCAAAGATAGTACAGAGTTCTTTTACCACACACCCAATTTCCCCTATTTTTACATCTTGTATTAGTCATAAGGAATGAACCAATATTGATATATTACAATTATCCAAAGTCCCTAATGTATTCAGAGGTCCCTATTTTTTACCTAATGTCCTTTTTCTGTTCCAGGATCCTATCCAGGATCCCACATTACAGCTTAGTTGTCATGTCTCAGCTCCTCTTGGTTGTGACAGTTTCTCAGGCTATTCTTTTTTTTTTTTTTTTAATTTATTTATTTATTTTTGGCTGTGTTGGGTCCTCGCCTCTGTGTGCAGGCTTTCTCTAGTTGCGGCGAGCGGGGGCCACTCCCCATCGCGGCGCGCGGGCCTCTCATCGTTGTGGCCTCTCTTGTTGTGGAGCACAGGCTCCACATGCGCAGGCTCAGTAGTTGTGGCTCACGGGCCCAGCTGCTCCGCGGCATGTGGGATCCTCCCAGACCAGGGCTCGAACCCGTGTCCTCTGCATTGGCAGGCAGATTATCAACCATTGCGCCACCAGGGAAGCCACTCTCAGGCTATTCTTGATTTTGATGACCTTGATATTTGAGGAGAGTACAGGCCAGATATTTTATAAAATATCCCTCAAAATTAGATTTGTCTGATGTTTTTCTCATGATTAGACTGGAGTCATGGACTTGGAGAAGGAAGACCACAGGGATAGAAACCACAACATGTCAAGTGTATATAACTAGCAACATAACTTACCTCTGTTAATCTTGATCACCTAGCTAGTCGTGTTGGTCAGGTTTCTCAACGGTAAAGTTACTCCTGTTTTCACTCTCATTTTGAAAGAAGTCACTATTAACAGCCCACAATTAAGGAATGGGGAGTTACAGTGTGCTACCTTAAGGGATGAGTAGCTACATAAATTATTTGGAACTCTTTGACAGGGGAGATGTGTCTCTTCTAGATTTATTTATTGATTCAGTTATTTATTTATATCAGTATGGACTCATGAATAGTTATTTTACACTTTGGGTTATAATTCAATACTATTTTATTTATTTAGTTGCTCAATTTGTTCCATCTTTGGCCACTGGGACCTCTTTAGGTTATCTTTTTAAATTCCACCAAGCATCCCTAGTCATTAGGGACTTTTTCAAGTAGCACGATTCTTTGCTTATATCAGCGTCACAAGTGGGGGGTTAGAGGTGATAGAGAAATGTGTTTGTCTTCAAATAAAGTTTTCTATAGCTACAATCAACTGATAAGACATTCTAAAATAGACTCCTAAGCAACCATCACAAACTTGACCTTATGCTCTCTACCACAAGAAAGGCACAGCAGAATCATTCTAGTACTAGCTTTTATTTCATTACTCACAATTTCAAGATGAACAAATATATTCCCCCAAGTTATTTCCCATTATTTATTTTCATTTTTAAGTGATTTTTCTTTTAATGAATAGAGTACAATACTGTTTTTCTCTTTGATGAAACAACGAACTAGGATATTTAAATAATAAATGAAAACTTTTTAAGTATTATATTAAGCTTTCCATGAGATAGTTATGCTTTACATTTTAATATTACAATGTTAATTTTCACTGACTTTTAGTCTATACACATACACAAATTTGCCTTAAATTAAGCTGCTCGTTATGAATTATGTAAATTAGCTCTTTGGGATACACACTCAAAAAACTGTTTAATATCTGCAGTTAGAATCTAATTATTTAAAACTATTTTATGAGGAGAACTTAGAGGCTTATATTTTTTAAGTGCCACAGAACTCTCTGAGGAGGCAATTATTAAAACTGCTCAATAAAAGAATAATGAACAAAAAGAGGAAAACATACATTCTACAAAGAATATATTTCTTCACTGAATATTTTCTGTCTACATAATTTACCATATTTGTTCATAATTTTATGTTAAGCTTACATTATGAACTCTAGCAAAATTTTATAAGGATGAAATAGAGAATATTTATTTTGTGACTTATACCAGGACTAATAGTAATGCATTTTTATTAGATATAAGTTAACTTTTGTGTCCACTTCCAACTTTTAGAATTAATCTAATATTATCATAGGTGTATTTTTAGACATTGCATGTATATCAGGAAATGATGTTAAAACTGACAAGATTCTTCAATATCATGAAAATTGAATGCTTTATTAACATATTTTAGAGTACAAGTATTTATGGGATTTAAAACAAGAAAGTACAGAATGAATATAATGCATTTTCAGTAAGAGATGTGTGGACATAAAAGCACATATTCTATGTTGTATGTAGGTAGCACATAACCTCAGAATTCCCAAACAACGATTATTATTTGGAAGAAACAAATAAGTGGCAATATAATTTCTGGGAAAATATGATTCGCTAACCTTTCTGGAATCAGTACTCTCACTACCACTCTGAATTTTATAAGATACATCTTGGGAGATACATACAGCCACATACTTCCAGATAATTTGCAGCACCCCTCTAATATAGAGTCTGATACTAGCTTTGCTCCTAATTTAGATATGGTATAAAATCAACATTTGTCCCTTAAGATATCTTAGGCCAGCCAAGTCCTCTCTTTCTATTAGATAGTCACATTACGTCTTTTACCTATTCATTCAAACTTTTTTCTCCCAAACACACTAGACCTCATCGTGGATCACCTTGAACACTCATTCTCTAGCCCACTGAGTCACTAGCGATCTTTCATTCAAACACATCCACCAGCCAAACCTAAATGTGGATCTAGGCTACAATCTGAATTCTCTCTTTATACACAGAAATGCCAAACTGTTAGAGAAAAACCACACAACCATGCCAGGGATGGCACTACAAATTTATGTTCTTCAACCTCAGCCCCATTTGTTATACTCAACTGTACTTTCTGACCTTTCCTTGGATCATCCCAAAGCATTAAATCAGCTTTACCCTCAGGAGGAGCCAAGTAAGCCTCATATGATTTAAGGGTCTTCTCTGTACAGCTCCCATCACCCACCCGAATCCAAGTATAATTTGCTCACTTCTTTCCACTGTGAAAAATTTCTTGTCTACCATTAGATATAAAAATGTAAGTAGAAAAATAGCATAAAGTTACTTCAGTGTGCATACACTTATGTCTAAATATCATTAATAATGGTTAATGTCAGATACTTTTCTGTTTTAATGGGAAAGAAGCTCAAGAATGAAAAGAGAAAATGCTGTTGGAAAAGACACATTATTCATACTTCACAACTTTGCCCAGACTCTGCCCTGTTGGTCATGAAATAGATCAAGACAAATAGGGAGCTCTCCACTGCAGTTGTGTGTGTGCTTCCCTGCTTCATACATTTTATAAAGTATGTAGGTGCATGTATGTGAATGTGTGAGTATATTAACATGGCTGGACTTTATACACACAAGCTCTATTCCCAGAAGATTTGTTTCTTGAGGTATCACTTTATTTCAAATCTTCATATACATTTAGCACTCAGCTTTTCCAGTATAATATGCTTTGTCATCAGGAATACTAGCCAGATTGTCTATGAAATCTTCAGAAAAACTACCACATATTTTTTGTAGTTCCTCTCTGTTTCTTTTTTTATTATTAGTTATCTATTTTATACATATTAGTGCATACATGTCAATCCCAATCTCCCAATTCATCCTACCCATCCCACCCCCCACTTTCTCCCCTTGGTGTCCCTACATTCGTTCTCTACATCTGAAACCACCACATTTTTAATATGTATCTTATCATTACATAAAGAGTAATACAGGCATAACTTGCTCTAGAAAAACATGCATACAAGCAATTCTATATAAACCTATATAGTTTTATTTATCAATCAGATAGATTAGAAGTCATATTAAACAAAATAAAATAAAACCATAATTGTACTATTCAAATATTTTTGATATCTATTTCTCTATAAGAAAGTCAGAAGAAGAATTTTACCATATTTGGAGTAAGATATGCTTGAAGCATGTCTTAGAATAAGACATTCAAGTTATTCAGATAAATGGTATGGGAGGGAACAAAACTGAAATGAGGTTGAAGACACAAATGCTCTGAGAGGAATTTGAAAAAAACAGAGGAAAGAATGGAATGGCTAAAATAACCAGAAAGTGTACGCAGTCTCAAGATAATGGAATATGAATTATAAATAAATTCCAAGAGAACGCAGAGTAAAGGGATGGTCATTTATATGTTGAAAGATTTGTGGGAAATCTGAGCCTTGAATGGGAGTATATTCAAATACAATCATGCCAGAGGAAAAATAGACAAAGGCTGTAATAACACATTATAAAAGAAATAAACATGCGGTGTGATCCTTAAGAGGTACTTAAATATTACCTGTCAATCTATCTATCTACCTATCTATCTATTTATCTATCATGAGCCTGTCTTATCTGTCCAACTAATACTGGTGGAAAATAACTCAAAATATTGTCAGCAGTTGCTTCCTTACAAGTGTCATTTATCAGATTTTTTAGTTCTATCCTCAACCATACCTGAAACTACTGGTTTACCTCACTAATTCCTATTTGTCTTTGAATTCTAAGCTCAATTGTCACATTTTCATGGACGCTTTTCCTAACCCTCTGGATTAGACTAAACTTCTAGCTCTATTCCTTCATATGTTACCCTGTAGTTTATTACAGTGATCATCTCTCATTACTCACTTAATGCATGTCTTTCACATGAGATTGAAAGCTCAGAAAAAGCAGGAGTGATGTCTGCCTTCTTCAGTGCTTTATCCTGGGTCTAGCTTAGTGGCTGGCACATACTAGGTGACACATACTAGGTGATTAGTAAATCAGTATTAAATTGAATCACATGGCTGTGGAGTTTCAGAGAATTTTTCCAGAGCCCTGCCTCTTGAACTTCATTGCAAATTGTCTGGTTCTGGTTTATTACCTCTAGTTTAATTTTGTAACCCAGCACTGTTTCTCTGTCTAACTTCAAAGAATAACTAGGTAAAGTTGTCTACTTAGGTTGTAATTTTGATTTTGTCCTTAGACTCATATTAAATAGTTGGGAAAATGTGAAAACATATAGACACATGAAAGAGCATTGTATGTATGTTGACAAAGAAGCAAAATGTAGTAGGTACAATGTGGTGTCGGTTTGGAAGGCAAAAGTGGAGCCACACTAGAAGCCAATGGATCAGTCATAACAGAAAAATAAGAGAGGAAGAGGACATGATCCATGGTAGTGGTAGGATTATTCAGGAGATATTTAGGAGGTAGAAGAAGTAAGGCATGGTAAGTCGTGTGTGTGTGTGTGTGTGTGTGTGTGTGTGTGTGTGTACATGCCCATGTGCACACCTGTGCAGTATAGGCCGAGTGCCAGGGAAAAACAAGTAGGTGCCTAGGATAATAATCAGATTTAGGGTTAAGTACCATTGTTAATCACTCCATTCTTAAGGAAACGTAAGTTGAAGAGCAGTTTTAGCCATCAGGTCAAAGGTAACATCATAAATCAAAGAGGCAGTTGGATACATGGTCTGATGCTAAGGCATATACCCTGGGCTGGACTAGATCAGAGAATCACTAGCATATAGGCAATAGTAGTTCAACACATGGCAATGGATGACATCTCCCAAGGAGAATACGTACAGAGAGGAGAGAAGGGGCCTTGAAGCTGAATCTTGAGACTCAACAACATTTAAGCTAAGGGTGAAAGAGCTAGAGCCTGACAGGGACCTGCAGAAGCAGTGGGCAGAGATGTAGGAAGATAATCAGAGAAGAGAAGGGTCAGAGAAGTCAAGAAGGAGTGTCAAGTGCCAATAAGGGTTCAAGTTAAATAAGGTCTGGAAAGTGTTTACTAGATTTAGAAACAAGGAGGTTAAATGACATTTACAAGATTTGTTGTTTGGTTGGTTGGTCGGTTGGTTGGTTGGTTGGTTTTTTCAGCATACTGCTCAAATGGAAAGCCAGGTAATGCAGGGTTTAGGAGTAATGATAAGCAAGGGAGAAAGAGTGAAAATAAATTCATCTTTACAAAAGTCTCTAAAGGTAAAAGGTAAACTATGGAAGTAGCAAAAATAACCAAGAGCCAAGGGTTTGTTTTGTTTGGTGTTGCTTAAATTAAAATGCTTTGAGCATTTTTTTTTAACGTCTTTATTGGAGTATAATTGCTTTACATTGTTATGTTAGTTTCTGCTATATAACAAAGTGAGTCAGCTATGCATATACATATATCCCCATATCTTCTCCCTCTTGCATCTCCCTCCCACCCTCCCTATCCTACCGCTCTAGGTGGTCACAAAGCACGGAGCTGATCTCCCTGTGCTGCTTCCCACTAGCTATCTATTTTACATTTGGTAGTGTATATATGTCAACGCCACTCTCTCACTTCAATTCAGCTTACCCTTCCCCCTCCCTGTGAGCATGTTTCTTATAGACAAAGAATTTAAATTTACTTAGTTAGGGAGGATCAATGATGAAATACATTTTTAATTATTCATCATTATCCAGGAAATTCTGAACTTGATGATTGGTGATAATATCACCTATCTCATTTTTCCAAAAATTTAAAATTAATTCTATTTTTAAACAGATAAGCTTCAGAAGGATTTTTCCTAATTCTCCAGTATCTCTGTTTTTGGTGCTCCTAATTCTGTTTGGGATTTAGTTTCTCAGGTTATTTCTAGCTCCACAGTCCCAATAAGTAGTGGTGAGTTATGAAATAATTGTTTTTGGAAACAGTGATTCCATTAGGTAGACCATCCTGTTATCAGACTTCAGGAAACCTGAGGAAATGGTCTCAGAGGTACAGCAGGACTATAGTTCAGGGGGAATTTCTTGGGCATCTGCCACATAAAACCGTACACTGTTACCTTACATTGCTTCTTGCCTTTCTTAGTTGCCTTTTTTCAGCAGACTCAAAGTCTAATAAAAACCCTTCTAAATTTTCCCAAGCAATTGTAATCCATTATTATTCTAATAAACTCCAATTTATAAGCTATCTAACATTTATATGGTAGTGATTGCAATCTAATGGCAAACCTTGACCTTTTTGTGCAATAACTATATCTCTCTTCAACATTACCTAAAACTAAAGTTTATAGCATCTTTCTATTTCCAAATACCTTCCAACGCCTTCCTCATTAGTACAGCTCTTCATTGCTATTTTCAGTTGAATAGTCTGCTCATTTTGGTATATAAGCACTATCATTGAAAAGAATGCAGAAAAACATAATGAAAGGAAATTACAAGTATTTTTAGGAAATAGAATTGTTTTCACTGGTTCTTATATTTTCTGGAGTATTACACTTGAGTAGAGTCAAAAGAAGTCATTATAGTTTTATTTCCATTTTATTTGCCTGCCTGGATAAGAACATTTCAGTTTTTAGGATTTACCTTAAACTCTTTACTGTCAAACATTTAGCTTTTTAGAAAAACAAATGAGCATCTGAAATAATTAGGTGTTGACACACAGGATCCAATCCAACATGATGAACTAGAAATGAAGCTCTCAGAAAACTGCAGCCAATATTTGGCTAATGGGGCACCATTTCCCACTCAAGACTATTAGCTGAATAACTAAGATTCTTATGGCCAGAAAAAGAATATATGTTCTAACAGTACATTTTTGTAAAGTCAGAGAAAAAGACTGAGTCACTGGATCAGGATATGACTGAATTCCTCTGGGACAAAAGATAGTGGTTAATATCCTGAGTTCTCACACAGATCCCTGGGTTCAAATCCCAGCTTCTCCACTTAGAAGCTGTGTGACCGCTTAACCTCTCCATAATTTGGTTTTCTAAGCTGTAGTATGACACAAATAGTATCTGTTGCAGGGCTGCTCTAAGGACTCAGTGAGATAATGTAAAGACACTTAGAACAGTGTCTGGCACACAGTTTGAACATAGCAGGTAAGACTGCATTCTGACCATCTTTTGTAGAATAAAACACTGTTGCTTTTCCCATGTGTGACCAGTTAAAACATTTCAACAGTAATCTTTCCCCCACTAAGTTAATATAAAAATAACAGTGACAGATAATGGTTAATTTCTTGATTTACTGTGGACATTTAAGTCAACATAATAGCATGCTTTTCAAAGAAAACAATGGACAGTATTTCTAGGCACACAGAGTGCATATTTTTTTAACTTTATTCTAACTCAAATAAAGTAGAACCACCTCAGGTATAGTTATTGATGATGAAAAGAATTTGAGACTGTGTGGGTATTCAGCTTCTTTAAACACTTGATAAGAGAAATAAAATGTATAAAACTACAAAATTATATATGTAAAACATCACAGTGAAGTTATGTTTCTAGGAAGGAATCCTATTTTCAAACATCACTAGCTTCTAAGTATTACCTTATATAGTGGTATTTCCTAGTCACTAAATGTTTATAGCATTGTGCTTGTGGTATCCTGGCACTGATTTAAGAAGACATTTTGGTCATTACTATCTCTTGCTGTTTGCCTATAGTGAGCTCTCACATAATTAGGGCTGACTACACAACACTTTTAAAATTAAACCAAGCCTCTGGGAAAGAATCATGGAAATAGACGGTTAAAGGACACCCAGACAATTAGCAAGAACGATAAAGTTAAAAACTGCAGATAGGAAAGTAGGTTAAGAGCTTTTCTCTCTCTTTCCAACATGATTTGTTAATACAGAAGGATAGCCATTAGCTTTATTTTACATAGGAAAGAGATATAGAGGCACTCCACTTTTCAGTCAATAAATAAATCCCTTTGCTATTTTCCAATGGATTTTTCTCTCTTTTAAGCACAAAATTCTGAAATAATTCTCCATTTGATTGATTTTTAAAACAAGCCTGAAAATACTTTATGGTTTCTGGAATCACAACAGTGTAACAATGGACTAATAAAGATTTAAACGTTAAAAATCTGAGAGATACTGAGCCTGCGCGTCTGGAGCCTGTGCTCCGCAACAAGAAAGGCCGCGATAGTGAGAGGCCCGCGCACTGCGATGAAGAGTGGCCCCCGCTCGCCGCAACTGGAGAAAGCCCTCGCACAGAAACGAAGACCCAACACAGCCAAAAATAAATTAAAAAAAAAAAAAAAACTGAGAGAATTTTACCCCAGCAGGGTAATTGCTTTTTTAGAAAAAAAAAAAAAAACATGCAAAAGTATTATTTGTAATCATTTACCAAAAAGAAATCTGAGAAATAAATAGTGAAAAATACTAAAATTAGGCTGATGATTAAATATTATGGAATTAATGCATCATGATTTTCTCTAGTGGTATATTATTTTATACAGTTTTCCTACTGGCATTCTTTCCTTCCATTAAAATTACATCCTTATGTGCCTGTCTTCTTTAGTAGACAAAAAGCCTCTGAAAGCCTGTGACTTGGCTTCATTCTTTTTCGTATCTAAAACACCTAACCATCCCTGAAAACGTACTCAGCACTCAATAAATATTTACTGAATGAGTGAGTTCATGTGTGTAATCTCATGTCTTTTAGAAAAACCACTATGATTTATTTATTTGTACTTATATAACATTAACAGGATAACAAAAGAAAGTGAAAAGGGAATTTAATATTTATCACATATTGGCTATGTGTCAGGCACTTTTCATATATTATCTTATTATCATAACATTCTTAAGGGGACAGATAGTACTTTCTCAAATTTTACAGATTAGCTTCAAAGAGGCTGAATATCTCCTCAAATCAAGTTAAAAGACTTAAGGTTCTGACTTTTCTGAGATTATGTCTGAGTCGTTTTTCCCACCATAAAGTTGCATCCCATTGCTTTGCCTTAGCATTGTTACGGTTTTGTTGTAAATACAAATCAGATCTGTGAGTAAAACAGAGAGATAAACAGTAATATTGTACTTCTTTTCATTATATATTGATCTTTCTTTTTGAAAATTAAGACCTCTTCCCTTTTTTTCCTTTACTTTTTATTATAAAATAAAACAAATGCAGAAAACTAGAGAAAACAGTGATTTATCATGAACCAAACAACCTTGAAATCACCACCCAGGACAAGAAATAGAACTTGGCCACCCACCCAAGAAGCCCATCCACGTGTATAGTCCCAATCACAGCCCCCTCCCACCCTCCAAAATAACAGCTCTGCTGCCTTTCATAGTAGTTGCTTCCCTAAATTTTTCTATAGTTTCATCACAATTGTGCATCCCTAGATTGTATAGTTTGCTCTGTCCAAACCTCCATTTTCAGAACGTCTCTTCATTTACAAATTCTCCTTCATCCCATTCTTTTCCTTACTATTTATCTGTTAAAGAGCCTGGGTGGCAGGCCTGACAGTTCTCCAACACTGGATTTTGCTGATTACACGCTCCAGGTGCAAGTTCATCGTATTCCTCCACCCTCTGTATTTGAATACCTATGGATGCCAACATCTAGATGCAGTCATTGAATGGGGGTGGTAAAATCGTGATTCTCTAATTGTATCATTATCTTTTCATGTATTAGCTTTAATAATTTTATAAGGACACTCTTTTCCTCCTCTACTATTTGGTTATACATTGGTTCAGATAATATAGGAAAAGCACGGGTAAATGTTTGATTCTTTCCTTTTACTCACCCAGGTTTCAAGGTAATGAATTGGGTCCCTATGAGCTTCAGTGGGTAATGATTTCTTATATTATTATGAACTTAAATTTAAACTTCTAATAAGTCTGAACTCATTGAAATTCTTATGCTTTCTGAAGCCCATCTTGGCTTTCTCAAGTTGATTCATATTTTTTAATATTACCCTGGTTCTCTTTGACAGCTTCCCTACTATCTGGTATGTTAAATTGTTCCAGGCCCTTAACATGTATTTCCTGCCACAAACCTGGGAACAGCACTTTTCCTCTTCAAATGACTGCAGAACTCCCACTACTGGATTGTGCAAATCCCATCTCAGTTTCACCTGCTCTTCTAGAAAATACCTGTTGGTTATGCGAGAGGTCGACCTGTCCTCAGGTCTATCAGATGACCTTGCTTCCCATTACTTCCTTCCTTTGACATACATGGAGGTTCACAAAACACAGGTCTTGCAGTTGTCACAGGTTGGTCCCAACTACTTATCTTTTAGGTTCAGGGGATAATTTTGCTGTAAATGTTGTCCAATGTGTTTTTCATTTTGCTCTCTGTTTGCTCTGTTTTTTATGTGCAAAAACCAAACTATCAGTGTCTTCTCAGATTCAAGTTCCCTTTCCTTTTGAAAATTATGTCAACTTCAATTTTCTTGTATCAAATCTATGCTATCCTTTCCATTAACTACACAAGGAGCAATTTAATAGTGCTTACTCAGAAAATTTTTCGTTGGAATTTTTGTTCTTTGGTGAATACAGTAAAAGAACCTACTTACCACAGAGCTAAAATTCAAAATTAATACGCTTTCAAAACACTGACTCAATCTTTTCTTAATTATACCTATAGAGACAGTGCTAATTTTCCATCTCTATACAATAGGGCTTGAAATGAAATGTGCACTGCTGTTATACCAAGCAGTGCGATTTGGCAAAAGCAAAAAAAAAAAAAAAAAAATGATACATACAAGAAAGTAAATGTGTCATTCTTTCTTAATGTCATTACCCAGAGAGATATATTTCAACTATTTTGATGAAGACAGCATTGATTACAAAGGCAATGACATTTAAATAGTTTTTACAGGGCTGTGAAACAAGAGCCATCCCAAAAGATCCACAATATATATTCCCCCAAAATTTTTTAAACTACATAAAAACAAGCATTATAGTAAATAGAATTAATACAAGTATGTATATATGTTATTTTAAATGGCATAAAATCTTATTTCTAAATACATGTCTCTGTATGTCAGATTAAGCTATCCACACTAAATTAATATAGTTTTGTTGTAGGAAATATAGGGGAAAAGACCATCTGGTTGTTGGAAATTGTGTATAAAAATCAAGATTAAGCATAATGTTCCTAAAGTTTCTTCATTCATTCATATTTATGAAATGCCTACTTTGTGCCATGCGTGCATCTAGCCCTGGGAACAAAATGGTTAAAACAATAAAAAAACCCTCCTCCTAAATTAGGCTTAAATTATAGACGAGGGTAGATAATCAAATGAGATAAACAAAACATTTAGTATAATAAACTGTGAGAAGTTCTATGAAGAAAAGGCAGGGCAGAGATAGGGAGAATAACTGATAACCAGAGGTTTAGGATAGGGTTGAAATTTTACTCAGGTTATATTTGTTTATAATTTTCTATTATTATGAGAAGTATTTATAGGAATCATCCCTGTATCCATGTATTTACATGTGTCATATTTTTTTCTGGAAAATTAGGTAGTGGCCTATACATTTTCAAGGACTTTTTCTATAGGGTCAAACTGACATTTAGAAAAATTGCAACAATTTACACAGTCTTTGGAGTCGTGTGTTGGAAAGCTTTCCCCCATAGCAATATTATTAAATAATTCACTAATATTTTTCTAGGAACTCTGATTTAAGTTATTTTTACCTTTTATAAATTTAAACCTATTTGGATTTAATTTTGTTGTAAACTGATAACAATGGATTTTACTCAATTATTTTAGTTGGTTAATATTATCTATTGTATAACTCATTTTTTTATATATAGTTTATATTTTTGGTTTTTGCAGTCAGTGGTATTTTCTTCTATTAAATATCCTCAATCACAGTAGTTAACATATAGGAAAGTTCCTGATATATTTTAATATATTTATCTTATAATAAACTCTCTTAATGGACTTTGCAGGTAATGCTATCATTTATCAGTTAGTTCAATTAGCTCTTTAAGGCAGATAAATATCTTCTGCAAAAAAATAATTTAGCTTCTCATTCCAAATATATTTCTAGCTATATAATTCTGTGCTTGATTGTACTGACTGACCCAACAACAGAATGATCGTCTCTGTTCAATCCCTGTGGATGAGGTATCCAGCCTCCAAAGTGAACTAACTTGGCTGATGGAATTCTCTCTCTCTCAAGGCAAATCTTTCTAACTACAGCTTTAATTCTTAAATGCCCAAGCAAAACTCTGTCTTCCTGTGTCTTCCATGCATTGTTTTTAGTATCATATTTCTGTGTAAAAATATTAGACAGTTCAAGAAGTCTTAACTTGGGGTCCGAAAATACACGTGCTTGAAGGGAACCACAAACCTCTTAAAATCACAAACAAAAATTTTGTGAATACATGTACTTTTCCAGGCTGAGAATCCACAGATTTCATCTGATTCTTTTTTTTTTTTTTTTTTTAATTTTTTTTTTTTTTTTAAAGTTTAATTTTTATTTATTTATTTATTTATGGCTGTGCTGGGTCTTCGTTTCTGCGCGAGGGCTTTCTCCAGTTGTGGCAAGCGGGGGCCACTCTTCATCGCGGTGCGCGGGCCTCTCACTATCGCGGCCTCTCCTGTTGCGGAGCACAGGCTCCAGACGCGCAGGCTCAGTAATTGTGGCTCACGGGCCCAGTTGCTCCGCGGCATGTGGGATCTTCCCAGACCAGGGCTTGAACCCGTGTCTCCTGCATTGGCAGGCAGATTCTCAACCACTGCGCCACCAGGGAAGCCCTCATCTGATTCTTGAAGTATTCTCTGAGCCTGGAAGCCTAAGTGTCACTAACATAAATGGATAGCCAATGAATGATTAGTATAATCGATAATTAAGTTAATAGGATTCTGGGGTTACTTATATTATTCAATACATGTACAACCATAACTAGGTAATTTTAGCACATATTTCTGCTATTTTATATATTTTAAAAAATACATCTGAATCCTGGACAATATATCTGTTTCTAATCTTCATCCTAATTCACTTACATGATTTTCTAAGACAAATACCAAATTTATTGCTCAGAACAAAGATTATTTTTAAAAATAATTATTTAAACAATGAATGACCTTTCTACAAAAAAAATAAGGAATACTCGTTCTCCCTATAAATATTACTCATATAACCTTCAATATTCATTTTCTCAGCCTCTGTTCATATCTCTCAAACAACCAAGATTGTATAATTTTTAATAAAGTATACTCTCTTTAAAAAATAACAATGCTAACATATTCTGTAAGGGCAATAAGTGACATCTGCTCTAAAATGATGTAAAAAAGAATTTTTTCTTAAATTATATTTCTAAATAACCATTTTTCATAGACTATTAAATTTGACAATAAATAATAAATAGGTGATGGGGATTAAGAGGTACAAACTTCCAGTTATAAAATAAATAAGTCATGGGAATGTAATATACAGCATGAGGAATATACCCAATAATACTGTAATAACTGATGGTAACTAGACTCATCATGGTGATCATTTCATAATGTATAAAAATATTGGCCTACTTCGTGGTACCCCTGAAACTAATATAATATTATAAGTCAATTACACTCCAATGGAAAAAAAATTGACCATAAAAAGGAAAATGAAAGAAATTAGCAAGTTATGAATCATCTTATTTGACTCATATATAACATTTAACTGATTTGAAATAAGATCCCAAATGGCTTATGCCATTTTCTGATGAAAATAAAGAGTAACGGGAAGGATTAATGACAATTCAGTGTCATTAGAATTTTCCCTAAAAGCTATTTCTAAATGTTCAACACTGTAGCATTCTATACCAACTTAGAAGATAATACTGTTATATCCTGAAAATTTTGCAGATAGAAGATGTATTAGATGTTTTCCAATGCTAATTCCCTCATGAGTGAACTTATTTCACAGAGCACACACAAACACGGCCCCTACACGTCAGGGCTCCTGCTGCCCAGACTCCCCTGAAGAGAAAAAGAAAACAGAACAGCATATCATTTACATGGCCCTGCCTTCACTGACACATTTGCTAAAGGAATTCTGAAGACTGTCAAGCGTCTACTTAGTATTCTCCTTTCTTAAATAGTTCACACTCCTTAATTCTGCTCCAATTTTACTTTCATAATTATAGCTAACACTTACATAGCATTAAGCAGCAAAGTGTACTATTTCTAAGCACTACATATCTAGACACTATATATTCATAATACAAATATAAAATATGTATCTTCCCAACAACCCAATAAGATATATATATATTCTTTTCCTAGTTTTATAATTAAGGAAACTGAGGCCCAGATACTAAGGTGGTAGACTGGGATTCTGACCCAAACAGGCTGGCTCCAGAATCTGTGTTCTTAACAAAACTATATGTCACCTCAAAACATACCCATAATCTTTTTTTAACAAGTAAAATAGCATTAAAGGATTATAAGATTATAAGCTCCCTTCTTTTCACTCTACATGCCCGCTTCTTAATTTAAACACCCTAATTTTTTCTTTTGACATTAAATTCATATTTCAAAAAGAAACTGATACATCAACTTTAAACCCTGCTAATTTCCAGTTATGGCAGATGAGGATTTAGCTTTCTTAGGACACCCAACCCTCATCTACCTTTCTCTTTCCTCCCAGAATAACTGGACCGTAATCTTGGTTTAAATCAGTCAACCTTGTTTACTTTAAAATGGCCAGGTAAGTGTTATTCACTGATGATCCAAGCATTGTAATTTTTTTTTCCTTTTTTATACACCTTCAAATCATCCTGGAGTTGATAAAGATCTTTTGTTTATTTGTTTCTATTTAATGTACCCAATAGGTATTCATATGAAAGTCATAGATATCTTGTTCCAAAGGATCTGTGGACCACCTATTAACACTACTTTTCAACTGCTGATTATCCATTTTCTCTCCCCTGAAGGCCTTTCTCCAGAGGCCTCTGCTTTCTGGTCCCTGTCTAGACTGGTTTCCTTCAAGACCAGCTAGCTACTCAGGAGTACTCCTGGGACTTTCTTTCAAGGTTCTTCTTTGTTAGATCCCATATCCCGTCTTCCATTTTTACACCATTTGGTGTGATTCCTTGTTTTGATGAAGCACATCATCCAATAACTTTGTAAGAAAGGATACGTGGGTGGTTAATATTAGAGTTCTTGAATTCTAATTGGCTTTATTTAATCTTCATATTATGGCAGGGCATACAATTCTTTTAGATGTCACTTTCTCTCAGAATTTTGTAAACTTTGTCACACTATCATTTAGCTTACAGTATTTTCTCACCTCTTGAGAAATACTGTAAGTTTATAACTTTCTCTTAGGAAAGTTTTAGGGTTTTGTTTTGTTTTGTTTTTTTCTGATTCAGAGGTGTTCTGAGGTGTGTGATGTTCCTTGATGGGGTCTTTTCCTTTCATGGTGCTGAGTGCTCTATGACTTTCTCAGAAAAGATGTTTCACTCCCTGCTATCTGGAAAATTTTGTTTAAAATGCTTCTGTTAATTCCATATGTCAATTTTCACACTATGTTCTCATCTTGAAACTCCTTTTATGGAGTTTGACCTTGTAAATTATCCTTTATTTTGCTTATATTTTCTGTTTTCTCTTTTTCTTTTTGCCCTAATTCTGAGAGGTTTCCTAGACTTTATGTGCCAACTTATTACATCCTGGGTATTCTTTTCATAGCATATTGTTCTTCCTGTACAGATAAAATATCTTTCTGAAGATATAATTTTTAGACTATTTTTAAATAATGTTGAGTTTCCCCTTATCCCAAATGTTTCTTTGTTCTCGGCCCTTTCTTTTGCTGTTTGACTTAGTTTTTCTCTTCTATGATGAAGACTTTTCTCAAAAGTCTCGTAACCTTTTGCTTTTAGATCGATCATATCAGATGATGTAATACCAAAATATACATACAGTCTCTGTGTACAAATGTGAGCCTTTTTGCAAGGTCATTAAGTAATAAATAAGAATTTTTATTGGAAGACATTGAACTGTCTCATCTCCCATTGGATGCATTTTTTCCCCAGTGTCCTGCCTGGGGAGAATTGACCAGGCTCCAAGCATTCTGATGTCAGGATTAAGAGTTCTAATGATGGGGCTTCCCGGTGGCGCAGTGGTTGAGAATCTGCCTGCCAATGCAGGGGACACGGGTTCGAGCCCTGGTCTGGGAAGATCCCACATGCCGCGGAGTGGCTGGGCCCGTGAGCCACAATTACTGAGCCTGCGCGTCTGGAGCCTGTGCTCTGCAGCAAGAGAAACCGCGATAGTGAGAGGCCTGCGCACCGTGATGAAGAGTGGCCCCCGCTTGCTACAACTAGAGAAAGCCCTCGCACAGAAACGAAGACCCAACACAGCCATAAATAAATAAATAAATAAATAAAAATTAAAAAAAAAAAAAAAAAAGAGTTCTAATGATGAAAAATCTGAAAGATAAATTAAGGAAACACTCCCATTTAACACTGCAACAAAAAGAATAAAATACCTAGGAATAAACCTACCTATGGAGACAAAAGACCTGTATGCAGAAAACTATAAGACACTGATGAAAGAAATTAAAGATGATACAAACAGATGGAGAGATATACCATGTTCTTGGATTGGAAGAATCAATATTGTGAAAATGACTATACTATCCAAAGCAATCTACAGATTCAATGCAATCCCTATCAAACTACCACAGGCATTTTTCACAGAACTAGAACAAAAAATTTCACAATTTGTATGGAAACACAAAAGAGCCCAAATAGACAAAGCAATCTTGGGAAAGAAAAACGGAGCTAGAGGAATCAGACTTCTGGACTTCAGAGTATACTACAAATCTACAGTAATCAAGACAGTATGTTACTCGCACAAAAACAGAAATACAGATCAATGGAACAGGATAGAAAGCCCAGAGATGAACCCATGCACATATGGTCACCTTATTTTGATAAAGGAGGCAAGAATATACAATGGAGAAAAGACAGTCTCTTCAATAAGTGGTGCTGTGAAAACTGGACAGCTACATGTAAAAGAATGAAATTAGAACACTCCCTAACACCATACAAAAAAATAAACTCAAAACAGATTAAAGACCTAAATGTAAGGCCAGACACTATCAAACTCTTAAAGGAAAACATAGGCAGAACACTCTATGGCATAAATCACAGCAAGATCCTTTTTGACCCACCTCCTAGAGAAATGGAAATAAAAACAAAAATAAACAAATGGGACCTAATGAAACTTCAAAGCTTTTGCACAGCAAAGGAAACCATAAACAAAACAAAAAGACAACCCTCAGAATGGGAGAAAATATTTGCAAATGAAGCAACTGATAAAGGATTAATCTCCAAAATTTACAAGAAGCTCATGCAGCTCAATATTAAAAAAACAAACAACCCAATCCAAAAATGGGCAGAAGACCTAAACAGACATTTCTCCAAAGAAGATTTACAGATTGCCAACAAACACATGAAAGAATGCTCAACATCACTAATCATTAGAGAAATGCAAATCAAAACTACAATGAGGTATCATCTCACACCAGTCAGAATGGCCATCATCAAAAACTCTACAAACAATAAATGCTGGAGAGGATGTGGAGAAAAGGGAACCCTCTTGCACTGTTGGTGGGAATGTAAATTGATACAGTCGCTATGGAGAACAGTATGGAGGTTCCTTAAAAAACTAAAAGTAGAACTACCATATGACCCAGCAATCCCACTACTGGGCATATACCCTGAGAAAACCATAATTCAAAAAGACACATGTACCACAATGTTCATTGCAGCTCTATTTACAATAGCCAGGACATGGAAGCAACCTAAGTGTCCATCGACAGATGAATGGATAAAGAAGATGTGGCACATATATATGATGGAATATTACTCAGCCATAAAAAGAAATGAAATTGAGTTATTTGTAGTGAGGTGGATGGACCTAGAGTCTGTCATACAGAGTGAAGTAAGTCAGAAAGAGAAAAACAAATACCATATGATAACACATGTATATGGAATCTAAAAAAAAAAAAAAAAAAAAGATTATGAAGAACCTAGGGGAAGGACAGGAATAAAGATGCCGACATAGAGAATGGACTTGAGGACACGGGGAGGGGGAAGGGGAAGCTGGTACGAAGTGAGAGAGTGGCATGGACATATATACACCACCAAACGTAAAATAGATAGCTAGTGGGAAGCAGCCGCATAGCACAGGGAGATCAGCTTGGTGCTTTGTGACCACCTAGAGGGGTGGGATAGGTAAGGTGGGAGGGAGACGCAAGAGGAAGGAGATATGAGGATATATGTATATGTATAGCTGATTCACTTTGTTATAAAGCAGAAACTAACACACCATTGTAAAGCTATTATACTCCAATAAAGATGTTTAAAAAAAAAGAGTTCTGTACTCACTAAGGAGACCCTTACTTAATCCTCCTGGTTTCAGCCTGGCTTTCCTGGAAACTATCTGTTAACTGCTCCCTTCATTTCCTGAACACTTCTGCAGTTCAATGGTGAAGGATTGTATAAGTAGGATAATTTCTCCATTAGCTTTCTATTTTCCAAAATGTTTTTGAGATCCCTTGTTCTCTGCTTTCTCCTCTTTCTTCTAGTTGTCTATGTATTTTTGTGTTTTTTTCACATTCTGGGATGGTTTCGGGAGGGAGGAAGAATAAATGATCAGGTCTAACATACTGTTTTCCCACAGGTGTGGAGAATTATTTATATCGGCAGCCTCGTTTCTTTTTAGGTAAAAGAGTTGGAGTGACAGAATCAAGATTCCAAAGAGCTGAACTCCTGGCCCAGTTCTTACTATCTATCTATGTCACCAGGTTTATGCTGCTTAACCTCCCTGCAGTTTCATTTAGTCCTCTGTATACTGGGCAGGAAAATGTCATAGTTGGGACATGTACTTGCAGGTGGCAACAGGAGGGGATGCCAAGGATTGCTGTAAGGGAAGAAAGAGCTTTCTTTATCCGGATTTATTAATGTAAAGAATAAATGTGGCACACTCTGGTTGGAGACTAATTCTTTGCCCATTCATTCAGTAATATTTTTTAAAAGTCTGTTATGTCGACCCAGAAATTTCACTTCTAAGATAAATGAAAATATACCTCTGCACAAAAAATATATAACAGTGTTCATACCAGCAGTATTCATAAAACCAAAAGCTAAAAATAATCCAGATATCCATCAACTGATGAATGGATAAAATTTGGTATATCCATATCAAAACAAAGTACTGAAACATGCTGCAACACGGACGAAACTTGAAAACATTATGCTAAGGGAAAGAAGCCAATAACAAAAGGTTACATATTGTATGATTCCACTGATATGAAATTTCCAGAATAAAAAAACAATTCTATAGAGGCAGAAAGTAGATTAGTGGTTGGACAGAGCTGTGAGGGGAGGAAGGGAAGGAGAAAGACAAAAGTGAGTGCTAATTGGTATGGAGTTCCTTCTTAGAGTGATAACATTTTCTAAAATGGATTGTGGTAATGGTTGCACAACTCTGTGAACCTACTAGAAAGCAATCATTCCCTTTAAATGAGTGAACCGTAACGGTAGGTAAATAATATCTCAAAAAAACTGTAAAAAAATAAAGCATCTGAGAAAGCTTAGCAGGAAAAAACAAAAAAGTCTATTATGTGCATTTTTATGCCATTAGGAAAATAAAATTGAATAATACTGATGAGGTTGTGGAGCTTGAATTCTAGTGGAGGGACATACATAAAATATAAATTCTGATGAAACAAGAGGCCCAGAGAGAAAATAAAATAGGGGGTGGTGGTGGTGAAGGTGATCACAATGATTAAACTGAAATCCAGATGACAAGGAGAAACTAGCTATGATGCAAATGACAAAAACTGAAAGGAGAATTTCAGGCAGTGGGGTTAAACGTCACATCAAAATCTGTGGCAGGAGAGAACTTCAGCTGGTTCTAGGAGCTGAAATTTTACCCTGGTGGTTGACGACAGGGAGGAAGCGAGTGGTGTGTGACGAGGTTGCCCAGATAGGTTGAAATTATGCAAGGTCCTGTAGCTCATGTAAGGTTTATCAAATGTACTCAAGAGGGCTTCCCTGGTGGCACAGTGGTTGAGACTCTGCCTGCCAATGCAGGGGACACGGGTTCGAGCCCTGGTCTGGGAAGATCCCACATGCCGCGGAGCAACTAGGCCCGTGAGCCCCAACTACTGAGCCTGTGCATCTGGAGCCTGTGCATCTGGAGCCTGTGCTCCGCAACAAGAGAGGCCACGACAGTGAGAGGCCCGCGCACCACGATGAAGAGTGGCCCCCGCTCGCCGCAACTACAGAAAGCCCTCACACAGAAACGAAGACCCAACACAGCCAAAAATAAATTAATTAATTAATTTTTTAAAAAAAGAATTGTATAATCTTTAAAAAAAAAAGTATTCAAGAGTAATGGGAAGGCCTCAAAGGACTAAGCAGCACGATAACATCATTAGACACTGGATAACAGGACATGACATAAGATCACTCTTACCACTCTGTGTACTCTACGATGAATAGAATGGGGGACAATTTTGACTTTCCGTCCTAAAACTGCCTGTGAATATCTAAACAGGAACATCAACACTGGTGAACCCACGTCACTTATAATTTTAAGAAGTGTCTCAATTGATAGCAGTATTAATTGGTAAAGTCAACAGGTACAGAATATAATGAAGAAAAGTCATGCGCAAAGATGTTTGCTGCAGCACTGTTAACAATACTGAAATACTGGAAACAAACTTGAACATATAAAATTTGTAAACAGTTGCTAACTCTATGTGTATGTAATTAGCCTTACTTCTTTAGAGTTATAAATAACATCTTGAAAATAAAAACAGGTCTATGTAAATAAGACTGTTAAATTGTAAATCTGAGGCATGCATAATTTTGCTACCTTGCTTTAACTGAGTGGTCAGTTATTAGGTGAAACGGTTGAAGAATATTATGAGGAAATAAATGAATAAACTTGAAAAGAGTCACAAAATCAATTTTTATCACTCAAACTTGGGTGAAGTGTGTCAGATAAATGAGCATTTATCAGATGTCCCTTGTATACAGATGTCCCTTGAAGAGTTTCTCTCTCTCTCACGCATGCGTGCACGTGCACACACACACACACACACACACACACACACACACACACACAGAATTAATAGAGCCATGAGGTTTATTTTGCAAAAACAGAAAATTCCAGGATGAACCAGGAAGCACCGCCATTTTCCCCTGATTTTTTTTTGGGGGGGTGGGAAATAATGCTAAGTTGTACATCAAGATGCCTTCACACACACACACAAAAATTATTTTTAGAAGAAAATATAAGTGAAAATAGTTTTTTACCCTAGTGTATGCAGACTTTTTCTTCATTACCACTACCTCTCGTCCTAAAATATATGGTGTCAGCCTAATTCACAGTTTGCTACTTCTTTGCCCAAAATGATAAAATGGAAATTTGTCACAGACCCTGAACATGTTCAGTACTCTTCCTGCAGTGCTGATGGTCTGCCATAATTTGTATGATACCTACAAGAAAGTCTATTGGAAAGTCTTCATCCTAAACCCAATTTTTGTCTCCAAGTAAGGGAGTGAATTATCTGCTAAACATAAGAATTACACTCAGGATAGCAAAATGCTCACATCAGGATCACAGATATATTTTGCTTGCCTCATACTCACTCGGGGACACAGGTTCATTGAGTGGAATAATGCAGAATTACAAATACTATTTAAATTGTTTTCTGGTGTTGGTGTTATTTTGATTCCTGGTTTTCGATCAAGCAGATATAGTTTAACTAGATTCTGTTAAATGACCCTATGATAACAATGGTAAGTAATATATGGTTCCAATGCATTTGAAACTCCTTCATTATTATTCACCATGCAAGTTCATAAATACAAGCCCACATAATTAAATATGAATTGGTAAAAGTGCTTCTGCCCAATGACTCAATTTACACCATGTCCCCAAAAGTAGGTTTAAAAGCAAAGTTGCTCAGAAAACAATGGAAAATACCTCATAATATTTTAATAGTGTGATCACTATATCTATTAACTGCAATTAACTAATGAAATATTTAATAAAATTTAAAGTTTTATAGCTTACATGTATACTAAGAAAAAGTAACTGAATAAATTCATACCTCCGAATCTTTCAAATAGTTTCACTTTAATTGGGCCTAACAGTTGCTAGAGCCACTAAGAAGAACTTAATTGAATTTATAAGATATAAAAAGGTTCACCTAACAGGAAAAAAAGTAAATTCTTATGGTCAATTTTGGCTGTGTTGATATGGAAAGCAAATAAAATGAGCATTGCTGGGAGAATACAGTGTATTCAGCATAAAGATAACATAGCAGTAGGCTAATTAGTCCTTAAACCCCAGAAGGTTGAACTGTTTTCTCAGGAGAAGCTCCTAGAAACAAGCGTTCTCTCTCTGACGAACTGTTATATGGAGGAAGCTTCCCTTCACTAATGAACATATCAGTGATCTCTGACATCAGCACAGTTGTGGACGCAACATGAGGAAGAGACGGAAGCCCAGATATGGCAGAATCTTCAGGAAGTGACTCCCATCTCTAGAGTCCTTGTGTACTTACGACACAATAAGCTTTTCACAGTTATTCACACTAATTGATGAAAAGCAGTGGAAGAAATAATGAGTCAAGATATAAAATCTCCTCCCTTACCAGAGGCAAGAGGTTTGCTGGCAATATATATGGAATGGGAGCATTATTTTTAAAAAAAGTACTTATGTAAGCATGATCCAACAAAATAATGTCAGAATCTCTGAAATGACAAATAATCTGTTGATAAATTCTTCTAAGGTAAATTTCTCACATAATAACAAACATTCACAAAAGTCCTCTAGCTATTCTTTCAATGCACTTAAATGATTATATCATAACTATGGATTGGCTACGAAAGCACAATGCTTGACCAGTGTCACTTTTTTATTTAATGAATGAAAAGTAAAGTTTTAGCTAATAAATGTAAAATCACAATTAGTAGTCTCAAAATCATATTTAATCTTCAAATTAAATATTTGTGTGTGTGTGTGTTGTTCACATGAAACTCAGTAAGACTGAGACCATGTCCTCACCACACAAAAATCAGTGTAATCTTATTTTTTAAGTAACTATATTTTCCCTAGTTTGGGTGATTATACACCATGGTATAAACAAAAACATACAATTTTTTTGTACTAAATTCTCTAGCTCCCCCCCAGCTATTTCCAACAGTATTGATGGTATTTGACGCCTCTTTAGTCCCTGAAGGTTTCTAACATCATCCTCCCCTGAGAAGGAAGGGAAATACAGGGCCTCTGCCCTACTTACACCAGAGATAGGAGAAAACTACCCTCCAGACACAGCAATAGCACTCTTGGGCCCAGGCGGGTGACAGCAGCACCGAGCTAGCTCTCTGGGAGTCTCAGTGGCAGCACAGCCCTGCTGCCTGAGGGAAGGAGAAAGGAGCCTGACTTAGAAATCAATCATCCTGAGAAGGGCCTAGACCGCTAGCCACAGCGTTAAAGTCCTGACATGCCCTGGAGTGGCGGGCTCATGCTACACTCAGCAGTGTGGGGCTGACCAAAGAGCTGCCTGCAAAACTTCCCTGGCCCTGCAAAGGCTTAGGATAGTGAAGGAAAAAGCTTTGGGTATCTTTAATTTCTGGTATCTCCACCGTTCTCCACGGAAATCTATTCTTAAGTGTCACTTTCTCAGCCACTAAATGATTACTGAGCTTAAGTTTGGCATTTGTATGAAACATAGCAAAGCACTTCCCTTAAAATGTCTTCATCAGGGAAGGGTCTGAGGTGAGGAGATCATGACTATAACATTTCTGTTGTGTGGGTGATTACTCCCATATGGCTTTTCCTTTAGGAAAAAAAAAAAAATACTGCCAGAATTGTCTTTCTTATTTTTGCTTTTTTCATTACGTTATCCTGACATGTTATAGATTCTGAGAAATCTTATATTGGTATTGAGATCATGTAAAGACATCAATGAAATAATAATAAGACTTAAACATATGCAAGCAAGTATTTATATTTCTTCCTTAGTTTGTCGTTTTAGAAAACCAGTGTATGGTACTTATGAGTTTTTAAATCTATTTCTTTCAGATTCCTTCCAGTTAAAAACCTAAATCATAGTAGCTGTTTAATTTATGTCTATCATTTTCTTTTTCCAATTATGCAAGGGAAAATCAAATATTCCAAACTGTTCCACAGCAGAGTTTGTTTAGGGTATTAGTGCACTCTTTAATCATCTCTCATTTCTTTAAAATGCATGATAAAATTGAACCATCAACTGATTTCAATTTCTTCCTCTGTTTAGTAACAATTTTTTTGTTTTAAAGAGATATTTTGTCTCACATGATTCATTTGGGAAAATGTGGAGAATCTTTAATTTCATTAATTTCATTCATTCAAAAGATCTTGGCACAGTATGCCGATTCCTGAAAGGTGGCCCCATGGTTTTTATGTAGTAACTGATAAAAGTTTAATTATTTGATATAGTCTACCATTTTGAAAAAGTGTAGTCTCTTTTCACACTGTTCAAGAAATAAAAGTATCATAAGTAACCATTTAGTTGAGTGTGAAATTAAATAAACAAAGTTTAGCATTTTATTTGCATGTAAATATTGAACTACATATATTTCTGGAAAGCTATGCTTACTTTTCTTATTAAGACTGAAGGCTGTTTCCATGTAAAGTTTTTTCATGAAAAAATTATAATATGGGTTGCAATATATTTCCATTGAAGACTGAGGTACAGATAGTATTCTACATTTTATTTCAACCTTTAAAATTCTAAAGAACATGAAACTCTTATACACCTTAGAACAGGGTGATTCATAAGTTTGCTTCTGTAAGTATCTCCCTAATGGAGGAAATATGTTTGATTATTTAGTAGATCCTTTTCATATGAACATTTTTTCTGTCAAACTCTTAATTTTCCATAGACTATAAATGTTGTTAGGTTTTATAAGTCCTCCTTTGGACTTTGCTATGTGGTTTTGCAAGTAAGAACCTTACACATTCCACACTTCCTAAAATCCATTCACCCTATCCATAAATAATAGTGGCTACTTATTTCTGAGAATATATGTTGTGTATATATATCTCAGAGAAGTTGAAGACAGTTAGTTGCTCCAAGGCTTTGTGTGGCAGGAGTATGGGTTTTCCATAGCTAATGTCATTCAGAACTGTGGACAGCTCCCATTAAGGCGTGGAGTTGAAGGCAATGTCCCTTAGCTTCTAAACATAACTCAAAGTAATGCCGCTTTTTATTGCTACATCCGTTTGCTGTTTAACAGCCGCCTATTAAAACTTCTTAGTTTGTGCACACACTCTTTTTCTTCTTTTCCTTTTCCGAACGATTTCAGCAATAAATGGATAGATAGATGTCACCCAGAGTTTTAATTTTTGGGTTTTTTGTGTGTGTTTTTTTTTTAATTAAAAGCTCAGCCTTCTTCCGGCGCTAAGATAACGTGACAGCAGGGTGTTCGCGCACTAATAAGAGGATCTACTTCACGACCTTCATTTGATAATCTCTAAACATGCTTATAACCGAATGAATACTTGGGGGGCAAATAAGATCAGGAAATGTCTTAATTTTAATTCGCCGAAGCAGAGTTTCCTTGACAGCTGACAGCTCTCCTGCCCTTGTTCCCGAGTTGGGAAACGGGAAAGAAATTTCTGAAACAGACTAGTAGCCAAGGTCAAGAAAGGGTGTCCCTCTGTTTCAGGAAGGGGGCTCTGGAAACGCCCCCTGTGTCCGTTTCAGGAACTCGAGGCTTCCTGTCACGCTCCTGCCCCACCTGGCAGCGCCAGCTCCACTGAAATCTCAAGTCAGGGACTCTCCAAGCGCAAATTACCCTTCCTCAGCCTGCCAGCCACTCTCCTGAAGCAAGGCACTGAGGATACCCAGCGACTACAAGCGGATGAGAAACAGACTAATAACACTCCCCACAGGCGAGAGAGGCTGGACCGGCTGGGACCTGTGAGTCACTGTCTCCGGCCGCCCCATCCTCTCCTCAAACCCAGGGGCGCCTGCTTCCCCTCTGGGAGGGACCCACTTCTTGGGGGAGTAGCGCGAGGAAGGGTGGCACCCCCAACACGACTTTCTGGCCACTTTCTTACACTCTCATCTCCGAAGGGAAAGTTTCCCTGCACAACTTAGCAACCTCCCATCCGGGGGTCACCGTGGCCTTCTTCCCCGACCTGGCCCCAAAGTTCCCGAGGCAAAGCAGGAGAACCTCCCCGGCGTGCCCGGGCAACAGGAACACATCAGACAACCTCCTCCTGGGTGGAAACTAGTTGTGGAAGAGTCGAGCCGGTCGCCCGAGTGCCAGCCTCCGGCGGCGCCGCCCGCCGCCCGCCCGGCGCCCCCTCCCAAGAGCGGGGAAGCGCGTTAGAGGGCGCGCCCGGAAGGGAGGGTGGGGCGGCGACAGGGAGTCCTCACCTGAAATCGCTGTAAGGGTGGATAATCCAGAAGCCTGCAGTTTTAACCCTTTCCTGCTCCTTCTCCACCGCCTTCTGGCTCCCAAACATGCGGAGGGAGAATTTGTTGACCCCGGGCTGCAGCATGGAGGTGAACTGCCGCTGCATGAAGCCGTACTGCCGCCGGGGCCCCTCGGCGTCCTCGAAGCCCCCGGCCGGCTCCTCGCCGCCGCCGCCGCCGCCGCCGCCGTCCACCTTGAAGCACACGGAATTGCCCTGCTCCTTCCCGCCGGCCCCGCTGCCCCCCGGCGGGGTGCCCAGGCGCTTCTCGGCCGCGGCAGGCCCCGAGCCCGTCGCGGGCGCCTTGGTGGGAAAGACGTTGTTGCCATCGTCCCGGCTGTTGGACGACGAGTTGGGCTTGCCGCCTCCTTCCATGCCCGGGGGACGCGGCCGGCGACGGCGCGGGCTCCAGACTCGCCGGCCGCCCAGCGCCGGGGACACGAAGCGGAGGGGGCAGGGGCCCAATCCGGCGGCCGCCGAGCCCGGCTGCCCGTCGCGGCGGCGGCGGCGGCGGCGGCGGCTTCTGCTTCCCGCCCGCGCCGCTGCTCGCTGCGCGCCTGGCTCCCGCCGCCGCCGCTGCCCTCAGTGGCTGCGCTCCCCGCTCCGGCGCGCCTGGTGCTGAGGCTGAGGCTGCCCGAGCGAGGCGAGGCTCCGCTCAGCCCTCGCGCGCCAGCGCCTCCCGGCGGCTGCCCTCTGCTGGCCGGAAAGGGACTCTCCCCGCCCGCACGCCGCACGCTCTCCCTCCACTCTTGCTCCACTTCTGCCCAGCGTGACATTGAACTCAGGAGCCCTCGAGACATTTATTCGCACGTGTTGTGAGAGACTCGGTGTATGTTTGCATGAAAAAGGAGAAAGAGTCAGAAAGACAGAGGGAGAAAGACTGAGCCAGCGGATGTGTATTTATCCAGAAGAAACAAACATCCTTGAACTCATTGAGACCTTGTCACATTGAATGCCTGTTTGAATGATGTCACAGATCGGGAAAGGCAGAGAGACTGGCTCTGCGTGCAGAAAATTCAGCGTACAGCTAGGTGTACATAAGAAAGTAAGATTTGACAATGGATGATAAATTTAATGAGTAGAAGTGAACTTTGTGTGTGTGTGTGTGTGAGTGTGTGCACTTGAAGGAGAGAGGCACACAGGGAAAAGAGACTAGATTCTGTGTAACCCAGGGTAATCAGCTGCTTGGGGCTTTTCAGATGAAGCTCTGCACCTAGGGACCGACAGCTGACCTCCTTACACTTATCCTTGTTTATTCTCTCCGAGCTTGTTACGCAGAAGATGGGATTTCTTTCTTCCCAAGGCCACTCACATCACTACGCAGGTCTTCCAGTGGCCAATACTGAAAGAAAAGTGTGTTAGGGAAACCTCACCAGAGCTGACCTAACTTTTCATGTTATGTAATCAATAAAACACACTGAGAGGCACGTATGTTGGGCAGTGGTCACCTATGCCTCACCAGGAAGCCAAGATGTCTTAGAATCTAGGCAGAATGTCATCACAATTTCAGACGGGGGAAAGTATTCTCAAGTGAAACTTACAGCATGCTGCTGATGCTGAAGAAAGCCTTCTGAGATTCCTCTTATTCCCTCGGTGTCTCCCAAACCCAGTGGATCAGCTAAAGGAAGCAGGATGTGCTGCCAAACTCACCGGTCCCTCAGCAGGGCAGCCCCAAGTCTGAAGAGCTTCAGGACTCCCAGATGTCCCAAAACATCTGTTCCAGACACAAGCATCGCCTTCCTGCCAGCAGACCCTTTAAAGGAATTCCTGCCCTGCCAAGAGTCCCTGATCTCATGGATCCTGTTGACTACAGCCACATTTTAGGGGGAGAGGAGTGGGCACTTTGGGGAGGGAATCTGTGACAAGCTGGCGACCAATGGCCTAGCACGAAAAAATGAGTGGGGTCAATCAAAGTGCTTTCCTGAAAAACTGAATGGGGATGAAGCCAACTGAGAATAGGAGAGGCAGGGATTAAGACAGAGGAAGACAACTAGAGGCCCCCATGAGGGGTTAACAGGGGCTGAGAATGGAAGCAGAGAACAGAGAAAAAAGAAGAGAGAAGCAGAAACTAGAAGCCTTTAGGCCTAGCTGTGCTCTAATTCTGTAAGATTCCCCTTTCCACTCTACTTACCATAGTCTATGCTAAATCTCTTTGTTCAGTGAGCTCCACCCTGACTCAGACACCATATGTTTTCAGCTAATCAAAAACCCGAACCTTAAGAAATAAGCCTAGGTGGCCAAATTTCAGTGGTAAGAAATAAGGAAAATAGGAACAATATAGTGCTGCGATCTATATCAAAGTAGGGACTTCGGAAATCCAAGAGGTCAGGTGAGGATACCAGGTGCTGAGGGAAGAAGGAAGCCAAGGGGATGGATAAAAACCAACACTGCCTAAAGCACAGTTCTTCCTAAGAAAGGCTGGATTACTCAGGAAGCTTCTCTTTATTAGACTAAAGATGTTCCCTACTTTCCTCCCATTCTGCAGGCTTCTCCAATCCCTCTATTTTCAGTCATGAGTGTGACAATGTATATTTTAGCATAAATTTTAAATTTTATAATAATTTAAAAATATACCATCAAAAATGTTATGTTAACTGAGTTTAAGTCACTTTCTGTTTTCTTCAAGCCAATCCTTCTATTTGTTCTTTTCAACTTAATCTTAATCATGATCAGGCAGTTATTTTTGTCAGAATTTTTCTCAGTTTCAACGTCTGTACTAAATATGACAGAATTACTGAAAAACAGGTTTTCAAAGTAGAACAAAGAAATGTTTAAACAGGGTCACAAACCATTCATTGGTTGTTCCAGGTATAGCTTTTAGGCCATTTTTCATTCATTTAAATTCTCAAAACAATACATTGTTTTTTAAAATTTGGAGAATATGTATATTATACCCATTTATTAACTTAAAGTTGCCAGCAATAGAAAAAGTCAAGTTTCTTCACTTTCCTTTCAGACTGTTGATTTAAAGTCATTTAGAACGTGGACTTACATTAAAAGCTTCCTTATAAAAAGAGAGAAGTTACAGGAAGATTAGAACAGAGTGAAAGCTATAAAAGAATGAAAGCAATGAGTGACAGACAGATAGAATTAGCAAATGTGTTTTAGAATGTGACCCAATAGTGAAACAACTTCTGTGGCTAGCACAAATTTCTTTCATTGTTTAGTTGTTCTATTTCTGAATTCACTGAATGAATTAGAGAAGTTTTTGACCAAGGAAGAAATTAGGGACTGATTATTTGCCGCTCAGAGTGAAATTGAGGAGATAAGGGCAAGTTAGGGTTTGCTCCTGTTTATCTTCCTACTCTCCAGCCCCAGACCTAAATTTTACTTTCCTATTTTCACTTCCTCCTCCCATCATCCTATCCCTCCTCTAACTGCTCCAGACACATATGTATCATATCCAGAATAGGCCTGAATTTTGAGGATAACCTCTCCTCAGCATGTTTCCATGTCTGTTCATTGATAAACTATCTCAGGCTGAAATCCATAGAGCTAAATTAGAGTGTTGTTTTTTTTTTCAGTCATCTTAGAAGTAGGATTACCATCATGTTTCATTCTACATCATTAGATGTCAAAGTGACTTGTATTTCAAAGGAATTTGATTTCTGAGGTCTCATCAGAGAATATCAATGATGAATTCATTTCATGAGAATGTCCCATTAGTAGTTAAATGAGTGTTGTGCAGTACATACAAGGATCATGCATCTTTTTAAATGTTCCCTGTTTCCTTTAATACTCTGCTTAAAATCAAATTGCAGGCAGCAGCAGAAGATTAATATGAAACTAAAATAAAATCTCCATGCAGCAGACGCAAGCACATGTGAAATGAGACCAAAAAAAGATAGATGGGCAATTTGAAGTTTGACAGCTTATTGGAAAATTCTTAGTGAAATTTAAAGGTTTAAGGGATAAAACATTTCAGTCCCCGTACTAGGACAGAGAAATATGTTAAATACACATTTCACATGTAAGGAAATAAAGTCAGATCTGTCTCTGTTGAAGAAGGCAATGGCTTACCATTGCAGTGAAAAGAACAGCTGACGAAAAGCAACCTCACAGCCTCTCTGTCTCGTGCACAGGCAAACTTGAGTGTCTATTTGGAAAGCAACCACCAATATCATGCTTAATGTGAAACACTGGTGCTATTAAAGTCAGAACAAGACACTCAAACTCAGCATGTCTGCAATATGTAGTATTTTCAGTTGATAATATTGCCTCCCTGGAAAACCAGAAGAATCAGCTGCACTACCATCACAATTAATAATAGGATTTAGAATAATAGAAATTAGAAAGCTCATACAAAGTAAACATGGAAAATTCATTGAAGGTGAAAGGATGGAAAAATATAGTCCATGCAATAGTAACTAAAGGAGAGAAGAGCTGGCTATATTAATATCAGACAAGATAGACTTTAAATCAAAAGTTATAAGAGACAAAGAAGGACATTATATATTAATGTACAATACAGCACAAAGACATAACAATTATAAAAGTTTACACACCTAATGACAGACCATCAATATATATGAAGCAAAAACTGACAATGGGAGAAGTGGACGGTTCTACAATAATAGTTGGGGACTTCCAAACTCTACTCTCAACAATGGACAGAACAACTAGAAGATAAGTAAGGAAACAGAGGACTTAACAAAATAAACCAACTAGATCTAATAGACACATACAGAACATTCCCTACAGCAATGGCACACACATTCTTCTCAAGTGCACAGGGGACATTTTCCAGGATAAACCATGTGTTAGCCCACAAATTAAGCCTCAATAGATTTTAAAAGATAGACATCATACATAGTATCTTCTCTGACCACAATGGGAAGAAGTTAAAAATGAATAACAGAAATAAAACTGGAAAATTCACAAATTTGTGGGAATTAAACAGCACACTCTTAAACAACCAATGGATCAAAGAAGAAATCACAAAAGAAGTTAGAAAATAGTTAAGATGAATGGAAACAAAAATACAACATACCAAAACATACGGGACACGATGAAAGCAGTGCAAAGGGGGAAACTTATAGCCATAAATGCTTACATTAAAAAACAAGAGATATCTCAAATCAACAACCTAACTTTACAAAGTAAGGAACTAGAAAAAGGAGAACAAACTAAACTCAAGTTATCAGAAGGAAGGAAATAATAAAGATTAGAGCAGAGATGAATGAAATAGAGAATAGAAAATAATAGAGAATATTAATGAAATTAAAAGTTAGTTCTTTGAAAAGATGAACAAAACTGACTAACCTTTAACTAGATGGACTATGAAAAAAAAGAGAGAAGATTTAAATTACTAAAATAAATTGAAATGGGGACATCACTACTGATTCTACAGACATAAAGAGGATTATAAGAGAGTACTAAGAGTAATTGTACGCTAACAAATTGGATAACCTAAATGAAATGGACAAATTCTTAGAAACCCAAAACCTACCAGGACAAAATCATGAAGAAATAGGAAATCTGAATAGACCTATAACTAGTAAGAAAATTGAATCAGTAATAAAAAAAAAATCTCCTCCCCCAAAAAGAAAAGCCCTGGACCTGATGGCTTCACTTTGGTGAATTCTACCAAACATTTAAAGAACAACAAATGCCAGGACTTAAACTTTTCAAAAAAGTTGAAGGTTACAGAACACTTTTTAACTCATTCCATGAGACTAGCCCAACCCTGATACCCAAACCAGACAAATAAACTACAAGTAAAGAAAACTATATACCAATATCCCTATGAACATTGATACAAAAGTCCTTAACAAAATAATAGCAAACCAAATTCAGCAGCGTTATAAAAGAATTGTACACTGATCAAGTGGGATTTATTCCTGAATGAATATTTCAACATAAGAAAATCATTCAATGTAATATACCACAGTAACAGAATAAAGGAAAAAAACTCACATGGTGATTTCAATTGATGAAGAGGCATTTGACAAATCCCAATGCTCTTTCATGATTGAAAACCTCGAACAGGGCTTCCCTGGTGGCGCAGTGGTTGAGAATCTGCCTGCCAATGCAGGGGACACGGGTTCGAGCCCTGGTCTGGGAAGATCCCACATGCCGCGGAGCAGCTGGGCCCGTGAGCCACAATTACTGAGCCTGCACGTCTGGAGCCTGTGCTCCGCAACAAGAGAGGCTGCGATAGTGAGAGGTCCGCACACCGCGATGAAGAGTGGCCCCCACTTGCCACAACTAGAGAAAGCCCTCGCACAGAAACGAAGACCCAACACAGCCATAAATAAATAAATAAATAAATAAATAAATATTAAAAAACAAAAAAAACAAACCTTGAACAAACTAGGATGGAAGGAAACCACCTCAACATAATAAAAACCATATATGAAAAACCCATAGCAAACATTGTATCAACGGGAAAAGATGGAGTTTTTCCTCCAAGATCAAGAACAAGATAAGGATGCTTGCTTTCACCACTTTTACTTAACATAGTACTTGAGGTTTGTTTTGTTTGTTTGGATAAATTTTTGGCTATTAATTCATTTTATATATCACTAAGCATTTCACTGCTATAGGGATGACCACAGTGCATTATAATTACTGATTTGTATCTTTTATCCTAGAGTGTGAGCAATATTAGTTCCATAGCTTCTAATGATAATACCGGCTTACTCAGTGCTGGGCCCTGTGCAATGTGCTTTACAGATATCTATCTCACTTTAAGTTACTATGGCAAAGATTGTCTCTATTTCACATGGTAGGATGAAGGATTGGGACTAGAGAAATGACCTGGTCTGGCTTCTGTTGTAAATGACTCATTCTGGCTGGAGAGTTTAACTGACATAAAAATTTGACACAGCTTTTATGTGACGGAGCTACCGCTTGACCATGGTCCATCTAACTCCAACACTGCCTATGCCACTAACTGAAATGATGCGCCTCATTTTAATAATAGCTGGATAGACAGATAGACAGATAGACAGACAGATAGATAGATAGATAGATAGATAGACAGATATTTTTTCAAGCTCACATGTTTCTTGGCATTAAAAATCATTAAATATCTCGTCACCAGATGAATGAATGAATGAATAAGCAAATAAATGAACAAGACAAAATGGGGTTAATAATTTGCCAATGCTGAGTTGACGGATTTTACTTTCCTTCTTAAAGTTGTATTTTCCTTTAAGCTTTCATTTCCAAGGCCAAACCTCATGACTCATTGAAAGAGAGGAGGTGGTACTGTCACCAACAAAGAGGCCATTGATCACCTTTGAGTCTCAGAGCTGACTTTCTCCACCTCCTTAGCAAGAAAGTTCAGAGAAAGTCTGGAAATGAAGTTGCATACTATTATAAATGAGACCATTATTGTTCTGAATCAATTAGAATGCATGAGTTGGGTTAAAGAAGGTTAATTTTTGTGATTCTTGTTGTCTCTAGCAATTGACAGACCCTACTTTTTGAGATTTTGTTTACCTGTTTTGTCGCCTGCCCCTCACACCCCAACAGTGGCAATTATTACTAAACTAACCCATTCACATATCCTCTTCTTAAGAATTTTATAAACAAAAGCTTTTATTCTAAAATAAATGACCTTGAATTAGGGATAAAATTTTAGCTGGAAAAAAAGAGGGTAAAGAATCCCACAAAAGGGCAAATTTTTGACCTTATTGGAATTGAGAAATGAATTAAACAACATCACTGTATTCTGAAACATTGGTGTCCATTTTGAGAAACTTACTTTTTTGTTAAAAAAATATTGGATATAAATATTCTAATATTGCAGGAGACAGCCTTCTGCTGATTTTCTTGGTGTGTATAATCCCTTTCTTTTGAGATGGAGCCCTTTTCAAATTCCACACAGGCAGGATTGGGCTCTAATCCCTGGACCCTGCTACCCTCTCCTCCCATCACAAGTGTGGGTGCTTGACTCAGAGCCAGGTCATGGAAGTTATTCTCCCACAATCTGAGCTCTTCAACACAGACTAAGTGAAATTGGCAGTTGGGGCTGAGTTTTCCACAATAACAATGTAGAGATGCACTCCACGGATTCTCCTACAGGAATTCCATAGGGCTGCCCTCATTTGTGTCTCACTGTTCAGATCTTCCTTAAATTATGTGAATCTCTGGGCTGTATATTCTTTATTTCTCCCTCCAGATTTAATCTCTGTCCCCTTCTCATCTCCCCGTGCCCCAGAGGCTCAGAGCCATGGCCTGCCCATCATCAGGACTCCATATACTCTGACCTCTCAAGGCCAGTAGGAGGGACCAAGAGAAAACAGAAGGGCAAGAGGAGAAAAAGAAGCAGGTTTTTATTCCCCTTATGCCACTTTACTCGCTTCCTTTCCATGATTCTGTCCTACGCTGATTTACTCTGTGGCCACAGCACCTACAGCCTTCTCAAGGGCTATAGCTTTGTGCCCGGTGCGGTAATAACTGCCACTTTAGGAACAGTAATGCCTCCCAACTGTGACTAGTTCCTGCGTGGCTGCTCTACCATCCTTGTGGGTCTCCTTAACTCTGCCCGTATCTCTGCAGGCCACATCTCCTCTCATTAAAATATCTTCAATGAAATCTGCTGAGTGTGCCACCTTTTTCTTGCCAGGATCTTGACTGGTAAAGCTTCCTAATACATGTTTAGCAAATTCCTAATACATGTCTAATAAATTTCTAATAAATTCCTTTGTCAGCGTTGGCATCTTTTTTATTTTTTGTTTTTGTTTTTAGCTGCGCCACGTGGCTTGTGCGATCTTTGTTCCCTGACCAGGGATCGAAACCAGGCCCCCTGCAGTGGAAGCACGGAGTCCTAACCACTGGACCACCAGGGAAGTCCCAGAGTTGGCATCTGTTTCCCACACCAGAGAACCCACAGATCCATCAGCCGTTTTGTCTCTCTATATTCATCAAAATTGTTTAGTTTTCATTATATGTATATGTGAAATTATTAACTAACTATATATAATTCAATACACATTCTCTAAGAATATTATTCAGCAACACTTGTTTTTAGAGAAGTTTCTTAACCCATATCTGCTTTGGTTAACAATCTTTGTGAAACATCAACTATAACTCTAATATACATTCCACCTGTTCAGATTAAAAAATGGTTTTATCGTTGATCTCTCTGCTTCACTTCCACCTTTTATCCAATCTGTCAACAATTCCTATTTTCTCTACATTCTAAATCTGACCTCTTCTCAATCCTTTGCCTCTTTATAATTTAAATTCAAACTCTCCAGCCAGAATGAGTCATTTACAGAAGCCAGGCCAGGTCATTTCCTCTCAGGGGATGACTCTCCCAGTAAAAGCCACAATCTTGACAGTGCCCTCCTAAGCCCTGTTACCTCTCTGACCCCATTGCCTACCACCCCTCTCCCTCAAACTCTGCTCCAGCCACACAGACCTCCTTGCTCTTCTTCAAACCTCCAGGCATCCTTCTACCTGCAATGTTTTTCTCACACCTCAAACAGGTGTTTGCTTGAGGTGATCTTCTCAGTAAACCTTCCCTGATCATTTTACGTAAAAGGCAACCCTTCTTATTTCTTCCAGTCTCTTCCTTGCGTTATTTTTCTCCTCTGCTCTTGACCCCAAGTGACGTGCTCAATATTTTACTTCTTTATTTATTGATCGTTTGTCTCTCCCACTAGAATGTGAGTCCATAGGCTTTATTCACTGCTGTGTTCCCAGGATTTAGAACAGTGACTCGCACCTATTCTTATTCAATAAATTGGTTTTGAAAAAATGAAATAATAGGCTTATTTTCTCCCTTTGAGGTAAGACACTTATAACAAAATATAATTAATTATATATTAGTAATTACATAATTATTGCAATCTTATTTTTAATACAACTGACTAAAGGCTTAAGAAGATCCTCTTACCAGGTAGAAGAAAATTCACAGACTACTGTTCTTCTATCTTCATCTATATTTTTTGCTGAAATATCACCTTATAGAACCAGGATCATTTCATGACAAATCATATAATAGCAATAAAATTACTGAGTCAATATTATAATTGAAAATGATTCAGGTGACTTAATGCAAAGGAGAACGGACTCTAAATTTTA